>NC_141287.1:20823723-21423723 GCF_037954325.1 Fistularia commersonii | reverse complement strand
GGCAGCTCGTCCTTGTCCCGTTCTGAAGGTTAGCATAACGCTCGCTCGCTCGCTCGCTCGCTGGCGATTAAATCTAAGACACTTTCCAGTCGCCGCTGCAAATAAAGCGTACCAGAAATAACCAGCCAGAGAGCCTCACAGACGCCATCAAATTGATTGAGCGCCGTGTCAGAGCGCTCTCCGACCTCATGTTTGTTGACATTCATGACAATCTCAAGAGCAGGTTCAGCAACAGGCTCATAAAACACAGATGTTTGAAGGGACGATACGGGAAATTGTTCCCGCCGATCTGCCGCGGTTAAATCTGCCAGCAGAGAACAGCCATGAAGAACTTCCAACACGTCTGACCTCTAAATGCACCGAGGCTCCTCCTAAAACTCCTCCGCTCCAGGACAACATATTCAAACATTAATATCATGTATGTCCGACATGCATTTATTTGAAAATTATGATGTTGTTCTCAGTGAGTTATCCATCTCATTCTGTGTGTGAGCTTACAGGACTGTCTCAGAAAATTAGAATATTGTGATAAAGTTCTTTATCTTCTGTAATACAATTACAAAAACAAAAATGTCATACATTCTGTCATACATTACAAATCAACTGAAATATTGCAAGGCTTTTATTATTTTAATATTGCTGGTTATGGCTTAAATCTTAAGAAAAATCTAAAATCCTACCTCAAAATATTAGAATATCATGAAAAATTAATTTTTGTTTTTTAATTGCATCACAGATAAAGAACTTTATCACAATATTTTAATTTTCTGAGACAGTCCTGTACACTTTGTGGCCAAAAGTATCGGCTCAGCCATCCAAATAATGGGAATATGTGTTTTAATACTTCCGTAGCCACAGGTGTATGAAATCCAACACCTGTATGTATTTGTTTCACATTTATAAACTGTTAAGAGACTCACGCTGTTGTTTACTTTGTATCCCCAGAACTAAGATGCTAAATTCATTGCACAGAAAGTCTGCAGAATGACAGCAGAGGGTGAAATGACAATATATTTCTACCTTCTTGGTTTCTGCACGCTTCCTAATCTGTAATCCCATCTTGTCATAAAACAATTCTGCTGAATCAGCTCCTCAACCGGGCGACAGTTGAATGTGCTACGCTACATTATTGTGTTCACTGACCTGCGTGCAAAGCATGTGGAGAGCAAAATAATACAGTGTAAGGGTATTTATGGTGTTTATGGAAGACTGATGAGGGAAACTTGACAGAAGAGTTAATAAGACCTTATTAATAAGACCTTATGTTCCCGGCAGAGAGCTGCGTTCCTCTTATACAAACCTACTAGCAGTACCTTCTGCTCGCTCTAAGCGATCTCAGGCAAAACTGTTCTCAGTTCTACTACCTCAGTGGTGGAACAAACTTCCAGAAGCAACAAGACTAGCATCATCTCTCTCAACCCTCAAGAAACAGGTAAAAACTGTTCTCTTTCAGGACTTTTTACTGCGCTGATGCCCCGGATCAGGTTAGGCAGCAAGTTAGGCTATGCAGTGTGTGTGTGTACGTTTGTCTATGTCTTTGTCAAAAAAAAAAAAAAAAAAAACCTCACTAACCCCAGCTTACTGTTCTGTATATTTCCTGTGCATCATGTATTTGCAAGTGTTATTTGCAGTCCCTATGTCCTCTATTGTAAGTCGCTTTGGATAAAAGCGTCTGCCAAATGCAATGTAATGTAATGTAATGTAATGTAATGTAATGTAATGTAAAAGAGTTGAAGCTGTTGTAGCTGCAAAGGGTGGATCCACGTCATATTGATCCCCATGGATTAGGAATGGGACGTCACTGATGTTCATATGCAAGTCAAGGCAGGTGAGCCAACACTTTTGACCATATAGTGTAAGTGTGTGTGTGTGTGTGTGTGTGTGTGTGTGTGTGTGTGTGTGTGTGTGTGTGTGTGTGCATATAGAAAGAACATGGTAACAAAGTGATTTCCCACTGGAATTAATAAAGCACTTCAATCCATCCGTCAGTCATCCATCCCTCCACGTTATCTATCTCTCTATCTGTGAATGAGTCGACTCCTGGAGACCAGAATACGGTTAAATATTGCAGAGGCACGCTATCGTTTGCCTGAGAAGAGCTATCAAATCCAGGGAGAGTCCAGAGAGCTGCAGGCCTTTGACCGTCCTCCGGTCACTCGCCGGCATCCTGGAATGCAAATGTGTCAATGATTCAGCGCCAACGCTCATCCGGAAACAAAACGAATAAAAAAATAAAAAATAAAAAATAAAAAATGTTCAAGTCAGAGGCTAAGGGAAGTTGTCTTTGCATATTCATAGCAATGCTTGCGAGAAGCACTTAACATGGAGGCTGGCGAGCTCGCTGTGCTTCATATAAATAGATAAACAACGAAACGAGTAAAGGGTATTGAGTCCTTGTGAGGTCATCCACAGCTGCCGGAAAACACAGAATGTTAAGACGGTATTAACACGTTAATGTTAATGATCTGCCGCACAGCAAGCGTTGGCGCCGCTTCTGCGACGGTGAATGGAATATGTGTTTATATTTCAAGAAATGCTGAGCCATCGGTAGAACAATGAGTTCGGCGAGGAGTCTGAGATTGTGAAACGCTCAGCAGTACTTCAGGGAGGAAAGCGGTTCTAGATCTTCCGTTTTAAAAACAAGGCGGTCCGAGGCGGCGGTGGCCTTTCTCAGCCTCCTGCGCCAAAAATGAAGAATCCACAAGGCGATCGGTGTTTTACTGCCATATCCTGAGGCCGAAGAAGAAAATACCAACTCCGCAGCAGAACTCCATCAAACAAGGAAAACACAGCGGGCCGAAACTGAAGAAATACCATTCCGATGACGGAAAAGACGATGGTAAGACAATCAACAGGTTGGTAAAAGTCCCATTTATGAATTATTTCTTAATTTCCCTCCTTTGTTTGTTTCACATTTGACTAATTTATGATTTCTGTGTGATTATCATAAGGCCCGGCGGCTAACCCCGGAGATAGAATTCAAATTCACTTCTTAGACAAAATCGTTTATCTTATTTTCTTCATTTTATGGATTTATTTTCAATTTGGTTTTTGTTTCTTTGCACTGTCCCAAATAAGAAAATAATAATTTGAACCAAATGAATGAGCCCGCGTTGTTTGTATGAAGTGGACCCTTCCCTCTGGGGTGGCCGATAACACGCACAAAAAAGGGAGTTATTTTTTCAAAACCACCGATATTAATTCTATTTTGGGAAATAGATTTGGGAAAAAAAAATATAAAAAAAATTAAAAAATACATATAAACAATTGTGCATAAAAGAGATTACTACACTGTACAGACAAATCTCCACTATGCAGTAATCTGTTTCATTTTTATTTGTTGGAAATTGATCTTATCACTGTTTCTGTGCTATGCTAACATTCCATCGACCCGGTTTTACTGATGTCCTCACCATTTCAATTATATCAACATTTGATAGTCCTCATCGTACGGTTCATCACTTTCAGCCGAAATAATTTACGACAGCGAGCGAAGAGGAATCGCGGGATCAATGACGACGCGATAAGACATCTTTTTATAACATTTGTTACTTTTTATAACAGGACCCTGATATATTTAACAGAGAAGAAAAAAAAAAAAAAAAAAGGTTAACGCCAAACTGTCACCTCCTGAGGAACAAAGTGGTTTTTCAGCATTAAATCTACCGCGGATTAAATTATAACCTTTGAAATGATACCTCTCGAGGATTTTGTGGACAACGAATGGCCTCGACCGACCCCGACGACAAAACCAGCAAAGGCAAAGGCCGTTGTTCAGAACGCTTCTGTCTCTGGAAGAGAAGATTGGAGGACGGATATTGCAAAATCGACGTTTCTACCCAGCGGTGAGACTGACGGGTAGAAGTTCACACAAAGGTGAATCCTGCCGTGGCATGAAGAGCTTCGGGTAAAAGAGACAATCTTCAACAACACGCAGGAATTGGTGACAAATGATCACATGAATCTAGAATTCAGGTGCTAATGTGCTAATTCTTTGCTTTAGGCGGTTTTGTTCGAAACGCAACTTGGCCGCATCGGCCCAAACGCGGCAGCGGCAAAACAAACGCTGTTTACGTTTGTGGTTATTTATCAGATGCATTTAGCAAAACGACATACATTCTTTCTCTAAATGATCTCAAAACAGATACTATAAAGAATAAAAACAACACTTTGGCCCAGTTTATATAATTTACTGGGAATTCTGACGATGTTTGCATCAAGATAAAAGTGTCATGACCCGCTAAGCTCTTTCTTAATGTGCTTGCTAACAAATTCAATTTCTGTTGATTTTATTCGAGGGGGCTTTGCGGTTTAGATCGTCGCTTCAATTCCGATTTATTGTCGATTTCTCTGCTCTCACTGGACGCACAGAGAACGTGAGGAGAGAACGTGTCTCACCATCCCACGGTGACATGAAATTAATAAAACAACAATAATAGCAGAGTGCTAATTAGCAGTAAAGAACACTGTCCCGTGCATCAGTAAACATTAAACTATGAGGTAGGAAGTATAAAGTGCACGTACATACAGAGGTGGTTTGATTTAGTGAACAGTTTAGCGCAAAGCTCAGTAGGTAGCACCATAATGGTTTCATGGTGCAATCGCGGTATGATGGCTTTCTCAGTGCAAAGTAGCAGTAGTGCAAAAAAAAAAAAGAAAATAATATGTCATGATGATTATTAATTATCATGATTATATGATATTATCAGAGACGGTGGTTAGAGCAGCCATGCTGGTTGGCCTAGAAACAGTATCAATGACCAAAAGACAGGAGGCAGAGCTGGAGGTGGCAGAGATGAAGATGCTGAGGTTCTCTTTGGGAGCGACCAGGATGGAGAGGATCAGGAAGGAGTCCATCAGAGGGACGACACATGCTAGATGTTTTGGAGAGAAGGCAGACTGAGACGGTTGGGTCATGGAGGGAGAGTGGATATATTGGTAGACGGATGCTGGAATTGGAGCTGCCAGGCAGGAGGTCTAGAAGAAGACCAAAGAGAAGATGGATGGACATACTGAGAGAGGATATGAAGGTAGTTGGTGTGAGAGAGGAGGATCCAGAGAATAGGGTTAGATGGAGATTCGATGGTATTCACTCAGCCCAAAAGGGCTCATGTTACACCTCTGTTCGTCCAGTTGCACCGGCTACCAGTAGCTGCCAGGATCAAGCACAAGGCCCTGACCTGCCATTCAAAACCACCTCAAGAACAGGTCCAGCATATCTGAACCAAGTGATAAGACCTTATGTTCCCGGCAGAGAGCTGCGTTCCTCTAATACAAACCTACTAGCAGTACCTTCTGCTCGCTCTAAGCGATCTCAGGCGAAACTGTTCTCAGTTCTACTACCTTAGTGGTGGAACAAACTTCCGGAAGCAACAAGACCAGCATCATCTCTCTCAACCTTCAAGAAACAGGTAAAAACTGTTCTCTTTCAGGACTTTTTACTGCGCTGATGCCCCAGATCAGGCTAGGCAGCAAGTTAGGCTATGCAGTGTGTGTGTGTGTACGTTTGTGTATGTCTTTGTCCAAAAAAAAAAAAAATCACTAACCCAAGCTTACCGTTCTGTATATTTCCTGTGCATCGTGTATTTGCAAGTGTATTTGCAGTGCTTATGTCCTCTATTGTAAGTCGCTTTGGATAAAAGCATCTGCCAAATGTAATGTAATGTAATGTAATGTAATGTAATGTAGATGGAGAAAGTGGATTCGCCATGGCGACCCCTGAAGGGAAAAGCCAAAAGGAAAAGAAATGAAGAAAAAGATATATATAGATATCTATAGAGAGAGACAATATCTATTTGCTGGGAATTAAGGTGTTGGACGGCTCTGGCCACTGGGTCAGGGGGAACCCAGCCTCTCGCCCAATCACAGCTCGGTACCCGCACCCCCTTATCTGAGGTTCTAGATGAATGAATGAATGAATGAATGAATGAATGAATGAATGAATGAACAAATTTACTCGACCTAACAGTAAACAAGGCATCTGATTATTAACGTTTCGTTCATCAAAGATTTCATTGAGATTTCATCAGACTTATTGCACCCATGGGAACTCTTCCCACCTTGTCATTACTTATTTACTTGTGTGTGTGTGTGTGTGTGTGTGTGTGTGTGTGTCGTCCCATTTGTCGGACAGCTTGAATAAGTGATTGAGGTAAATAGAAGCCTGGAACGTTCCCCCCAGACGTCTGGCCTGAGGGCGTTCTGGTGGCGGTCGGACTAACAGACGTAACCAGAATTAATGATATCGTATCTGCAACTACTTACAAATAAACGCCAGCGTTTTGGTCGATGTAAGGGAGAGACCTTTTGTCAAGGGTTTGGTTTATTTGTTTCTACTTCTCAATGCATTAAACTTGCGAGGATAACGCGCTTTAAAAGAAGCTGATTTGTAACACGACAGAAACGACAAGAAAAATCACATACTTGAAATTCATAGAAGTAGTTTTTGACCCCTGAAAATTGGAATTTTGTGCTAAAATTTCGTACGATAAAAGAACACATTGCGGCCTTGATGATTAATTACACCGACCCGATCGAGTGCACGTGATAATATCAACAAAAAAAAAAAAAACAGTTGTGATTTTATGCTGCGGCTGCAAGAGTGAAGATCTCACTCTTAAATCTTTTTCCTTGCAGGGAAAGATACATTTTATTGTACTTTACTTGCGATACACCTTTAAAAACACAATGCAGAACGACTCCCTTTGCTCAGAGACGACGTGAATCAGAATATCTTCCAAAAACCGTGCGATACATGACAGGTGACAAATGTAATAATTATGTCACGGCGTGTAATGATAGGGAATTAATCAGCTCATCTCAGCCTGTAAATCCAGAGTAGATTAGACTTCGAGCTCAAAGCTGAGCGTCAGACGCCTCTGTTTCTCCAAAACGCTTCCAACAACATAGGACTCGTAGTTGTCCGAGAGAAGGCGAAGTTGCTAAGAAGAGCCCAGAGCAAAATCAACTTAATCTTTTGTTCGGCTGCAAACCGCCGCTCTAACATTTCACATCCAGCGTTGTGAATTATTGATACTTTCTTCCCGAGTCGTCCATCAGTTTCAATTGCGTTCGCAAGAGATTAAACAAGCCCTTAGCCATCTGAGAATGTCGAATAGCCCGGTCGGACAGAAAAATGGCACATATATACCGTAGCTTTGAAACCAAATAATTAAGTCATAACATTAGCGATCAAAAAGAGCTCTATTGTACATCCTCTGAGGCGCACATTGTCAGAAATGTGTTATTCGTGTGTCCTTTAACGTAAATGATTCAGTCGTGTTCATATATGTTGACAAAAGATCATTACGAGGCATGAGCGGGGGTGTTTGTCCGACTGATGTCCGATTAGTCCGACATCCAAAGCCAATCCAAGAAAAGGATAACGCCAACGGTTTTCATCACCCGGAGCCGGTTATTCTTTCATTTAATGAGCTGACCTTCGCATTTCCACTGGCGCCGGCTTTTTCTTCTTTGCAAATCTAAATTCTCCGCGGGCTCGGGCAAACCTCCTAAATATTGCAACGGTTGCTTGGAAAGTCCGACGAGTAGTCCGGCCCGTCGAAGATCCGGCCCGGTGAAGCCGGGACGATGCGTCCAGATGTGTTTGTGGGATATTTGGCTGCAAACACAAATTAAAGCGATTACCGTATTTTCTGGGCTATAAGCCGCTACTTTTTTCCTAGGTTTTGAACCATGCGGCGTAAACAAAAGTGTTATTCTGTGGATTTTTCTTCCACCGCTAGGGGGCGGAAGTAGAATCCAAAATAAGATAAGACGTATAAATCAATGCAAAGAAGAATAACAGAAAGAGCAGATAAAAAGCAGATAGAACACGCACGACAAATTACTAACTGGTACTTCTTTTCAAATCCTCGCCCCTTCATCATGGAAACCACAAGAAGAAGCTCGTATGATGCGAGTTTTAAGTTGAAGACCATCGAGCTTGCGATCCACGAAGGAAACGCAAGCTTAGCGTCAATGAATCTATGGTAAGACGTTGGAGGCGGCAGCGGGAAGAGCTCATGTAATGCTAAAAGTCAAAAAAAGCTTTCAGAGGACATAAAAGCAGGTGGCCTGAGCTTGAAAATGTCCTGGAGGACTGGGTGAACGCACAGAGAGCAGGTGGTAAATAAATACTGGTTATCTGTTACGCTTTAATTAGCAAAGTTGCTGCCGCGCTAAAAGGCAGGGTTCGGAAAGAATCTGTTCAGGTACAAACATGTACCTTTACAGTACAAAATCCTTCTGTGCATGCAGTAAATATCTTTTTTTTTTCAACATAGATATCTGCGGCTTATATATTTTTTTTTTTACTTTTTTTTTTTTAAATAGAGCGGATGCGGCTTATCTACAGGTGCGCTCTATAGTCCAGAAAATACGGTACTTTTATGAGGCAACAGCCATTAAGAGGGCCGCGAAGGAATTGTCCAGGAATCACCGGAGTTTACGGTCTGTTCCTTCTTGGGCCGAAACTGTGTGTCTTTTAAATGCACGTCGAAATGTCCGTCACCTCAATAGAGCAACTTGTAAGATCCACGCGGTCTACAATGTGCAGTGACAAGGCTTTGGACAAAGCTATTCGGCTAGTGTTTGTGGCCCGACTCAAAATGTAGCTCAGTGTGTCACAAACCCCAATCATGTGATTGTAGATTGATTCGCAGCCAATTTATAGTTTGGTGTGCACGATAGATAGGCGAGGCCGTGTGTGATGGCTCGGTGTAATTGCTTCGGGGTTTTAAATGAGTGCACGCCGCCGCTGTCGCTGCGCTGCCAGCGTCCGCTCTTTGGAAGAGAGTTGAGTGTTTAATTTGAGCTCAGTGAACTCATGGCAGATTTAGCCCCACATTTGCAATGCATGAGAGTAGTGAACGTTTCCAACATGGAGACTTAATTATTGGTCAGTCTATGTACCCTGTATGGACAAAAGTATTGGCTCAGCCATCCACATAATGGGAATCAGGTGTTGTAATCGCTTCCACGGCCCCGGATGTACAAAGTCAAGCAACTGGGCTTGCGGACTGTTTTTACAAATGTTTGTGAAAGAATGGTTGGCTCTCAGGAGCTCAGTGAGTCCCAGCGTGGAGCTGTGATAGGAAGCATCCTGTGCAACAAATCCAGTCGCTCCTAAATATTCCACAGTCGACTGTCAGCTGAATGAGAAGAAGATGGAGGTGTTTGGGAACGACGGCTACTCGGAGAGAGAATCAGCAGAGTCAGTGGATGCTGAGGCGCGTCGTGCCAAGAGGTCACCAACTTTCTGCAGAGTCAATGGTCCAAACTTCATGTGGCCTTCAGATGAGTTGAAGAACAGAGCGCAGAGAGCTTCAGAGGATGGCTTTCCATGGACGAGCAGCTGCATCCAAAGTGCAATGCCAAGCGTGGGATGCAGCACAATGGACTCCAGAGCGGCGGAGACGCCTTCTCTGGAGCGACCAATCGCGCTTCTCCATCTGGCGATCCAATGGACGAGCCTGGGTTCGGGGGTCGCCGGGAGAACGCTGCTCGTCTGACTGCATTGTGTCAAGTGTGAAGTTTGGTGGAGGGGGATCCTGGTGAGGGCTTGTTTTTGGCCTCTTAGTTCCACTGAAAGGAACTCTGAAAGCTTCAGCATGCCAAGATATTTTGGACAATTCCATGGGAAGGGTTTGGAGCCGGACCCTTCCTTTCCCAACACGACCGTGCTCCAGTGCACAAAGCAAGATCCACAAAGACATGGACGACTGAGAACATGAACGTCCTGCACAGAGTCCTGACCTCAACCCCATAGAACACCTTTGGGATGAACTGGAGCTGAGACTGAGAGCCAGGACTTCTCGGCCAACATCGGTGTGTGACCTCTTGTGGAAGAATGCTCAAATATTCCCGTCGACACACTCCTGAAGCTTGTGGTCGGCCTTCCCAGAAGAGGTGAAGCTGTTCAAGCTGCAAAGGGTGGACCTACATCATATTGAATGCTATGGATTAGGAATGGGACGTTCATATGCAAGTCAAAGTGGGTGAGATAATGCGCTTGGCCATTTAGTGTGAGTGTGTGTGTGTGTGTGTCAAGATTTATTCATATGTATGTATGTATGTATGTATTTGTTTCACATTTATAAACTGTTAGGAGACTCACCCTGTTGTTTGATTTGTATCCCCAGAACTAAGATGTTAAATTCATAGCACAGAAAAGTCTTTTAAGATTACAGCAGAGGATGAAATTACAATATATTTCTACCTTCTCGGTTTCTGCACGCTTCCTAATCTGTAATCCCATCCTGTGGTTAAAGGATTCTGCTGCATCGGCTCCTCAGCTGGGTGAATGTCAACCGTTGCAAAACAATTTGAATGTGCTGCACTACATTGTTGTGTAAACTGACCAGCGCGCAAAGCATCTGGAGAGCAAAATAATAGAGTGTAAGGGTATTTATGGAAGACTTATGAGGGAAACCCCTCCTCGTCCCGCTCTGTGCGATGGCGGCGGGGGATATATTGTGATTCATCACTTCGTATGGAGAAAAAAAATATGGCGTTAACAGCATTTCATCTGACGGACGTTTTAAACACCAGATTCATTCATTCATATCAACATGAGTTAAATTCAAATTAAAATGTCATTTTCAATCAATTTTTGCAAAGCACCGTCCTTTTTTTTTTTTTCTTTTTTTTTTTTTTTAATTCAATCTGCAAAACTTACTAGCGTGCACATCAATGGATATTCCCGGGTTAATATAGCACTCGCTCACAGAATTAGCGCCTTTTCCCAACCATGCTGAGCCAACAGTAGCAGAATATGCTGCGCATCCACCGTGAAAAGCTAATATCAACGCATTGACTTTTCCGATCCTCCCTCATTCTATATTTTGGAAGTTGATTGTATGCGTTGGGTGAGGAATGGCTCCCAAAGCAGCGTTAATAAAGCATTTCATATTCATTTGCAAAGTGGGAATCATTTTTGGTCGGAAAAGACAAAGACACTGGAAGTCAAAAAACCTTTTTTTCATTTTCAGCTCTATTTAAATGTTTTCACGTTATTCGGTGTCCACTGGATTCGTTTCTTTATTGATCGCGAACTGTTAATTTGTTACATATTACTGAATAGTATTTGGCGCAGGTCTGCTTTTATACAGTTAGTCTCAGATTTATAGCCGGAGATTTATTTTCATGAAACACTTTTTTTTTTTTAAGATCTAATTTTCCCCTGAGCCCAAGGAAATAAGCTGTCATATTCACATTCAAATTACAAACCAAAAACTATTACTGTCACCCTTAGAGCAACAAAGAACATAAATATGCTAACAACCAATTGGAATTATAGTGTTTATCATCGTGCTGGTTATCGTGAAAAAGCAAAGAACTAAAATTGTGTCTGGAAATGCCCAGAGCTAACTGTGGGATTCTTGCCGTCTGAATAATAACTCTTACTGACTGGCTGGCTGACGTGATTCTGAAGAGCCCGAAACCGTTTCCCCGTCCTCCGTTTTACGGCGACGCCGATAAGTTGACGTGAATTCCCGCTCGAACATTCGTTCGGGTGGATCGTGAAGACGAGGTTGTCTGTAACAGGCGGGAAAAGACAATCTCCTGGAGGGTTGTCGCTGAAATGACGGCAGACGTTGACATCGGGCCGGGACGGATGGACACGGATACGCGAGCGGCTCAAACCCCAACACTGTGAAGGCCATTCAACTGCCAAAACAATGAGAGAATAAACGCGTCATGTGCGTCCCGGATCGACAGATCCCGACTTCTGAACCATCACCCGAGGGCCTGACGCACAAACAAGCCTGTCCTTCGACAACTCTTGCGCCGCTCCATAAAAACACTTCAACACCCTCGCAAATGCTGAGACAAGTTGTTATAGCGAAGACGAGACGCGCCACCTGGGGATGTTCACGCCCCCCGTGGCCGTCGGGGAGCCCGTCTTCTGTTAATGCACTAATCCTCCTTAAGGCCGGTATATTAAAGTAAAGAATCATGCTTGTGTGGAAACAACGGTAATGCACTTTATTGAGAGGAGATGAGTCATCGAGCCACCGATGTCTCATTCGCGCAAAGGACCGTATTTCCGTCGACAAAAATGGTTTCCATCGACGAAGGGGTAAAGTCGTCCTCCGGGAGTTCCAACACCTTTGCTAAGGAGCGAACTTTTTGTCGGACGCAGAACAAAAAATCCAAAGGTGGCCCGCGATCACTTCGAAATATACTTCTATTCTCTAAACTTCTCTTCTATAATCTACTCCAAACCATCCTCCCTCATCAACCAGGCTATTCTGCAGGGTTCATGTTTAATATATGAAAATAAATGACCTTAATCAAAAGTGCCATCCAACAAGTTCTCCCAAAGCCCCATGCCCGCAGAATTATATGCATGTTCATTACTTTAACTCCCCGCTCGACCAGTAGCGTAGCCCGTTTTCCATCTGGCCGACTGCTCCATATTCCCTAATAGACAGATGTGCGGAGCGTATATAGGTTCCTCCGAGCAGCCGTGTCAGGTATCGCTGGGAGGCGGCGTGCCGAAAGGTGCCGGCAAGCAGAGAGCTGCCAGACTCCTGCCAGGCATCCAAAGTGACCTCTCCGTCGGCGAGCGGGACGGGCAGGACGTGGTTTCCCGACTAATACCGCTATCGAATACACAAACAACACGAGCTGATCGAGCGGTTAGCCTTAAATATCATCCCGGGACTGTAGTTTTTGTGACGCTGTTTGGAGACGGTGGCACCGAGGCGAGGACAGGTAGAGGTCGCAGAGATGAAGGAGGGTTCTTTTTGGGGGTGAGGAGGATGGATAGGATCAGGAATGGCTCCATCGGAAGGGAAGAACATGGATGTGCCGGGTGTTGACATGTATCTCAGAACTCCGTTCATACGGCGCGACATATGTTGAGACTCACAAGCGATTACAAAAAAATCAACAGAAGCGACGGCGAGCGAATGCGGCTCGATCCGATACGGCTTCCAACAAGCGAACGTAAACGAAGCCGTGTTCTTCGTACAGGTAACCGTTCCCAAAATTTGCCTTAGCGTCGCATACGGCGTACATTGGAAAGCCGGAAAAAGACTTTCTCCAAAAGTTTATGGAAGATGGCCACAGAACCACGAAACGCCGTAAGTTGATGACATCACAAACCGAAGACTGTCCCTGTAATATGTTTGTATGTTTGTTTGTTTGTTTGTTTGTATGCTAAAAACACTTGCGATCCCTTTGTCAGTCATTTAGATTCATGTTTTTTCTTTCTTCCTAGGAAGAAGATGTGACAGATATCAGCCATTATTTTCTTCGGCCTTTTCTTTTCAGATGAAGTTTCATTGAAAGTGCTTTCCCTCGACCGGTTGTGATCGATGGCAAATTGACCTCCGCGGTTTATGTAAGACGATTAGGAAGGTTTAAAATCCACACGGGCAAAAGGCAATTAAGAGGCAAACATTTGAGTTACTGTCTTTAAGGCTCTATGTTTATTTCGACGCCTGAACCCACGGCGACAAAGCGTGGCTGCAAAATTGCTTGGTAGAAGTTCTCCGGTATTCTCTTAGATTAAGATCCCCCGCACTTTCCCAACATCTGAGTTATCGAATTGACGGAGGTCACGTTCCGGACCGACCCTCCTGATGGGAAAACGACTGAAATAACACTTTTAAGACCCTATGAAGGTAGCGCCGCAGCGTGCGCATGTTTGAAGTAACTTGGAAAGGATTCCCTTCTCGTCAACAAATACTTACCTCGTGCGACAGTACATCCCTGCCATCTGTGCCTTGTTAGCGCACACAAGATTTTGCGGGTGACAACGCAGGGATACAGAAAGCACAGACCAAATTGTGTTGTCTTTACCAGGAGGGTAAATTTCAGATTGCGATAAGTACCTTTATCTTTACCATTGACGGTTTAAACCATGTTTACGTATAACGTAATCTCCGAAAAGCAAGGGCAGAAGACGGTCGGGTAGATGGTTTCATCCTCATGGATGCCAGGGCCGATTTTTTTAGTTTCATTTTCTTCATGATTACTCTCACAGCGTTCCATGCCGTCAATGAAGGGTGACTCATTCCACCATCATGCCTTCACCATACGTGCAGTTTTCATCAAATTATTAAACTAGAGTGCATGAAAAGCCGAAAGGAGATAGTAAATTGCGTTGCCGTCTTCCCATAATCTCACCCGAGGCTCAACTAATGGTTCAGAAAGCCGCCTCTGTGTGCGTCAGTCGTCCCTTGTTGCTTTTCTGACATTTTTTTAGCCCTCATCTCACAGTGTACTTTCGTAACCTCCATTGCGGAAAAACAAAGAAGAAAATTCAAACTGATGCCGGCTATTTATGTAGTTTACCCTGTTTGCTAAGCTAAAAGCAACTCATCGTAATTAGGTGAGCGGCTCATCGGGACCCGCCGAATCGGACGGGTCACTTTCGCCGGAATCTTCTGAAAATTTGTGGCAGATTTCAAGGACATACAGTATGAGATGCTAAGCTACGCTTTTCGAAAAGGAACAACGGTATGGATTTAGTGCAAATAATAAATAGTAAATAGTGGTGTTAGGATAGACAGCATTGTCAGTACGAATAAAGTGTATGTTGATGTCATTCTTACTATTATTGCGATCATTATTTACATTTTTAATCATCTTAAAGTCCTATTCTTAAATTTGGTATGCTTCTGTTTGCCTTTTTCTGGAATTCTGCTCCTGCTATCCGACAGTCCACAGCATCCCTCAATCCACACGTGTTTCCGCTCTCCTCCGTCTTGTAACCATATGGTTCTTTAAGGACAGGAGAACATTTATCACCCTGCTAATTAAACATGCCCTGGCGGCGGAGCAGTGACAGCTGCAGGGAAAGGGGGCGGGAGGAGGAGATCGATTGCCTTGGGAAAGATAGAAAAAGACTGCGTTGGAAGAGAACCAGGGGCTGCAAATGCAACAAGACAAAGACAGAGCGAGCGGTCGGCTTGACGGAGAACACTGGACGACATGAGAAACCCGCGGTGGCTGAAAGTCAGATCTCCAGGCGTCCGACCTGGATGGGTCGTAAGAGCAGGGACTCCACCTCCTGCCTCTTTGGTAGACCTGGGTGGGTCCTGGACTTGCGTGAGGCAGCAAGCTAAGCTCTTGCAGGCAGGATGTGCTACACGGTTGTTCGGACACTTTATTAGTCCGTCGTGGGAAATTGTTGTTTGGTGAACTGAGCTCGAGAATACAAACGGGAACGTTCGGTTCCGAGACGCCCGCTGTGACCGCCTGAGCGAAGCCGAACCCCGATTCTGGACTCCCTGCCTCTTTTGTTGTTTTGTCGGATCAGCCGACGACCCGGTGGTATTTATTCGTCCCGAGATGCGCTGGAGATCAACCTGCCGAACACTTGCATCCATGCATGATGGGAGGTAAAACCAGCAGGACGTGAACGTCAGCGCTTGTAAGCTTCAGATACAAAACAAGCCCCGATCAACGAGGAGCCTCGCGAGCGACCGAAGTCCTTGAACTTTGGTTCGCCGCAGTGCTTCCGCAACGACGGGAAAGGAACGATTGTGTCACCGTCCCTTCAGATGTTTCGATTCTGACATGGGCTGCTTGTGCCGACGCCACCGCGCTGAGAGAATCCACTGTAGTTGGACTTGAAAGAGAGCAGCGAAAGCTCTCGCCGCCGCCTGCTGGTTTGCGCGTCTTCCCATCTGTCAAGCGACGCATGTAAAATGACATGAAAGACTCATTTCCATAAAACCTGTTGGAACTCCAGGAGATTCGCTACTGGTCTGAACTCCCCATTGTTCCGGTGTTCTCTGGAGATCGTTGTTTCTTCCCGCTACGGATCTTGTGGTTTGAACTCCCGACTCTGGGCGCAGACACACATCATTCTGACCTTTTCCTGGATCTCGGTACAATTTTTCATTCTGTCACTCCGCTCGGTTCAGCTTTGGTTCAATTCACTGTTTAAGATAGGGACGATTAAATATCCCGATCGGACTCGTCGACCTTTATGGAGCGACGTAAATATCAAAACCATCGCTCTTTCCGAAAACATGCGGCCTGAAATTTATCATGCTAGAAGAAAAAAACGCGTACTTAATTGAATGGTAAACAAAGAAAAGAAATCCGTAGCGGTAACAGGCAAGACGGTCGCGGATGTTTACGCGAGTCGTCCCTGGAGGAGCTCACAAAGCTTTAAATTACTACAGTCATTGCTTTCGCATCGATATTTGGAAGTATCGGGATATCGGAAGGGCGTTGCAGTGACGCACCGGGAACCTAAATACTGGGAATGTGATGAAGATAAGAAATGAAAGAATGCATGCGTACATGAATGAGTAACAGGTTCAACCAAAAAGTTAAACAAGCAAACAGTTCCTCTTTAGTAAAATCTCCAATTACCGCCAGTCCCCTGTGACTCGCGCCGCTCACCGCCGAGAATGGATTAAGTGTAACATCTGCATTTTGGCTGAGCTGCGCTTTGTGCATTTCGGTTTCTTCCGTCCATCTGCTTCACCCTCCCTCTATTTTCTTCTTCTTCTTTCGGCTTTTCCCGTCAGGTGTCGCCACAGCGAGTCCACTTTCTCCATCTAACCCTATTCTCTGGATCCTCCTCTCTCACACCAACTACCTTCATATCTTCTCTCACGACGTCCATAAATCTTCTCTTTGGTCTTCCTCCAGACCTCTTGCCTGGCAGCTCCAATTCCAGCATCCGTCTACCAATATATTCTCTCTCCCTCCTCTGTCCATGACCCAACCATCTCCGTCTGGCTTCTCTGACCTTCTCTCCAAAACATCTAACATGTGCCGTTCCTCTGATAGACTCGTTCCTGATCCTCTCCATCCTGGTCACTCCCAAAGAGAACCTCGACATCTTCATCTCTGCAACCTCTAGTTCTGCCTGCTGTCTTTTGGTCATTGGAACAGTTTCTAGTCCAAACATCATCGCTGGTCTCACCACTGTCTTGTACACCTTTCCTTTTATTCTGGCTGAAAGTCTTCTATCTCTTGGTGCCCCTGACACTTTTCTCCACCCATTCCAACCTGCTTGGACCGTCTCTTCACCTCTTCTGTATTCACTTTAAATACTGTGAACTAATCCTTTGACTTTTATCATTTCAACCCCTGAGCCTTTAGCCGCTTTGGCAACTCTTCATCTTAACATCCTCCCTCTATTTTCTGCATCGTATTTTAATGAAGCTGCGGCGCGAGGCAGCGAGCGGATACGTAAAAGCTCTGCGACCCCTCCTGGAGATGGAAGGTGTGAGGACACGAAACGGGAATCGAGCGATTTCGCGGCCGTTTCAGACCCTCCCGGAGTCCAGGTTCACAGATGGCTAAAGCTCAGTTGTGTTGTTTGGCAAATACTATCATTTTGCCAGATGTGTTTTTCTTTTCAAGGGAAAAGGTGAAATAGCTAGTGTTGGTAACACGCTGCAATCCACCTGGATTTGTGTATCGCTGTTACAAATACGATTCCTGAATTCTTTTCCGGCAGTTCACCGGCGGCGCCATCAATCCACGCAAGGTTCCAGGCGTCATAGGAATTAAGTCTTATACAGTTAAACTATAGCGCCGTCACAACTGCAGCATATTGATGAAAGTAGGTCTCTAACTAATGGACCCACTCATACGTCCCTGCGTTTTGCTCATTGCTTATTTCATCAGTTTGTTGGCCGGATAATTATGTTCTCGGTTCACTTCGTGACGAACCAAACCAGCCCCTCCATCCCCGGGTCACCAAAAAGAGCTTTTCATTCTGACCGTCTCACCCGAACCGAAAGAGGCGGAGGTGAACGGGCCGAGCAAAAAGCCAAAACAAAGGCGGGATGATTGATAAAATCAGGACTGCACTGACTAAAAGCGCCATTAGCTGTTTTGTCATTTAGGTGACAAAAAAAAGAGGCGGCCTGAGCTCGGCGGTCCGAGGCGGCGGTCTGGGTCGTGATGTCAAATAAAACCCGGAGAGCATTTCGGGGAAAACCACGGTAACTCATTGGAGAAGCCAAAAAAAGATGAATTAGAACATTATGATTATTTCATTGTAATTATTTTGGTGTGATCTTACACTTTCTTTGTTTGTACAGTCATTTTTTTTTTTTTTTTTTATGAAATAAGTCATAGTCCCTCCGGTGTGTTCACTGAAATGCGTTAAATGATAGGTTTCCTTGGCGACGAAGTAACAGCGAGGCCGTGCATCCCAGCCAGTCTCCTGCCATTATCATCTAAAATGCATCCGGCTGACGCGAAAAGCCTTGTGTAAATAGTGATATTGTGGATGCTTCATCCTGACCGGGCCGTGGCGGCGGAGGGATCCCACGCCGAGGATCTCCTTCTAATTTCCCCCTGAATCTTTCCATTGAAAAGGGTTTTTCTGCAGCGGTTTTGCCTCGAGTGATTTAACGTGTCAGGACAGAAGGTTTTGTATTTCTTACAGACACAAAAGCCCTTCCAGACAAACCGTCTTGTTGATTCTGGATTATGGATGTAATATTGACATAAACCGACTCTTAGGAATCTCTTTTCAGAAACTCACGGTGGCACGACGTGCTTAAATCCATTTTCTTTTTAGTGCCGACTGTATTGATACTTGAAAGAAAATGTATTAAGTGATAATCTGATCAACAACACATGGGCAGGAATGACAAACACATTATGTGGAGTTGCAGATTTGTGATTTTACGTCACTAAAGCGGAGACGCTTGTTGCTCGAGCCGAAACTATTTCAAACGAGGGGTCGTGACGACGGGAGAGGTTGAAAAAAAAAAAAACGTCCAGAACGAACCCAAACCCACCAAGAGACACACCCGATAAAACAAGTAAGAAAGAAATAATAATATAAGAAAATAACTAAAAAATAGAATAAGGAATAAATAAATGGAACCAGGCATATCAAATAATAGTCCCAATTAAAAAAAAAAAAAAAAATGTGTGGGTGATTTAAAAAAAATAGGGAAAAACACAGTCAGATGAAGAAATAAATAAATGGGGAAAAACAGAAAATAGATCATTAGGCATTTGAGAAAAAAAGAGAAGAACAGAGAACACAGATATGTTGAGAATAAATCAAAAATAAAATACGTTTTGTCCGAAACATCCGGTGCGACCGTTGTGGCGTTTTCATACCAGAAGATGTCAAAGTCTTACGACTCCAGACACAGTCTAAGTTTGATTTGACTGGAGGAGGAAGCGAAACCTCGTCGCCGCTGCAGAAACACGCATTTGAACGTCGTAGAAACGTGTGGAGATGGAAAGCGAGAAAGCGTGACGGCGAAGGAAACCCCTCGCCTGCTGGCTTTTACAAACCTACTAGTTCTGAAAGGCCACGGATATTCGGGTATCGCTTTTCACAGTTGGCGTGAAATAATAACAAAAAAAAAAAAAAAAACATTTGCGACATCGTGCGGCAGCGACTCACCGACGTTCCGACCGCCTTCCTCGCCTTCGGAATTTCAGGATACCTTCCTCCTCAAGACGGACAGGTATCCGGACGTCGCGGACAAACAATGATTCAGCCGCGGGAACAGAAACAACATCATCAGGCGAGTGAACAAGCTAAGCGGTTAAGCGGCGAGACGGGGCCACCGATGTTATTACAGCCCAATTTACTGTCCGCCATAACTGACTCCCGGGAGATCAGTTTACACCACACGCCGCGTAGCATTAAATTATTCCGAAGCAGGTCCCCGACTTGAGTAAAAGCCTAAACCGGAATCGTAATTCTATTTTTTTTATCACGCGTCCCGTCGGTCTCTCGGCGCTGTCACGCCGCAGACGTCCCCAACCGTGGGCCAAATAAAGGTCTCATCTTATCTAATTATTATACATATGCATTAGTTCAGGTCCTATCAGTGTCAAGGGACCGGCGTTTCCTCCCGCGATCCCGTCATGGCGCTCTGACCCGGCCTGTGATTCCCAGCGAGCCGGACATTACTCAGCGTCGCGTGCGGCGAACCTGCGGCGCTATAAATACAAGATCCTCCGGGTTCATTTGATCGGCGAGCATAAACATTTCCCGATCCTCCCGTGTCCTTGACAGACCGGACAATAACGCCACCATCATATTTTGTCGTCTTTAGATAAGACGAGAGCCGTCAGTCTGTGCTGAGTGAGAGCCGGACGGAATAATATCGGTCTGAAATTTATGACCGGTGTTTCATAAATATGTAAATAAATGTCTGGTTTCGAAGGCCTTAGCATGGAGCCTCTCAGAAGATTGCTTTCAGAGTTTATTTGGTTCAACACGCTCTCTGTCAGCGACACCTTCTCCATCCAGGGGAGATTTTTCTTCCTCTTTTTTTTTTTATTTTTTATAGCTCATCCTCAAGAGGAAACCCTTCCTGGAATGAATTCTAATCTGCTATCCTCTGGTTGGATCCGCAGCGTCTTCTAACAGGCGGTTGTAGTATTCCGCATGCTTATTTCCACAGGGGACGGTTATTCCTGGCGGACCCCTGCCCTCCAAGCCCATCCTGAGCGCCGACCCCCACATCCGTCGTTTCATCTCCGTCTCCCGGTCATAAAAGCACCGCTTCATTGTCCGTGGAGAAGGATTTTTTTTTTTTCCCTCTGAAATGCAGATTGCCACTCCTGGCCTGCTCTCTCCTACCCTGAAACGTCAATTACGCGGCATGTCCTTGTCAGAGGCAGAGCTCGGTGTGCAGCCTCAACATGAGCAGGAAGCCCAAACCCCCTCCACGACACAGACGTGGAATCGCAAATCATTTGCTTTTGCGCACAAAAATGCTCGATTTAATGTTTTGAGGAGTGAATGACAGAGAGGACGCTTGCACGACTCCACGAGACATGGGAATGAGAGGGTGAATGTTTGCATGTCTCGTAAAAAGTGTGTGTGAGTGGGTGAATGTTTGCATGTCTCATAAAAAGTGTGTGTGAGAGGGTGAATGTTTGCATGTCTCATAAAAAGTGTGTGTGAGTGGGTGAATGTTTGCATGCCTCATAAAAAGTGTGTGTGAGAGGGTGAATGTTTGCATGTCTCATAAAAAGTGTGTGTGAGAAGGTGAATGTTTGCATGTGTCATAAAAAGTGTGTGTGAGAGGGTGAATGTTTGCATGTCTCATAAAAAGTGTGTGTGAGAAGGTGAATGTTTGCATGTGTCATAAAAAGTGTGTGTGAGAGGGTGAATGTTTGCATGACTTATAAAAAGTGTGTGTGAGTGGGTGAATGTTTGCATGTCTCATAAAAAGTGAGTGTGAGAGGGTGAATGTTTGCATGACTCATAAAAAGTGTGTGTGAGGGTGAATGTTTGCATGCCTCATAAAAAGTGTGTGTGAGGGTGAATGTTTGCATGCCTCATAAAAAGTGTGTGTGAGAGGGTGAATGTTTGCATGCCTCATAAAAAGTGTGTGTGAGAGGGTGAATGTTTGCAGGTCTCGTAAAAAGTGTGTGTGAGAGGGTGAATGTTTGCAGGTCTCGTAAAAAGTGTGTGTGAGAGGGTGAATGTTTGCAGGTCTCGTAAAAAGTGTGTGAGAGGGCGAATGGTTGTTAATCTCTATATAAGCTGTCAATGAGAGGGTGAATGGATATTTTCTCTTTATGACAAATGAATGAGAGGGTGAACGGTTGACGCCTCTATTTAACCCAGTATAACCTGTCAATGAGGTGGATTTTTTTCTTCTGCATGATGAACGAATGAGTACGAAAGGGTCGAATGTCTCCGTTATCAAAGCTGAATTGATATTTTTCTCTTCATGACATGAACCAGAGGGTGTGTGTGTACAGTAAACCCTTGTTTTTGGCGGGGGTTACGTTCCAAAGAGAACCCGTGATAGGCAAAATCCCTGAAGTAGAAACCTTTTTTTATTTTTTATAATTATTATACAATTAAATACTCTATTATACATTGAAAAGAGAGAACAAACCATTTTACAGGCTCAATCATTTGTTTCACAAATAAAAGTACTGTACTTTAGAAATGTTTTTTTCAACAAATAACTTCTGTACTGTACTGTCAAATAATAACTTTAATCATCAATGTGAACAGAAGGCTTCAAATTGCGGAGATTAGCACCGCCCACCGCGACCCGAGGAATTGGATTAAACGGGAGAAAATTAAAAATGATTATGAAAAAACACATACCATGGTCTTGTTGCGGACAGTTGCAACCCTTTTTTGCATCCTTATTATAACTTATCGCTGCTGTCGTCCTCATGTTTTTTTCTTCCTTCTTTATGGAAGGAACGGAAGATTCATTCATTCCGTAATGCCGACCTACAGCCGCATAGCTTTTAGCTTCCCTTAGCATGTCCAGAAGTTTAACTTTATCTGCCATAGATAGCATCTTCCGCTGCCTTTTGGGCCCTGCAAGGTGCTTTTGTTGCTCCAGAGCGTTTTGTCAACATTATGGGTTTTAGAGAAACTGGGAATTTGCGAGAGAATTTGCACGTACGTCATGTAAATTTGTCAAGCTGTTTTACGTACGTGTACATATTAAACCGCAACGTTATTGACGCACAGGTAGAGAAGAAGCGGAGTGACTTTTTAGCCAATCAGAATGCAGAACACAATGCACCATGCAGAGGGTGAATGTTTGCATTGAACGGTTGCTTTCCTTTATGAAATATATGCAGGAGTGAGTGAGTGTGAATGAAAAGGGTGAACGGTTGTTTGTCCACGCGTCGGTATGTCGAACCGAGCGCCGCCTCTCGATCGGCTCCGGCGGCGTCAGAGGACGAGCGGTAAAGATAATGGCCGGACGTCGGAGCTCGGCTGCGAACCGTGTTGGCTCTCTCCGTTCCACGCTTTGCAAAATCAATCTTTGTTCAAGTCGCCGTCGAGAAAACGCCGGATTTCATAATGAACATTTTCACACATCTTAAGTTGAAGAAATTAAAGCTCACGAATTTCCAGCCGTGATCTCTCTATTATTCAAAACAGCATTAGTCTCTGAGACCCCGATCTAATTAAGACTTAAGAAAATGTAATGAAATTCAATTCGACGATCCAGCGGTGCTTCCCTCCACCAAGTCCAATGATTCACCGCCTTCTCAGTCTCGGGCCGAGGCTGCAGGGAGAGCGAGAGCCGGCCTCATCATCATCAAGAGCTCTTCACTGCTTTTTTAGCCGCGCTTTCCCCTCGGTGTTTGGATGAATCTGTTTTAATCAAAGGAAATGATTCTGTACGGCGGGGGAAGAGGAGGGGAAACTTGACACGAGCCAGACTCTCTCCTTCTCCGCTGTTGATGGAGTTGATTGCGACATGCAGCGCCGTGGGAAAAACATCTCCCTCGGCGCGTTATCTGGAAATTAACCAACACAGTGTAGCGTATTATATAAAATGAGGGGAATTACTGAAATCCAAATCCACTCTCTTGGATCTTCTGGGGTTCAGGGGTGATTATTTACTTGTTGTTTTACCCAGCCGTGAAGCGCGGCTCCACCTTTGACTTTTATTTTGAAAAACTAAATATCGCAGTCTTTCTCCTGGAACTTTCACACCTCGTTCTTCGGCGGGAGTTTTTAAAATATAGATTTGTCGGCTTTACGCCGCCGTTTCTCATTTCGTGGTCTCGGGAATTTTTATTTTGACCCAAAACCATGCCGAAGGGGAGGTCTAGTCTGACGGCGCTCGCGGCTTTGCCTCGACGGATATTTCAGGGATCTCCAGAATAGCGGGGCGCAGACGTGGCGTCCCGCCATCGGGTTGTGGACGTACGGTGGTCAACTTCCAAGATGAGTCCCTCTTATCGCCGCAAAATGGTGAAGATTCGCCGGTGGACCGTCTTCACGGCCGTACAGTCACTCCTCACTCAACGACGCGCTCGCTTAACGACAACTCAGAGTTAGGACGGGCGTCACGACATTGACCGATTTTCATTTCGAGAAAATATCTGCGGCGACTGCGGTGGCAGCGCCGTCGAGAGCGTAAGCGGCGAGAACATTCTTGAGGGAACGTGAGAGCAGTACAGGTATAAGAAAGGAAAAGATACACCGGCTTGAATTGGAAGATAAGATGTGCGGCAACAACACCAACTCTATTGTCAACATCGGAAGCTCACTTGTAACCTTTCGCCGTCAGTAGAGTGTCAAACTTGCGTCCCCGCGGGACGATAGTTTGTGGCCACGGGTTTGATATGTATGGCGCTTTTTCTGTGTTGCGTGCGGAGCCGAACGAAGCGACCAATCACGGTGGGATATACGGCGCTCGGGGGGTTCGATGCAAGCGGAGAAACATTTCTCAGGGAGTGAAAGTCACAGCAGCGTTGCCATGGAGAGCCTGGCTGGCGGCCTCCTTTCTATTGGCCGCACGCGGACATTCGTCCCAGCGTGCGGCGTTCGCAGCGTTCCAAAAGAAAAGTTCTTTGTAGTTGCTACCCAGCGGGACAATATACATGTAAATATATATATATTTATACACACACACTCACACACACACATCGATAGCGCTTAGAGACTTAATATGATGTTTCTCTCCGTCTCTAACAAAATAAATCAAAGTGATGCGTTTGCGGCGGGATAAAGGAAAAGTAAGGAACTCAATTCAGTTTAACGTCGTCTGGCAAAAACCCGGCGGGAACCCGGAACAATTACAGGGTCGCACCTTTATTTGTGGGTCATTGTTATTTCATCTGCATGGCCTCACATGAATAAACATTACCTATATTTCTTTAGGATGTAAAAGGAGTCAAAACAAATGACATCAACAACAGGAAAAAGGAGTAAAAACAAGGAGGCCGCTACCGGCTTTTTTCCCTCCGACCGCCGTGCTGCGGTTAGAAGAAAAAGAAGCAGAAATGAGGTTCAGACGTTCTCCTCGCGTCTCAACATTGCGTACCGACGTTTGAATCTCAATACAGCAGATATAGAAGACCGAAGAAAGCCGATATAGTTGCTGACTAGAGAAATCAAATTATTATTATTATTAACATTTACTGACTTATTTATGTATTTCCTTGTTGATTCTTAATTTGTTTATCTGTTGTTTCATCTTATTTTGTGTTTAGAGTAAAGAGATTTGAGAAGATTTGAACTTTTTTTACAAAACCTTTCTTGTGGAAAACCTGATGCGGGCCAGGCTCACCCAGACTCCGCCTCCAGCGGCGCCGGGTAAACTGAGTTTGATGGTTTAGGCTTTACGATATCCCACTTTTTTATATATACTGCTCAAAAAAATAAAGGGAACACTTGAACAACACAATGTAACTCCAAGTCAATCACACTTGTGTGAAATCATAGTGTCCACTCAGGAAGCAACACAGATTCATTTGGACTTGTTTTAAGGACATTACATCAAAGTTGGATCAGCCTGGAGTTTGTTTTTACACTTTAATTTGGAGTGTGATTCCTAATCCAGACCTCCATGGGTTGATACAATTGATTTCCATGGATCATTTTGGTGTGATTTTGTTGTCAGCACATTCAACTGTGTAAAGAGCAAAGTATTTCATAAGAATATTTCATTCATTTAGATCTAGGATGTGTTTTTTAAGTGTTCCCTTTATTTTTTTGAGCAGTGTATATATGCCGTAATTTCCGGACTATTGAGCTTGCCTCAATATGAGCCGCACCGGCTAGCCGATCGCTATCTCGGGCTTCCTCCTGCGCACTAAAACCGTCAACGTCGTCTTCTTCGGTGTCGGAGTTGAACGGACTCAGAATTTCCCGGTCGTTTCATCGGTCCGACGTGACGAGGATAAACGTTTTAGCGGCGTGAAGCTCGTTAGCGTCCCCAACCCAAAGTCCAAATATTAGCCGCATCGTTGTTTACGTGAAAAAAGTCGCGGCTTATCGTCCGGAAATTACGGTATATGATTTGAGTTGACATAAAAGGAACCCTTCGCTTCACGTCGGTTAACCTCACACGCCATCTGTCGGATGTGATCATTGACCTCGATTCGTTTATCCTGTTAAGCTTTTTGAAAATAAAACTACAACCGACGTAGAGCGCTAATCGATAAACGAATCAATCCAGGATATTTCGAACCCGGATCGAGAAACAGAAGTTGGCTTTGACGGGACGGTCTGGCTTTCTGCGATTCTAACGTTCGCCGGTCTCGACCCGGAAGCGTCCCTCGCCGTCGTCGTGACGGCTCTCCCGCCGCCGGTCGGCCGCATCCGTCGAAAGCCTTTCGGTACGTTTTGAGCGGCGGCGAACAACAGCGGCTCCGCGGAGAGGAGGCTGCCGCTGTGGCTCATTTGCAAACATTTCAGATTCCAGGGCCCCGGTGAGATATCAAAAGCTGAGAGCGTCTTCTCAGCCCCGGATGAAAGAAGAATTAAGGGCTTTGAAGAAAGCAGACACGGGGAGGCAGGACAGAAAATGGTAAAAGGATAAACTTGTGTTTACCTTGCTTCTTTATAGACACTTAATATTTACTTAGCGGCGCTAATGACGGAAGCCGTAGAAACACCTATTATTCTCGGCTGATCACTAAATAGCTTCAAAATCCTCAAATCCTTTTTCAAAACATCCCATCTTGTCGCGGCCCTCGGCTCATCCGCCTGAATCTTCCTCCGGAGGAACGAGCAGAGCTCTCGCAGATGAACTCGCCGAGCTGGATATTGACTCCGGCCCACCTCCTGCAGTAATCCACTCCACCCAAATCTCTCCGTCCGCCACGGAGCTCCTACTCCCACTCCCACTCCCACTCCCACGGGTGTTTTATTAAACTTAACTTTCAAATGGTTTCGGCCGCTAACTGTCATTCTGGTCAGATGTCCCCGTATGAAACGGGAACGAGTGGGTTATTATTTGTTTGCATAATTATGTGGCCTCTCTGGCCAAGGCTGGACTCGACGCACGCTAGCAACAGCTAGGAGCTAGCAAACAGCTAAGAGCTAGCGAACAGCTAAGAGCTGGCTAACAGCTAGGAGCTGGCTAACAGCTAGGAGCGAGCTAACAGCTAGGAGCTAGCGAACAGCTAGGAGCTAGCTAACAGCTAGGAGCTAGCGAACAGCTAGGAGCTAGCTAACAGCTAGGAGAGAGCTAACAGCTAGGAGCTAGCGAACAGCTTGGAGCGAGCTAACAGCTAGGAGCGAGCTAACGGATGAATGAATTCATGCGAATCATCCACAAAACAGTCTTTGGTGAACAGGCTGCATTTCTAAACTGGACCACGTCATTGGTTTCCTGTGAATTTTAAGGTTTGTACTGCTTCTCTTTAAGTTAGATAAGATAAAACTTTATTGATCCCCATGGGGGAAATTCTTTTGTCACAGCAGCGTAACAGTTATGTGTCAAAAAAAATTGGAATATGTATATAAAGAGAGACAATTGGAAGCTGAAAAAGACATCTAAAATAAATAGACAGCAAAGAGAACGACAACAGCAACGTCTAGGATGAGATTGGACGACGGAATGAAAATTTAAAAAAAGACGGTAAAGGTGAAAATAGACAACTAAAACTGTACGGCAACGTACACAGAGCGACAACAGCAATGACAAGAATAGAATAAATAGGATGCGAGTGGACTGAGACCAACAAGGATAAAAAAGACAAGAGGAAGGACGTCCGGGAAAGCTCCCGGTCTTTCCTCACCGGCTTGTTGAACCGTTGACCTCCAGCGCACTTTCGCCAAGAAGACCGGTAGAAGGCGAACGACCTCCGTCTCCTCAGGAAGAACATCCTACTCTGAAGCTTGGAGAGAAGGTCAGAGGTCGGACTGAGATGGTTCGCTCAGGCACAGAGGAGAACATATGGGGAGAAGCATTGATGGATGCTGGGGTTGGAACTGCCAGGCAGAGATTTATGGATGGAGTGACAGAGGACGTGAAATTTGCTGGTGTGAGAGAAAAGGGATGCAGAGGAAAAGGAGAAGAAGAAGAAGAAGAAGAAGAAGAAGGAGAAGAAGAAGAAGAAGGAGACCGTTCCTTCTGCCTTCAAGCCATCGAGCCACCGTTCAATTTAAACCCAACGCTCAAAGAACAAGGTAGGGGGATCAGCTCGGAGCCCCTTCTTGTTCGCAATGGTGATGGACAGGCTGACAGATGAGGTTAGACAGGAATCTCCATGGACCATGATGTTTGTGATCTGTAGTGAGAGCAGACAACAGGTAGAGGAACATCTAGAGAGGTGGAGGTATGCTCTGGAAAGGAGAGGAATGAAAGTTAGTCGCAGCAAGACAGAATATATGTGTGTGAATGAGAGGAACTCGGGTGGAACGCTGAGGCTACAGGGAGTGGAGATCAAGAAGCTGGAGGATTTCAGGCACTTAGGGTCAGCAGTCCAGAGCGTATGAGAGTGTGGAAAAGAGGTGAAGAGACGGTCCAAGCAGGTTGGAATGGGTGGAGAAAAGTGTCAGGGGTACCAAGAGGTGGAAGAACATCAGCCAGAATAAAAGGAAAGGTGTACAAGACAGTGGTGAGACCAGCGATGATGTTTGGACTAGAAACTGTTCCAATGACCAAAAGACAGCAGGCAGAACTAGATGTTGCAGAGATGAAGATGTTGAGGTTCTCTTTGGGAGTGACCAGGATGGAAAGGATCAGGAATGAGTCTATCAGAGGAACAGCACATGTTAGATGTTTTGGAGAGAAGGTCGGAGAAGCCAGACGGAGATGGTTGGGTCATGGACAGAGGAGGGAGAGAGAATATATTGGTAGACGGATGCTGGAATTGGAGCTGCCAGGCAAGAGGTCTGGAGGAAGACCAGAGAGAAGATTTATGGACGTCGTGAGAGAAGATATGAAGGTAGTTCGTGTGAGAGAGGAGGATCCAGAGAATAGAGTTAGATGGAGAAAGTGGACTCGCTGTGGCGACACCTGAAAGGAAAAGCCAAAAGAAGAAGAAGAAGAAGAAGCTCAAAGAAGGAGGAAGCTGAGGCCAAGGTTTAGTTTATAACCCGCCTGCTCCTCACGGGCCGGCTGATGGAACGCGCTCCCTGCCGACTCCGGCACCGACGTGGATCCTCATGGACTGACTGCGGGAGGGCGGACCTGGAGTAGCGCCACTTTGTCGCTTCGCTGGAGATCCTCCTGCTGAGTGAAGCGCTGCAGAGAGACAGCCGCCGCTCCCTCCCGCCATGTTGTTAAACTACATTAAACCCCATTGAATTATACTTTTACAGTTTGGCTGGAATAAATGTGTGAAACTTCAAGCCGTTTGAGAGAAAGCGGTTTCAACCTTTAAAAGCATAAATGATTGGACACAGCGGGCGAGCGGGTACCCGGTTTATATCTTTTGTACGTGACTGGTGATGAAAAGCTGCAAACCGAAAACGCGGCAGCGGGAAAACAGTCCTGGAAAAACGCACCGATTGGATTTGCCGACGGATCTCAGGTTTACACGCAAACGTCTGTCCTCGCCTTTGTCGGAATATTTCCAGCAGAAGCTGGTTTGTGTGCGCAGGAGAGCTCTTCCTGTGATGCCGCTCCAAAACCTCTCACGCTTTTTTCATCCGGGCCGAGGTGCCACGGCGTGCGCGGAAATAAATCAAATTTCAGAACTCGTGTTCATCGCGGTCTAATGTCGTTTCAAAGCGTTTCCATTCCGTTTGCCTGGGCTTTCGCTACAAACCCAGGATGAAAACGCCGCGTTCAAAGCCTCACGCGTGGACGCGAACGCTCCTCACGGAAAAGCTCAGTCGCCAACGGAAATCCAACCTCTGGTGGTGAGGCCAACCTTCCGCCTGCTATCTTGTTAAACCAACAGGCCGGATAAAAACGCAGCTTCA
This sequence comes from Fistularia commersonii, assembly GCF_037954325.1. Classification (NCBI taxonomy): domain Eukaryota; kingdom Metazoa; phylum Chordata; class Actinopteri; order Syngnathiformes; family Fistulariidae; genus Fistularia; species Fistularia commersonii. Next base: position 21,394,148 of record NC_141287.1, on the reverse strand, counting down.
CCGTTTCTGCTTGCCGTTCAAACGGCGTGGCTCTTCATAATTTCACCGATAACGAAGCTCAACCAATTAGAGCGAACTTACAACACATCCATTCCACTGTCATTGGAAAGTAGCCCTCTATCGACAGACTGTTGTATGACTTTCTTTGACCAGGACTGAAGGAAAACCAATACAGTCAAAATGAGATGATTAACTTACGAAGGGCAAAACCATCTCCTCCTTCTTCTTCTTCTCTAAACGAGCGTATTTATAGCCGCATTATGAATAAGTGAGTGTCATTTTTAGAATCCCCCCTTGATCGCTGAGGAGGACGTTGAAAGGGTTCCCGCTGGGAGATGTGCAATTTTAAAATAGCCAGGGAGGATCCTGCAAATGCTATTTAGGACCGTCCAGCACCGGCTGCTTGCTGTGCTGTCAAGTGGAAAGAAAACAACATCAAGATGCAAACAAACCAAAGAGGCACTGAAGCCGAAAGAAACTCTTAACGGATAAATTTTCCCCCAGGTTTGTTTTTAAGAGCAGTCCGACTCCAATAGTGGGCGAAATGCTTGTTCCCCCTCCTTCCTTCCATCTCTCGGTCCTCCCTTTCTTTCTGCTGGGAAACCAACCAGCGAATCACCGGGGGCTCCGGGAGCCGTTCGCCTCCTCCGGGCGCCCCGGCCTCCCAGGACGCCCCAGATGGAAGCCGTTCTGGATCATCGCGTCCGAGTCGTCCCGACTGCCCGCTTCTTCTGCCGGCAAAGCCGATCTCCTCATCTCCCGCCTTTGGATCGGACCGCGAGCGTCGGCATCCAGCCGAGAGCTGAGCTCATCGGCGCCGCCATTGGTCTCACTTATATTTAGTCGGTGAAGAGCCGCGGAGGTGATGGGCCAACGCCGGCGTTTGTTTCTTTAATAACATGCACCAAAAACATGAGGGCCTACTTCCATGCAGGAACGTGCCGTGAAATCATCAGCCGTCACCTGTCTTGGGATCAAATCAAGAGGAAACAATCACAGGCTCAACAAAAGGGGAGAAAAACGACTGTTTTTGCCAAGACAGGAGCCTCAGATCTACTTGAACCTCCGGTCGCTTCCTGTACCTTCTAAATGTAAAACAGACATTTTGTGATCAATATTTTTCCTTTCTTGTTTTCTTGATTTGACGGACACAACATGCCTCTGTGCCGCTGAGCAAGTCACAGATTTGCTTCTATAATTATTGTAGGTTTTAATAAAAATTCAAAACATCGGGTGGTTCTTCGACATCTTACGCATCATATCGTAGCGCCCTCTGCTTGGGCTTGCTGTAAAAAAAAACAAAAATAAATAAAAAACAACTTGTACTTCCTCTTTAATACTGTAAATACAGTAAACCCTTGTTTTTCGCAGGGGTTACGTTCCAAAAAGAACCCCTGAAGTAGAAACCTTTATTTTTTTTTTACAATTATTACACAATTAAATACTCTATTATACATTGCTGCTGTCGTCCTTATGTATTTTCTTCCTTCTTTATGGAACGAACGGAAGATTCACTAATTCCGTCATGCCGACCTACAGCCGCATAGCCTTTACCTTCCCTTAGCATGTCCAGAAGTTTAACTTTATCTGCCATAGATAGCATCTTCCGCTGCCTTTTGGGCCCTGCAAGGTGCTTTTGCCGCTCCAGAGCGTTTTGTCAACATTATGGGTTTTAGAGAAACTCCAAATTGCAAGAGAATTTTCACGTACGTCATGTAAATTTGTCAAGCTGTTTTACGTACGTGTACATATTAAACTGCAACGTTATTGACGCACAGGTAGAGAAGAAGCGGAGTGACTTTTTAGCCAATCAGAATGCAGAACACGATGCACCACGCAAAGTAGTGAAACCCGTGAAAAGTAAACGGCGTTATAGCGAGGGATCACTGTACAGCACATTCTGTACCTCTGATCGCCTGCACTTCGTCATGTGTAATGAGAATAAAGTTGAATCTGATCCAATCAGGATGAACCGAACGAAGCGACAGCTGTTTGTTAGGAGCCGCTTTCGGACAGAACGGTCCACCTTGGGTTTGGTTCCGGGGACGAGCCTCCTCCGGGGTAACCTTTTAGTTTTACATTCCCGCCGGTCGTAAGAAACCGCAGCATTGACCGGCGTGACACAAGTGTCTGCGACGTGGGCTTTTAGGACTAAAAACCAAACCGGCGTGTCCGACAAAGACAACACGGAGAGCAAAATTGCCACGGCGCTCATGTTCGGCACGGCAGGAATAATAACCGCGGACTATCAGATGGGTTGAAAGTGTTTTTATCTTCGCCCTCTGCTGCTTCGCCGTTTGAAGAACTCTGCTGTTCGCAAACTCCCAACTCATTTTGGCCAAAATGTTGATGTTCCGCTGCAATCCCTCTGTAGCAGGCGTAGCGCGAGAGAAGAGCTTTGGACCTCTACCTCCACAATTTCTCGCCGATTCTGTCCATTTAGTCAGAAGAAAACAGCTGACCGGTGACCGCAGTGGTTTTAAAAAAAAATGCCGTTTCGAAGAAACTTGAAATGGGTTTAGTCGACGACTTCCACCGAGCATCGACGTAACGCGGCTCCGATGGAACCGTAAAAAGACCCCGGACTTGGACTAGGAGCTAAAACGGTAATACGAGCGAAAGGTCCTACTTCCCGGTTCCTCTGACGTCTAAATGCATGAAATAGTGGCCCGGTTCCTGAAAAGGTTCTGGGAAGTGCAAAAAGTTCCTCCATCGAAAAAGCAGCTATCCTGCTGTTTTTTATGTCCGATGTGTTATTTGCAGTTTTGCGTTCAAGCCGACTGTTTTGTTCATCAACAGACTTCAGAAACGCAGCTCTGGACAAAAACAAAAACTACGCTCATCCTTTGTAGCTTCCACAACATCTACATCCCCTTGATTTCAACCTCTGAGTCTGTTTTTTTTTTACTGGTTTAAAACACACGAGACTTCAGTAATTGGTTTCCGTAGGTGCATTTGAACTCAAATTGCCGGGCTGCCGGGCTCTCAAGAACAGAATGAAGGTGATAAAACCCTATTCTATAAAAACAGAAACCTTCCAAGCGCCTCAAAGCCGAGCCGACCGTCCCGTTGCATCGCCATCCGGTTAGAAGGCACTACGTGGATGAACGCGTGGGATTTTAGACCGCGGATTCGTAGGTTTGGTTTATTTTGCAATCGCAAGTTGCTTTGTTTTGTCTCGTTTCAACCGCTGTGTTATTTACCAAAGGAGATGGTCTGAGAGCATCACGGCGCGAAGCTGCACGGGAAAACATGGAGTTGAGAATTTGAATAATTCAACTTTCAGCAGATGTGCGACATGGGAAAACATTTAGCAGATTGCACTGGCGATGCCGCGCATGCAGTTTTAATGCCGCAGACGCCATTAAAAGCGCGGTCCCGGCTCTTCCCCCCCCATTCATTTAAACCGGTGCCTGATCTGGTTTAGCTGAAATAACTGCCCAGAGGCATCACCGAGACGGCTGCCAAAGCCAGCCGCCGAAGGGAGCCGTCGCTGTGCTCGCCACGCTCTCGACCAGCAGAGTGCCAGTGCACTCCATGCAAAGCTCTTTTGGCGGCGTGCTTTGGCGGTCTTCTCTCCGGGAGATGAGCAGATGGACCACAGCTGCAGGAAACGGGAGACAATGAAGACATGCAGAATTCCAACGCTAAGAATACGAGTGGAAAATTGCGATTTACGAAGTACACGGAAGATGAATAGTCCCTCCTTCTTTTCTGTGGAACCTCAATCGCTGTGTGAATCCAGTTTTAACTCGCTTTTCATTTTAAGTACAATTTTGTAGGCTTAAAAAAACAAAATAGCTAGACGATCGAACTCTTTTCAGAAAATTAATATTATATAATAATAAGAGATAATGTCTGATTTTTGCAGCCTTAGATTCTAATACAGTTTTATACAATGACTTACAGATTCATCTGTTAAACAACCCCGAGTCCGTCTGTTAGGTGTGTGTGTGTGTGTGTGTGTGTGTGTGTGTGTGTGTGTGTGAAAATGAATCATGCTTTAAAAAAGAAGTTAACATTGGAAAAAACAATACATGTATACATACATATATATATTCATATGTGTGTGTGTGCGTATGTATACATATATATATATATATACATATGCACACATACACATATATATACATATATGTGCGTGTGTGTGTATGTGTGTATATATATATAATAAACATATACATATTATATATATATATTTATAGTTTATAAAAACATATAATATATACATATGCATATTATATATATACATATATACATATGTACATATGTATGTGTGTATATATATTTCTATATATACATATATATGTTGGTGTATATATATATACACACACACATACGTGTATATATATATATGCACACACATTATTATGTACATAAATTCATACATATACAGTTAGGCCCAGAAATATTTGGACACAAGTTATTTTAGCTGTTTACAAAAATATATTCAGGACACAGTTATATAATCAGTATTGGCTTAAAGTTCAGACTCTCAGCTGTAATTTGAAAGTATTCACATCCAGATGGGAGCCACGGTTTTCGAATTACAGCTCTTTAATACGAAGCCGCCTGATTTTCAAGAGGCCAAAAAGTAATTGGACAATTGACTCAGAAGGCTGCAAAAAAAATAACAAGTCTGCCTGGTCTCGTCCCTCGGTAACCTGTCATCAATGAAGCGCTTACGAGGTCTGGAGGTGATTCCAGGGGCGGCGTTTGCATTTGGAAGCTGTTGCTGTGAACACACATGTGGTCAAAGGAGCTCTAGATGGAGGTGAAACACACCATCCGGAGGCTTAAAAAAAGAAATCCACCAGAGAGTGTGGCCAAATCAACAGTTTGGTACATTCTGAGAAAAAAACAAGTGAGCTCGAGAACTCAAACAAGTCCGGACGTCCACGGAGGACAAAAGCGGCAGATGACGGCAGAATCCTTTCCACGGTGAAGAAAAACCTCTTCTTCAAGGAAGACGGTGTATCAGTATCTGAGTCTTCCATACAGAGCGTCAACACAAAGGATTCACCACAAGGTGCAAACCATTCATCAGCCTCAAAAATAGAAAGGCCAGAATTGACTTTGCCAGAAAACAGCCAAAGAAGCCGGTTCTGGAACAGCATTCTTTGGACGGACGAGACGAAGATCAACCTGCATCAGAACGATGGGAAGAAGAATTGGGACGGCTCGGGATCCAAAGCACACACATCTTCTGTAAAGCACGGCGGAGGCGGCGTGATGGCCCGGCGTGCACGGCTTCCACTTGTGTTTATTGATGACGTGACAAATGACTTACGTACGAGAATCTACTTCCTGCTCAGCCAAATGCAGCCCTGTGATTGGCTAATGCTTCACAGTACAGATGCACAACGATCCATAACACACTGCAAAAGAAACCCAGGGTTTGTTTTTTTTTTAAAAGCAAAGAAGTGGAATATTCTGCAATCGCCAGATCTCAACCCAACGGAGCACACATTTCACTCGCTCCAGACAAAATCGAAGGCAGAAAGACCCAGAAACAAGCCAGAGCTGAGGGCAGCTGCAGCGAAGGCCCGGCAGAGCATCACAAAGGAGGAAGGCCGGCGTTTGCTGACGTCCGTGGGTTCCAGACTCGTTGCTTGCAAAGGATTATCAACAAATATTGAAAAATGACATTTTACTTGGGCTCATTTTCATTTGTCCAATCACTTTTGAGCCCCTGATATGAGGAGCGTTTGTATATAAACATGTTCGATCATATATTTTTGTTCAAGCCCTTGAATTAAACCTTAAAGTCTGCAATTCAATGCTGTTGAAGTCGTTTCATTTCAAATCCAACGTGGTGGCACGCAGAGCCCAGATCATGAAGACGCCGTCCAAATATTTCTGGGTTTAACTGTATGTACAAGACGTCTCAGAAAATTAGTGATAAAGTTCTTTATCTTCTGTAATGCAATTACAAAAACAAAAATGTCATACATTCTGGGTTGATCAACTGAAATATTGATGTCAGCCTTTTATTATATATTCAGCCTTTTATTATATATTATATATTTATATTATATTCAAGGCTTTTATTATCTTAATATTGCTGATTATGGCTTACATCTAACCAAAACTCAAAAATACTATCTCAAAATATTAGAATATCATGAAAAAGTAATTTTTGTTTTTGTAACTGCATGACAGAAGATAAAGAACTTTATCACAATATTCTAATTTTCTGAGACAGTCCTGTATATACACACACACACACACACACACACACACACATATATATAATTGCACTACCTTGCAGTGCTTTCCACAACCAACCACAATCACACTGTTGTCACTTTTATTTTCCAACTAAAGTCAACTAAAGTAATTTCTTTAAACGGTGAATAATGAAATTCTGATTTGCCACCAATGCTGACGGCCAATTTTTAAAAATGTCATTTGACACATTGTGAATGTGTTATGCAAGAAACAGATTATAACAGTGAAGCAGGGAGTTGCGGTGTGTTACTGGTTTCAAAGGGTTTGTTCAAGAAATGGCCACCGGTGCAAAAAAAAAAACAGCTGAAAAAAACAAAACAAAAGAAAAAGGCGCTCCCCCCTTCAAGCCGTTTCTCCAAGTTGTTGGAATGAAGACGTGCCCGTTGGTGTCTTAAAGTCAGATCTGTAGTGCTGAGAAGTTTCTCCCGGGCAGCTCAGGGAGGCACCGGCGCGCTGAGCTTCAAAGATAAATTGCACACGGCGGGAGGCTGAGTGAGATTTCAGGAGATCGGCCGGGCGGACCGGCGAGGTGAGGAGTCTTGATGTTTGCCGATTTAATATTCGCTTTCTTCTCCGGAGCCATAGATTACATCGTTGTCTCCGTCGTCGTTTAATTTCTCCGTAATCTCCGAGCTGTCCGAGTCTCACGCTAATGTCCCGCCAATTCAAGCTCTTCAAGTGTCCACTTTGGAATAATTGAAGTTTAATTCTTCAGGGGTCGGACTTTTCGCGCTTCTACTGTCAGGTGAAGAAGTACGACTTGTAGAACCTTGAGACGGAGGAACTCTTTCTATCCCATCTGGCTGCTAAACAGCAAACGTGGGGTTTACATTCACGGCTCGCCTCCCCGACAATCAGCCGCACTCCACTGTTTCCGCTCATCGCCGAAAGCCCGCGGTCGCGTCCGACTCGTCGAACGGCGGCGGAATATTCATCGCCTGCCCGCGCGTGACCCGCATCTTTTTTCAATTTGCAGGATTGAATCCGCAGGACCACCGCTGACCGTGCTCAAGAGGCAAGGAACCGCTAAACGGTGTCGTCTTTGCTGCCTTTCTTCGCACCTGCGTGGATTTAGGTTTTACTTACATCGCCGCTACTCTGTCACCTGTTGTAGTATCTGACATCTGGCAAGCCCTGAATCCATTACATTACATTACATTGCATTTGGCAGACGCTTTTATCCAAAGCGACTTACAATAGAGGACATAGGGACTGCAAATACACTTGCAAATACAAGATGCACAGGAAATCCAACTGTTGAACGTGTCCACTTTGGCTATCGCTATGGTGATGTGGGATTTGTGAATACTGACTGGGGTCGGGATGAATAAGCAGGAGGGTTGAGAACCCTCGTTTCCGGACGATAAGCCTCGACTTCAGGCCCGGCCAACCTGTGGCTCCTGAGCCGCATGGGGCTCTTACATTCATGTCGACTTTTGTGTTGGTGTGTTTTTTACTTGTGCAATCACGTGCCGCTCCAGTGTTGTCCGCGCACAGCAAAAAAAAAAACACACAAATACAAAAATCGACATGAACGTAAGAGCCGCATGTGGCTTGGGAGCCACAGGTTGGCCGGGCCTGCTCTACTTTTTTTGAACGCTGCATGTTAAACCACGATGCGGCTAATCTATGGATTTTTTTTTGTGGGGGCTAACGAGCTTCGCGCCGCCAAAACAATTAGCCTCCTCACACGGGACCGATGAAACGACCGCCAAATCCTGAAGCCGTTCGATTCCGACGGAGAAGAAGACGACCTTCGCGGTTTAAATAAAGGAGAACCGGGTTAGCGATCAGCTAGCCGGTGCGGCTAATATTTGGGTCGCCGTTTGCCGGATTCTCACCCGCAGAAGTGAGCGCGGATGAGCCGGCCTCTTCCCGGCCCAAAAAAACCCGGGCTTGGTTATAAAGAGAAAACATGTCCGCCGGGGACCACAGGGAATAACACCGTGTCAGGCCTTCTTTCGATTAGAGTTGTCGGCGAGAATGAGCGATGTAAAATGCCGATGTCAAAAAGCCTGTGTTTAGCTTGTCCCCGCTGACAGGTGAGGAAATAGAACTCGCTACCTGACCGGCATCGGAGAGCGGCTGCAATCCGGCGGTGAAGCAGTCACATCAGCAGGTTGACAATAAACAAGTTTTCAGGCTGTCAATCAGAATCAGCACTTCATTTCTTTCTTGTTCTTGTCTCCAGGTCTCCTTCTCACAGTTGCTGCCTCTTCACTGGCTGGCAGATTCAGAAATACTGTCTATTTAAACCATCAGCCGGCTTGATTAAATCCTCTGATTCATTTTTAATGGAAGGAATAATTCTGTAAATATGTTTTACACACACGCACTTGTGTGTGTGTGTGTTCATGCTCTTAAGGGGCCATGGCTCTGTGTGTGTGTGTGTATGTGTGTTTGTGTGTGTGTTTGTGTGTGTGTGGGCGAAGAGTCATAGTTATGTGTCCATATGCATCCCTCATGATTACATGGTCATGTCCATGTTCAACAGCATATTTGGTTGTTCATGCTCTTAAGAGTCCATGGTTGTGTGTGTGTGTGTGTGTGTGTGTGTGTGTGTGTGTGTGTGTATGTATGGAACGCTAATGGTTACATGTCCATAAGCATGTTCAACGGTATACTTGGTTCTTCCTGCTCCTAAGAGTCCATAATTTTATAATTGTCCATGTATGCCACTGTGTGTGTGTATTTGTGTTTGTGTGTGTGTGTGTGTGTGTGTGTGTGTGTGTGTGGGCGAAGAGTCATAGTTATGTGTCCATATACATCCCTCATGATTCTATGGTCATGTCCATGTTCAACAGCATATTTGGTTGTTCATGCTCTTTAGAATCCATGGTTGCCCATGTAGTGCATGTGTTGTACATGTGTGTGTGTGTGTGTGTGTGTGTGTGTGTGTGTGTGTGTGTGTGTGTGTGTGTGTACAGGATTGTCTCAGAAAATTAGTGTGTGTGTGTATGCAGGAAACCTCATGGTTATGTGTCTTAATTACCTGTCCATGTTCAACAGCATGTTTGGTTGTTCCTGCTCTTAAGAGTCCATGGTTGTCCGTGTGTGTGTGTGTGTGTGTGTGTGTGTGTGTGTGTGTGTGTGTGTGTGTGTGTGTGTGTGTGTGTGTGTGTGTGTGTGAGGAATCCTGACAGTTACATGTCCATATAGACCCCTCACGGTTACATGGTTACATGTCTGTACTCATGTATAACAGTATATTGTGTTGTTCATGCTCAATGGTTGTCCGTGTGTGTGTGTGTGTGTGTGTGTGTGTGTGTGTGTGTGTGTGTGTGTGTGTGTGTGTGTGGCCCCCTCATGCTTACATGTCCACATAGATGCTCAACAGCATTTGCTTGTTCCTGCTCTCCCGCGTCCACAATTGGCACATTTCCTGCAGTTTGACTGTCCCGCGGATCTCTGCGGGCGTGAGATCCGCCCAGATCGGACTTTCGGCGGGCGCCGCTGTCGAGCGGCTGTTTATTCGCCGGGGTGTTTAAAACGCCGCATTCCGGAGTCCAAGGCGGCCTACCGGCGCGGTCTGCGGCTCCTCATCTCTAACCCCGAGCATTTCCAGGCTGCAGGGAAAGTCAGCGTTCTTGGGAGGGGAGGAGGAAGGAGAGGCTTCTGGCTTCTCATTTCTATGAACGTGATTAGCGACTATTTCCCAGCATCGGTAAACCCGCTGAGCTTTTCAGTGACTTCGGGGCTCTCGAGCGCAACACGCGATGAAACGTCTGAATTTCTTTGTAGCCGAAACAGACGGGCAGATGTTTTATAACCCTCGGAAAAAGGAAGCCGAAAAGCAGACGATCTGGCGCCGTTGCAGCCCCCGAGAGCAGAATTCATCCCGGCGTTCTGGATGAGAGTTAAAGATCGCTGTGTGAGGATGCAGCATCCACCGGCCCGGGGTGTTTGAGGAAGACTTTTTTTTTTTGGTTGATGTTTTTATTTCATGGTTCTCCTCTGCAACATATTGGCGGATGCTTAAAAAAGAAAGTCTTATGCCTTTGAAATAAATCACCACCCACAGCAGCTTTTTGGTTCAAATAGTGTCAGAGGAGGTCGGGGTGGAAAGAAGCTCCGAAACACTCCGTTACAACCGGTAACGAACGATAACAACTTTTTTTGTCGCGACCCATGACGCCGTCCAGACGTTTGACTTTTCACAAAAAGCAGGCTTTGCCCTTCACGTCTCGCGGCTGCAGGACCTCAGGCAAGAAAGAAAGATTTCTTACTTTAAATCTCTTCTAAAGACTCCCTTTCATCATGTGGCTTTTCTTAACTGATAGAAAAGACGGTGGGATTCCCCGGCGCTCTCGCTCTGTCTCCACCGCTACTTTGGGTGGACCGCTACGCGCTAACACACTCCAAAAGAACTCACACCGGCGTTGTCGTGTTCGTTTTTACGATGGCCGTGTGAAATATCATCAAGGGACACCGTGTTTCCGCCATCTACGAGTCAGAGTGTTCAATAAATATTCAATAAATCCATTCCTTCGATTGTACAAACCTGTCATTAACAAGACAGAGACAAAGTGCTGTTATTAAGAGCCGTATGTTCTCCCCCGTCTTCAAAAAAATGACCGAATTGCAGATGAGCATCAACAACGGACGATATTCCACAGTGAAAAATGAGATATGACCTGGATCGTGCTTCCACCATCGGATCGGATTCCATCCAACCGCCGAAATGAGCAAAATTGACCGAAGGGGTTTCACCGCGCCGCTCTTCACCCGCCAATAGCAGACAAACACCATGCGTCCAGGTGACCAGGCTAGAGAAGTTAGCCTAAAACGCTAACCTTGCATCTGACCGAGGTTTGTGCAAAGATCCGTGGCTCCGGCAACAACGCTGAAATATCAATCGCCCGACTGTGCCGTGTATTGATTAATCAATAACACCGCCCACTGTGCTGAACAAGCAGGTAAATTGGGCTTCACAGGGTTGTTTGGTTGATGATGTCGAAGAAAGTCCAATTAGGCCATCGCCTTATCCGCCGTCTCACCAGTACAATCAAGGTGAAATGGAAAAACCGCCCGGAATTAAAAATAAAGCAGGTTACATGGTGATAAATTCAAGTTATTAATGCGGAGGTTACAGGTTGTTTCTAATGTCCAGTCTACTTGCTGCAAACTGTTTTCTTTTGGATAATAGCAAAGAGTAAATGTCTCCCGAGGCGGAGGAATTAGTCTGATGTTGGTTACCGGTCCGTTGGAAAAGAAGAGACCATCTATTAATATCTGCCCTTCCACCTTGTGCCATCTTCACTGCACGGAGAGGAAAAAAAAAAAAAAGGACTGGCCTTTCGGTAAAATACGATTGTAGCACTCGATCCATTTATATTTCATGACAGTTTGTACTGTAATATCTTCCAAATCAAATAAATGTCATCATTCATTAGACAAGCCGGTCTGCACCGACTTCAAGGGGAGAGGGAAATGTGTGCACTTTGCACTGACACACATCCATCAGACATACAATACCTACTATATATAAATATATATATATATATATATATGTATATGTGTGTGTGTGTATACATACATATATATGAAGATAATTGTGTGTGTGTATGTGTATATTTATAAATATATAAATAAATGTGTATACCTACATACATACATACATATTTGAAGATACATGTATGTCTGTGTCTATATTATATATAATATATATAATTGTATATATATTATATATTATATAAATCACATATATATAATATATGTAAATGTATATGTAAATACGTACATGTATACACATATATATGCATATATATAAACACAAACACACACACACACACACAAATATAAATATATATGTGTTTATACATATGTGTATATGCGCACATACAAACACATGTATACACACATATATTTGTGTGTGTGTATATATATATATAAATGTACATACATACCTATATGTATATATATATACACATACATATATACGTATAAATATACATACATTCGTCTATATACATACAGATATACACATACACACACAAACACACACACACACACACACACACACACACACACACACTACATATAAATACACTTCATATGCATGTATAAATACATACTACATATATGAGTCAATAATAGTGTCTGTGAAGGTTCTCAGTCATCCAGGTTTCAGGTTCTACTCTAAGAAAAATCTACTTCATCTTCACTATAATCAATTTACAATTTATTCATTTACCTATTTTTTTTCTTATCAAAGTGAAGTGTTGAAAACAGAGAGGCAATCTCTAACAGCCCAGTGTATACACAGCGGACAGAACGATAGAATTCTTTGTAATTTATTCATTTATCTACTTATTTATTCATTCAATTCATGGTTGTGATTTTAAGAAATGTGAAGCAGCAGTTGACAGGGAGAAAAAACAAAAAAAAAAACATGATTGACTCCACTCATGGGAAAAGCCAAAGTTAACTTCCACCCGTCGTGCAGAGGCAACAATGGTAAAAGGCTTTTTGCAGTGTGAAGGGCACGGCGACGCGTTTGGGAAAAGACAGTCCCCGAAGATAGCGGATCAGACCCGGCCGAGGTCACCCCGCCCCTTTCTCTTCACCCACATGTTGTCTGGAGGACTTCCACACCGTTTGCAACCAAACCCCTTCCGGAGGAATACTGTAAATATACACTGCTCCAAAAAATAAAGGGAACACTTAAAAAACACATCCTAGATCTAAATGAATGAAATATTCTTATGAAATACTTTGCTCTTTACACAGTTGAATGTGCTGACAACAAAATCACACCAAAATGATCCATGGAAATCAATTGTATCAACCCATGGAGGTCTGGATTAGGAATCACACTCCAAATTAAAGTGTAAAAACAAACTCCAGGCTGATCCAACTTTGATGTAATGTCCTTAAAACAAGTCCAAATGCATCTGTGTTGCTTCCTGAGTGGACACTATGATTTCACACAAGTGGGATTGACTTGGAGTTACATTGTGTTGTTCAAGTGTTCCCTTGATTTTTTTGAGCAGTATACATTTACCCGTTCAGCTGCTTCATTATCCTGAGATTATCAGATGCTTTTTCGTTTGAAATCCGAGCGAGATCGACACGAAAAACTCAAGCGCGGTTTCTTTTTTTTTTCCCCCCGTCGGAAGAGCTGAGAAAAAAAAAAAGCTTTCTTTCCGTTCAGCTGTGGGGTCATCTGTCATCTGGGATCATATCAGATCTCAAAAGTCAACTGTGTTATTATGCTTTGAAGCAGCAGAGCTTTCTCCCTGCAAGAAAGAGAAGGGGAGATGCCCTGTGAGATAGCAGCCATTACCGCCACACTTAAACAAAGTGGCTACAATAAATATGAGAACAAAATGCCCTTCGGGTGATGCCAACTTCTTCATAACCCTTTCCTCGCCATTTTCTCGGCGTTCCCGTCTCGTCCGATAAACGTTATGTCGCATGGTACGCGCCGACACGACGACAACCGCAACGTATGCAGAGTTGCGTAAATCCCCCCTGGTACATATACATATATATATAAAAAAAAAAAGAGCAATTCTTTTTTTGCATGGAAAATGTAAAGCTAAAAGGAACCACAATACACACACATTATTATTATTCTGCAATAAATCTGCAAATAGACACTGTCTGAACTTGATTAAATTCCTGTGAGTGTGGCGTTTGTGGAAGACGGCGAGGACGCGCGACGTCCCATTTGCGATTTTTCCAAAGAAGATTAATAGGCATCGACAACATTCGAGTAGCGATGAAAAGGCAGCTTTAGATCTTCTGCACGCAGAAAAACCCTTTTAGGATGATTAATGTCTGAGTTTACCCACAATAAGACACTTTCTTTGTCTTGGTTCTCTGGATTAAAACCAGCGTTTAAGATGTCGTCTCTTTGTCGCTCCGGGTTTCCTGTCAGTGGATTTGACGTGAGAAGGTTGCGCTACCATGGGAAACGGTCTCCACTTATAGAACGCTTTCACACCTTGGATTGCTTTCCACCGTTCACACACACACACACACACTCACACGACTGCCATGCAAGGCGCTAACCAACCCATCGGAAGTGACATTTCCGATTGGAGGTACGGCGGCTCTGCCAGAGGAGCTGCACAGGAACCAAGAAGCAGAAGAAGAAATGCCGATATTGTCACATCCAGTTCTACAAAGAGCACGATATCAACGAAATCTTCCCCCTGCATGGGAGCCGTCATGATGCTCCGAGAGCAGAAGGCTTCAGTTTTCCATCAACAAACATTTGGACAGGCGAGTCCAGGGGTCGGCAACCCCTCTGGTGCGGAAAACATTGATTAAAATGTATTTTATTTTAGTTTGTTCATTTTTAGAATGTCATTTTAAATGTGTAGATGATGGCGATCTTGTGACATTAAATAAAGCGTGTTTAAAATATTTCCATATTTTCAGTCTTTACCGTGAAGTAGCGCGATCCACCACCGATAGATGAGCTCTCACAGAACCGGAAACAGGAAACCCGGTGGATAAACAGCTCCGGAGACGATATGGACGAGCGTCCAGGAGCCGTTGGTGGAGCCGTGGACGGAAAAGAGCCGGCTTGGACGACGTCAGCGCTCCAACGTATCACAAGTGGAGACGGAAAAGCGATGGAGTGAAACAGCTCTACAAATAGAGAGGCGAGAACGTCTTCAAGTTGAGGATTTCTAGTCCGGTTGCCACGACGAGTAGATTTCATGGATTCACCATGAATTCACCCGCGGGACTGAAACCTCTGCCGACAACAGGAAAACAACCAAACTCCGCCATTGTTGTCTTTTCTGTAATTTAGGCTCAGATGACGGAGCGGCGTCCCTTCACATAGAGGAGATGTTCAAGGTTCTACGTTTTACCTTGACCTACTTTCCCACTGTCTTGTCGCTGTATGAACACACACACACGCACACACACACACCGTATCTGATTGGGAAAATCCAACAACTGAAGGACATGAAGAAGAATGCGATACATCTTGTGCTAACGTTTATATGGAAAATATAAAGCGAGATCGTTTGACGCAACAAATGTGAATCGAGTGGGATTTAAGCAGAACGATCAGAGTTTCCTTAAAAACACTGTCAGAGATGCAGTTTTGAAGCTAAAGTTATTCATATAAAATGACCATCTCCGAGCTGCGTAACGCTGACGAACAAACTAACAGGCGCATAAAAGGCATTTAAAAGTTGCTATTGGCGACTTGGGAACAATAATGTCGGCGTGATACAAATAGGAACCAAATGCAAAATTTTAAGCACTTTTGTAAAACAGTGACAAAGGGTGGTCTGTAGTCTGGATTTTAAACATCCATAACAACGGAGGGGGGGGGGGGGAGACAAAACGTGTAGCGTCCGAGACGCGACGTTAAAAGACAGCATTGTAGAAGTCTGCTTTTTACACAAAAGATCTGAGGACATTTTCTAATTAGGGCCCATTATGTTGAGTTAATAAACCATTATGCACAGCCTGTAAGGAATGCAGGACTGCAGCCTTATCAGTGTTTTAGTGTAATTAGTTGGCTTTTTGAAGATTTTGCCCCTCATTCTCATCCCATTCACCTCGCCGGGAGTCTGCCAGGTCCTGGAGGTTACATCCCTTCACCTGAAACGTCCTCTCTAATCACAATTCCGTTTAATATTTCCAAGGCGTGGCGCTTCCGCTCGCCGCGGGTTTCCAGAAAAAAGACCAGAAAGCGGGAGACGCACATGAAATCTTAAACGGCGTGGCTTCGCGCCATTTGCGGGAGAGCGGGCGGAAGTCGAAGCCGCCGCGTCACGGCCGCACCGAGGCGACCGCTAAAAACAACAGCGGCCCGCCGATCCCAGATTTAGAAGATTGCGACGCGCAATTACTTCGGGGTCACGGAGCTCCGCGCGTGCAATAAACAGAACCCAAAACAGTTGGATCGGGATTACTACGCCCCTAATTTGCATAAATCTGCCATCGCCACTCGGGGAGGCGCGACCGACTGATCGCAATCGCAAAGAATTTGCGGCGATTAAAAACACCTACCGGGTCAAAGCGCCGATCAGAATACAGTTTCGCTCGGGTTTCTCATTACTTCGGCTCCAAACGCGGAAGATGTTCATTGAGATGCGGAGGCCATCGCGGGGAAGATGATTGTGTTATTTTTTAATCACCGTCTCGGGAGAGGGGTGAACCTCGGAGTCTCCCTCTGTTAAAACCCAAGTGAAGATTAAGTATAATTTGCACGGTCTGGTGTTTATGACGGTTTATTTCCAAACCTGTGGCCGAGGCCGACTTTGAGTAAATGTCAAACTGCTCGGAAAGGACGAAGATCGAAGAATCGTTTTGTTTCTCCCCGATGGACGGCCAAAGGCGAGTCTCTGAGCAAATGGACGCAGGACGCTTCAAACAAACCTCTTAGTGCGCGTTGCAGCGTGGCTTAACAGCTCCGCTTGAGCTCGTGCGTGAGAAAACAACGGATTCTCTGCGGATAAAAGTGCCGGGCGGAAGCAAACGCACACTCCAGATCGAACGCCGCCGGGTTCCACTGAGGACAAACGCCGGCCCTGATAAGGGGCCGCTATTTTATTCTCCGAACGGCCTCCTCTAAGATTTGATGCCGAGCGGAGATTTAACACCGAGACACGGCGTTTGGCATTCTTCTTCCGTCCCTCCCTCCCAGCTGATGATTAGCAAACAAACCACAGCACTTGGAAACAGGAAGACCGGATATATCCTGTCGGGGAAGCGCAACCGCCGCAGAAGGGTCGGGATTGGAAGCCGACGACGAGTCGAGTCCGGCCGCGTTTCATTTCTTTGGCGCCTAATGGCAACGGAGTGTCTCACGCCGCTTTCCGTGTAGATCGGGTCTGGATTGCGCTATTTAAGATGAGTTCAAAATAGATCTTCGATCACTCGCTACAAGCAGCGGTCGCTACAAGACGGGGTCCGAGACGAGCCGCTGGAAGTGCAGCGTCAGGTGCCGTATCGGCGCGCAACACAAGAGAGCTGTCCGATTTTGCGGCGTATGTTTGTTTGTTTGTTTGTTTAGAAGTTTATTAGGACAGTGTACAAATACATTAAGCTCAGAGGCAGAGATGTTTGTACCAGATTATAGCTCATAGCCAATTTCCATCTGTAGTCCTGGACAATACAAATTTAAACTGTACGAAATAGACAATATATATATAAAATATACAGATAGGCAATAAAATAACTATACAATATATAAACAGGCAATAAAATATGTATTTTGCAAGTTGAAAGTGCTATTGTTGTGATATTGTTGTGATATTGTTACTTTGGTCATCTGGGGGCCATCAGATGAGAACAACTTTATTTATCCCGAAGGAAATTGTTGTGCCAGAGTTTCAAGTAAAAAACATAACAGTAACAGATGATAGTAGAAAGGAGGAAGAATAAGAAATACAATGAAATATGAATTGTCTTAACTTGTCTTAACTTACCCAGAAGGGAAACATCTGATGGCAAAATACCCGTCTGGCATTGTCAGCGTTAGCATGTTTGGTGCTCCAGAATCCAATTTTTAACGGAACATTTTAGGTGTGACTACATAACCACGGGGGGCTTTTTCAAACCGGAGTGGGTGGGGAGTTATTGGCATTTGAATTGAAGCCACTTCATGACCACATTTGTGACATCATAGCTGAAGTGTGTAAAAATACTTGGGGGGAAGAACGGGCGCTATGCACGAGGACGAGGCCGGTAAATCATGTGGCTAGCTGGCCACGGAAAGAGAGCGAATCGTATTGCGGCGCTACCCGTGACGTAAACAACGGTCATTTATCTAGTTTCTAACAGTACCAACAAGAACTCGTTGAATGTAAACGGCACTTTCTAGCAGATATGTCGTGTTGAGTTGCATTCAATTGTAAAGATGCGCCCAATGAACTGGCCAGGGAGTGGAAGCATGTTTGCACATATGCGGAAGTTTTCTGCAACGTGCGCATGTTCACTCAGCCAATGGAATGTAGATGGGATGAAATGATGTAAGCGAACAGAAAGTCGGAGGGGGTGAAGGAGGAAAACAAGGAGCGGCGCGGGCTCATTGGTGTAGATCTGGCCCTCCGGTGGCTGGGGAAGCTTCATGTTTTCCTTGCAGGTCATGAGCCGTCGCAGCTCCAGCAGCACCATCCGGATACTGTAGGAGTTCTGCCGCTCGGCCAGCAACGTCACTGTATGCATGTCGACCACGCCGTTGGAGGTATGCACACCATTCAGGTTTATCTTCGTCACAAATCTGACAAACGGTGGCGAATCCGGGTATCCAGGCCCACATTCAACCTTCACGTTGTACATCCTGTTTTCATAGCTCGTCCGGGGAGGACCGAGGTCGAGCGTCGACGAATTCCTGGAGGCTGGGCTACGGCCTCCAAACGTGATCCCTTCTGGGACCGTATACCTCCGATGAAGGCAAAAGCGAGCCGAGGGGTGAAAAACGCATCGCTCCGCATCTGGCGACATCCCGGATCCAAGTGTTTCGGCGCGTGTTAGCGTACGGTGTGGAAGTCTGGTCCGAACAACGGCTTCTGTGCTCGTGCAGCTTTCAGCTATCGGAGTCTGTGACTGAGATAACGCGATAGTTTGGCGGCTCGCTCCGCTTTGTTTTTTAGGCTCGGACAATGATCGTTATATTCTCCTGGCGCGCCACATCGCAGCCATCGGTACGGGGTCATCACGCAAACATTCGAGTTAAAAGTAACAACGAATGAAGGACGTCATTTATGCATGAGACCGAACATGTACGCCGCATGCTGATATAGAAAAGGGATCTCCTTTTCATGCGAGGTCTCCTGAAATATTAAATTAACCACGAGAGGCGAAAACACCACGCTGTCGCGAGTGCATATACAAACGATATTACTCGCATGTAGGTCACTGCCGTCGCTCGCGTCTTGCATTTTCCAGCCGGGGAGCCCCACGGACGACGGCCACGCGATACCCAAATAAGACTTATGAAGGTAGATCAGACTAATAAATACTGGCCGGTAGCAGAACGGAGGCAGGTGCATTAGTTTAATTTACTTACAGTATATAATGCAAAAGAGGCCGTCGGTGCCAAAAGCTGTGTCACTCTCCGGCTCCTCGGGCCGCGGCTGCACAGCTCGACCGTTCGGCGCGCGGTCGGGAAGCGCTTCTTTGTGAACGCCGTCATTTGCGCTTGGATATAGTTCAAGCTTTCAGGGAAATTAATTGTGTTCACGTTTCACGTTTTGTGTTTCGTAACGGCGACTTCTTTCATTTACGCACGGCAGCGCGTCACCGTTTAGACGCGACACGATTCATCACGTCCTGCTTCACATGCGTTTCAAGGATACTTACAGACCGCAAAGGAAAACATTATATTTCGATGTCATTTCAGCGACATGTTTCCATTGAAGCCTCGGCACAGAGCCGAACCAGAACAAATCAGACCGACTCGCTTATAATGAAGTCTTGTATGCTTAATGACGTGGGCATACTATCAACCCCAAAATTCTATTTCATGCATTAACACACACACACACAGCACATCTTCAGAAAATATCAGTCCTAAACAGTATGAGCATGTATAATGGCAATATACTGTTGTTTACCTGCAGAGACAATAGCAGTGATTCTATGTGCAACTGTAGTTCTTCACGTTCGAGACCTGGTGAAAGCGTATATAATAGAATTATATATATGAAACAATATCAATATATATTGTATTTAGAAATGAGAGTGTGTTTCAGATGATCACTGACATGACATCCATTTTCTACATGAGCAGACTTATTCAAGATGCATCATCATTATACGTTTTAATTTTGAATATGCAGAAAAATTTTGTTTTTCCTTTATCTATTTCATCCATTCATCACGTGTCTATAATAACAGTTGTCACTCTCACATTGACACGTCTTCTTTTTACTTTTACCATTATGTCACTTTTATTGTTTCTTTTATTTTGTGTATAGCTAAATGACTGTATGGTGTACTTGGGTGTTAAGTAACGCACCTTAAATAAAAGGTATTATTATTATTATTATTATTATTTTTATGATAGAGACACACCAACATTCATCCTCTCCACACACTATTTACAACTTCTGGAATTTAAAAAAAAAAAAGAATCCTATCACATTACAGACTTTTGACTTGAGCCAAACAACAAAATACATGTTAATGATCCAACGGGCCAATTTCCAAAGTGCCCTGTCAAAATTTGGATCATTTATTCATTTATCTTGAAAATCAAACAGAAAAGGAAGCAAAGCCTGACGTGCAAAGTGTCCATTAGTTCTGCTCCGTCAGCGACGTCGCACACTTTGAATCAAAAACAAATCCCTGATCCTGTATTATGATTAACGAGGACTCCTCGGGAAAAAAAAAAAAAAAAAAGAAAAAGAAAAGAAACGTGAGCGTGACGCGGCGCTGAGGTAAACGGTTCAATCCCGCTCCTGACGTTTGGCTCAGCGGGGCTCCTCTGCTTTCCCATTAAGGATAATAAATTGCTCCAGATCTTTAGTATTTTCCATTTCCCCTCCCTCACCTACGAAGGGAGAGAGAGAAACACTCGAGAGACGCCGCTTGAAAAGTATGTGTTGATTTCACAGTTAAATAGAGAAAGAAATGGGATTACGATATTGTAAGTGATGTAAAGCGGCGATGCGTGGTAAAAGACGCCGTCACACTGCGGGACAGCTGCCCGTGGCGAGGCGTGGAAAAGGACAAGACATGCGTGCGCTCGTACCGCCGCCCCGACGCCCCGCGGCCTCGAGTCGCCGTTTCAAAATGCATGTTTTTGACTTGTGCACATTTAAAATCCGGCCTCGTTTGTTTACACGGCGCGGCTCGCACACAAACCGGCTGACACTAATATCGCTTTTAAAAAAAAGGGGGAACGCGCAGAGAAAGCGGGAGGCCGAGGCAGACGGCACCCCGACGCTAGATTTACTGAGGAATCAATAAAATAAAAAGAAAAACGGCAGATGACATTTCTATTTATATGAAAACGATCACGTGCCGACACTGACATGTTTATGCTTCGATGCGCCGCGTAAATGGTCTTCCTGCGACGGCCGCCGTGCACCGAACACGTCTCCCTCACGGCAAAGACGTGTCCTCGATGTCAGGGCGCAGATATTGATCGCCTCTAATCAAACCGGCACCGCAGCCCCGCTCGGTCCGGTCGTCAATAATATCCATATCTAATCGTGCGTTAAATCAGGCGGGAATCCATAGTGGCTTTGACATCCTGCAGGTGGTTTTATAATCTTTGCTTCCCGAGGTCAACCAGGTGACCCCGGCACGGACCGGGCTCTCCCGAGACCCAACAACAACAGTACGAATAATACATGTTTTCATTATTCTTCGAACTTTTAGAGACGCCTCCGTCATCCTCCCAACTAAAGGTTCAGCAGAAATAGAACATTCCTTTCATGGTCCTGCAGCGAGGACGTTTTCATTCACACAGCAGGAAGTGAAGAGGTAGAGGTAAAGGTAGTTGATAGTGTGCAAGCAGTAGGATATATACATATCAGGAAAAATATCAAAATGGAACATAAAAATAAAAAAAGTCATAAAAATAAAGACTATTATCAATATATCAGTATAAACAGTAAAATCAACAGTATAACTTGTGCAACTAGCAGCGTCCAACAAGGCTTAGAAGGGTGAATGCATGAATGGATGGATGGATGGATGGACGGATGGATGGATGGACGGATGGACGGATGGATGGATGGATGGATGGATCCATTGATGGGTGAATGAATGAATGATTGGATGGATGCATGCATGCATGCGTGTGTGCATGGATGGGTGAATAGAAGAATGAGTAAATGCATGGATGGATGGATGGATGGATGGATAGATTAATCTACTGATGGGTGAACGAATGAATAAATGCATGGGTAGATGAATAAATGAATGATTGGATGGATGGATGGATGAATGCATTAATGGGTTGGTGGGTGAATGGATGGATGGATGGATGGATGGATGGGTGAATGAGTAGATGGATGGATGGAAGGATGGATGGATGGATGAATGCATGGTGTGTGAATGAATGTTCCTTGAGAGCAGAGCTGGAAGGAGGGACGTGCTCAAAGTCTCCTTGACGCAGGAAGGGTTCCTCGCCCAGGTGGGACCTACCTGCCATCCAGGCGTGGAGTGTGAAGGCGCTTCCTGCCGCCCACGCTTTGCTCCACGTCCACGTCCACGTCCACGTCCTCGTCCTCGTCCTCCGCGGCGGGACGAGCTCCTCCAAACGCGGGCTCTTGCTCTCCGTCGCACGGCTCCGTCCGGCCGTCGGCACTCAAGTAAGCGCCTCGACGGATATCCGAAATGCCCCAAAATATAGATGTATGTATGTATATATTAATACCGCAGGAACGGATCGTCTTGCACGTTTCCTGCAGATGCACGTCCTTTCCGCTTCCGGGAGCACCGTGGGCTCCACCGTGGGCTCCCCACGCCACTGACTCGCGTTACCCACCGGCAGGTGCCAGACCCTTACCCAGCAGGCCGTTCGGTCAAGCGGTTTTTCAAAGTTGATTTAAAATATGGATATATTAAAAAAAAAAAAAAAAAAAACATATATATTTAAAGACCTATTTATTTTTTATTTTATTATTCATTTCATTGAATCCTTTTTTTTTTTAATTACTGCATAAAAGTCAGAACATTATCATTACAGTTGCTTGGCCATGTTTTTCTTGTGGGTAGAATAGAATAGAATAGAATAGAATAGAATAGAATAGGTGGATATTTGTCTTTTGCTTGTAAAAGAGAAATAAAAAACAATTTTAGTGGCATTAAGCAAAACCAGAAAATCACAGTAAAAACATTTCATATTGCAATAAATGAGTTAAGCCAGCCTGATGCATTGATCAATTATCAATCATTTGGGACAAAAGACATGTTCAAAATCATTAATTTATTCATTCATTCATGCATTCATTGTGTGTCCCACATTTGCAGGTAAACCAGTCAATCAAAGGGTCAAACACACACACACACACATAAGATAAGATAAGATAAGATAAGATAAGATAAGATAAGATAAGATAAGATAAGATAAGATAAGCTTTATTGATCTCCAGAGGGAAAATTCCTTTGTCACAATTATAGTTATAATGTCAAACATGAGAAGAAATAAAGTAAATCTGAATATGAATATAGAGAGACATTAGAAGACAGAAGACAGCAGGACGTCTATGAATAAATAGCCAGCAGATAACGCACAACATAACGGCGGAGGAAGAGTGAAAGATACTAAACGAGAATAAAAATAGAGTGAAAATAGCAATGACCAGAATAAAATAAATAAACCAGGCGAGGTTTTGTGCTGATCTCGGGTCTGAAGGCCGCGAGCACAAAGCCCGGGTTTCTGCACGGCGGCGGGACGAACCGTCGGCCGACACATTCAACCTCTCATTCACGTGTCATTTAAAGTCACGCAAACTTTCAGCCTCTTATTGGCACGTTTTGAAAATCCCTTCGACCGAAAGGGACTCGGCAGAGTGTGAGGGCTCAGACCGATCCACCTCATTTTGTCATTCCGTAAAGATTAACATTTCGCCGGTCGGGTCAGTGGAACGTCAGTTAATAAACAAGGGTGTGACGGTAACAGATGATATCACAACTCGCGGAAAAGTAACAACCGTCCGCCGCCTTTTAGATTTTCTCCCTGTTGTTTCACAGCAGGTGGTTCTTTAAAAAAAAGTTTGTGCTCCTCGACTCGGCTCCCTCTGCAGAGCAACACACTCTGATTCAGCAAATCACGCCGCGCACGCCGCGCACGCCGCGCACGCCGCTCCGCACGGTGACCCGCCACCCGCCAGCCTCCTTGGCTCGCAGGTCCGCTCCGCCTCTGGATGTCCAACACATTAGGAGCCGGGCCAGAACTGAATCGACAATTTTCAGGGCCGAGGGAACATTTTCTGTGAATTTCTGCGCGCTCGGGAAGCTAGCGAGTGTTACAGCTAACAGATTTTTATGTGCGGACGAGACCGAAGTTTTTATAGTTGGTAGGAAAAGCTGTCATTTGATTAAGTAAGCAATATTCCTACACTCTCGGGTGAACAGCGGTAATTAAATGCATCACTGACAAAGATGCCGGTGGATTTAATGGCAATGTTACAGTTAAACATGACTTTTTTTTTCTACCGAATAAAGTTTTTAGACCACATACGCTACTCGCAAAACAAATGATAAAATAAAGAAATGAGTAATAGACCTTAAAATGTTTTTTTTTTTTTTTTTTGGACCGGAGTGCGGAGGATGGACTTGAAGGAGTCTTACAACCGCAGGATGGAGATGTGCTGGTGGATCCGGCAGGGGAGGCCATTCCTGCCAGGAGTCGGAGGCCGCATTCACGCTGCGACCTCCACGCCAAGAACATTTTTGACAAAACTAAACTTTCAGAACCTGCGGCATATTCCTATATTTATACAACAGGGACAATGTTTACTTTTATTGACTTCTCCAACATGGATAGGAGGGCGGCGCTGTGGCGCGGCGCTCTCTACGAGGAGATCATCGGCTTCCCTTCAGGTTCTCTGGCGTTCTCTCGAAGCCCAGAGGCGTGAAGACGTGAAGAAGAAGCTGGATGGTGATGCATCTCTGGGCCATGTATGCACCAGGGATCTTCATGGAAACTATCCTGTCTGAACGAATGGCTGAACATCTCTTACCCTCGTTTATGGACTAGAAGCCGCTAGCTTTTTCACACGCTTTTAACGCCGCGGCTTAAACAACGATGCGACCGATTGATGGATTTTTTTGGCGCTCACGAGCTTCACGCCGCCAACACGTGTCGCCTCGTCACATGGGACCCATGAAATGAGCGTGACGTTCTGAGGCCGTTCAGTCCCGACACCGAAGAATCAGAATCTGAATATTTAATCTATTGGTCCTGCTACAAAGTCAAGTGGGGAAGAATCAATAATTCTTTATATGAATAAATGCAAGAGAATAAAAAATAAAGATATAAAAAATAAAAAATAAAAATAATAAAAAAAAATAAAAAATATAAAAATAAAGAATAAAAGAGCGAATGATAAACATGGAATGGAAAGAACAGAAAAATTAAAAATAAGTAAAGTTAAAGGTACGTAAAAATAAATGTAATGTGTATTTTGTGTATTTACATGTATGTGATCACGTGTTTTGTGTAAAAGTAGGTGTTGTTGTGCAGTAAAGACGACTTTAACAGTTTTAGTTCGCAGGAGTCCTCGTCTTATTTATTATTCATTTCTTTCATGGGTCGTGTTACAGACACTGTTTGCATTTCCAGCACGTATTTGTGGACGTCACCGGTGTGGATTTCATTAAATGTAAAAAAAAAAAATTCAGTGCAAATATCTCATGTTACTCCTGCGGCTTATCAAAAAGTGCGTCCTGTATATGTACACAAAGTTTGATTTAGTTATTTTCAGCCGGTGCTGCTTCTATTCAGGTGCGCAGAAGAGTCTGGAAACGACGGTAAATTCATTTCTATTTGCACAAGTGATCGTTGGGCTGATGGGCTGAATGGCAGCGTCCTATTGAAATGACGATACCGGAAGAATAAAATCTCCCAGTCGGACGTTTCGTAACAGCTTTTTTTTTTTTCGCCATAAAAAACACGTCCGTTCTTTGCGGCGCAACATCACAGGGGTTTTAATTTGAAGGCGAAACAGCAGCCGTTGAATGAAGAAGGAACGTACGGCGCTTTGAAAAAAGGCAAACAGGAAGCCGCTCTATATTGAAGGGCGTTTTTATTTCGGCGACGGCGTTCATCGCTCGAATTTATTTCAGACAAATGGCGCTCTTGGAAAAGAGGAGGATTTGTGGCCGTGCAGAAGGAGGACAGGCGGTAAGTGGGTGTGACAGAGGAAACAGATGATCCGTCGTGTCGACCCCTAATTAGGGAGGAGAAGAAGAAGGAGAGAGGAGGTGAACGTGGCAAAATGTAAATGTCATGCTAAACCACCCCGGCCGTGCTTCTGGCTCCATATTTGGACTCGGGGACACGACGGCTCATTAAAATTCGCTCTTTCTTCCCACGGCGGACGTTTTCATGCACGTTCGCGGCGTCTCTATCCGCCTTTTCTCTCTCGGCTCGGGCTGCTCGTAACTTGGATAGGAGACAACATCGCCCGGCCCGGCTGATAACTAAATAAAGAATAGAGTCGGGCATTAATAATTTACGCGCGCTCCTGGTACACACATCGCATAAGATAGCGCCGAAAAATACAGTGTATGTACGGGGAGGGTGGTGACGGGGGGGATGAGCCGGCTTCAAATAGAGTGTGATCCCACAGGAATGGAGCCCGGGGCCATGGCAACCATCAGACCATAGACGAATTACTCTGGCGTGCGCTCTCCGAGCATGTACCTTGTAAACAGGGCATTACTTCACCTAATTTAGCCGAGCCGGGTTGAACCACGGGAGGAGAAACACAACGGGTCGCGTCCGCCAGTGTGTCTCCATCCAGGAGCGCCGCCGTTCGGCGACGACGCCGCAAAAACGACAACATTTGCTGTGTTTCGCTGTTGCGGGATGGGAAAAACTTTGTTTGTCCCCGAGGGGCAGTGGGAGGGGGGACGGGGGGGTACATGGGGTAGCGGCATGTGAACGAGCACGTGAACATGCTGAATAAAATGTAAAAATATAAAAATTTAAAATAAATGAATTAATAAAAAGTAAAAGAGAGTGGATAAGAAGGAAATTATACTTGTATGTACACACACACACACACACACACACACACACACATACATAAATATACATATATCTATATATATATAGATATATATAGATATATATACATGTAATCATATTTTTTCTCTTTTTTATATATGTATATATATGCATATACACTCTTTTTTATTTTAAAAAAGGAATAAATAAATAATGAAAGAATAAAGATGAGGGGAAATGAGAATTATATGTTTGTATATATATATATAGAGATATATATATATATATATATATATATGTGTGTACATATATACATATATATATATACATACATATTTATATATATACACACACATATTGGACTCTTTTATTTATATATATGTATATATATATAATATATATATATATAATATGCATATAATATATACATTACGATAGATATTTTTATCATATAAATGCACACACACACACATATATATATACATATGTATATATATACACATGTAATCATCTTTTTCTCTTTTTATATATGTATATATATGCATATACACTCTTTTTTTAACTAAAAAAAGGAATAAATAAATAATTAGAAAATAAAGATGAGGGGAAAATGAGAATTATATGTATGCATATATATATATATATATATGTGTGTGTGTGTGTGTGTATTTGTATTTATATATGTATATACATACTTATACATATATATTTATATATACACACACATATTGGTCTCTTTTATTTTCATATATATACATGTAAAATATATACATTTAATCCATATACAATACTATACATATTTTTTATTATATAAATACACACACATACACACACACACACACACATATATATATATATACATATATTACTGTAAAAAATGTTCAAATTGTTGGTACCAAATCGCTCTGCACTTATATAATAAATATAAAGTGTCATTAATTGGCGATGGCGTGGTGATGAGGGGTTTGCATGGTTGCCTGGAATCGAGGAGTTCGTCTCTGGGGACGAAGGTCGCCCTTCGCTCTTCTCCTGTGGGTTTTGCAGGCGGGGCGGCAGAGTTTTCCACGATCTTTTTGCCTTTTTTTAATATTTGAGTGTCACAGAAGCGGGCGAGAGGTCCGAGGGGTGGGACGATTATTTGGGAGCGGACCAAAGCGGGACGCTCCAGGCCATTCCTGGCGTTTCTCCCCCTCCTGCTCGGAGAGGACTAAGTGGGAAGGACAGTTGGAGGCAAATCATAAAGTGTTTCCTCTCTCAGCCCACATGATGGAACGGACCATCGGGCTGCGCTGATGCATGAGAGTCCGCTGACAGCCGGTCCCTTCGGCTCCCAAGCTCATCTCCTTTGTGGTTCAGCTTTGAGGTGTGTGTGTGTGTGTGTGTGTGTGTGTGTGTGAGAGAGAGAAGATGTGACGCAATGACTGATGATACCAGGTGAAAACGACAGCCTCTGCAGAATCCGTCCAGCGTTTGTTGTTAGCACGAGCTCGCCGCTGACCTCCGTGTTTGAAGCGCTCGGCGAGAGGAAGCTCCTCGGCGCCGGCCGCCGCCGCTCGCCGAAAAGAGGAACTATTTTATGGTGTAATTTCACAATGTGCTTACTCTGCGCACTCCCACAGTGAACTGTAATTGAACGTCGAGAGTTTTACTATTCCATTTAATTAGCATTAAAGTTTCAGTTACGGCTGGATTAATTACCCTTTTTGTCAAGGGTAATTAATCCCCGTACTCGCATCTTATGCTATTTTATTGTTTGTGCGGCTTTGTTTTTATTCCAAATAGCTCGTTCTCCCCTTTTCTTTCCAAACACAAGTGCCTTAACTTTTCTTTGCCAGAAACTAGAAGAAACTCCGCTGGAAAACCAATCATGGTTAGGCGACGTTTTCGCCGAAACGGGACGTAAATGTCGCTCCCGCGCTTCGGAGCCGCTCCTCAGTCAGCTTTAATCTTGGATCTGCTTGCCGGAAAGGTTTTTCTTTACTCCTGCTTTATACTGTTATGTGTAGCCTCGGGGCGCCGAACCCGCTGCTTTTGGAAGTGGAAAGCCGATGGATTTGCGTCGATCGCGGCTAATTTTCACCTTTTTTTCTCCACGCCTGTGTGAGATTTTACCTGTTGGATGGATTCAGCGCTGCTCCTCCATCGAACCTGGAGCAAAGAGAGCAAAGAGGTCATTCTGTTCCGCCGGAATCCCGGCGAGACGGCCGACGAGGCCACTTTGAATCGTTTAACGTAAACAAGCTGTTCTTTTGAAGAACGTTCACATGAAGCATCTGTAGCTCTTTGAACTCTATAAATATACACGCCGCCTTCGATCTCGGAGCAATTACCAGAACGCCGGAACATTGAAACACATTCTGCCCCTTTCACAAACAAAAAAAAAAAATGCAAATTCTGATCTAAAAAGCAAACCGAATGGATGCAGATAAAAGTTAACCGACTTATAAAGGACGAGGGTTTGAATGACTTATAAGGAGGATTTCTGGAGATTTCTGCAGACCCGTTTACACATCTTGGAAAATCCTTCCCCCCTTTCAACTCCACACCTCCCAGGGTGAGGAGATGTGCTCTCGGGCTGTGCGTGGGAATATATATGTATATATATATATGAATATGACAATTTACGCACCCACTCCTGCACTTCAAAGATGAAACCAGGCATGTCCTTTGGCTTGACGTGATCTCCAACACCACGGCTGGTTGGAACCGTTCCTGAAATAAGTCGAATGTCCAGAAAATCACGCCTATGCATATTTGACCGGCGGCGCCGTTCCGATCACAGCGGGGCGGCGCTTCAACAGAATCAATAAAAAAAAAAAAAACGACAGGCCGCGAACCCTCGGGCTGTGAGCTTCCTCTTCTTCG
The DNA here is from genome assembly GCF_037954325.1 of Fistularia commersonii. Taxonomy (NCBI): domain Eukaryota; kingdom Metazoa; phylum Chordata; class Actinopteri; order Syngnathiformes; family Fistulariidae; genus Fistularia; species Fistularia commersonii. The sequence goes on along the minus strand of NC_141287.1, from coordinate 21,364,441 downwards.
CGAGTCTTAACGTCTTCTGATCACCTTCTCGGTCCATTTCAACAGAACTTGGCTGATCGCGACAGGCAGATGAAAGGTTTCAAGAGTTACCAAGAACGTCCGTTGCAATCCAGACTACTGTATACGTGCTCTCCATCGTCCTCTGCCTTGCAGCAACGCGCGACACCAACTCAAGTGAAATATATTCTTTGTTTGACCCGAAGTCTGAGCCGCACTGTCAACATCATACAGACGTCTCCCTGCTGACGCGACCACTTCTGCACATGATTGAAACAGCGAGGAAACAGACATCGTGTGCAGAATGAACGGTCGGATTCCGTTTCTGACGTCAATTCACGATTCCTGTGCTGATCAATGTTCAATACCCTAACCTGTCAGCCAGAGGCCAAAACGCCAAGTTATCCGGCGTTTGGCCTCTGGGAACGACTCGCCGTTGCGTGGACATGTATGCTCACTAACCTTCGCTCAAACGGATTGAAGATGAGGTTCCGACGGAGCCGGACGAACTCAAACGCACCGCTTTTCGTCGTGCCGATATCGCAGGGTTGCATTTGCTCGTGATAATTGTGAACAAAGCTGTATATCCAGTGAATTACCCAAAACAAAAACAACTTTGGGTTTATCTCCGGAAACAAAGGAGAAGGGAACGACTCCCCCGGGGAAAGAAGAGCAACGGCGGCACAGAAGATAAAACACAAGCACAAGGAAGAGTCAGAAAAAACATCATCTATAGATTCACGAAGTGCTACGAATAAGTACGGCTGCTTCAAACTTCAGGGTTATAACCTAAAATATTTAAAATGATCAATCTTGATTAGCATTATTATAATATATCTTGTTACGATGATTCCTTCAGAAAAACACAAAAAAGCGAGCCATAAAAAGAAAAAAAAAAAAAGCTTCTTATTATTTTCAGACCATAAAGCAGCATCACGTATTCCTAAACTCTCATTGATGTCATAAATGATGCCTAATTCAGCCATTTTTGACAGACAGTAAACACACACACACACACACACACATACAGATAACGTTAAATCCATTCTGTATTGAAATAAACCTCATCGTATTATGACGGCAAACGTGAAATAAGGAGATTTTCAAAATGCGCATCTAATGTCCGGGGAAGACGTGACAACCACCAGGCGATACGAAGCGTCTTATTGATTTTTCACATGTGAAACTATGAACGTGAGTATTCTGAAACGGTTATTCTTCGGGCTCATTCGGCGGAACGGACGCACAGTGGACGTCCATTGTGTCTGCCGTCCTTGTCCCAGGCCTCCATACAACCTCTAACAGCTGAGAACGCAACAATAGCGCTAAGCCGCTTTCCATGGTGTCTGAGTCAGGCAGCGTGGAACAGAAGAACACTTATAAGGACATCAGCTTCTTAGGCTTAAGCTCCACACAGAATTCTCCTTTAGCCTCTTTTATCTCACCTCTCTTTGTCCCCTTTGGAACTTAGCACGGCTAAGCTATTTGCCGTCACGGTCGTCCGTGCTGCGACGTCTAAATACGTCTCACGTTCAGAAATCTGAACCCAAATCTGCATCTGTTAAACGTTGGCATGTGTGATTGATGACGTCGGCTCTTCTGGCGGCCAAACGACGTCGGTTTGACTCTTTTTTTTTACCTTTTCCCGATAACAAAGAACGGCTAGCGGCAATAAATGTGAGGTTTTCAGGCACGGCGAGCGAAAGAAGTCGCGCCGACATGAGAACCAATCATATTTTTTTTTCAAATCCATTTCAATTCCTGTTGCACCCGATCGTAGCAAAGCTCCACTACCCGCTAAACATTCACACACACCCGAGTGCCTCATAGCGTTAGCTGCATTCGTGAATTCGTGACAGGCCACAATTATTCTGTATGTCTTTTCGTTCTTCCTTCTTTTTTTTTTTTTTTTTTTGTATTCCGCTCAACACACTTTCTTCTTTCCCTCCCGTCATCACATCTGATGAAAACTCACGGTGTGTCTGCCGCGGATGCCATTTGTGTCACCGCGGCGGCCGATCCGGTGATTTCCCATCGGCGCCGGCGTCGAGGGACAACCCCGGTTTCACAGACAGCTCCATATATCTGCGCGTACAATGCGACTCAAGATGTTCCACCACAAAGGTAGGAAACTGATTTAGCACACGAGAGCCAGATACCGCGTCTTAACCGAATGTAAATTATATTTTCAAACCCTCTCCGGAGTAGAACTCTATATGTCTCTGTTCTCCGTGGCGCTGAACAAACAAACGGATGCTATGAATGACGGTTTGCAGGCGCCCGGAGCGCCACAACCGACATCCAGGTGACATATATTGTCTCCAGCCGCGTTATCTGGAGTAGTTTTACAATTACAATATAAATGCGTAACACAAAGTTTATGGGCTTTCCGGCGGTATGCGTGTACAGCACACATTAAGCGACGAGATGCGGCGCCGCCGCAGAGGCGCCGTCTTATGGCGAGGTGATTCTTCAGGGAAACGTTGCGGCTGAGGTTACCTCGTTTTATCAGCGGCTGCTTTATGGCTTCCGGCGTCTTTCACATTTCACATTCGTCGGCATTTGCGGCATGCATTAGGACCCCGGCGATAAACAAAACATCGCTGAACGCTTCGGAAGGATGCTTTAGCAACAGAGCAATAACAATAACTATCTCGATATGTTTTGTTCGGTGCGTCGCACGACCGCGTGTCCGCGGGACGAGCCGTGAACGGAGGAACCGATGAGTTAATGCTACAAATACGTGCAAATTATAATAAAAACCAATTTGCACATTTGCACACTTTGCACACCGGACGTACACAAATTGATTTCCGATGCACAACGTACCCATATATCCACACACACACTCTTCACCGCACGCTTATATGGCCCCTTCCAATTATGATGTGCAGTCTTGCCGAAGCCGCTGCTGTCAGCGAAATCAGCGGTGAAAACGATCCGTCGATGTTCATTTTCATTTCACAACAGTCAGATTTCACGGCATTTTCCGCAGGCACGCCATTTGCACATATACAGTGATCCCTCGCTATAACGGCGTTTACTTTTCACGGTTTTCGCTACTTTGCATGGTGCATTGTGTTCTGCATTCTGATTGGCTAAAAAGTCTGTTTCTTCTCTTTCTGTGCGTCAATAACGTTACAGTTTAATATGTACACGTACGTAAAACAGCTTGACAAATTTTAATTAAGTACGTGCAAATTCTCTTGCAATTTCCAGTTTCTCTAAAACCCATAATGTTGACAAAACGCTCTGGAGCGACAAAAGCACCTTGCAGGGCCCAAAAGGCAGCGGAAGATGCTATCTATGGCAGATAAAGTTAAACTTCTGGACATGCTAAGGGAAGCTAAAAGCTATGCGGCTGTAGGTCGGCATTACGGAATGAATGAATCTTCCGTTCCTTCCATAAAGAAGGAAGAAAAAAACATAAGGACGACAGCAGCGATGTATAATAGAGTATTTAATTGTGTAACTTCACGGATGTTGCCTATCACGGGTTCTATTTGGAACGTAACCCCCCCGAAAAAAAAGGATATACTGTTCATATATATTTTAAAAAATCACTTTCTAACGGTAGCTGCTGGTGGAAAAGGCACACTGGGAGCGGCGGGGACGCTGCTCGATCAGGTCGACGCCAAGTATTTTAACGCAATTCTTCATGCTTTTTGTGGAAAAGGCATCATATTATTATTCCTTCATAAAAGATATCCTATCCTATTTATGGAATCATATTCTTAATGAGTTTTATCGTCCAAATAAACTTTATCAAGTTTTGGGGGCACATTTCATTTGCTCTGTTTTTTTTTTTTTCACTTTCCCCATTTTTGTTGGACCAAAATGTTTCGTCGCCGTTTTCTTTACGGCCTGCACTTATTCTGTCGTGTTTCTCGGTGCTAAAGCAGTTTGAGCAGCGCCGGCCGATGCAGGAGACGCAAACCTTTGATCGATCGATCCCGCCGCTATCGATCCGTCCACAGAGGATCATTCAAGCTCTCCGAGAAACGTTTTTAATTTACAGTTTTTTCGGGCGGGAGGTCGTCGAAAGCGTCCCACGTCGTTTCTCGATCGAGAGTTCGGCGTCGAATTTGATCGCTCGACTCGGAGGTTTCTCGGGACGCCCCGATGATTGATTGGCGGTGTCAAGGACAAAGTGCGGGCGGATAAGTGAAGTTGCCTCGCACTAAAACGGAGGATGTAAAATGCAAAAGAGCTATGTGATGCCTTTACTGCTGTCCATAAAATAACACTCCTCCGAGTTGCCACTGTGATAAAAGCTCTCCTTTGGTACATTGTTTCTTCATTCGGTCGTCATCTCGGCACAGAGTGTCATAGTGCGGCAACCGGTCGGATGCCGCTGCGATAAACCGACACCTCAACAACACCGTTATTTGATTCTTTTTTTTTTTTTTTTTTTTTTGTATTAAATGTCCCCGTGTCCTTGTTTTATTACGTTTGGAGAGGATGGAAATTCTGAGCCCGGTAATTTTTATGGCACTCGAGTCATATTCCGCCAGGTAAAGGGTGAATTATAAAGGAGGCGGCCTGATTCCAGGCGTTACTGCGGACAATAACATGCCTCGCTTTAAGCACTAAAAGGTGAATGCCGTTCTATATGTGACGTCTGAGACAAGAGACTCGCTAACTCTTCCCTTGTCGCGTTTGTCGGGCCTGTTGTTGCACATGTAGAGTGATATTTATGAATAAATCATCTGTAGTACATGTTTGTAATTCCTACTTCATGTCTGTATTAAAATATTGAATACAGAGGTACACGAGGCTCCAGGGGAGCACAATGAGATGTCATAAAATGGTTTAGTGGTGCCTTAATCTATTTTAACTGCTTTTGCTAATGGAAACTATATCGGTGATTTACAGTCAAAACCTCTGTATTGCGGACGCATCGGTCTCCTATTCAGCACGTTAACGGCTTCCTCGTCATTGGAGTTTTCAAAAACATCCGTTCCTTCCAGCCGTTTCGTGAGCCTTGCGAACAGGTGACGCTTTAAAATCGAGAATGAAGGACGAGTTCGATTTGGGATACGATATTCTCTCTCCCGTGTGGAGAGTAAATAGGATAGAGACTTGGCCGTCACCGTCGACGACACCGTGGTCAGGCCGACCACAACGGCGAGAAACCTGGGTGCGGTCCTGGACAACCAACTGGGTGACCGTCGCAGCGGTCGCCCGTTCCTGCAGATTCCTCCTTCACAACACCGGGAAGGTTCGCAGATTCCTCGCCGCGGATACGACGCAGATGCTCATCCAGGCTCTAGTCATCTCTGGTCTGGACGACCGCGACGCCCTCCTCGCCGTTGGTACCATCAGGCCTCTGGAGCTTCTTCAGAAAGCGTCAGCCCGCCCGGTGTTCAACCGTTCCAAATTCCCCCACACGAATCCCCTTCTTATGTCCCTTCACTGGTTCCCGGTAGCTGCCCGCATCAAGTTCAAGTACCAAGTGAACAAGACGACCCCGTCATATCTCCAGGATACGGTCCAGCCACACGTCCCTACCCGTCCCCTCCGATCCGCCACCTCCAGGCGACCGTCCGTCCCGTCACTCCGAGCCCCCGGCTCCAGATCCAACCGGTCTCGGCTCTTCTCGGTCTCGTTCCCGGTGGAACGAACTCCTGGAGAAGGTCAGAACAGCAGGGTCTCTGGCCATCTTCCGGCGTGAGCTGAAAACATACCTCTTCACCAAGCACTACCACACTAATCGCAATTCCCCCCCCAAAAAAACAAAAAAAAACCCCAAAGAAATGAATGTATGTATGTATATGGTTTTGAGATGGTTATTTGGCAGAGTGGTGACTTCTGAATCACGACTACTGGTACTTTGGATTTTCGGTTGTTGAATTGCAATTTTTGTGAGTCGCTTTGGATAAAAGCGTCTGCTGAATGACTGGAATGTAATGGCGTGTAATAAAAAGTACGGAGTCTGCACGTGTTCCCTGTTTCTGCACGGCGTTTCCTCCCACCGTCCAGAAACATGCAAGAGGTCCATCGGAGACCCTGGTTGTAGGTCGCTATTTCACATGCTAACAAGGGAGCGAACGGCCGTACGTCTCAAAAAGTGTCCCGTAAATCGACGGGAGGCCTCATCGCTGAAATGCTAGCTTCAACAAAACAACCCTTCACAAAAGCAGGAGAGGAAGCGCAGCCATCGGCTGAGGGAATCCGTTTTAGGGGCAAAGTCGGCCATTTTTCAGGTGACGGAGGAAAGCGAGAGCGCAAGAAGTGGAAACGACCCGTGGTAAGAAAAGCGTTGCACGAGGAGAGGGCGTCCGGCTGCCGGGCCGTCGGCGACGTGATATTAATATCGCTTTTTAATGCACGTTTTGGGATTTTCAGCCAGCCGGTGGCAGAACAAATCCGCTGGGCTCTGACACGACGCAGGAGGGCAGACAAAGAGAAATAAGTCACACTGGCTGCATCCCACTCAACTATTGCTTTTAAGGATAATTTAATTTTTACTCTCACTGCTTAAAAATGGTCTCCGCTTATACGGCGCTTTCACACCTTGTGGTTTCAAAGCGCTCGATAGCATCCGCGCACACACACACACTCACACACACACCAAGCAGGCCATCGGGAGTAACTTTGGGTTCAGTTCTTGCTCTTTGACATGCAGACAGGAGGAGCAGGGAATCCAACCGCCGACCTTTTTCCCTCCTTCGTAGCTTTAGCGCAGCTGTCACAAAACACAAAACACAAAACGGCACCATCTTTGGCAGAAAGGTTCGGCGACGAGCGTGAGGTCCGCAACCCCGACAAGCTCCATTAGCTCCCGGAACGGTAGATTCACAAAAAGGGGTCGGGCAGGAGAGACGTGGAGCGTCAGAAGAGCAAACGTGACCGAGCCGCTAAAGAATCCCCGAAGGTTTCGTGAACAAATCATCCCGATCGAGAACTCGGCAAGGTTGCAGTTACAACAACATCGATTATTTATGCGGTAATCTTGGGTCCTGTCAGCGTCCCGTGAATGCATTAGGATTAAACAAAGATAGTAAAAATAATCACAAATGTCCATCTGCGTAGATGTTCCCGATCGATATCGGTCATGAAATTAGGAGTTGCACCTTCCAGGACATGTGGGATTCCTGATGAGGAGTTCTTAAAAGGCACGTTGAATTTCATTTCATTCAATTTAATGGAAAATTTTGAGTTTTCAATACATATTTTTTTCTCTATTGTCATTTCCACTGAAGTCCTTGTTTTAACTGATAGATTTCTTTCTTAACGCTCATGGAGGTCGACGCGTTGCTGATGCCGCAAGAATAACTGAAGGTGTTGGTTTAAGCTCTTCAATGTCGCCATGTGGTCGCAGATCTGAGGTTTAATTTTCTAATCTTGATAGTAGAAATGAAAGAATCTACGTCTGTCTTCTTCCCGCTCATTTGCAAAAGGCTGACGTCCCTGCAGCCCGACTCCAGCCGCACGTGTTCGGTGTGTTTCCGCGGCAGAATCCGAAGCGGCCGGCAAATACAATAGACACCCGGCCGCCGTGGATCAGCTCAATTCACATCAATTGCAAGTTCAGTTTGCGTTCGGAGGCTCAAAACCGATTAACGGACGTCCTCTACGGCGTCAGATCTCGGGGCGGAAAAAGCCAACCCTTCTGACAGCAACCATTCTAATCATCGCCATGAAGCATTGGAGACACCCGATGTGTCAGGATACGGGGAAAACATATGTGGAGTGACGAGACGAGAGGCGTGACCACGTGTCACATGGCACGTGTTAAAAGAAGGGAAGCCGTTTGCACGGCGCTCCGCCCGGGAGTTGTTTGTAATTGGAAGCACGAACGTTTGCAACTGTGTCTAATTAGAAGACAGAGCTTTCTAACCGTCTGGCCATTTGTCTGGAGATGGTTGATAGGACCTTAATGGCCACAGGACGGGGATTAATAAACGACGGCATATAGTACACGCGCTGACAATTAATAGGGTCTAATGAGAAAGAATGACAAACTCTTGTGTTCGGGGCGACTCCTCCGCTGCCAAACAAAGAGAAACATGATTAACGGGGGTGAGAAGTCGGGAAGCGAGATACTTTAAATCACGAAAGGCAGGGGTGTGCGGCAGGGGCCGGCCGGGGCAGAGAAATACTCAATTATTGTAATTATACGCCGATTCATAGCTTTATTTTGTCTAACACGGTGGCGGCGGGGGCACCTTCTAGGTCAGGGCCTTTACACGAGGTTTACGTGAAGATTATTTTGATAAATCCCCTCCCGTACACCTTTGCCATGACGCGGATGTCGCGAAGCAGCCTAAGCCGACGGGAAACGCCTGAGCGGCATCAAAACAAGATTTGTCATTCTGTGAAACGTGGAATAAAGATAGATTATGATGATAATCTGAATACATGACGGACCGAGATTCAGATGGTTTGAATACGTTGGTGAAAATGTTTCATAAAAACCTAATTTGGTTCCAATAAAACCATGATGTCGTGACATTGGCTCCGTTTTGAATCAAATATCTGTTACCGCATTTCAAGGCGATTCATTTTCTAACGCCGGTTTCGGCGACTGAAACGTTTGCATTCCTCATCTGGGGAGAAACATCTGAGGAGTTATAACGTCCTGACCTGGAGGAACCCGAGGCGCATTTAAGATGCAAGCGCGAGTCTGGAGTCTAAATATTGATATTTGTGTGCAGCCCCGACAGACGCCGGGCGGCGGCGGCGGCGGCGGCGAACCCCCGAGAGCTTCCTCCTGGAATTATAGCCCAGCAGGAGCGACGCTCAACCGCTCCGGGTGGATCATCCTCCCAGGACGGGATTGGCGATGAAGATCCCAAAAGTGAGGTGGACCTTGTGTTCAGAGCGATGAAGAGCGGGCCTTTTTTTTTTCAAATATTGACAAAATGGCCTGGAGGAGGTGCTTCTGGTCAAAAACAAGGTCACCATTCATTTGCGTTCTTCTCACAAAGACCACCATCTCTGGAGCGCCGAGATCAGCACGTCCGTGGAAACATCTGGGAAGATGAACCGGCACCCGCGTGGCGTTTCTTCCCTTCCCGATCGATCTCCCCGCGATTCCCCAATTACCCGCCGATGCCTTCGATCCACAAAGACGCCCCGGTGAAGGAACAACGGCTCGCCCTGAACCCAATTCTGTTTTTCAGACGGCGTCCCTCGCTTCTCCGCCCGCTATCTTAAGGCTCGCGGCGAGGTGTTTCACAGAATCCAATATGTCCTCCAATAACTTTCATCTGAAAAGCCATTAGACTCTCTGCGCGCCTTCCATCGAAATTCCTAATGGCCTTCTGCTTGGGACAGGTGCTCCACAAATTGCTTCCTCTAAATGATTAATGAGCGAAGATTTTAGAAGAGGAGGGGTTTCGACTGCACGGGCTGTGTTTTAAAAGAACGTGCGTGCACTTGGACGTGGCCGTAATAAATAGAAGCGTAAAATAGTCGAGAGACGTCGGACGCTTTCCGATGCGTGATCTATATTCGGGATGAGCCGGGCGTTTAATTTCTGCTGTCCGGGTCACCCGACTCCACAAACTAAAGTAACAACAATTTTACGAGTCACGCCATTAATTCTTGCGTAAAAGCCTGATTTGCGGTTTTAAATGTGTGTAATTTGGTGTCTCGCCCATCACGTTTAATGGGCTGTTTGGCTTGCGCGCAATATTATGCCAGATTCGTGAAATAAAGATATTAATTTTAGGACAAGGGCGATACGTCTGTGCAGCGGTCAGCGCTTCTGCCTCGCGGCGAGAAGGTTCACGGTTGGATTCAAGGTTCACCTGAAAATCACCCGGTCGCGTGAACGAACGAGTGACCGGTCGTTTTTCTCTTTATCAGGCGTGAATGAGGCCGTTTGGTGGTCGTCTGCCGACCCGGCTGTAAGATGAGCGTTACAGACGTGGACAGAAGGGATTAAAAAAGTTTCTGCCACAAGAAAGTGACCCCAGTTAGACTATTTTCTTAACTCATTTCTTCAATACATGTTGCCAATTCCAGATCATTTGCCCTTATTAGGCTATTTTCTCTCACCTTAAGGACATGAAACGAGTGTATTTCCTGGACTTTTCAGCGCACCTGAGTAGAAGCCGTGCTAAAAATGACCAAACAAATCAATGTATGCATTTAAAGGCTGCACTTTTCTATAAGCCACAGGTGTCCATGTTGGAACATGAGATATTCATGCAGAAACAATGTTTTTCACATGTGTGTGCATACAGATGGGGAGCAATCAATATGCCCACGCCTGCCCGCCGCCTCTTACCGGGGCAACTCTAAAAAAAAAAAGAGTCCAGACCCAAGTGAGTCCGACTCCATTTAGTCCGAATCTCTCAGCCCAGCTTGAGCTCCTCGTAATCAGAAAAGTGACGCTCCATGTTCCAAGAGCCAGTTTCTGCAGCTGAGGATCGGACCCCCAAAAACTCATAAAATTAGCCGCATCGTTGTTTCAAAGCGTGTGAAAAAAGTAGCGGCTTCTCCTCCGGAAATGACAGTACGTGTCGGCCACTTCTAAAAGTTCAAATAGACAACATTTCCTTCTTGGTCGTCCAGCTTTTCTGCTGACCTCTTCTCAAACCTCTCCCCTCCCGGCCATGCAGGACCAGCTGGATGATCCAAATCACCTCCGCGGCGAGTTCTGCTAGTTTTATGGAGCACATTTAACAAAACGGGGCTTAAAAGTCACGGGGACGGTCTTGACACGATATCATGAAACAATAATATTCTCCCTGATAGTTTGGAAATTGCTCTACAGTTCAGTGGGATTTAATTTGAGGGGGGAACATTACATCACCTGGATAATGAATGAAATAGTTGGATATAAAAGTACTTTTGATACACTTTACTACTCAAGCGTCCACCCCATTTTAAGGCTGAAGAAAGTGGATAATCCATGAATGGAACGTCCAAAACACCCAAGACGTGTTCTATGTGTTATTTTCCTGTGCATCGTGTATTTGCAAGTGTATTTGCAGTCCCTATGTCCTCTATTGTAAGTCGCTTTGGATAAAAGCGTCTGCCAAATGTAATGTAATGTAATGTTATCATCTACGTGTCCAAAAATATCTGTTTTTGTTCATATGTTTTGTAATAGTGTCTGGATTTCTGTCATGAAAAGTCGTGAAAACTTTGAACACCAACGTCGTTGTTGTGGGCCCAACTCATTTTTACATTTTATTCTTTTTCTTCAATATGATTCATTGTCTGTCCCTTTCCAAACATTGGACATAAAGATTGTCCAAGAAATCTGAAATATAAATTCATAAGGAAATGATTAAAGATAACAAAACAAAATAGAATGAAAGAAAAAGCTTCAGTGATATATTTACATTCTTGTTTTTGCCGCTAAAATCTCCAGACAGAAACCCGCTGGATCACACGCAGGGATGTACACTAAACAAAACAAATAAATCAAGCTGACAAAACTTTTGACTGGTTTCACTATTTTGAGATAATCCAGGCTGAGGAACTGAAAAAATGAGTGTCATCGTGTGAGACCAGAGAAGGGAAAGATCTTCTGCAAAATGAAAACTCAGCCGCTTCGTTCTTGCGTGTGTCTTTGAGGCCGGCGCTCGGTGCTGTGACGTAACAATGTTTTTATTTAGAAACTGGTGTGCAAACTCTGCCACGGATGTGCACGTTACCGTGCTGCTCGTCTCGAAATAACACTGCGACGCCATATGTTCACAGCTCCGACACAGAAACCACAAATTATGGGTAAAAGCACGATGAGACTCATTGCCTTGACACACTGCACATGCGTATATATTTTCATTTTTTTAAATGTATTTATTATTATTATTATTATTATTGCTGTTATTATTAATTGACACACTGCACATGCGTATATATTTTCATTTTTTAAGAATGTATTTATTATTATTTTTATTATCATTACTATTAGTGTTATTATTATTATTAGTGCTGTTATTATTAATTGACACACTGCACATGCGTATATATTTTCTTTTTTTTAATGTATTTATTATTATGATTATCATTATTATTATTGCTGTTATTATTAATTGACACACTGCACATGCGTATATATTTTCGTTTTTTTAAATGTATTTATTATTATTATTATTATTATCATTGCTGTTATTATTAATTGACACACTGCACATGCGTATATATTTTCTTTTTTTTAATGTATTTATTATTATTATTATTATTATTATTATTATTGCTATTATTATTAATTGACACACTGCACATGCGTATATATTTTCATTTTTTTAAAATGTATTTGTTATTATTATTATTATTATTATTATTATTATTATTATTGTTATTATTATTATTATTGCCGTTATTATTAATTGACACACTGCAAATGTGTATATATTTTCATTTTTTTCATGTATTTATTATTATTATTATTATCATTATTATTATTATTATTGTTGTTATTATTATTGCTGTTGTTATTATTATTATTATTATTATTATTATTATTATTTCTATTTATGTTTTCATTTTGCATCGAGGTTAATTTCTTCAGTTTAGTTATGCAATACAGTCAGCCCTCTGGCGAGTGCGTGTTAACAACGGTAAAGCAATCTATTTTGGGTAATCGAAACCATTTATAACACTTTAACTGGCTTCAAATCAGACATGATGATGAAAGTGAAAAATATACTTTTCAAAGTAAAGGTAGTCCCTCATGTCTTTCTACTGGTTGCCAGATCTTTAATATTCATCAAATTACCACGGCGCTCATTGCTGCTTCTTCCCGAGGCTGTCAAAAAACCATTAGACGCTGCTTAAATTGAGATGTTTGGCCCATCATCCGGTGACTTGGGCACCCGATCACATTACCAGTCCATTTAAACACCTTAATAATCTCGCTGTCACAAACCCTTGAACGCTTTGAACTTCAAAGTGGAAGGAAAAGCAGTTGTGTGGAAACAAATGGCCATCTGGTCTTTTGACACTTCATTTCTGTCAGAGGATATCAGTGGATACATGCTGAATTTGCAGGCGAAGAAAAAAAGAAATCGTCCAGTTAAAACCGTCTAGTTGCGGGTTCTTGGCTTTTCTCCCGCAGTCCAACAAAAACATGCAGGATGTTGGTCGACCAAAAGGTCCCGGGTCAACCCGAGTTCTTGCAAAATGACAGCAAGAAAAGGCAACAACAGCAATACAGATAATAAACAAATGAATGAAAGCCACGTGGATCCGAGTGTGGACGGTGCAGAGCGATCATTCTGAACAATCTACCTGCTCGACGGGAAACATGCAACGGGCAAAAGAAAAAATATGTTAAAATACGTTATTTCAAATGCGTGGATTGTTTGTGTTACAGCTCAAACAAATACGCGTGCATTTGCATGCTTCGCATTTATTTTGACTCGCTTAACATTTATAAAATGACAGTTTTGATTCAAATAATTCTGATGAAATTGGCTTTAGCATTTCCGATCCTATAATCTGAGATCTCACTGTCGTATCTGATACTTGTATTAAAAGTAAGTGAAAATTCAAAAGTAACAAGAAATGATGTGAAGTAGTCATCCGATTCTAACACTTCTGCATTAAAATAATAAGTTTATTTCTTTTTTTTGTTTCAGCTGCGGGTGCGCGGAAAGCCATTGCTAGTTTCTCTGAAGGCGAGACGGAGCCGACTTTCACTTTACTGGCGCTTCTTCTCCGCTCACGAGGAATGCATATGCCGGGTAAATTTAACGCCGCTTATTTGGAAAGCGAGAAACAAAGCCGTTACAAAAGTACGATCTCACCCCGAGAAGAAAAGGAAAATATTATTACGAAGATTCTCCGCAACCTTCACTAAATAGTCCCCACGGGACCGAACCGAAACTGGATGAGGATATTTCAGGATATCTTAAGAACATAATACTTCTGAACAATTAGTAATACTCTGTGGGCTCTTTGTAAATAAAGGGTTCTCTCTGCTGTAAAATGGAAAATTATACACAGACAAATCCTTCGGTAAAAAACAGAGATATAGTTCATAGCGGCGAGTGACGACGTTCGACCAGTGCTGGGAAAACAAGATTATATTACCGCCCGGCTAATGTTTTCATTCTTTTCCTGATGTTTCACTGAGCTTTCACTGAAAGCTTTGCCAGCGGCCGCAGGCTCGAAATTAGGCGGCGTTTAGCGTCAGTACAACGAAACCTACAATCGCATCTCGTTGCGATACGTTTAGAAACTTGTTTTTTTTCCCCAAATGAAATATTACATTCGAAATAGTATGCATATATAAAGACGAGGCGGTACAAAAATGCTGGAAAGCAACACCAACTTCTACGGTTGCAGAATGACAGACTGGATGGGCGTCGCTGGTGAGACGCAAATTTGTCCAATTTGAGGGCGCGACCCCCCGAACGCTTACAAATGGGACGCCGTTTGCGTTTCGACGCAGGTTTCCCTGACGTCCATCCAAAGCAGAGGCTCCAATCCAGTTCTGTGATTGACCGTGACATGCAGGATTATGAAAATACAAATCTTGCAAATGGTCCGGTATTTTTGTCTCTTCGTTTTAAATTGCAGTTTGACATTCAGAGGAGTTGACAAATGCATTCATATTGCAAGTCAGCATAATATGATATAATATCATATAACTCACGTATGTGCACACAACACGTAAGGACTTACACTACCTTTGAATTTGCAACATGAAGTCAAAGTTCAGTCTCACTGGGAAGCTGCAATTACCTTCAGTTTGTTCTCGACCTTGAGAGTTTTTACAAAAAAAAAAAAAAAAAAAAGTCGATCCAAATGAAGTAACTGGCTGAGAATTCGTGAGGATCAAGTTCTTGAATGCACACGTCTGATATGAAAAGGATTGTTGTTTCTTTGGAATTTTGATGCTCATTATTCTCGTTCGGTCAATCTGTCCTTATTCTGACCTTGTTTCGATACTTTCTTGATATTAATCTATGATATGAAAAATAATAACAGTACCTGCAGTATTCTGGTGTGTAATAGCACAAATTAGGTTTCCTCTATTGCAGTGGGTAATAAATAAGTTAACAAAAGTGGTTTCGGGAAGAAATCGCATAAATGACGATTTGATTGTAAAAGCATAGAAGTCTCACTCAAGTTTGGTTTGAAATTTGTTATAAATCAAAACAGTACAAGACTTTTCCAGTAACAACAACCATAAAGCATTAGCAATAAAATCCCACTACTGTATAATTTACTTGCATTCATCGCGTTACTCATATTCATTGATTTGTTGCGATGTTCGCAGATCGATGAACGGAAAATAAAAGAATAAACGCCGCTCGTCTCGGCCATCAGACCGACCTGCGGAATCCATTTGTTTATATTGTTGACACAAGAACCCGATTCTCCGTCTGATCTGGTTCGAGGAAGCGCGTGGATCAGCTTCGCTCGTCTACCCGGGTATATTTTTAGTTTGGTGGCCGGCGGCGAGGGTCCGCTTGCGATCCTACCGATGTGGCGTTCGGTGAGTCACTTTGGTGTCACCGGGTACCGGTTTTATAAATAATGAGCCGAGCCAGAGAGGCTTACCGGTGCATAAATGTGACATTTGTAATCGCAGAAAGTCATTCACGTATGAGCTGATTAACTTCTGAGCTTTTGACGGACGTCGCCGGGAACTTGACCTCAAAACATATTTTATCTGCCAAACATGGGATGTATCTGGATGTACAATCCACTTAGAAACACCCACTGCGACGGACTCCGAGTTTTACATGAAAATCATTAGAATTATTGCAGTTATTTCTATTAATTACTAAAAATGTCCGGAATATATATTTGCAGACGGAGCAGGAACACGACAGGAGTCTTTCCAATGTTCTTTCCAACGCCTGTCAAAGCAAACTGACAATCTCTCAGTGGCTTTCATTATCTGCTGACAAATATGTCTTTCCTTGTCTGACTGATGGATCGTTGCAGGCGGGAAGACAGAGTGAACTACAGGTTGCGGGAGAGTGATGACTTTTAAAGGATCATAAAGAACCTCGGGGGGACAAGTCTGCCGAGGATTACTCAGAAGCATTTTAATTTATTGGGCAATTCTAAAGGAAGGGCTTCCCTTATCAATAAAATGGCCGGTGACTGAATATGAGACTTAGCGCATTTCATTTTGTTCCTTCAGAGCTCCTGATCTTCACCGGGAGTTATAGAACCTTCGTATAAATGATACTTTGACAAATATCACGACTTCCTCGTCGAGTAATTACACAAGGTAGCGCGTCTAGAGTGGCACGTCTAAACATGCTGCGCTTGGGACAATGTTTTCTGTATTCAGTCCAATGGCGTGGCTTCAAGCTAATACCTCACTTCTTCTTCTTCTTCTTCTTCTTCTCCTTTGGGTTTTTCCCTTCAGGGTCTCCACTGAATTCACCTTCTCCATCCAACCCTGTTCTCTGGATCCTCCTCTCTCACACCGACCACCTTCATGTCATCTCTCACCACGTCCATCAAGCTTCTCTTTGGTCCAATTCCAGCATCCGTCTACCGATACATTCTGTCCATGACCCAACCATCTCAGCCTGGCTTCTCTGACCTTCTCTCCAGAACATCTACCATGTGTCGTCCCTCTGATGGACTCCTTCCTGATCCTCTCCATCCTGGTCGCTCCCAAAGAGAACCTCAGGAGCTTCATCTCTGCATGTCTATCTGTCTGTTGGTCGTTGTCAGTGTTTGTAGATCATCTCACCAGTGTCTCCTCCACCTTTCCTTTCATTCTGGCTGATGTTCTTCTATCTCTTCGTACCCCTGACTTTTCTCCACCCATTCCAACCTGCTTAAACCCGTCTCTTCACCTCTTTTCCACACTCTCCTACGCTCTGGACTTTTGAACCCAAGTAGCTGAAATCCTCAAACATCTTGATCTCCACTCCCTGTAGCCTCAGCGTTCATCCCGGGTTCCTCTCATTCACACACATATATTCTGCCTTTGCCGTTATTAACCTTCATTCCTCTCCTTTCCAGAGCATACCTCCACCTCTAGATGTTCCTCAACCCGTTCCCTGCTCTCACTACAGCTCACAGTGTCATCTGCAAACATCATGGTCCACGGAGATTCCCGTCTAACCTCATCTGTCAGCCTGTCCATCACGGCTGCAAACAAGAAGAGCTGATCCCTGATGGACGACCACCTCCAACTTGAACTTCTCTGCTATCAAGCTAATGCTATAAAGGATCAGTAACACAGCTGTTGTCTAGACTGCAGGGTAATAGATGCCATCCATCCATCCACGTAGATCCTCCTCCTCCAAGCAGGACCTCCAGGAGGCAACCTGACCAGACACCGAGCCGCCTCATCTGGAGAAGCAACGTCTTTAATTCCGGACGGCCGAGCTTCTCCCCCTCTGCTTGAAGCAGAGCCTGGACCTCCTGCGGTGGAAACACACTTTGGAGCATTTCTTTCTTTCAGTCACTGGCCACAGCATGAAGATGCATCCACGCGTGGATGGACGGACAGTTTGGAAAACAATGCACGCTAAATTTATAGACACGTGTCTTGGCAAAATGGAGTTAGAAAGGTCACCAAACAGCGATCCAGCCTCTTTCAAAGCCGGGAAGACCACATCCACAACACCGGGGATTCCTGCCAGACGCTGCTGCATCCCCACGCAAGACCTTCCTGGTCACGCAAACAATCTTCAGGATCCTTCAGTCGAGGAACAAAAACTATTGACGAATCTATTGATCATCAATGGGCATTAAAACTCCAGGCGTTTCAATTGATGCCCAACACTAATCACCTTGTGGACCCAGTTGATCATGTTTACGGTTGGTATTCACTCAACCCAAAAGGGCTCATGTTACACCTCTGTTCGTCCAGTTGCACCGGCTACCAGTAGCTGCCAGGATCAAGCACAAGGTCCTGACCCTGGCCTTCAAAACCACCTCAGGAACAGGTCCAGCATATCTGAACCAAGTGATAAGACCTTATGTTCCTCTAATACAAACCTACTAGCAGTACCTTCTGCTCGCTCTAAGCGATCTCAGGCAAAACTGTTCTCAGTTCTACTACCTCAGTGGTGGAACAAACTTCCGGAAGCAACAAGACTAGCGTCATCTCTCTCAACCTTCAAGAAACAGGTAAAAACTGTTCTCTTTCAGGACTTTTTACTGCGCTGATGCCCCAGATCAGGTTAGGCAGCAAGTTAGGCTATGCAGTGTGTGTGTGTGTGTACGTTTGTGTATGTCTTTGTCCAAAAAAAAAAAAAAAATCACTAACCCAAGCTTACTGTTCTGTATATTTCCTGTGCATCGTGTATTTGCAAGTGTATTTGCAGTCCTTATGTCCTCTATTGTAAGTCGCTTTGGATAAAAGCGTCTGCCAAATGCAATGTAATGTAATGTAATGTAATGTTTACAAAGTAAATGTCATTGTCGCCAGTGAACACAAACCTCACCTGACACGACAGGAACCATCTCAGATCCCATCGCAGCTCTTCTGTCACCGTGGCGACCGCGGCCATCATGTTGAAACGTACGGAGATGAAACGGACCTTCGCTTTCCTCCCAGCAAATCTGTTCATCAGGAAGCGTAAAATACAAACTACCTGTGCGTGAATGTCGACACCAGCAGCTACAAACGGATGTAAAGCGACGCCACGAACTGACGTTCAACTGAAGCCCCGCGGAGAAAACCTGAGACAGCCAGTCTTCTTCATGAGACCAGACATTTCATCTCCACAGTCTTTCACAGCTGACTTATTGTATCATTTGGGAATGAAACATTGACGTTATTCATTTAAATAGCACGTTGCATTTAGCAGCACAGAAGAAAAGCCAAGCAGCAAAGCTTTCAATGCTCACGCCAAGCAACTCTGCCGCTTCGCCGCGGCCGAGATCTAACATTTTGATGTTTGCAGTCTGTGGAAGCGGAGATGTAATGGTGCCACCAACTTCCACGCTAAAAATTTCAGAAAGTCACATCTTTGGTGTTATGAAACTATGGAATGTGATGTGTTTTCTTTTTGGTGTTTGAACAAATCAGCAGATTTACAGCTAGCAGCGGAGGAGAAAACAAAAAAAAACAAATGTAAATACGATGGGATTTTTATTCAATTTATTTATACATTCTTATGCTTTTTATTTTATTTTCATATATTCTCTACATTTGCGAGCGTTCTAATCCTGACTAGAAATGGCTTCATTAAGTATTTCACATTTGCAAGTAGATGCTATCATGTGTTTTGCGATCCCATTTTCTCCCGAGTGAGTCTGAACATAATCAATGTGCGCTAATGTTAAAAATGGAGTCGACGGTTACACAAAGAGGAAAAAAGAAAGGACGCGCCTGTTAGTGAGCTGTTTGTGTGGGTTTACTGGTCAAGAAGTCCGTCTTACTCAAGGACAAATCAAATCTTCACTTGAAATTAATTGAAATGAATGCTCAGTATCAAATAATGGAATCCCAAACCCTCCACTGGCTGCTGCGCGCTCAGGTGGAAAAGAAGGGCGTAAACATAACGGCTAATGACTGGACTTCTTGCTATCAGACCAGGAAGCAGGAAAACTGGATTCTGAGAACGTCGACGCCGCGGTCGTCCTCGTCAGGGCCGCCACAGGGCTGCCGCTGCGTCCAAAACAGCCGAGGTTCAAACAAAACGGCTCCTTCCTTTTTATAAAACGGACAAACACGTGTCGGCGTGCACTTATTGCCGTTTGACGACGTCTCACGTCAGTCGTTTCCGCTCTGATCCGTTTGTGGACGAACCCGGCATCGTCCCGACACTTTACCAGAGAAAACTTAAGAAAAAAACTTCAGAGAGAAAACTTTGCACTTAAGACCTTAAAACACTTTATAGCCTTGACTTTGACACTTTATAGTTTTATTTGTATTTCTTATCCCCCCCCCCTTTTTTTTTCTTTTTTTTACTGTTTATACAATTTCCTACTATTATCTATTATTGTTATGTTTTACTTGAAACTCTGACACAACAATTTCCTTCAAGATGAATAAAGTTGTTCTTATTCTTATTCTTAACCCTTGTGTTGTCTTGTGGGTCAAAAGTGACCCACTACCATGTTTAGCTGTAGAAAAAACACCTTAACCTATTTTTTCCAACTTGAAATTTTATGACTTTTCCTAAAGAGTCCCCATGATTAGAAAAAGTGATACTTCGTTTTTGTTTATGTTTCCATGTGGGCTGTACACCACTAGGGTACAAAGATTGTCTTATGGGTCATTTCTGACCCGTAGGACAAGGGGAGTAAACACGATGTTAAGATCGCACAAGGGTTAAAACACAAACACGACTCGCGGCAGCCAAAAATGCATAATGAAGAAGAAAAACATATACAAGACTCAAATAACAACAGGCTGATCAGGTGTCCGCTTTGTTAACATATTAACAGCTAGTCAGATAACTATAGCATGAACAACTTAGCTTATTAAGTTTGCCAAACTCTCGACGTCACTCCAAATCACTAAATCCGTTGAATTTGGCCGCTTCCTCTTCTGCGTGGCTGTTTTTGGGACACGGTTGTCCGTGCTGTGATAGAGGAGCGTTAGCGTAGCATGAGGCGGTCACACCAATAAGGTTCTCCCGTAGAGTCGTTTCTATTCATCGCCTTGGCAACGACCCTTGTGGAGACGTAGCTGCACCGTTGCCGAGATTTTCCTGTTCAAGCACCGATTGTGAACTTGTTCCTCCGGCTGTGGCCGTCTAGCTTTTAGCTGTTAGCAATTTTTTTTTTGTTTGTTTTCTTCAATGCAGTTAAAGTACTTAGTCACTCCAAACTTTCTTCCTGCGACTCAATTTCAGCTGCATATTTCACTACTTGCAGCTTGTAATCTGCAGAATATTATTTTCCTTTGGAGGCATTTGCGTTCAGTCTTTCTCAGTGTCTTTATAAGTTGATGTTTAGATTTTAAATTTTACGTGGTACCGGCGTGATAGTAGCAGATAATGGCACCAAACCTGAGGGCGCACTTTTATGGCTGTCAATGTGAAAATAACAAAAGTGAAATGACCAAATATATTTCAATATATAAGTCGCACCTGCTATAAGTCGCAGGATTGGCCAAACAATGAAAAAAAGTGCAACTTACGGTCCAAAAAATAAATTATGTTCATCGATAGATGCAAGAAAAAAAAAGGGGATTGATAAGAGGGAAAATAATGCACATTGGACTTGTTGTTTGTTGATTACTGGGACACAAATAAGAATAAGAATAAGAATAAGAATAAGAATAAGAATAAGAATAAGAATAAGAATAAGAATAAGAATAAGAATAAGAATAAGAATAAGAATAAGAATAAGAGCAACTTTATTTAACCCGAAGGACATTGTTGTGTCAGAGTTACAAGTAAAACATAACAATAATAAATAATAGTAGAAAATTGTATAAACAGTAAAAAAAAAGCGGGGGGGATAAGAAATACAAATAAAACTATAAAGTGTCTAAGTAACAAGTCAAGGCTATAAAGTATCTTAAGGTGCATGAAGACTGGATTCACAACAGAATCCACACACACACACACACACACACACACACACACACGCACACACACACATGCAGACCACTTTCAAGATTCAAGGTGCTTATTGTCACATGCACAGTGTAGAAATGTGTTTCCCTGTGTAGTGAAATTCCTACTTTGCAGTCCGCAGTGCATTTGGGTAAATATTATATTACATATTACATTATATTATATATTATAATATTAAATATGATGATAGATATGAATATGAACGGTGGCAGTGCAAGAAGATGTTTGAGTGCAGCTTGGTGTGCAACTCACAACGTGCATGTGCAAGAAGAAAGAGTGTTGTTGTTTAAGAGTCTGATGAAAAGTTTGTTTAAAGTTTAAAGGTTTAAATTTAAGTTTATAATGAGTAAAGGCCAGGGGTCGCCAACCTTTAACACCCAAAGAGCCATCTGGACCCGGTTTCCTCGGAAAAGAAAACACTGGGAGCCGCGATTACTTTTTGACGTCTAAAATAAAGGTACCACTGTATATATTGCTTTTTATTACCTTTACACTTTGTATAAACAAGTGTGTAGTGCGTTGCTTCTGAAATTCACAAAGTATTACAGAGAAAATTAAATTTTATTTACGTAATGAACTCATTTTGAGTTTTGGGCTTTCAGAACGTTTGGCGGAGCCTTGACCTGAATTTTAAAAATAAATCGGGAAAAAATCACTGTGTCCGTAAACAATAAAAAATAAATATTTGCAAAATATCTTCATAAATATTCATTTTACCTGGTTGATGGGACTTCTGCTCCTGAACTTCCGCGCACAGTATCTGCAAATCGGGACTTTACCGGCTTCCGCGAGTGTGACGTTATTTTGAGCGGCGAAAAATAATAAATATAATTTTATCTAATATTTCAAGATCACAATAATCTTCCAACTTAGAACTACAAGTTAAAAAAAGGAATTGACACAAATGAAATACACTTCAATTAAATATTTATAATTTATTTTCCCAAGCCGCTCGGAGCCTCGGGTTGCCGACCCCTGGTCTCGGCCTTCATAAAGACTTTAAAAATACTCCCGCTGTCAGCCGTCTAATAAAAAAGATTGAAATGAAAATTGGGGTTATGGATCATAAAAGCTTGTGGCATCTGAACTGAACATTTCCAAGTTTAGTTTAGTTTAACCCCCTCAGCACCAGCCAGACCTGCGACACACACCTTTCTATTTACTTCTGCTTTTAACAGTTGAAAACCAAAAGGTCTGAGGATAAATAACGATGATGCAACAAAAATGAACACTATTAAAACACCTGTTTTCAGTTACTGACGGCAGGCCAACAACTTGGCAGTCGCCGGACTTTTTATCTTTTTGTTAGTTGAGCATTTCTTATGTATTTAGTTTTTTAACACACACCTGTCCGTCTGTCCGTCAGTCTGTCGTATTGAGGGAACCGGCTGACACAGTTTTGGCAGATTTATTGGACGGAGAATTACCAAGGCAAACACAGAGGTGGACAGCAACAGCATGTTGCACGTATTTTATGGCTTCTGTGAGAACATAATTACATTATATTATGTGAAATAAACTGCAGATGAATTAACTAGACAGAAGGGACCGCGCTAATTAAAGACTGTTCTATTGATTTGCGCCACCGTTACCGGCTCTTTTATTGGTACTTTTCAACAATTTTGTGTCATTAATTATCGCGCTGTAGCCTCTCATCTTGTCTCTGTGCCGGAGGTTGGGTGGGGGTTGGGTGAACACACACACACACACACACACACACACACTTCAAACATCAGAAGGCACCGCGGCGTGGTTCACTTCTTATACCTTGTCCGATCTCAAATCCAATTTTGTTTCGAGCCGAATTCGCATGTGTTTCAGAGCGACGGGGGGATTCAAGGGAAGCGCAAAGTTAGAAAGTCCCGATCATTGACGTGAACGTTCACACTCTTGAGTCCCGCTGCCATCTTTGATGCGGCGAGGCGACGCCGCTTTATCTCATCTGGCGTCCTTCCTCGGCACAAACAGGAGCGAAGAGAGCGACGAGCGATCAACACCGCGTGACGAGAAGAGACGTGACCGCCGACCAAACGCCCCGCTTTCAATTTCCAGCTCCGTTTTGCATTTTGTGTCACGGCAGAGGGATGAAGTATCCCTCATGAAAGGATTTGCAGCTACCATGACTACGGTGACGTCAGGTTGCGTGACGAGTGACAAAATAACACCCGGCTATTTGATGAATAGCGTCAAAAACGAAATCGCTTTCATTTCAAAAAATGAAATTGCACTCGCCTGATTATTCTTATGTCACACGCCGGGCTTCCGAACAAATACCGGGTCCGAGGGTGAATCCACCCGCCCCCCGAAAGGGCGCGCACGGCGGGAAGACCGGAGGCGTGGTGTTATTTTGGCGATCTCGGCGGTTTGACATATCATTAACTTCCCTCTAAACTTAAGTTTCCCAGAGCTACCGTTGCTCTTTCCCATCAATATTTTATCTGTCAACTGAATATGAAATGGAAGACGGAAGCACTTTCCCGTGATGTAATGCTAAATATGTCTTTAGTGTCAAAAGTGCTTTCATAGTCAGCGGGTTGAACGGCAGTAACCTTGTAACGCTACAGAAGGGAAACGCCTCCGGAATGAGAATGTCCATCAGTGGTATAATTAGTGCAGGGCGGAGGACGGTCCTGAGGTAGAGGTCAAACCGGCGGATAAATCCCCTCAATACCTGCTGATATGCTGAGAACGTTGCATCTGACGCCCCGCTGACCCGACGTCCAGAACAAATGTTTTACAGGACGGGTGGAGGCGGCGGGTCAGTCTGACATGCGTGTTTAGCATCCAGAGTTAATCTACACATGACTAATGTCACTAAACAATTTCGCTCTTCCTTCACATTCATTGTTGTCCATTAGCGCGCGGAAAGTGCGATTGTGACCGGAGAGATGAATGAATTACCGCCCGATCGCTCCGTAATGTCATTTGACCGTCGTCATAGCCATTACTGTAATTGTGTTTTCTCTAAAACGTGCCAATGAATGAATTCCCGCAGGGATGAATGGATGAATGAATGTTCGCACTTCAGCGTCAACCTTGTCACGATGTCTTCACGGAGAAAAAGACAAAATTAAAGAAATGACAAAATTAAAGAAATGGACCGACCGGCCGGAGACCAGCTCTGGCGTCCGTCGTATCCACGCCGGCGGGAGCCACCAACATAATTAAGCTTTAAGCTTTGGCACGATACGTTTTAAAAATAGTCATTAATATCAACCGGCCGACCCACAACACCGTTTAATCCTATTTAATGGCTAACGATGAAACCATGTATTTACAATAACAACACTTCAGAAGCTATTTTCGAACTGGAGGTGAAATAATTGTCCCATTTGTGTGAACGTGACCGTCGGCGGGCCGCAGCCATCGTCCCGGGAATCAATAACAATTGTTGCGGGGATCAATAATCCGAGTGTGTTGCGTTTCCTGACTTGATTCTCTTCTGTCATGCATTCTACAAAAGTAGGCCCCTTAAGCATGGGTGATGAATGCATTTCTGACACATTCGCATTTCAATTATTCAAAATAAGCCGCGATAACACCGCCATAAATCATAAATCGTATGCATTATCCAACACTTTTTGTCTTTTCCCCCTATTAGAATCCCCCCCCGTTTTCCTCGGTGTTCTGACCCCTTGGATCTCAGAGAGATGAGTGTAGTGTCTAACTCCATAAACATCAGCATCAGCAGGTAGGGACCGCCAGGGGGCAAAGACTGACAAGGCCCAAAAGCTCGCCAGATGAAAGGGAATAGCAGTTAATGAGCGGGTCGGAGGCTTCGCCGCCAAATACCCGGCTCGCCCGAATCATCTGTTTTATTTAGGGCTGTCAAACGATTAAAAAATTTGAATCGGATCAATCGCGGCGCGGATGTGTATTAATTTCGACGGGTCACTGTTCATGCCTGTTCATTATTAATTGTGATTCACCGCGTGCGTGGGGCGGCCAAAAGACTCGTGACAGAACGGGATATATATCAATATTTGAACCGACGAACAGGTACGGCGTTATTAACTCGGCCCGCAGAAGACACGGGAAACGTCAGCTGCCGACTAAACACGCTAACTTGTTCACGTCTGTCGGCTCGGCGTCTGACCTGCTACTTTAACCAGGAAGCGCAAAAACATCTCGTTGGGCAGTCGGGCGACCCGGTTGTCACGTTTTCAAGAACCAAATTTCCAATAGAGGAGGGGAAACGTTGTTCAGAGACGTCAATCTTGATGGAGTTTGTGCGTCGGAGATCGAAGAGGAGATTGACGGATGGAGTGAAAGAGGACGGGAAGTTAGTTGGTGATGGAGAAGATGAGAGGGTCGGATGGAGGAAGACGATTGGCCGTTGTGCGCCGTGGATACGTTGATAGAAGTCCAATTAAATCATCCTGCAAATGAATCTGGATTAAAGATTCATTTTGACGGCTCTGATTTTCGTTGTTTCCTCTAAACTGTTCTGATTTTGCAACGCGTTTTAAGAGCCATTTTGGGACTTGAAGTGTTGACAAAACGGTGGTTTAAAACTTCTGCATAAAGATAGTGATCACTCAGCATTGTTTTCTCTCCTGCTGAGTTCAGCCAGATCGCTTTCATTTTGCAGGCCACTGCAATTTCCCTTTCAATGTTCTTATTTTTATTTTTTTTTCCCCCCCAAAATTAAATGAGGTTCAACGTCAGCCATATGTCATTCTCTTTCTTCGAAGGCCATAAAATGACTGGAAGGGGGCTTTGTAAGAAAGCCAAGAATTCATTTTTCTGCGTTTGGAGATAATTGCATAATTAATCCTCCATCGCTCTCAAGTGAAATTATATTTGTCTTCCCGCCTTTGCCTTCCACATATAAGGCCATGTTCAAAGTGATGCTACCTCATGTAAATTACACACGGATATTAAATTCATTTCCGCTGCGTGAGATGGCCGCGGACAGGACGACAAGCTCGGACAAAGAACTCACGATTGCGCAGGAAAATAACCAAATGTAGTCGAACCCGACCTCTTTTCGTATCACATAATAAGCAAAGAGACATTAAATGGGTGCGTCACCTTTTCTGTATCTGAGGTGCAAAACTCCAAAGCTGTGTCAGTGCCAGACGGAAAACAAGCGATCCGGCTTAGTGCGACCTTTTTCGGAGCACGTTTCGATATCAACTGCGGACCGAGAGATAAAAGTTACGTTTGCGCCGAAAACTTTGTTCACGCTAACGGTCACGGTTTCGACAGGAAAGAAAAAAAAAAGATGTCGGGAGCTTTACCGCGCTTGAAGAGGAAATGACTGGTGAAACAATTTGAAGACTTTCTGCAAACTACGAGTCACCGTGGCACCAAACCTCTAACCACCAAATAAGACTTTTTTTTTTTTTTTTTTCCAAATCAAGGAACCAAAAACGATTCATGGCCAGAAGCAACTTTCTGAACAAAGCGGTCGTGTCACTTTGTTGTTGTGCAATAAGTGTCTCCATTCCGATCGGCCGAACGTCTTTCAGAAAGATCAACCACAAGGACCTAGAATGCCATTCGTCAACTGACTTTTAGTAATAATACATGTAGAAATTCAACCGATCATCATTCATGCGAGATTAGAAAGAAAAATTAAAAAAAATTTCCCTTTAGATTTTATTTCGGAAGCCATTGTGGACGGCGTCTTGCAAATTGTTAGCAAGGAAGAGTTAATTACCGTCACCGTTATACCGGCTACACCTTCTAATTTTTAAAAGAAAAAAGAAATTGTTCATTAATACATGAAATATTAACACATGTTGAAGGAAAGATTATTTTGAAAACTTTTAATTAGATAAATGACGATAACGTCTATAACTACCCGTCACATGACGCAAATGCTTTTTTTTCAGAACGGATGCCAAACTTACAGCTCTATTTCCTTCTTAAACAGCCGGGCTGAACTCGAAAGCTGCGTGGAATGCGTTTCTGCGTGTGATTTCCATGACCGGGTTGTGTGTCATAAAAGCAAAATGGCTGATCTGAAGAATGATGAGCGGGTAAATGCGAGTGGGTTTTTCCCCAATCGCTCTCATTTGTCAACTGCGACGGTGTTGGCGGAAGGAAGTTACCGTAATCGGCCGATAAAAATCCATGAATCGGGCGCGTCGTTGGAAAAGCCGCAGTTCTCAAAGCGCGTGAGAAAAAAATGAGCGTCTTATAGGCCGGAATTAACGGCGGTTCACTTCTTGGATTCGCCCTCGCCCTTTCCGCCGCCGTCAAATGTGTGAAAGAGGGACGGACGGTTGCTGCCGATCATTTCACCCTCTGTTGTTCTACCTGACAGCGGTGACAGCGCCATCCCCCCTCTCTCCCATCCCATTTTCTTTTCCATAGCGGTGTGTGAGCCAGAGATTACACTGTCATCCCACTGATTAATGTCAAGGAGTGCGTTGCAGGAGATGTCAGGCCGGCGGAGCCTCGTGTCAAACAAAGACACAACCGGGCAGAGTCTTTGCTGCGTTATCTCAATGTATTAACAGTCCAAATAAGGGAAGAAGAAACCGTCTTGGCAAATGCGGTTCGGGTTTCCGTGAAAAAAAGCATCGGCCGGTAAATCACATTGTTTGTCTGGCGTGTTTAGAGTTTAGAATTCAAACCGGATTTATTGATTAACCCCGGACTCGTTGTTCCATTTATCTCCGACAAGTAGGTTTTGCTTTCACCGCGTAACATTCGTGTCCGTGTCTTTGTGTCGGGAAAGAAAACAGAGGTTACACTATTTCCTCTCCTCCCGCTCGCCTAACAAGAACTAAAATTAAACCCTTACCGATCCTTCCGGGTTCATCGAAATCGCCCGTTTCATTGGAGGCTGAGTTCCGCGTCTCCCCTCGGAGTGTCAACGAAACCGACACCGTTTCTCGGTCCTGAGATCCACCATCAATCCATCTATTTGAAGTAAAAAACGAAAATACTCCGCTGACCCCGACCGAGGCCGTGGATTTCTTGCCGCCTCTGCCATCCTTCCATCTTCCCCTCTCTCCTCCATGAACACGGCGAGTGACCCGTCCTCTCCCGGCCTCATTATCGGGTAAAACTGAATCCTCCTTCCGTTCTCTTGGAAATATCCATCACCTGCGGCACATTGATAGCGACCGCAGTCACACGAGGGGGTCAAACGGTCGGTGGAAAATACGGCTACATTTGATGCTATTCAGCGTCACGATCTGTCAAATACGTTTGCCATTCCAAACCTTTCTCCGTCGCTTCATAAATGATGTGCACGTCGAAATCTTCTTGTCGTCTGGGACGAGAATAGACCCGGATGACCGAAAGCCTCCTGTTGATGTGCTCCGCAATCTGTTGTACGCTGAAGACCGTCTGCTAAAAAGGGTATTAAACTCGATTTAAAGGTCTGAAGGCAAAGCCTGATGTGTTTTGTAGATTTGAAAGAAACAAACTAAGCAAATGAAGTCTGTTATCCAGTGTGTTGCTGCAATGTAACTAATATACCTCAATATAAGCCGCACCGGCTAACCGATCGCTATCTTTAGCTTCCTCCTGCGCGCTAAAACCGTCAAAGTCGTCTTCTTCGGTGTCGGAGTTGAACGGACTCAGAATTTCCCGGTCGTTTCATCGGTCCGACGTGACGGGGATAAACGTTTTAGCGGCGTGAAGCTCGTTAGCGTCCCCCACCCAAAAGAGTCCATATATTAGCCGCGTCGTTGTTTACGTGAAAAAAGTCGCGGCTTATCATTGGGAAATGACGGTAGCAATATTGAAATGACCTTAAGGACGACGTCTCTGTACCACAAGCCCCACAGTCTAACCCAGGGGGGTCAAACGTACGGCCCGCGGGCCGATACCGGCCCGCCAGGGGGTCCAATGTGCCCCGTGGGATGAATCTACAATTTGAAAAAATACCTAAAAATCATGAACTACTTTTAAAAATAAAAATACAGCTCCTTTATTGGGTTGCACAGTTTAAGTCAATGTTAGCAACCCGGCACACCGAGTGACTCAGAATTAACGGCAGCAATGTGGCTTCCGGCTGTGTAAATAGCTTTTTTAATGATTGTTCGAAACTCACCTGCTTTTCCATCGGAATCCACGCCCTCATCGGCAAGATGTTGTTGTCAAAATAGAGAAAAGTGGAAATGGAGTGTATTTGTATTTTTGGTTGAGGTTAGTAAGAAACCTGTATGCTCGGCGTGGATGCGGCAAGTATCGGTAGCATGATGAGACTCGCCGCAGAGAAAAATACAACAAAGTCCACGGAGAACCGAGAAGACAGAACTGAGGCATAGCGTTGTTGAAACTGCACTTACTTTTCTTCACGAATCTCAGGTTGTTTGTCATTTGTTTTTTAAAGGAACAACTCATTGCATAAAAAGATTTACCTTTACCTTTTCTCCTTTACACTAAAACAAAGGAAACGTTTGGACTTTGTGTTTCTTTTCGTTAATTACTTTGACATCAAATCGGGCCGTATGTGGCCCCTGGACCAAAACCCCTGCTCTAACCAGTGTTGCAACAAGAAAACACAAAAAGGCCTTTTTTTTTTATTTATTTTTTTTATTCTATTCTAGTTATTCATTTCCCCTTTTTCTAACTCTACATTTCCGTGACACAACAAACAAACGATTGATCGCGACGCATTTACGGTTTCCCAGCCGCCCGTTATTCAAAAAGTAACAACGTCGGGCGGCGTTCTCTTTGTATTCCTTTGCTTTCTTTGAAGTCGTGGAAACATCTGTGGATTATTTGTATCCAAAACCGTCTCAAACTAGTTTTCGGATGCAGCTGTATAAAACCGGATAAATCCGGACGCATAAAATTGCACGGCGGAAATATGCGCGACGCTGCCCGAGTGCCCGAGCGAGGTGTCCATGTCACGGGCGCATGGCCAAACACTTTGATTATTATGGGATGTCATTTACGGCACGTTCCTCCAGCTTCTTTTCTCCGCACAGAGCAACTAACGGGTTCCCGAAGCAGAGATAAAAAGGGACGCAAAGAAGACTAATTGTTCTCCAGAAGAATGCTGACTGCAGCTTTTACTTCCGAGCATCATTAATGTCAGGAGCTCGGCGCCGGCGATTTCTCAGCTCGGTCATTCCGGCACGCCGGCATGCTGGGAAAAACAGTACGTTGAGTTGAAAACCTGAAAACACAAGAGTTTTTAAATGCACTTTACAATTCAAGCCGGTTTATCAAAAATTGCCTTTTTGATAAACGTTTCTACGACGCTCGGTAAAAAACATCTGACGTTTTCCAAAGCGCTCACTCTGCTTCTGGGATAATCCTCAGGCGTGTAAAGATTGGGTGTTTTTCATGTGTTTTATGGAAGTCATGCGATGAAATGACGCCGAAACGCAAAGACCGGCTGCAAGGATGACATCATTGTGAGCGAATCCTCTCTGACAGCTTCAACAACAGCTGCAAATTAGTCAAAAATTTAACCCGGCGATGTTTTTGGCCGGCCGGCGTCGTATTTTGTCCCGTTCTCAATGACTCCTGAGCGTTACGAGTTGAACGGAAAACCCCGGGATTCATTGGGCGAGTAAAGCAAAACGGTCTCCTTTAAGCGTCCGTCCCATCAGGGCCGGCGCTCACGGGGAACAAATTGGACGGTGACCTTTCCTCACGCAAGGGCGTGGAGGGGGTCCTGAAGCGAAAGCAGACAAATGAGCTGATTTCAAGTCCTTTGAAAACGCCGCGCACCGGAGCGTTTGATGGACCCGCACCAGGACGGTGAACCACCGAGCCACGCCTTCACAAAAGAGCCGTCTGGTCCCGAAAAAGAATACGGAAGCATGCTGGTGTTCCTCATATTACTTGCAGATATTCACTTCCCGCTGCAGGTTATCAGCAGGTTATAATAGGGAAAAAAGGTGGACGTATTAATGCGGACACACGCCGAGCGGAGACGGTGGCATTGACGCGTGTGTGACGGCTAAAAAAAAAAACGTTAGCGCGCGATTGAAAATAAAGCTTCGCTTTTCACAGATTCATTTTCTTTGTAAAAAGAAACGCGCTTATTTTCCCAGGATGTCTCCTTGCGTTCGGGACCTGATTGTCGCGAAACGTCTCGACTCGGCGCGAATGGAATTAAACGTCTCCGCTTTTATCTTTTCTCATCTTTTTCCTCTTTTGTGGACGCCGATCAAATGCGGTTCTTAAATCACGGATCTCTGGGATACTTTCCGGGTCATTCGGGTCATTAACGGTAAACACGTCGCTCGCGGTAACAAGTCCCGGAGTCTGCCGTGGTTTTCGTCGCACACGATAATTCATAATCTTGTTAAATCCGGATTGACATTTAGGATTTTAAAGTCTGCGAAAATGCCAGGGGGTGAAAGCGGGGTTTTCTAATCCCCCGCTTCTATTACCTGAAGGGGCTTTATCGTTAACATGACATTAAGGGGTTCATCTTAATGGAAACCGTCAACTCTAGCCCGCTAATTAAGGTCGTTAGAAAGAAAAACACGGATTGAGTCGCTCTCCTCCGTCGGCTGTGAGCACCTGCAGAGGGAACACGTTTCTTCTTGCCTTTCAAATCATAGATGAAAGTAAATGTGACTTATAATCAATGACCGGGTCATAAATAACTTCAAACTTGTGCCAAATCCGCCCATCGATTCGACTCCCCGTCTCCGTAGCGCACGTTACCGCCGTACTCTCGCCTTGGAGATGAGGTACGGCCGACGGAAAAGCAGTCGGAGGGTCGTCAACCGAACGTCTCGGAGTTTGGCTCCCCGGACCACGAGTTTTTTTTTTACTTTTTTTTTTTTTCTCAGAGCTAATATAGCGTTATTAGAGACAACAGCAGAGAAAAAGTTACAAAGCGGCCTCACACTCCTCAGCGCAGAACGGTAAACAGATGCAGGTGTGAACCGCTGTAGCTTGTGATCATAATGAAGCGTTTCACAGCCGGATATTTCCCTCGGGAATGAATAAAGAGCAAACAGAACAACAGCAAAGTGAAAATTGCTCCGTTTTTTTTTTATAATGATTAGTCTTCGTCAAGTGAGGTAATAAATATGGCGGCGTGAGATTTACCCGTTTGTGTCCTCTACCGGTGGAGCGGCTAAAAAGCTATTAATGCAAGTCCAAGCCCTCAGACATTAACATTAAACATAAAGGTTTCTTGTTTTTTTCGCCCCAAAACCAAAAGGGAGAAGAGTAAAATGTAGCGACATCTGGCAAAATGCTAAGTGAGCCCGACGGATGGCGGCGAGCCTGAGGCCGAGAGCGGCGGTATTAGCCCGGCCTCAGCTTTAACAGCTCCGCCGGCGGCGTGAAGGGATTTTAATGACGGATCAAAAAACGCCCGAAAGTCAAGACAAAGTTGTCCACGGCGAGGCGCCATGACGACGCTGAAAGCTACTTATTTTGCTTTTTCCAAACGTGCCCCCGGTGGCTGAGCGGCAGAACCTGTTTATTTATGACGGCGGTTCTTAACCCGGGTCGGGTGAGTCGGTCTCAGGGTTCGGCGGAGGTCAACGCACACGCCCGACTCGTATCAATGGCCATGACTCGCCCCGCTAGGCTAGCGCTAGCCGCAGGTCATCACGCTTCATAGCTTGTGCTGCGGGGATTTGGATGCGCTCAGCGGTCAACTTGTGACTGTCCGGGATGGTACGTCGTGCGATTTCTTTCTTTTAATCCCTTCACATTGATTATGTCGAGCAAAATCAGAAAATAGACGGACGAATATGTAGAATATGGATTCGCTTGTATAACAGATGGTGATCTGTGTCCAAACAGCATGATTTGCAATGCCGAGTTCAGCAAGTCTAGTCCGGCACCGGCAAAACTAAGGAAGCGCTTCCTTATTCCTTCCTATTCATTGTTACGGTTTTGTTTTTGTGTGAAATCACATTTTAGTCTTTGAACACGGTGACGTCGATGCACGGTTCATTTTGTGCACCAGTAAAACACATACCTATCTCTTGAATTTGAATAAAAAAAGGTTTGGTTAATGCGCATATGAAACCGGTGGGGTTCAGTACCTCCAACCAGGTTAAGAGCCGTTGATTTAGGATGAATTTCTCTGTCGGCCCGTCACTTTTATCGTCCAAAATGTTACGAGAAGGCGGCGGAATCGGCTCTGAACCTCACCGATTAATAAAACACGCACCCGGTCGGTGAGAAAAATGTACGAATCGCATCCGTGCCGGTTCGAGTGACACGCCTCCTCGTGGTAGGACGCCGGAGCGCTAAGCGATTTGACATTTGACAGAACGTTGTGCGCCAAGCAGCCGCCGCTATTGAATATCTGATATTAAATTCTTTTGCATAACGTCCAAATAGCGAGGACGAGGATTCCGTCGGCGATCAAATGTCAGGCTTTAACGAGGGCGTTCCCTCGGCGACCACCTCCGGGTGAACTTTGTAACGTCCCTAAAGGCTACGGTTTCCAGCCGACGCTTTTTAAAGTCGGGGTTGAGTCGAGCTAAAGCTGCTGACCTCAGCTCTATAACCTTCCCCATTAATAGCCCAGATATCTCTGTGCATTTACCGCGCGGGAGCTCGCTCCGGGGTTTGTGCATAAATTTAGCAATGGTGGATGTTTGTTCTAATTAGATTTATGGGTAGGAAATGTTTGGAGAAGCAAGACAGCACTGTTTTATTATTAAGCCTGGAATCAGGTCAGATGAAATGAGCAGCGATGAAACTGCACTTTGATATTTATGAGCTCTGGAAGTGACACGAGGCGGCGAGGATCGGGATACTTTCGGACGAATAATAGCGGACGGCGATACGGCGTCCGCTAAGATAGCGGGTTGGAAAAAGGTGACAAAGAATCCTGGAAATGATTAAAGTTTGGCTAATTTTAATAGCTCTGAGTGCATCCGAAATAAACGCTGTCCCGCCTGTGCCGTGGTGGATTGGTTTGATCAAACCACCTGAAGGCCAGAAAGTCATTAGAAAGCCCGTCACGCTCCGCCGTCTCTGTGCCGCCGCAGTAAAGAAAGATCTGCAGAAAGATCTTTGAAACACAGTGACTTTAACTTGAAGTCCATCGTGGCTCCCCGTCTTTCGCCATCACTTAAAATTAATTGCGTCTGAAAAAACAAAACAAAAAAAACGCACATTTGTTTGGCCCTATGATTGCATTTAGAGGGAAGAAATATGATGGGAGGCTTTTCTATATCAAGCCAATAGCAGCTTATTAATCATGATTTTACTTATAAAACACCTCATCTGTATCTATTAATTCAATTTCTTATGAGCGCCTCCAGGCTGAAAGCATCAATAAACTTATCATCCAAATGATGGAATAGTGCGCATGTTATTATCAAAATGTACACTGTCAGAAGTATTTGTTGGACCTTGGCGGAAAAAAACAAAACAGAACGGTAAATTACAATGAAAGACATGAATCACATTTGTCACAGTGATTTATAATTTCGTCGCTTCGCTTTATCATCTGTCGTCGACGCTTTTTCGGATTATCCTTGAGTTAAGCCGCGATGTTAAAGGTGTGTGTGGCTAACCCGGGTGTAAACAGAGAAGGTCGCCGTTCGTGACGGGACCTTATCGTCCATGGGCGGTGATGGAGATCGCCAAAAGAAGCTCTCGCCGCGTTCACGCCGTGCCATTCAGAGCGGACGGCCGCAAAAGTCTGAGCGGCGCACGGATGGACTTGTCTAATTGAATAAAACCGAACACTCCAGTCGAGTCTTTCAATGTGACCTCCCGCAGTCTGTGGCACATCCATTTAGATTCCATCTGCTCCGAATTAAGGTTGTGCACATTCTCATTTCTGCGTGGCTGCCACAAGCAAACAACCACTTTTGACCGGAATCACATAAGTGCTGCCAACTGCCTGCAAGATGAGAACAGCTGTCGGGGAGTTGCAGGTGGAAACGCGGCGTTTTAAACGCAAGGGCGGCAATAATCTTTAACATCTGCTGTTTTAAACAGTAAAGATGAGCGATCATTGCGGGTTCATGGACGTCCATTCCTTCAGACGGATTTGATTTCTCACATTTGCAAAAACACATGTTCGATTCACGTGATCCGACACGTGCGTCATCGGGGTTGGTTCGTTAATCCGGTAATATATGCAACTACTAATAAATGAAATGTTAAATAATACCGCAGTGCCAGATTACAGTATTCATTCATTTATAAACACTGACCTGGTAATACGTCACAACTTTGTCAAACCTGATTATTCATGAAAGATTCAAATGATTCACTTCCCCCCAAAAAAAAAAAAAATCTGAAAATAGCATGGTTATTTTTTTTGATGCACTTGTTGAAAATGTTTATTTTAATATGCTTTAAAAAATGATTAGTTTTGCCAAATTGAAAATGTACTGTAAGAGATGACATCCATTGAGAAAAGGAGGAAAGGAGAAAAGGCTAAAAATACTCCTCACTAAAATACCTTTTCAATTATATTTAATGTTGGTCTGAACTTTAGAATGATGTGCAAACCATTCAATTATATGTAGTAACATGAATTATACACACACACACTCTCTCTCTCACACACACACACACACACTCATACACACACACACTCACACACTCACTCAAATGGTAAATGGTCTCAACCTACAGTATATAGTGCTTTCACACCCTGCGGTTTTTGGCTCTTTCAACTCAATTGCATTCACCCATTAACACACACACACACACACACACACTGCTGGCGGCAGAGCTGCCATGCAAGGCACTAACCAGGCCATCAGAACAACTTGGTTTTGCTCAAGGACACTTTGGCAGATAGAAAGGGGGAAGTGAGTCGTCAAACACTGGAGGAACGCTTTACCAACTGAGCCACACACACACACACACACACACGCACACACCCCAACACACACACACACATGCTTTTATCTGGTAAAAAAAAGCGACTGGATTTCAATTCATCTGGGTGTCACACCCCCAACTTTCAACTCAGATTCTGCGGTTTCTTCCTCTCGACGCTCACAAAGCCTTATTAGTATCGGCGTATGAATTATGAATGAACACAGAGCTCTATAAAAAGCCTTATGTTTTCTCATGCCTTGTATTATTAAACAGAAAATGTTTGGTAAAGTGAGCTTGAGCGAGGGAGATGTTGACTGGTTCAAGTTTCACCAATAATTCAGGTGGCGTAATATACGCGATTCATGTCACGCGTGAATATCGAAAACCCGTGACAGTTCATGCATAAAAAATATCTATATTTGACATCAAGCATGGCGACATGTGAACCGCTTGATCAAAAAGAACAAAAAAAAAAAAAAAAAAACACTGCAGAATTGTGCGTCGTATTTGGTAGAAACTGGGATGAGGAGGCTCTTTCAGGATCAACATACGCCAAAAAACATGTTACAGGAGGAAAAGGAAAAATTGTCACATGCATCAAAAGTCTTACTATAATTAAGTGTCGCCTTTGACAAAGAAGATACGCGCTTTTGTTTTAACTCCTCTGTTTTGAAAGACTTGTCAAAACACCCTTTTCTGCCGTGGCAAACCGGGTTAAAAGGCTCAAGGGAGAGGCTTCGTCGCAGCTCCACACCTCGGTTAACTACAGGTTAGCAGTCTGTAAATTCATCTGAAGACTCGTGGGAAACCCTTGAAGATGTGTGGAGCGTCGGAACAACAAATGATGTTGTCATTATGCGGCGCGGGAGTTATGATTCTCGGAGCGGGGAAAGAGAGAGCGAGAGCGGGTACAACTTGTCGTTCCGCGTGACAAAAAGCCACGGGAAGTCCAACGCCTTCCCCGAAGCCTCACGTTTACTCGTACAGTAATTGGGAGTGGATGGGGTGAATGATTCCTTGTCACGGAGCCGTGTCCTCGCCAGAAATGGATCTTTCTACATCCCCGCAAGAACGGATGACCGGGCCGGCCAAACAAGCTCATCGTATTTATTTTTTGTTTTGTTTTTTCGGCGAGCTCACTCTGGAAAAACAATAGATGGGGAGACGACAGGAAAAAAAAAAAAGGGGTTCTATTTTTAACCCCCAGGCAGCAGCGAGCATCCCGACCTAAATCCGTGCACCCGAAAGTTTGAGCGCGAAGCGTTCGTTTATGAGGGAAACGATGTTCATACAAGCCATACAAGAAATTGCATTATTAATAATTGAATTACAGCTAAATAGGCTGGGAAGATACAAAAATCATCGGCGATTTGTCAGAACCTCGCCGGCGCATCAGGTTTGTTTATGCGTGGGTTAATACTAGACGTAAGGACGCAGCCATTAAGTAGGGGAAATATAGACGTTTACATAAATGCATTTTATAATCCCAAATGACGCGAGGTAAGCTATAAGGCTACTTACTGTGTGCAAATGATGCAGTGTGATGCCGTAATTTATATTTCTAAATTAAGTCATTTCATTTCATTTGCTATATCATTAGCAGAAAGCTAATGTTACATGAGAGACTCCACCGAGGTGAACACGCATGAAGGGCGTGGGGGGGCTTCGGGTGAATTCTCTGCAGGGATGCTAAATTAGCCGACGCTAAACCAAAAAAAAAAACATCAATAAAGTATACAAATAAGTAAATCTCTCGCTGGAGGTTGAACACAAGCGGTCTTGCATCTCAATTGTTGACTCCGGTAAAAATGTTGGGAGTAAACCTGCAGCACACTGCAGGCTGTGAAAGAGCACGTTCTAATGACGCTTCATTGTTTCCAGCCAGGCGGGCTTGATGACACTTTGAGCGATAACTGCGCCGTTGGCAGGAAAATAAACCCTGCGCCGGGAATCGGTTCGCATCGGTTTCGCCGGTTAATATAATTAAAAGTCTCACAGCCAAAATATGTAGAATTCCTTTCCCGGCAGGTTGATCGGCGAGCCATTTTTCAATGCGATCGTATCCCGACGTTGTGATTTAAGATCGGTTGTGGCTGGAAAACTAGCGAAAAACGTCGCTACTTAAAGAATGACATCTTTTTATTTGGCAGCAAAATGGCACCAAACGATGGCGGTTCCAGTCGCGTACTGGCTTTAACCAATCGGTTGTTTCAAAACGGCAAAAAAAAGGAGGGACAACCAAAAATCTTTGAAGAATGTTTTTGGAATAGTTTGATTCTTCTGTAGGACACACCAACGCATGAACGCTGAAGACGCCCTGATTCCTTCTGCTCCTGCACACGCGTGCCTTCAAACTCCAGATTCAAGCATCCCAAAATGCTGAGCCTGAATCAGCGCCAGCTGCGTCCTCGCCACTGGATAGACTATGGATAAAGTACATCTAGTGTGAACGCTGCATATCTGCCGGAACATAAGACCTTATGCTCCCGGCGGAGAGCTGCGTTCCTCTAATACAAACCTACTAGCAGTACCTTCTGCTCGCTCTAAGCGATCTCGGGCAAAACTGTTCTCAGTTCTACTACCTCAGTGGTGGAACAAACTTCTGGAAGCAACCAGACTAGTATCATCTCTCTCAACCTTCAAGAAACAGGTAAAAACTCTTCTCTTTCAGGACTTTTTACTGCGCTGATGCCCCAGATCAGGTTAGGCAGCAAGTTAGGCTATGCAGTGTGTGTGTGTGTACGTTTGTGTACGTCTTTGTCCAAAAAAAAAAAAAAAAACACTCACTAACCCAAGCTTACTGTTCTGTATATTTCCTGTGCATCTTGTATTTGCAAGTGTTATTTGCAGAGC
Organism: Fistularia commersonii; assembly: GCF_037954325.1. Lineage (NCBI taxonomy): Eukaryota > Metazoa > Chordata > Actinopteri > Syngnathiformes > Fistulariidae > Fistularia > Fistularia commersonii. Next base: position 21,325,463 of record NC_141287.1, on the reverse strand, counting down.
TTATGTCCTCTATTGTAAGTCGCTTTGGATAAAAGCGTCTGCCAAATGTAATGTAATGTAATGTAATATCTTGTTTGCAATACCGGAACCTTCCTCTGCCACCAACCGGGCCTCTGACTTGCCGGCCCTTGACACGTCTACCTGCTCAGCCAACCCGTGTTGGACTGAACCCACAAAGCCCGGCTCCGATCCGCCGTTCTAAATCTGTCCAACATTCTTCATATTGCATCTGGATCCGGGATAAAGACATCCATGACGGGGGGAGGTGTGGGTACGAGGAGCATCTGAGGCTCCCGTATTGACAACGAATAAGACGTTTGGACGGACGGACGCTGACATTTGAAAAGCAATTCTTGCACTACATCCGTGCAGATCCCTCCTGTGAGGCTCCATGTTGCACGGCGGCGGCCGGCCGGACTGTGTGATGTAGCTGCTCCCACAGCTGTTGGACTCGCTGGATTTTACACGCGAGATCATCGGGTTTAAGAACGGGAAGGGATTCACGTTTGATCCCCTTGTAGCCATCGCACGCACCACTTTTATACTGCAGAGTATGATTCTTGCTCCAGAATTGAAAAAGCAAATTCAAAAAAACAAAGATTCAAACAAATAAAATCATATATAAATGTATTTTTTTATCTACATGAAATTATTTTTTCAAGTATTTATTTGTTGAAATATTAAACAAACAAAACGAACATTTGAAAAAGTAATTATGTATAATCATATTACATTTAATCATAATTTTAATCATTACATAAATTATTATGATTACATATATATATACATATATATATATAAATTATATATTATATATTATTATATAACTTATTATGATTTTATATTTATGTATATATATGTGTGTATGTATATATTTTTATATATATATATATATATATATTTTTTTTTTTAAATACATGAAATTATTTTTTCAAGTATTTATTTGTTGAAATGATATTTACACGCACAAAACGAACATTTGAAAAAGTAAATATGTATGATCATATTACATTTAATTATAGTTTTAATCATTTTACAAATTATTATGATTATATATATATATATATATTATATTATTATATAACTATTATTATTTTATATATATTTATATATATATGTGTGTATGTATATTTTTTTTTATTTTTACACACACACATATATATATATATATATATATATATATATAGCTTTGACTTGTTATTTAGACACTTTATAGTTTTATTTGTATTTCTTATTCTCACCCTTTTTTTCATACTGTTTATACAATTTCCTACTATCATTTATTATTCTTATGTTTTACTTGAAACTCTGGCACAACAATATTCTCCGGTATAAATAAAGTTGTTCTTATTCTTATTCTTAATTTATAACATATGATATATAGTATTGTTCACATAGGAAGACACACAGACTGATTTTGATTTGTTTTAAGAACGTCAGATCAGCCTGTCGTATGTTTTTCCACTTTCACTTGGAGTGTGACTCCAAATCCAGACCTCCATGGGTTCAGACATTGGATTTCCATTTATTATTTTGGTGTGATTTTATTGTCAGCACATTCAATGATGTCAAGAACAAAGTATTTAAGAAGAATATTTCATTCATTCATTCATGTAGGATGTGTCATGTTAGTGTCCCCTGTATTTTTTGGAGCAGTGTATACATATATATATATGTATATAAGCAGATGGGTACAGCAAGAACATGGAGATTCCCTTTTGCAAGGATGAAAGTTGAACTCTTGCGGTGTCAATGTGCCGCCCTTTCAAATTATAGCGAGACAAAAAAAGTTCCGTCGAAACGATTTTCCTCAATTTCTGTCTTGAGCGCGAGTACTTTAAGGACACGACTGCTGCACACCTGCACTTACAGAGAATATCAAGTCAAAGACCGGTCTGGGTGGTTGTTTGTTTTCCAGGGAATCTGTTAGTAATGATTTAACTCCCGGTTACTTCAACCTGCAGGTTTATAAAGTGAGCAAGAAAAGGCCGGTTCTGAAAAACGGTTCTGAAATCACCTCGATTTCTTCAGTGGCGGAAACCAATACCTCCTCCATTAGCGAGCCGCTGAAATGAACCAGTGATTGAATCGATCTCCTACCAATAACTCTCCGCAAGTTACAAAAGCCTCGTTCTTTTAGAATCAACTCTTTGCTTTCACACTTGGCGGACTGGAGATATGAATTGACCGATGGCCTGTTTTTTTTCCCCCCGTGTTCATTATATTTGGGTTCGGTCCAAAGCAATATGCTCTCATCTCACAGCCTTTCCCATAAGTTCTCGCGAAATGCAGGCGGTGAAGTTGGACCGCTTCCGAGAGCACCGAGCGGCGGAGGAGACGGGGATTATAATGTTTCTTGTTGTTTTTTTATGTTAACATTTGTTATTTCTTATGACGCCCGGATCAGAAGTTGCATTGCGCTGATGCTGCTGAGACAATAGCTGGACCTTCTGAGACTGAAGATGATGATAAGTGTCACTAAATGACAAGCGAGAATAAAAACGGGTCGCGTGACTTCGGCTAAAAATAGTCCTGTTTGTTTCACATCCAACAAAACTCTGCTGCTGACAATCTTATTTTTATTTAAGCTTTCAGGCATCATCATCCTGTTTGTATGGGTATTCACTGCGTCACAAACAGAAAGATTATATATAAATTAGAAATACAAGTACATGCCAAGAGTTTATTTTGAACACCCTTTAAAGAACTCTGTGTTGATCTAAAATGTATAATAAAAAAAGATTATAAAACTAAACTAAAATTAAATTAAATTAAGTTACATTAAATTAAATTAAATAAAATTAAATTAAATTAGATAAAATGAAATTAATCAAATCAAATCAAATAAAATCAAATTAAATTAAATCAAATTAAATGAAATGAAAATGAAAATTAAAATTAAAATTGAATGAAATAAATAAACAGTGCATGTTCTATTGAGTCTACTTTCAAATTCCCCTGAGTCAAACATCCGGCCAATGAATTATAAGCCGTTTGTATAATTAGAAAATCAAATCAAAGCCTTGAGAATAAATCAAAACAGTATATCTTCAGCGTGCTCACACACTGAGACCCGTCCACGGTGGCGGAGAGGCAATATTCCGGTGATCTCCCTGAACGGACTGAATACAAGCCTCTTTTATGACATTTTTCTTCCATCTTTCATTGAAAGATGGATAAATATGGATACACCCGGCCATTTCTATCGTTACTATAGTGGCATTATTAACCGTTGTTATTTTATAATACGTGCACGTCGCTTGCTTGCGATGCAACGCACAGCAGCTTTGCTGTGTTGTTGCGGCACAAAACAGAATGTTTGCATTTCCATGTAAAATAAATCGACGGCTTCTCCTTGAAGTTAAAAACGTCGACGCTGAACTGAAGTAGAATTGTTCCCGAGACAATTCTCCTCTCCGCTCATTCTCATGTATGAAATATGAGTGCGGAGAGTTTTATGCTCGTCTTTGAACAACCGCCTTCGATCGCGAGTATCGGCGTCTCTCTTCCGACCCGGCCGGCTGTCGCTGCGCCGCTGGCGGAAACACCGGTGCGGCCCGAGGAGACGGCTTGTGACAAAGAGATAAGAAATGCATGACAGAAGGAATGGCAGCATTTGAGCGCAGATGCAGGGAGAAAGAGAGAGGAGAGGTGAAGGTCAGGGTTTGCACCTTGTTACTGCGAGAAGAAGACGGCAAGCTTGACGGAAACTGAGAAAATTATAATAAGAGTTTTATATTTGTATTGTCTCTCCAGGACTACAGATGGGAATTAGCTATGAGCTACAATCTGTGCTTAATGTAATCGTACACTGTTCTAATCAACTTCTAAACACAAAAACGAATAAAATCAATCCATGAATCAATAATGAATGAATTTGCAGAAAAAAAAGAAAAAAAAAATTGGCAGAAAATAAAAAATAATAGTAATTTATAGATGACGGTAGGGAAAATTGTTTGTAAACATTTCATAGTTTTATTTTCCACAGCTCTCCGTTATTAAAGTGACGCAATCATGAGCTGTGAGGCGGCCCTTCGATGTTACAAATATTATAAACCTTAGATTATGTTAGCTTCAAATCAAGGCTGCGCTAGGAGGAATCTTGTCTGCTGAACTGGGCCGGGAAAAAAAAAAAACAATAATAAAAATAAAAAGGAAAGAAAAAAAATAAAAGTCACGGCAAAAGTCAAAGTTTATATCCCCTCCACAACTTGTGCTCTAAGAACGAGGTGCGCTGACATTATTTACCAGAGTTTTCCCCTTAAAAATCTAATCTTGATCTTAATCTTCAGTGCAATAGTACAAGGTGACTTTGCAGTTGGTGGCAGAATGCCTATTTTGTATTTGCCTCTCGCTATGCAATTATCAATTTTACAGGCATCAATATATCTCCTGTGAAAATGTTTACAACTGCACTTGTGGAAAGAAATTATTTTTTTTTCTCTTATTAAACTTTACACAACAACGATGTGCACACACCTTCTTTATGGTTATAATCATGCAAAAAACTCTTTCTCTCTTTTTTATAATCTCGGACAGTCTTTTCTTTCGAACTTATATTTCTATTTGCTGCGCAACTGTTTCTTTCAGCCCGATCTCATTAAATGGATTTTCGTGTGTTAAAAACAAACATAGCACTAATAATATCTCAAATGGTTCATGTTTGTTCCGTGTTTATTTTATCATCGGCGCATGCATTCAATTATTTTCACCAGACCTCAATAATCGAGTAAACGGTCTCTCCTTATGGATGACATTCACCCCTTTTCACACGGACGGCGGCGTGCACGCCATGTTGAGCCGCATTTTGTAATAACAGTGCATTTTGTAATAAACGTCCAAAATGTAATAACTTTTTTATTTCATTTTGTAATAAAGCCGCATTTTGTAATAAACTGACGCATTTTGTAATAAACTGCCCCGACGCATTTTGTAATAAATTTTGCCGCATTATGTAATAAGTTATTACATTTTGAGAAGATTATTACAAAATGCACTTGCAACTTTTTTTTATTCTCTAGGAAATGTAATAACATGGAATTAATAGAATATTCTCTGTTAATGAAACCTTTGAATATTGTACTGATAGTAATTGCTAAGCACTGCTACTAGGCTAATACAGTGATACTAATAATAGGCCTAGCTTTTACAAATACTTTTAAGTAAAATAAAATACAATTAACAAACTTATGCTTTAGAATTGTTATTACATAATGCACCATGTTATTACATTTCCTAGAAAATAAAAAAGTTGCAAGTGCATTTTGTAATAATCTTCTCAATATGTAATAACTTATTACATAATGCGGCAAAATTTATTACAAAATGCGTTGGGGCAGTTTATTATAAAATGCGGCTTTATTACAAAATGCGGCTTTCTTACAAAATGAAATGAAAAAGTTTTACATTTTGGATGTTTATTACAAAATGCGGCTCAACATGGCGTGCACGCCGCCAACCAGACCATCAGGACCTGCAGACGGACCGTTCTATTCTGCGGAAATATCAACGCTTGAAGAGCGCGCGTAAAATATATAGCATGGAAACAAACAACCAAGACAAACAGCAGCTCTGACTAGCCGACACACGGCTTTATATTTTCCTATTTGGTAGTGACATGTATGATGCATGCCTACGAGTGTGGGCCTAACACACTCATTTCTCATCCGTGCAGCAGGCTGCGGTTGTCTCGCAATCCCCTCGGCGGTGGCGGCGGCGGCGGCAGAAATGACTTCCTTTGGCACACGTGCCGCAGCCTCGGATTTATCGGGGCCAGATTCACTCACCTAAACAGCTTTTCAGAATCGCTGCAGAGGGAGGGAGTTCCCATCGGCTCCCGTCAAATCTGCATTTTCCCGTCGGAGTTTGGAATCCACCGAAGGGCGTTTCGGTGGAAAACACTGCCTGGGATCCACGCGGTGGCCAAATCGGGAGGTCCGTGTGCCGACGCGAGCCCGTCCCCCCCGGTTCTCTGGATTTTTCATACTCTGCATGACGCTGGCGTTGCCGGGGTGATAATACATTTGCAATAAGCCTCCCCTCGCTTCCATACAGCAGTACATACAATTTCCTTTCTTTTATGTCCTGCTTTTGTGAAATCTTACTACTCTCGCTCCGATTTAAGTGTTCGACCGCATCCTTGCAGCCGCGGAGGCGACAAAGAACAACTGTACTGGAAAAAAAAAAACAATCTCAATTACTAGAAGCAGGAAAACGCTTGTTTTGTTCGTTTCTCGTCATCGGAAAAATGTCGTGATGTGCTGACAACCGACATTATATACGGATCATTTTTCATGAGTCTTGCGGTGCCTTGCACAACCGAGTCACTGCCACGTGACGACCAAACGGATGAAATCCAGTGTTGGCTTGCTCAGCTCTTCAAATATGACTTCAGGTCAATAAAATCTATTCCGCTGAAATGCAACGCAGTGCACACTTTATCTGAAAAGTCAAGTAAACTTGCAGCCGAAAGGTCAGAGGTTTTCTTATACATAATGTTATATTGTCTTTAAAGCTAATATTGTTATTCATATGTATATAGGTATATATATATATATATATATATACTGCTCAAAAAAACAAAGGGAACACTTGAACAACACAATGTAACTCCAAGTCAATCCCACTTGTGTGAAATCATAGTGTCCACTCAGGAAGCAACACAGATTCATTTGGACTTGTTTTAAGGACATTACATCAAAGTTGGATCAGCCTGGAGTTTGTTTTTACACTTTAATTTGGAGTGTGATTCCTAATCCAGACCTCCATGGGTTGATACAATTGATTTCCATGGATCATTTTTATGTGATTTTCTTGTCAGCACATTCAACTGTGTAAAGAGCAAAGTATTTCATAAGAATATTTCATTCATTTAGATCTAGGATGTGTTTTTTAAGTGTTCCCTTTATTTTTTTGAGCAGTGTATGTATATATATATATATATATATATATATATATATAAGAGAAACAGCTTTGTCAAAGTTTAGATATTGAGTGTGATGCTTCTTTATGCCATTGTCTAATCGAATGAGTCACTTGAGTCAACTTTGTGATGGAGCATAAATGGAAATTAATATTGTTTTATGTTGAATTTCCAAACATGTTATTGCAGCACGATATCTTTACTCCCCAAACCTCCCAGGCAGCTTCACCAATAACCCTCAAGATAGAAACACATTTTTCTCCTCACGTTTGAGGTCACGCGTTTAGAACTACGACACCACGGTGTCTTCGGCGTCTCCGAATCCTCCGCTGACCATCTAAAGTGCTTCTCCGCCGGTGCGAGCGCGCCGGCAGCTCTGCGCTACAAAACAGTTGTGCCAGATTCGCTCTTCCCTTCGCCGTCTGAGCTTTGAACCCTTTCAGCAGTCACAGAAATGGAAGGAGCTCCGACAGTGTCATGAAGACGAACCTCCCCGGAGGATCCAGCGGCTAAATCCAACAGCGGGGCCGAGCTCACAGGAGACCAAGCGGTGTGTGAACTCTTTATCATCTCCAATAGGATCACCTGAACAAACATCGGTGGGAGATTTTTCTAGGGTCGGGGGAATGCACACATGACCCACTAAATTGACTTTTGGACAAAATAGACCAGGGGTCGGCAACCAGCAACACTGCGGCTCCGAGTGGCTTGGGAAAATAAATTATAGATATTTAATTGAAGTGGATTTCATTTGTGTTAATTCCTTTTTTTAACTTTTAGTTCTAAGTTGGAAGATTATTGTGATCTTGAAATATTAGATAAAATCATATTTATTGTTTTTCGCCGCTCAAAATAACGTACCCGCCAGCCGGTAAAGTCCCGATTTGCAGATGCTGTGTGCAGAAGTTCAGGAGCAGAAGTCCCATAAACCAGGTAAAATAAATATTTATAAAGATAATTTGCAAATATTTATTTTTTATTGTTTATGGACACAGTGATTTTTTCCCGATTTATTTTTAAAATTCAGGTCAAGGCTCCGCTACACGCTCTGAAAGCCAAAAGCTCAAAATGAGTTCATTACATAAATAAAATTTAATTTTCTCTGCAATAGTTTGTGAATTTCAGAAGCAACGCACTACACACTTGTTTATACAAAGTGTAAAGATAATAAAAAGCAATATATACAGTGGTACCTTTATTTTACACGTCAAAAAGTAATTGCGGCTCCCAGTGTTTTCTTTTCCGAGGAAACCGGGTCCAAATGTCTCTTTGGGTGTTACGGGTTGCCGACCCCTGAAAAAGACTACCGGAGGTCCTAACCCTTGTTAATGTCAATTACTAATCACCTGCTCCTCAAACAGAATAAGACAAATAAGCAAAGAGTCGTTGCCTTTTAAAGGAACCGCGGCTTGTCGGCAGCTGACGACGACTTCTGTTTCTAAAAAAAAAAGGACTGTATCTGATCAAACCTGAGGCAGAACCACGTCCCCTGTTTGGTTCTTCAAACCCCAACCAAGCTACGCCGTATATTTTGCAAAAAGCTCTGTAATCGAGATGCGCAATTAGAAAACCCTCATCAGTGAGAGAGCGGTTAAAAAACAGGACAAGTGATTATCACTTCAGACATTTTTGCTGATGTTTTTGGCATTTTAGGCATTGACTCTTGACAACTGATGAATATTATCATTATTCATATTCATGATAAGACATTTGAAATGACTTAAACCGCATGTTTCATCCAGTCTCTAAATGTCTCTTTCTCTCTTTCTCATTTTTGTTTCCATAACCTTTTGTTTGTGTATAATTGGGTGGATGTTTGTTTATTTACGTCGTGGAAAGCGGTTATTTGCATCGCTGCTCACCTTGGCCGGGTCACTCTTGAAAAAGAGATGGTTAATCTCAATTAGATTTTCCTGGTCATATAAAGGTTAACTAAAAAAAGAAAAATAATAGCATAAAAAAGGAAAGCATTGCTGCATCATTTCAATACACAATAATACCAGCAGATGATCTGAAGTAATGTTACAGAAAATATATTTATCGCTAAACAATACAACGTAAGTATAAAGTGTTAGAATAATACTTTAATGCTAGCAAGACTGCAAATGCATGTGCAGGACTAATAAAATGGATAAAAATTGAATCCTGTGGTTTAGAACCTCTTTCCCATCGCAATAACCACGAAATATGGTACTCTTGTGTTCGGGAAGATGCGGATATGAGGACTTTTTCCTAAGAATTAAAGTTAGACGCGGAACTATCTGTGTCAATTTTGAAGGGACATCCCTGTCTGTGGAGCCAGATCTGAAATATCATGTGTCTGGCAGACGGGAGCAGAGCGGAGCCCTCAGGAAGGGGAATAGCGGTTCACGCGTCGACGCCCTGCCAAGCTGTCATTAATCTCCATGTAGGAGCAACGATTTAGTATGAAACATTCATCCCGTTTCCTTACAAATCCAAAGAAAAAGGAATGTCAAAGGCAAGGCCGGGGCGAAACAAATGTTCCTTACGATATCCGTATGGAACAGACGTGTGGCTCGTCATTCAGCTGAAGCGACGGCCGAGAGCGAGACCGGCGTCGGTTTCTGTCGAGAGAAGCGCCCCAAAAAAACCCAGGTTGACAGATGATGAAGGAGCAAAGCTTGAGATTTGCAAATTGTGTATTCTTTTGTAATAGGATTTTAAAATATGAAGCATTAAACGCACCGCAGAGACGGCGGTACAGCGTTCACTTGGGGTATTTTCGGCCGCCCGATGAATAATATGAAGAACGCTGCCGGCTGCGTTTGGAAAAGTCAGAAGGAAGGTTGCAAGTTCAGGTTGGGGGGGGGGGGGGTTCTCAAGCGCGTTCGCAGGCCGAGGTCGGCCCACGTGCGCACCCTTGAACCGTGTGCAACGGCTTGGCTAAAGACTGCAGGGATGACGAAGATCGAGGTCGCAGTGAGAAGTCAAACGTACGAGCGAAGCAGAGGCAACGCAAGAGGGACAAAAAAAATTTGGGGTAATTCTGTGTTGTACTGCAACGCGGAGGCAATGACCCTTGTGAAATGGCGACGCTGTTCTCCAAAGCTGGGTAAACAGGTAAAAGGCAATCGTCCACGGCTGCAAAACACTTTGGCTGCAGACTCCAGCCGGAGAACACGCGAGAGGAGACTCTTACAAGGGCAAATTCATATTTCCGGATACCTTTAGCTGCTGCGTACATGGAGTCACCGAGAACAGCTATGGCGTTATGACATCGCGCCCTTCGCCGCTTTGTTTTCTTGTGTCTGCACGAAACCGAAAAAGCAGGTTCTGGCACGCGCTCATTTACTCTTAATCCGCAAATATGTGCAAATATATGAAAGCAATTTGAGCCGCAGACACGCTGATGATCGTTTTCTCCCTTCGGTACAAACAAACTGGAAAAGAGCTAATATAGCCGAGCTATAATCTTCTCTTTGCCCTCCATATTATCAAACGGAGCCTAACTGCTAAGGACTGATCATTATCGTCGTGCACACACGAACATTTCTGTCAAAACGGGTCTTTCCTGACCGAACAGTGTGTTATAATGAGCGGCGCCCCTATTGTTTTTCCATCCCATACATCTAATTTAGTCCAACAAATAAATTGGCGGCGGTGGCGTTTTGCATGGAGTTCACATACCTGGTCTGATTTAGACAGAAGGCTGGTTTGCTCGTCCGCTCTCCCATCCTGAGAGAAAAGAACGCCGGTGGAACGAGTCACATCTATTTCTCCGAACATTTACATCCACCCACCAGTCCTAGACACATTTTATCCGACCACATTCAATTACTCAACCCAAAAAGTGTTGAATTCATAAGCTTTAAAAGCTTCGCGCTATTATCTTTTTTTTTTTTTTTTTTTAACGCAAGGCTGGCAGCTACTTCATCTTTAGCTCCCTGCCATTAGCGCTTTAATGAGGACACGATAATGAAGAGAGAAAGAAGACGGTGCGGAGGAATAAGTTGGTGAGACAACAAAAGATAGTGGAGCCCCTTCGAAGCAAAAAAATGCAGGAAACTCAAAGAGTTCAACAACAACAGAAAAAAAAAAAAGAGGAAACTGATTGCAACCACTGATCAGCAGCATCAGCTCTATTTTCGAACTAAAAAAAAAAAGAGAAGGCTTACCTCTGCACATGGTCCAGATCTTGCACTGACAGAGAGAAAAAAGGAAAAAAACAACTGGTCTATAGACTTTAAGCATAACTCATGTAAACTTTACTTCTTGAAGTGCAAAAACATTTCATGTTGCTAAAGGCAGGGGTTAGAAGTTTATATATATATATATATATATATATATATATATATATATATATATATATATGTTACACAAAGGGACTAAAATACTTTGCATGCATGACCAAGAAATGAGTGAGCTTCAAAGACTGGATATCACTTTGAATATCTACCCTTTGCATTTTTATCCACATCTATAGATAACCAGTATGTATTTGTACGTGTGTTTTAAATCTATACAGGCATGTGAATGTGTGTATGCGTTAATATGCATACGTATGTACAGTATGTATTTATGTTGCCTCAACGTGTTACAAAATGTTATCTTATTGGGAACATAAACGTCCTCAGATAAAGAAATGGAGGAAGTCTAGACAGTGAAAAGGCCTCTGATAATGTCTGTCTGATGTCAGCAGAGATGTTGCATGATTAGGAAAGAGAGAGAGAGACTGACAGAAAAAGGCTAAAACAAGCATCCTTCTTTTAAAAGACTTAATAGAAGATTGTATGGTTCCGAATAAATCTCTTAAATACTTTCCAGCTATTTGTTCATGGCCAGCAGACATCCATGTCAGGAAGTTGACACACTCCCAGTTGGCTAATTTCCATTTAAAATGCTGTTGCTGTTCATGTTTTCAGTAGAAATTGCAACAAAAAAAAAGAAAGCGAAGAAAAAAAGAATAATTTTGTTGATTGTGAAACTGAAGCGATGGCTGGAGACGATGGCAGATGAAAAGGTGTTGTGTTTGGAGCCCCAGTGGTGCTAAAACTAAAATGAAATACGGAAGCCGCGCAACTTCAAACGCAAGGTGAAGCTGTTTTACAAGTGTTTGTGCTGCTCAAGTGAGTGAGAGGAAACAGAAACTATCTCTGTCATGTGCTGGCAGTTTTTTGTTTTTTTTTTCCAATTTTGCATCGCAAATTAAATATCCGGCTTTGTAAACAAAAGCCAAGACAGTGTAGCATGTAGCACGTAGCCTTTATAGCAAGGATGTCGAACCCACATGTAAGCCAATGTAACGCTAACAGTATAAGGGTAACTACATGCGACCAAATGTAATGTCAAATAAATGTAAATACTCCTTAATGTTAAATAAATCCAAAGTGTTACATCTGCATTTGCATGGATGTAAAAAAAAATGATGTTTACCAGTTGTGTTTTTAGATGTCGCTTTCTTGAACACATTCTGTCCAATTCTTGGACAAATTGTTGTTTTCCTGGAAGGCTAACTTTAGCATAGTTAGCTCCGTGTTTGGAGATTTAGATTGTACTCTTTGACAACCAACGCTGCCTCATCACGCAAAAGACAAACCGCATTTTCTCCTTGAAGCACAAACATAGATTCATGTATCGGCCTTCCCATCGTTCTTGAAACATCTTCCATCTGCATCAACTTTTCTCTTCCTGGACATTTAGGGATCGTTTGTATTTCTCAGTTACACTTGTTGAAAATGGCATCGATGTGGACGCACTGCGATCTACCGGCGAGATGCTGTCACTTTGCGGGAAACGTGATCAGCATGAATTTAGTTTATGGTCAATGCACGCATTTGACTATTTTATTTTAAGACAATTAGATCTTTTGAGATGTCATGGTGTAGCTTTAGCTCTAAGGTGTAGATTTTTTTTTTTTTGCACTGAGCCTGCGCACACACAGCACAGAGCAGGAAATATGAAGTGCCGTGAACAAATCCTCAAGAGACACCGCTGAAAAATATTGAACAGGGATGATAAGAAAGGCGGTGAGAGACGGAGAAAGTCACCCGAAAGCTAAGACGAGGAAATACGAAGAAGCGTCTTTCGGCTTTACCGTCTAAAAATGTTGTCAGCGGACAGCATGGAGCCAAATAAATGAAGGACATTACTCCCCGAAAACGCTGAGAAGCCCCTCGAGTTTTACCAGCGAAAACGTGACGAATATTGCCAACAACCATCCAGGCGACCACTGTTATGTTAATAAATGTTAATAAAGTTATTCCTTGTTGCAAGTTGATCTATATTTCTTTCTTTTTTCTTTTCTTCATGTTGTGCAGAGGTGAACAATTTCATAGCCAAATGATGCTATGGTTTCGGTCTCCCCCGCCTTGCGTTGTTTGTTTGTTTTTAAATGAAACTAGGCAAATAGACCCCTCCAGCAGTGCGGCCTCGCTCTGCGCCCCTGATGGTATCAGCACCTGGTATTTCACTGAGTGAAATATGTCCCCACGGGGGACGTCGCCGCTCGCTCAATCAGTGTCCCTTTCGATGTCCTGGTGCAAAAGGAGGCTTCCTAAAGACTGGGCATGAATATAATCATCCTCCTCAGTTCAGCTGCAATCTTCACTCTTCACTATTTCTGCATTCAAGTGCTACTTTTACTTCCACCGGTTTGTTACAAAAGACGTCTTTTCCGGCTCCTCAAGAAGTTCTCCGATGACTTGGATGCATCGACGATGACGAGGAGGAGGAGCAAAGAGGTCTGATGGCGAGTTTTGTTGAGTGGAGCAACCAGAACCACCTCCTACTCAACATCTCTAAGACCAAGGAGGTGGTTGTAGACTAAGAATCGGAGGTACCAATCACCATCCAGGATGAGGAGGTGGAGATAGTGGACTCCAACGAGTACCTGGGCATCCACATTAATAATAAACTGGAGTGGACACACAACACTGATGCTCTCTGGGTGAAAGTGTGCTGGTGCCAGGATCGCTGAGGTCAACAGGCTCAACAAGCTGGTGCCGAAAGCCCGCTCGGCGGCGGGACTGAACCCGGACCGTCTCCAATCGGCGGCAAAGGGGAGGGTGAAGGACAAACCGGGAGCTGACCCGGATGGGCACTTCTTTCGGCCGCCGGTTTATCGAAACCGAACGCCTCAGACGCTCCAACAGCCATCAGACTGGAGAACAGCAGTTTGGACGGCGCGACCTCACGACCTCACGACCTCATGACCTCACGACCTCATGACCTCACCCGACTCTGTTGTCTTTTTTATCCTTGTTGCTCTCAGCCCACTTGCATCCCGCCTATTTCTGTTTATTTCATTCTTGTCATTGTTATGGTCACTCTGTTTATGTTGTCATTTCGTTTTGTTTTTCACCCTTATTGTCTTTTATTTATTTATTGTTTTATTTTTATTGATTTATTTTTTCCCCATTCTGTCCATTCTTATGCTTGTTGCTTTTGCTGTTGTTCTCGCTGCTGTCTATTTAGTTGCTATTTTCTAATTGTTTTCTCATTGTCTCTATTTATATTCATATTTATTGATACTACAACTGTTTTGCTGCTGTGACAAAAGAACTCCCCTTATGAGGATCAATAAAGTTTGTCTAATCTTTTTTTTTTTTTTTTCGGTGAAACTGTTGTTACACAACGACTGCCAGGCTTAGTTTCCCAAAATTTGACGTGTGTTCCCCCGTCACATGGGAGCAGGACTTCCTGTTAAGCCTGCATAGAAACAAATGATAACAAAGATAGCGGTGCTACGTCGTATAAAGAGCTCCCTCGCTCATTTCATTACACTGCCTATGGAACGCAGGTAAAATAATGATCCTAAATATCCTCATTATGGGTGTATCACCTGTAACAATGGAGTTCCGTCTTCATTCCACTCGCACCTTTTTCAATTTGAAATGATGTAAAGCGGCTCAATTCACGGCCCGAAGCCAGTTCAATATTTTATCTGAGCTTTCTCGGCGTCACGTTCCTCACCACCAGCACCAGAATGCAGAAGAGAGGATCAGGGCTTATCTGACGAAATCACTTGAAGAAGTCCAACATTGCATCAAAAATCATTTAATAATCACAGAACGCAGCCTTTTGAATATGTTCTAATATATATATATTTAATTTTTTCAGAGTGTAAAATCACTGCAGTGAATCTAGTGACAGCTCTTGCACAATAATTTGACTCAATAGCTTTTTATCTCTCTGTCTGTCTCTCTGGGACAAGAGTTAAGTATCAAATAAGCCTGAACATGAAACAAGGAAAGACGAAGGAACAACCCTAAAACCATGAATCTAAGGCCATTCCTTTGTTTTCATGGGTTCATTGATGAAACTGCATTTTTTGATTTTTGACTATCTAGAATAGGCCAATCAGACCTTTTGAGACGTTCGCAGAAAACGACGCGGCGGGCCACATTTAGCCCGTGGGCCTTGAGTTTGACACATCTGATCTAGAATCACACACACTGTTCTCAGCGGCGAAGCTAACATAGATACATACATCGACGGACAGATGGACGGACGGACGGACGGACGGACGGCTAGATAGACCTAAACTTGCAAGAAACACATGCATTTGCATGTAAATGCCGTATGGCGCTGAAAGCATCTAAATTAGCTATTGTGCAGCAACCCTTCTTAGCTGGGCAGTCCAGCTGACAGAATAGCAGGGCTGTGATTGGCACCTATTCATCCTGGCATTTATTCCCCTGAACTGGAAAAAGACTGAATCAGAGTCAATCATTGACCCTTTCAGAAAGATACCGAGGACTGAATGATGCGGAGGATTAGCCGTCTCTGTCATTCCCTTGTTTACCGCCTGTAATCACAAGCCAGAAAATGGCTGCATAAGTTGCACAAAGCCATTAATCACAGCAAACAATTTTCCATCCTACTGTAATCCCTGCCCATGCGAAGGCTTTCATTTCCTGTTCAATCTCTTGACAGAAATCCAATCAACACTAAATCATAATTTATTCACACTTGGAGGAAGAGAATCAGCTTCGAGTGCATGAAGACATCCCATTATGTAAATACAATGCAAACACAGGTGAGGAAAAAAGAAAAAAGGCATATTATTCCAGTTGCAAAATAAAATGATTGTATTTCAACTTGATTGACAAAAATTGGACGGCTGATAAAATGACTAAATAAACATTAGTTCCGATGAACCGGAGAGAACGTCCTCTGGTTGGTCGGTCGGAACAAGGTCGCGCCGACAACCGTTACCCCGATGGCACGTCACGAGGTAGAAAAAGAAAAACTAATGGCAATCTGCACTTTTTTTATTTTATTTGCAGGATATGTTCTCTCCGCTGTGTAAACTGATTACTCACGATGCTTTCAAAGAACGTCACGCTTTCATCCGGCTCCGATCTTTGATTCCACGTCTCCGAAGAAGCACAGCTTTAAATTCATGCTCAATCATTATCAACATGCTATCGCTCCTTACCAAATTATTCCAATCATATTCACTAAGCCAAATTGCTAAAACCTCATTGAGTGCATTAAGATGTCATGAAGAGCAGGAGTGCGTAAGCAGAGCAACATGTAGAAGAACAGATGAACAGCGTCAGAAACTTGTACTTGACCGCAATCGATGTAAAGAACTTGATTGTAAACAAATGATGTCAACAGATGATAAACAAGGACAAACTAGCAGTTGCCGAAGGTTCTTTAGATAGAGGAGGTGTGCATGCAGTGAACATAAGAAGAATGAGAACAACTTTATTCATCCCGAAGGAAATTGTTGTAAAGCATGTCAAGTAAAGCATAACAATAATAAATAATAGTAGGAAATTGTATTATTTATTATCGTAAGTTCCCGCTCTGAGGAACCCAAAAGACGTCAGGCGTCAGATAACGACGGACCAATCCACGGAAGCTACATCCCGGGAGGAAATCATAACATCTGTCAACGGCCAATGAGAAGAAGACACCTAAAACTGCACATTTCATGCTTGGTATTCTAAAACACCGAGTCAGGAAACAGTCGGACATCGTGAACGGACAAACTCTGTTGCTTGTCAGGAAATAGAGGATCAGACTCCGAGTTCTGTATACTTTATTTTGACCAAATTAAATACCGATTGAAGCCTCAGTATCTTCTCCCATTGCTTCATCGACGAACTCACACCCACATAAAGTGTCGAGGTAGAACGGGACAGGATCCAACATTAGTAGATCTGGCTTCCTTATTGATAAAGAGAACAATCTGATGAATCAATCAATGAAGACTGATGGTGAACGCGTTTCTGCCGGATGCCGCGTTCATGCTGGTCGTATTTTAACAGGCTGGAAAACGTTTCCTTAAGTACTGAATGTTGCTAAGAAAGCCATTATCCATCCCGCCTACGCCGGATGCAGCCTCACGAGAGCCTATCACAGCGGTCATTGGGTGGGAGGCAGGGTAGAAGAAGAAGGAAGACAAAAAGAAGACCAGCGTCCATCCTGGACCAGGTGGAGACACGTTTAGAGACATACCGCTCCTGTTGAAATCTTCTTGTTGTGGAAACTGGACTTGAATTTCTTCACTTGAAGACGTTTCAGCCCTCATCCCAGAGGCCTCTTCAGTTCTGTGGAGAGTTTATGAAGATAACTGCTAGGGTTTTGGCGAGCCGAGGTTACAGTGGCTTGATCGGCAGAAACTAGGGCTAATGGGGTTGTTGTTTATGTCATTATCCATCCATTCCTCCACCTTCTGATGCTGATCTGAGGTCACAGGGGCAGCAGCAGGAGCGGTGAGGTCCAGACCTCCACCTCCCCAGCTATGTGGTCCAGCTCTTCTGGGATGGACGCCGAGGCCTTCCCAGGCCAGCCTAGAGACTTAGTCTCTCCAGCTTGTCCTGGATCGCGGCCTCCTCTGACATGGATGTATCTGGAAGACCTCCCGGGGAGGCGTCCGGGAGGCTTCCTGACCAGATGCCCGAGCCGCCTCGTCTGACTTCTCTCTCGATGCTGAGGAGCGGCGGCTCGACTCCAGGAGAGTCCGGCCACCCTGCGGGGAAAACACATTTCGTCCGCTTGTATCCGCGATCTGGCTCTTTCAGTCACTGCCAACAGGTGGCGATCGCAGGTGAGCGCGGGAACGTAGATCCACCGGTAAACTGAGAGCTTCTCAGCTTCTTCCCCACCGCGACAGACCCATACAGAGGCCACATCACTGCACAGGCTGGACCGAAACATCTTTCCATCTCCCGCTCCACCCTCCCCTCACTCGTGAACAAGACCCCAAGTAACTTGAACTCCTCCAATTGGGGCAGGACCTCTTCCCCGATCCAGATTGGGCACTCCGCCTGTTTCCAGTTGAGCGCCAAGGTCTCGGATTTGGAGGTGCCGATTCTCACCGTGTTCGGCTGTGAACCGTTCCAGCGAGAGTTGGAGATCATGGACCGATGAAGCCAACAGAACCACGTCATCGGCAAAAAACAGACACTGGATCCTGCGGCCACCAAATCGGATCCTCTCCGCTCCCTGGCTGCGACTAGAATTTCTGTTACGAAAAGAATGAGTGACAAAGAGTCCAACTCTCGCCGGAAACGGGTCCGACTTACAACCGGCGATGCAGACCGAGCTCTGACACGGGGTTCGGTACCTCAAACTCCCGGTCCGTCCCCTGCAGGATTGCCCTCAGGACACGTGCCAATGTTTATGGTGCCGCACGACGAACCGCCGTAACCTAGACCCGCCCAAAACCCTGGCGGTTATATTGGGAAAAACTGAAGAAGCCTCCGAGATGAGGGCTGAAACATCTTCTAGGGAAGAAATTCAAGTCCGGTCGCCAAGACAAGAAGATTTTGACAAGAATTCACGGTGAACTGGACGACTGAGAACCTCCACAGACGTGACACACACAACCATCCACCCTCCCACTGACACACCTGGACGGTCTTGATGGTGCTGTTGAGTGTGTTAAAATAACCACTTTTCCCACTTTGATTTTATTATTAATGTGCCGTTGGCGGTGATTCATCACAGAAACTGGTTGAATGTGAAAGCGTTGTGTCTCTGTGGGAGGGCCAATAGGTGATGATGCTATTTTGTTTTTGTTTTAGGGATCTGGGACCAGAGAACAAAGTATTTACCAGCAGCAGCAGCAGCAGCAAAGCAATGAGATGTGTAGTCTGCAAAATAGCTTTGCAGATTATGATAGATGGCTTTTCAACAACACAGCCGGCGTAATGCATTTGTTGTTTCCAACTCTATAAAAGGGGGTTAAATTAAAACAAGAAAATTAAAAAAACTTTTTTGTTTTACGACAAACACACACAGATCCACCGAGTCTACATCAACACGAATATGCAGAAAGGACTGTGTGAAAACATGCAGTATTTTACGTTTTTGACACGTATGAACATGCGTTGTAAAAATATTTACATTTTATCTTAAAAATAAAAAGAGTTCAGTGTGATTTATTTCAAATACTTGTGCGATTACTTCAAATCATTCATTCATTTGATCGTGTGTTCACCGTAGCTGCTGCTAAAACAACAGCGGGCATATTTCAAGAGTTAAATTTAACTGAAAATAAGGAGAAATCTCAAGTGGATGTTTGAAAAGGTCGCGCTGCCATTTGCCCGGGGGGAGGATGAACATCTTTTTTTTCTTCTTTGGTAGGAGTCAAGGTGTATTTGTATGCAATGACATGGTTCCAAATGTGATAACAAGTCCGGTAAAGCAAAGCAGCGTCTGATGCAGTCTGCGTTGTTCATCGCCGTGATTAGCGATCGCGTGTGCGGTGATAAATGTGTTTACTGCACCTCTCAAATGAAAAAATCAACCGATGCATGAAATAAACAAAAGACAGACTATTACGAGGCCTTTCTATCACGCCGATTTTCAAGGAATGAAATGTAGCATTCATAATCACATAGGTGATAATACACATCTCCGCAGCCCCTCGGCTTGAAGGAACGCCAGATTCTACGGATCCCCGTGCACGGCGTGAGTGTCGAGGACGCCGATTCGATAAATCAGATGCGGATAAAAAAAAAAATCTATTTTAGCGGTTTTAGTATGCGTGATAAGTTACGGAATAACCACGCGACCGAGCCCGGCGGTATTTTCAGAGATGCTTAGATGAAGTCACTTTTTACGCGTTTACATTTCGAGCCTGAGACGAAAGGGATCCGCGGAGGTCCGAACGTGGCGTTCCGATAGCGTTAATTAACGCCCTCCGGTTTATGATCTGATCCCGCAACCTTAATTGTGATCCACCTGATTTAATAATCAACATTTTTCCGATAGACTTTGAAGGGTTTATGCAGCCAAACGTCTGCACACAGAGGATACGTCTCATCGCGCTGCCAATAATATAAGTGTATTGTGCAATGTGCGTCAGTACCTCTCCAATTGAATTGTGTCTCTGCTTTGAGTTATGGCACGGGGAGAACGGAGACTGAAAACAGTTTAAACTCACACCTCTATTGATTTATCTTTTATTGTGGAGATTTATGAATTATTGTAAATCTGATGGTGTCTCTCATAACACTGCCACAGGCTTTTTAAATCAAGTTGACAGTCTTATTATTGAGGTCTGGCAGAGAAGGCAGCGTAGCATGGAGGAGCGTAGCACGCCTGATCCAGGAGGAGATGTTCCACCCGGATCTCGGCCCCAGAAACACAGCAAACTCGTAGTCTCTCTCGCGCTAATGAGCATTAGCTTTACAATAAATAATTGAATCCGGAGCAAGTGGTGGCACACTAGCGCTCAGGCTATTGCACGACTTCTCTCATTTTCAGATAAATATTATAACGGCGCTGTCGCACTTTACGGCAGAGCGCGGAGGAACGTGCACGGGGAGCCGTATGGATTCGAGCCCTGTTACAGGAAACTCTTAAAAAAAATAAACCTCAAAAAACGGACAACGCCGAAGCGAATAATCATCCCTGTTGAAGCGCGGCTGCACGTGTGGAACCCAAAACTAATGCAAGGAGTCATTTTTACACAGAACAACAGCCGGAGCTGGAAGGCTCATGAATAAAACTGCGTTCTTTAAAATGTTCATCCCGGACTACTCTGTGTTTTGTAATGTATTTTTAAAACAGCTATTACACGGAAGATCTCGTACACCTTACTGTATCCACCTGATTTACCATGTCTGTGATTCATCTCGGGCATTTCAAAAAGCCGTTATTACCATTTCTTCAAGTTGTCTGAGTTTTATGTAGAACGCTCAGCGACCCAGCATGGTGCGCCAAAATACAACACTGCCTTTTTTTCCGTGCCATTTATAAGAAAAGTTTGAGACGAATATTTCTTTCTTTAGGACTTTATGCAACCTGTGAATTTCCCCTCTCGGGCTACTTATCCGTCGCATTTGCCTGCCGTCTGAAGTGCACGTTGGGAAAACTTGTTTTGTCCTTTTGGGAGGCTTTTTTTTTTTCTACTTCTGTTTTACTAATGCAATTAGCACCCCCTCCAAAAAAAAAAAAAACCTCTGATCTGTAAATAAATACCCATGCAGTAAATGGTTGCTAAGAATGCCTAGCAAGCTAGGAGCAGACAGAGAAAGCCACCGCCGCTCAAACATTGCAATCCTCTTATTTTAACAATGGAAGGGGAAGCAATGCTACTCCGTCAGTATAACTAGCTGCCTGACGGTTAATTGCCAGCTGGAATTTTGAGGCTCATTAAGTGAAACAAATTGCGCCGAGAGACAGACGCGTTGCTTGTTACTGGGCTGAGAGAGGCTGGTCGGGAAATAGCCATGTATTTGCCAATCCCAAAAGCAAACATATCCGTTTCTCACTTGTAAAACGGGCCTTAAAGGACCAAAAAGCCACGATAATTGCGAGGGATTCAAGACTTCGGGATCTCAGATTAAACCAAATAATTACAAAGATTAATTGGTTCCTTTTGTGCGCCGCTTATTATTTACATTCCACCCGTTCACACGTCCGGCCGATTCTCCGGTGAACCCGCCTCCCGTTTTTGGACTTTTTTGAGAAAAGCGAAGAACCCGGAGGAGCCCCACGTTGAACACGGAAAGGAAATCCAAGCGGGAACCTTCTCGCCTTCAAGCTTCTGTGAAATGCATCGCGCACGTGGTTCTAAAGTGGGGTCTTGAAGTGAGGACGACTGCTCGGCGTCGAACCTCTCTACCCGCGTGGGTTTGCGAGGAACGGCATTATTTGAAAACAAATGAGAAATGTGTTGGCGGAAGGAGAGAAGGTGGCGATGTTTTCAGTCGGGTTGAGCACGCCGTCTGTTTGATTGTTGCTAAGTATTCCAATCCAGTTAGTTAATACTCCTACGTGCACATTAGTAATCACTCTGTGTTCCAGTCTTTTCCTTTTTTTTTTTCCAAACGCATGAATAAACTATATTCCTGGCGGTAGGGGGAAAAGAAAAAATGCTGATGGGACTGAAGCACTGGCCAAAATCCCATTTGAGCAGTCACTGGTGCTTTGCCTTAAATGCTTTTCAATCTGCTGGAGATCACATTAGGCAGCTTCTTCTTATCGACTCATCTGGAGGGTCTGTGTCCTCATCTAATTAAGGACAGTGCTTCCTTAACAGCCCGATGCTTAGGCTTAGTTATTTCATAAAGTGCGTCTATGAGGCCGCGCCGCATCACTCCGCTGTCATCTCGGAGTGATATTTCGCCTCGAGTCCCGGATATAACATCATCGTCGGCGTAGCCACGCCGTCGCAGGCGCGAGATACGGTCGTCACCGTTATCGAAGTTTTGTCATTTCCTGCATCGGGGACATTTCTATACCATCCGGCCTCACGGTCGCCTTGTCACATTCTTGATATACCTGCCCGGCTGCCGGACTTATTGAAGTTGACAGGATGGCGGTTCAGGCAGATATGAGATGGGTCCAAGGTGTCCGCTGCCAAGCCCTGTCAGCTCAGCTCAGTTTCCGCGCTGCTCGGCGTGTCACGAGGGCAAGCCTCCTATTTAGACAAGGGAATGAAAGATGGTCTGGGATGTATTATGCATGTGAATGCAGGGGAGGCAGGCAGCTACACTAACAAGCCAAGTAACTCTTCCGCCACCCCGCCTCCCACCCACAAATATAGACTGAGCTACTGCGGCGAGCACAGTTAGTTCACATGGAATACGGGCGAGGAAAATAAACAAGCTCTGCCTAATGAACTCAAAAGCACAATGTAAATTAGAAAAGGGGAGGGGGAACACATCAATCACGCGCTTTCCTCCCCTGCGTGCCTGATGATGCCACATCTCGCAGGCTCGGCGGGACATCTCCTCCGTCCTCCGATCCATTTGGCGGGCGATATCTCGCGAGCAATCCCGCTGCTTTCAGGAATAACTCCCGCCTCCGTAGACCCTCGCTTCCGTTTCGGGCGCCGTCAAAGTGTCCGTCGCTTGCGAAGCGGCGGCTTGCGGGCTCGGAACGCTGGCGTTTACGGGCGGGGACGACGCCCCGATAAGATAAGATGAAATAAATGTCTTGGTTGGGAGCCGTGTGGATGGAATCCGCAGGAATAAATGTGGGGAAAGTCTCACGCTTTCATTTACCTCACTACGTCTTGCCATTTTTTTCTCAACCTCACGACTGCACACGGCGGACGAAGCGTTCTGTCAAACCTTCAAGTCAAATGTGACCGAAACGGCGGGTCGCGGCGTGCTCTTCTGTCTTTGCCATTAATCGAAAACCGCCGCATCGGACTGTTAAGCCTGCGCTTCCAATACGCCGTATGATTCTAATGGAGATGCGCCTTATGTGTCTTTACGTGTCTTTTGCAGGGATATTAACAACAAACAAGCGCGTCTTAACTGCGCAGCTCTATTTGCTTGTGATGGTGATAATAATCTACTGCCAACACATCCGCAGCTAAATCAGCAACTCCACAGAGCGGGCGGCTCCTCATCAGATTTAAAAGTTGCGAAACCTCAGATAAGCCTGCGCCGTGACATTTGCAGCTCCATTGCACCACAGCGTCTCTGGTGCCGGCAGCCACCCCAGGATGCCCCAGATATCTATTCAAAACAGCTTTTCTTTTGTTTGTTTTTTTTTTCAGGACTGTATCTGATCTTTTTGTATAACTTTTGTCACGTATAACTTGTAACCCAAACCACACGCTATAACAGTAGCTCCGGAAAATGCTGGATTTGGGGCGTACAGTGACTGGGCTGAAGGAGGGGTTCAACCCCGAGCCGATCACCGGTCGACCAGAACGTCAAGCACAAGAGTGGAAAGCTAGCCAGGTCTGTGGAGCAAAATAATGACAAGTAGCGTATTTTCCGCACCATAAGGCGCACTGGATTATAAGGCGCACCTTCAATGAATGGCCTCTTTAAAAAACAATGTCATATATAAGGTGCACTGCATTATAAAAGCAGAATAAAAGCTACAGTAGTGACTGGGGTTGCCTTGCGCGTCCACTAAATGGAGCTGCGCTGAAGGGAATGTCAACAAAACAGTCAGATAAGTCAGTCAAACTTTATCCAACCAACGTTCTGACAACTCCGTTCGCTCCCAAAACAAGTTAGTGCATTCAAAATAGGTACCGTACGTATCGGTAGCTCTTACCGGTATTTGCACCGCCTTCATTGAAAACAATGTATTTCCAACTCCATTTGTCACAGTTCAAAACGTTTCATAAAACAAAAGCACCGAAAAGGACCGCCTCTAAATTCAACGATGTTCATGTCGCTAGCTAGCTTGCGCTGTTGCCTTCATTGGAATAGTGACTGTCGAGACGCTTCTACTTGCCGCTCTCTGTTCAACAACCCACTGCTCGAGTTTGTCTTCTAACTGTAGCCGTCTCGCTTTGTGTCCTCGGAAACTCTGTTTGGTCTTCTTTACTCGGCGCGAGTCATCTTGTCGCTTCCTCCACTTCCACACCATTGATTCGTTAATGTGGAGTTCTCTATGCCCGTGTTCTACTGCGTGACTGATGGCCTTGGGTTTAAACTCTGCGTCGTAAGCGTGTCTCTTGAAAGGAGCTGTTTTGGGGTCTTTACACTCACACACAAACAAATGGAAATGAAAATGTGAACTTCGTTTAGTCATAAATCCCAGCATGCATCGCGCGCTACTTCTTCTACAGGAGAAAACGGAGTCTGCGGCTGCTTCCCGTAGTTGCGAGACCTCCTGCGGCTCAATACTGATCCATATATAAGGCGCACTGCATTATAAGGCGCACGGTCGCTTTTTCAGAAGATTAATTCTGCCTTATAGTGCGGAAAATACGGTAAAACCTTTGACAAGGTGTGATCATCTTTGGAAAGAATTCCCAAATCATTCATACTCTCTCAGAAATAATTCCGGTTTAATTCCCAGAAATGTCTTTCTATCTATCTATCCGTCTCAGGATGTATGGACTTTATAGATGAGTGTGAAAAATAGGCCATTTTTATGGAAACACAAACACGCGGTTGGTGTCAATCGATGGACGATGCTCGGATAAACCCGATATGCCAACTTCATAAATAATTAAAGGAAGTCTTGTGCCCTGCGGGTGTTTTCTTCGACGGATCGGGCCGGACAGTGACTGGCACAGGCCATCAAGCGCGGAAAAAAAACTAAACACAATCCTTCAGTTAAAAGTGAATGTATGGGTACATCCCACAGAAAGGACACCATTGGAGGATAAATACAACGATATACCGGCCTTCAAACAGCCTTCAGAGGATGACCCCGTCTCTTTCCATAAGCCTCGGGCCGGCGTCCTGATACCACGACAAGCCTTGGCGGCCGGATGCTCTCATTCCGGTCGGTTCATCTGGTTGTTTTGCACCGAGACTCAACTTTACGGTCGGACAAGATGGAAGCGCTTCATTATAAAGGCAAACTACTTAGCGGAGCCATCCATCAGACGGTGTCAGGTGAGGACACAGGGTCTGAGTCACGTTCCTGTGTTTGAGCGCAGAAACTCCGACGGGGAATTTGAAATTGGAGGTAAAATCAAAATGGAGGTTCCCAAAGACGAAGGGTTAACTAAATGTCGGTGTTAGATTTTAAAAAGTCCATGCTTGCCGTGAACCAACGTTTGATAAAAGATGCGCGAATGAAACGCAACGGCTTCGAATTCCTCTTAAGTTGAAAAGCAGTTTCTCCACGTCTGTTTGTGAACGTAGATGTTCATCACCTGGAACGATACAGGTGAAACACATCCAGATGTGCAAAAATCCGGATTCTGCATTGATTCACGCGTCACGATTATTTTTTCCTCCGTGCCGCCTGGTCGAGGAGCAACACGGAATCATGTTTTCCGACATGAATGCAACAGGGCAAAATTAGCTCCACAGCGTAATACCCGCTGTTATTCTTTCATTGTGATGCATCCTTCATTCCAGATCTAAGCCGGTGTTTTACCGCTCGCACAAATGCGACGCTCGTCGCCGATCCAGACTTGCATCTTTGCTGTGCTAAAGGGATCATCTTCTCCAAGCTGCCTCAATTTGGAAATGACACTACAGTAAACCCTTGTTTTTCGCGGGGGTTACGTTCCAAAAAGAACCCGTGATAGGCAAAATGCGTGAAGTAGAAACCTCTATTTTTTTTTACAATTATCATACAATGAAATACTCTATTATACATTGAAAAGAAAGAACAAACCATTTTACAGGCTCAATCATTTGTCTCACAAATAAAAGTACTGTACTTAAGAAAGTTTTTTTCAACAAATAACTTCTGTACTGTACTGTCAAATAATAATAATTTTAATAATCAATGTGAACAGCGGGCTTCAAATTGCGGAGGCTAGCTCGAGTAATTGGATTAAACGGGAGAAAATTAAAAATGATAATGAAAAAACACATACCATGGTCTTGTTGCGGACAGTTGCAACCCTTTTTTGCATCCTTATTAAAAGTTATCGCCGCTGTCGTCCTTATGTTTTTTTCTTTCTTCTTTATGGAACGAACGGAAGATTCATTCATTCCGTAATGCCGACCTACAGCCGCATAGCTTTTAGCTTCCCTTAGCATGTCCAGAAGTTTAACTTTATCTGCCATAGATAGCATCTTCCGCTGCCTTTTGGGCCCTGCAAGGTGCTTTTGTCGCTCCAGAGCGTTTTGTCAACATTACGGGTTTTAGAGAAACTGGAAATTGCAAGAGAATTTGCACGTACGTCATGTAAATTTGTCAAGCTGTTTAACGTACGTGTACATATTAAACTGCAACGTTATTGACGCACAGGTAGAGAAGAAGCGAAGTGACTTTTTAGCCAATCAGAATGCAGAACACGATGCACCATGCAAATCAGTGAAGTAGCGAAACCGTGAAAAGTAAACCGCGTTACAGCGAGGGATCTCTGTATTCACTGCGCAGCAAACTTCCCCGGTGTTATATTGCCTGCCATAATTTTACAGAATCGACTCATCTCGCGTTGTGGCGCGACATGACTCGCCGTTGAATTTCCGAAAGACGACCGGCGCTACAGCCCTTCCTTGCAAAATAGAGGTTCTCACTTTGAACGCGATGCTTTACTCAGAGTCGATTTTCCTTCTACCTTGATGTTCTTCCATTTCCAGGTAGTTGCTTCTGTTGCAGATCTGTCAGCCCAGATATATTAATAATAGCTCCCAAAAGTTATTATGCGGTTGTTGTTGTTATTTATTACTCGCATCGGCTCCTTTTATCGATAGTCCTTATATTAATGTGTCTTGAGATATATATATATATTCATATCGGCTTTATCTTATTATTAATATATGAAAGACGCACTGAGCTTTCTCTTTTTTTTTTTTTTTCATTACGGTGCTGTGAATAATTGAGAAGCCAGTCTGGCTTTTTATAACGCGCAGACTCATTTTAACCGATTTCAAAACATTAGGCCGAGCCCATTCAGACGCCAGCCTCATATTAGAACTCTGTTCTGCATCAAATTATCCAGAACAAACACAAGAGCTGCAGAGTGCCAAAATGGGAATGAAGAATTAATTTGTCACATAACCGGGCTGCAAATTAAGGCAGATGTCTACCTAAAAACAATATTCGCCATTTTCAGTCATGCCAACATATATATATATATACGTATATATACATATATATATATATATATATATATATGTATATATACGTATATATATATATATATATTGTGCCCTCAATGTAGATAAATGAGATGTGTTTTATATTGTTCTTGATTTGAGGGAAGGTATTCATCACCTGGAATTACTATTCATGACACGTCTGGTAAGTGAACAAAGACATAATGGCAAATAAATGCAAAAAGGAGCCTGAAAGTAACATAAACACGGGGTTGAGTTGTATCAGTGAATGCGGCTCAGCGGTTATTCCTGGCAACCATCTTTCTTGTGATTTCAATGAGGTCAACAAAAAAAAAAAAAAGAAGAATAAATCAGAAAAATAGAATTGATAGAGGGACAGATAGAAGATGGCACATTCACTTTTGTATTTCGCTTTTTCTTTTTACAATTTCAAAAAAATGTCAAGGTTAAATTGTTATTCGACATAAGCAGCCTTTCGTCTTTATTTAGTCGACAGCTATTTGAAAAATATCCCCATTGCGATGACCGGAAACATCAACGGAGCACACCTTTCTGAAAAGATGCAACACGGAGGTAGTTTAAACCAAATGTATACAAACTGGATATTTGCGTTTGGTCACCGTTGTTACAGAAAAAGGCTGTTTGAACAAGCAGTGTAACTCTAAGCTGCTTGGCTTGAAAACAAAAAACCATCAGACAGCCAGTGCTTGACAACATCCCCGTACAATCTCTTTCAGAACTAAAATGATTAAAAGTTTCTGCATTTAAATTTAACGGATAGTATGTATATATTTTATTTTATTTTATTTTATTTTATTTTACTTTATTTAATTTATTTTATTGTATTTTATTTTACTTAATTTTATTTTATTTTATTCTATTTCTATTTTTCATCTCGTTATTTTAATTTTTTTTAAATCTTATTTTATTTTATTTTTCATCCCGTTATTTTATTTCTTTTTAATCTTATTTTATTTCATTTGATTAAAAATCAGCTGCAATCAGAATCAGCAGCAGCCCCGATGATGCACTTGCAGCATCTCTATGTAGCCAAATAGATAAAATGTGTTTCCACATGAAATGGCTTCTGACTGAAATAATCATATAAACATCTTCACAGCACAATCGTTCCTCGACTGTCATTGTGCTGTTAAGCTGATGAATGCGTCTTTTTGAATTGTTCACGGCGAATCGCTCACCTCCTGGCAACCGCGTGACATCCCGAGGAAGCATATTTCTATTTGAGCTTATTGTTGTCACACTTCACTGTGATTGGCACAAATTGCTTTTGAGCGGTGAGACCAGTAATGCGACCGCCCAAGACGATATCTATTAGTCACGGCGACCCGCTGATCTATTTTCACCTTCAACCGGGCCTTTGTACTTTAAGCAGCTGCAAATATATGATGCAGGAGTGCTCGGCGCTCCTGCTCGACGGACCGCCAGGCTGGTCGCTGCCAAATTAAAACAGCACCAAGAGAAAATGCAGCAAACGGGGCAACTGGGTCGCAGAATAATGTTTTTTCCCTTCCGGAAAGTGGGAAAAAACATATCGGTTACTCTTAGTTGACAGCGATTCAGCCGATCTTTATGGATAACGCTCTTTACAAACATTTGTGAAAGAACGGTTGGCTCGCTGGAGCTCAGTGAGTCCCAGCGTGGAGCCGTGATAGGAAGCATCCTGTGCCACGAATCCAGTCCTAAATGTTCCACAGTCGACTGTCAGCTGGATGAGAAGAAGATGGAGGTGTTTGGGAACGACGGCAACTCAGACACAGAACGGTCGGACACGTAAACTGAGGGAGCGGCGTCAGCGGATGCTGAGGCGCGTCCTGCCAAGAGGTCGCCAACTTTCTGCAGACCTCCAAACTTCATGTGGCCTTCAGATGAGCTGAAGAACAGAGCGCAGAGAGCTTCAGAGGATGGCTTTCCATGGACGAGCAGCTGCATCCAAAGTGCAATGCCAAGCGTGGGATGCAGCGGTGGAAAGCACAACGACACTGGACTCCAGAGCGGCGGAGGCGCCTTCTCTGGAGCGACCAATCGTTTTTCTCCATCCGGCGATCCGACGGACGAGCCTGGGTTCGGGGTCTCCAGGAGAACGCTGCCCGTCTGACTGCATTCTGAACGAAGTGATAAGACCTTATGCTCCCGGCAGAGAGCTGCGTTCCTCTAATACAAACCTACTAGCAGTACCTTCTGCTCGCTCTAAGCGATCTCAGGCAAAACTGTTCTCAGTTCTACTACCTCAGTGGTGGAACAAACTTCCGGAAGCAACAAGATGAGCATCATCTCTCTCAACCTTCAAGAAACAGGTAAAAACTGTTCTCTTTCAGGACTTTTTACTGCGCTGATGCCCCAGATCAGGTTAGGCAGCAAGTTCGGCTATGCAGTGTGTGTGTGTGTGTGTGTGTGTGTGTGTGTACGTTGTGTATGCCTTTGTCAAAAAAAAAAAAAAAACCTCACTAACCCAAGCTTACTGTTCTGTATATTTCCTGTGCATCGGGTATTTGCAAGTGTATTTGCAGTCCTTATGTCCTCTATTGTAAGTCGCTTTGGATAAAAGCGTCTGCCAAATGTAATGTAATGTAATGTAATGTAATTGTTCCAAGTGTGAAGTTTGGTGGAGGGGGATCCTGGTGAGGGCTTGTTTTTGGCCTCTTAGTTCCACTGAAAGGAACTCTGAAAGCTTCAGCATGCCAAGATATTTTGGACAATTCCATGGGAAGGGTTTGGAGCCGGACCCTTCCTTTCCCAACACGACCGTGCACCAGTGCACAAAGCAAGATCCACAAAGACATGGACGACTGAGAACATGAACGTCCTGCACAGAGTCCTGACCTCAACCTCATAGAACACCTTCTGGATGAACTGGAGCTGAGACTGAGAGCCAGGACTTCTCGGCCAACATCGGTGTGTGACCTCTTGTAGAAGAATGCTCAAATATTCCCGTCGACACACTCCTGAAGCTTGTGGTCGGCCTTCCCAGAAGAGGTGAAGCTGTTCAAGCTACAAAGGGTGGACCTACATCATACTGAACGCTATGGATTAGGAATGGGATGCAAGTCAGGGCAGGTGAGCCAATAGTTTGAATAGCGTGTATCTAAATCATAAGTGCGTATAAAAATAATCAATAACAAAAATGATGGTAATTTTTGATTTTTTTTGTAAATAACAATACTGATGCTCTAGGTTTGCCAGACCGTTTTCAACCAGGATCTCCAGCAGGTTGGGTCATCGGTTTCCATGCTAAGGCAGAATAAGTGCTATTATATAAATCCTCTCTGTAGAAGCACTGAAGTGGGAAGTCATAATGAGCGAGCTTTGTGTAATAGACTGTGAAACGAAAGGTGAGGGATATTAAATAACAATAGAGCACTACTGCAACTAGGAAGTACTGATTATCTTTAATTTTGGATACAATAATGACTCTGGCGTTCAGAGAATCGACCTCTCCAGCAGTCCTGTGACTACCATAATTCATGTGCGGCAAATTCGGCCACACAGGCATGAGTTTGACGAGTAATAACGCATAAGGAACCTTATAAACTTCTCCGATTTTACCAGGTAAATGCCCTTTGATGCAGTTTTTGACCCTAGTTTTGGATATACAGTAAACCCTTGTTTTTTGCGGGGGTTACGTTCCAAAAGGAACCGGTGATAGGCAAAATCCGTGAAGTAGAAACCTTTATTTTCTTTTAGTATTATTATACAATGAAATACTCTATTATACATTGAAAAGAAAGAACAAACCATTTTACAGGCTCAATCATTTGTCTCACAAATAAAAGTACTGTACTTAAGAAACGTTTTTTTCAACAAATAACTTCTGTACTGTACTGTCAAATGATAATTTCAATCATCAATGTGAACAGCAGGCTTTAAATTGCGGAGATTAGCACCGCCCACCGCGACCCGAGGAATTGGATTAAACGGGAGAAAATTAAAAATGATTATGAAAAAACACATACCATGGTCTTGTTGCAGACAGTTGCAACCCTTTTTTGCATCCTTATTAAAACGTATCGCCGCTGTCGTCCTTATGTTTTTTTCTTCCTTCTTTATGGAACCAACGGAAGATTCATTCATTCCGTAATGCCGACCTACAGCCGCATAGCTTTTAGCTTCCCTTAGCATGTCCAGAAGTTTAACTTTATCTGCCATAGATAGCATCTTCCGCTGCCTTTAGGGCCCTTTTGTTGCTCCAGAGCGTTTTGTCAACATTATGGGTTTTAGAGAAACTGGAAATTGCGAGAGAATTTGTACGTACGTCATGTAAATCTGTCAAGCTGTTTTACGTACGTGTACATATTAAACTGCAACGTTATTGACGCACAGGTAGAGAAGAAGCGGAGTGACTTTTTAGCCAATCAGAATGCAGAACACGATGCACGGTGCAAATCCAGGAAGTAGCGAAACCGTGAAAAGTAAACCGCGTTATAGCGAGGGATCTCTGCACCCGATTAAAAGACTGAACCTCTGAGTCCAGAGCTAGTAATGATATATGGCGGTAGATGAATCGGTCTTAGAACAAGGCGATATGCTAGCTCTGCGGCAGCCGGCGTGCACTTACTGTCAATTGTTCTGCATTTCAAATGCGGGCCCGCTTTACATTCTGCGTTTGGCGTGGCACAACACCTGCTCTTGTTATGATTATAGCACACAGATCCACATTCTGCCATCTGCAGAATTGATGTCAGCACCACAGTGGGGAACTATTTCCCACTCCTGTCTCCCAGAGCCCGAGATGTTAGATGGACGAAACAGCGTTAATGAAGAGGAGGTGAGCAGAATAAGAAACGGGGAGAAGAAATGAAGTCCCCGCCGTAGGAAACGTTTGTATCTGCTGGAATTGCCCCAGAATTTCTTTGTTTTGTCATTTCTCTTTTGGCATCGGGCACTTTAGAAAGGCTGTTTTAATAAGCTAATTCATCTTACGGACTTGAAAACGTACCGGTGACTTTGTTTACGCCGCTTTGGCATTTGTGTTAACCATCAGCCGTACGATCGCTCTCCCTCCGCGAAGCGGCGTCTTCCGTCCAGGTGTTAGTGTAAACTACATTTGCCTTTGCGTGGGAATATGTCACTGAGCACAGCTATTGCAGCACTGACCTTTCAAAGCGTGACCAATGAGATACCGGTAATGTAACCGGCAGATAAAACGCAGAGAGAAAACCGGCGTGCGAGACGGGATCCACGCTTAATCTTAAAAAACATAAGTCATTTTTGACAAAATGTCAGCAAGTTGGTTGGGAGTTTATGAATAGACCTATAGTTTGCGTCGGTGAATGTAGCTGCCCCTGTTGCCATGGAAACTTGTGCCACGTCGGTGAATCCGTTGCTTTGTCCCCACGCCGTTCACTTTCCTAACTCGCAGCGCTAAGATCGGGGAACACCGGTTTGAGGGAGATGATTGGACGTTATTTCTGAACGCGCCATTTCCATCAGAGTAGAACCAGAGCAACAAGCGAATCCACCACGAAGCCTCCGCACCTGGCGGCCGATCGCCGCCTCGCTCCTCAGCCGGCGGCGATATTTAAACAGCACTTCGCTCTTAAGCGATGTGTGAAGGTCATTCTCTTTCTGCTTTGATTTACATACAAGAGTAAATGTTTAAGACGGGTCGGGCTCGGTCACCGTCTGCATGCAAATGCTCGACCTCGGTTTCTGATCACAATTAAAATAGAAGAGCGTCCGATTGTTTCCCCAAATTGAAGGCGGCGGCCGTTCCGTGACACTAAGACGTGTGAGGAGTGAGGAACGCTTACTCGGGAAAGTGTAGCAGTTACCCACCAAAAGCTTCACGAGAAAAAATAATCCGTAAAAAACTTCTAACAGAAGAGAAAGTAATGATTTGGACCTCCATTAACAATTCCATCACCTCTGAAAGGATGTTTTACGCTCATAGTGCCTCGAACAAACTCCAACTTCAACCAAGATGCATCGGAGCATAGTGATTTAATTATATTCATAAATGATTTAGACGGTGCATATTTTACACAAATCATCCCTGTCGTCTGAGCCTGTCGTAGCGGCCGTCCGGAGTTCTTCCTTTTCCCTTTGCCGACTTTACACCGCTCCTCTTTCCAAGCGTGAGGAAATGCGCTTCACTTGCGCTTCCTTCTCAAGTCCGACAAATAAACGAAGGAGTTTATGTGCGACGGCGACCTGTTGAGAGCCCCTTGTTGGACGTTCTGTTTCACTAAGATATGGCTTCCTTGTAACGTCGAACCAGCCAAATACAATATTCCTCCATGACTTTTTATTCTAATAGCACTTGACTCGTATGGTACGTAGCAGTGCAGAACAACAATGTAGGAAATGGTGTGCATAAGTGAAGTGGGCGTCCGTGCACCTGCTACCGGCACCCTACGGGCGCCAACACATACCGTAAAGGGAATTAATTGTGAGAAATCTACGCCGGAAGGCCGGCTGAGGAGAATCCAATTAAACATTTCTGCAGGGAAGGTATTAGATTCTGATGCGAGCGGGGAAAAAAAGTTGACTACAGCCTGTAGAACACATTTGCAACTGCAGAAAATAAGATGTGTGACAGTGGTCTTGCAGCGATTCCCTCTCGTTATATAAGGCTCTTTGCAATAAATCGATATCTAATTTTGGATGTAAAAGTGTTGAGACTTCCATCGGCAGGCTCTTTCTCTCTCCGGCCCGACGGTTCGTCTCCTGATAACCTCCCACCTCCGTCCGATCATAAGCGGCCGATCATCTAACTTCTCATTTATTGCGAAAAAGGGGGAAATCGTACCGAGAGCAGCTCACATCGCCGAAAGGTTTCCAGAGAAGCTCGAAGCTGACGGCCCGGTGCACCTTATACAGCCGTCACATGTAATCCTGTGCTTGTTGTTGTTGGACGCTGAGGAAACGGGAGGAAAAAGAGCCCTCACTTCAATCTGAACCACCACCGGGTTATTAAAGAGTTAGATCAGAGAGTGAATTAAAACATGGGGGGGGGGGGGGGGGTAAAATAAATCTTGTTAATCACAGAGTAATATTCATGATGTTTACTAAAAGAATAAAAATTACAAAGTTTCCTTATTACAAGTGGTGTTTTGTGACAACCAGAGAGGGAATATTGTCAGAGGCAGTGAGCAAAGGCTACAAATTAGAAGTTCCCGTCCCTGGAGGTTGGTGTTACTCCAGATAATTATACATTTCATTAGACGTCGACTTCATTTCTGTCATGTCTGATGCCCTGTGACAGATTATATTTTGTGTGTGTAGCGACAATCAGTTTAATTAGCTGCCAAATTCCGGGAAGAGGTACACCTCCCTCGTGTCTTCTGAATATTATGAAAACAACAATGTGTTATTGCAACACGTCCTGTCACTGCGAAAATACAAATCGGGAGGTTCGCTAACGCGGAAGCGATCGCACAAACACGCAAGCGATCGCCGAAGAGATCCTAAACATGTCACTGGGAAATTACATTCGGTCAAAAACCGGCGGGGCGAAGAATTTGTCAAAGCGATCATTTGTCAAAGCGCGATAAAAAGCCCGAGCGACCCGGCGCCGTCTGCTGCGGTGACGCCGCTCTGCTCCTCCAGAGGGGAAAGGTAATCATCGCTCCACTCCGATCCGGTGATCTCTCTCCGACTCGGGCTGCACCGGAGGGCTGCATCTTTTCCCCTGGTGTTACACAACAGAGTCCCTCACGACAGAGCCCTTCACCCACAGCCACTTCAGAGGGATGATGATGAAATGGCAACCGGGGCCGAGTTCCTCGCCGAGGAAACAAACACGGGGACGCTTGAATCGGAAATCTCATCCCCCGAGGGGGGAAAAGAAAACATCAACGGAGCAGTAAACACCGACGACTTAGCCGAACGCTAAGTTTGGGGAGAGATTTGTAGTATTCAACTGTTTACATCTCAATGTGCAAAATTGTTTTCCCGCTCCATCTTTGGTTTCACTGCTCTTTCTTCACAGGAAGGGTTGGAGCAGGAGGTTCTTCTTGAGGAGACTGAGGTGGTTTGGCGTCTGCAGCTCCTCTGCAGACACTTTATAGTTTCAAGACATTTTATAGTTTCACTTTATAGTTTATAGTTTATTTTTATTTCTAATTCTGCCTTTTCTTTTTATTATTTATTACTGTTATATTTTCTGTAACTCTGGCACAACAATTTCCTTCGGGATTAATAAAGTTGTTCTTATCTTATCTTCTTAACTTATCTTATCTTATCTCAAGACCTTCTAGCCGTCTATGCTAGCCGGCGCACTCTTCTCGGGTATAGCGTGCTGCCGCGGCGCCGCCGGGCTTGCCGAGGTCAACGGGCTCCATAAGACGGTGAGGAAAGCTTGATGACCTTCTCGAATGGATGGCGGACCATCCTTCCCGCCCCCTGCACCGCCAGCCGCGATTGGTGAGCGGCTCCTTCGGCCGGCGGTTCGTCGGACGCTCCTTTGCGCCGGCGGACATCAAACTGTACGACAACAAGCAACTCCCAGCAGCCCGAGTGCACCTGTGCTGCTTCCACAATCCCATAATCTCACTACCTCATCCGCTCACATCATGTCCAAACTCTGCCTTGTTTGTCTCAGCCCGCACACATCCTGCCTTTTTCTTTAGTTTTTTCATTGCTATTTATTTTTGTCACTTGTTTTTTAATTCTAGTTGTGTATTTTTCACCCTCACTGTTCCTTGACGCTGCCCATTGTCATCCCTGATGTTGTTGCTGTCTATTTATCTGCTGGCAATATATTGGTGGATTTTTTTTTTTTTTAAATTTTATTCTTTTTTTTTTGTTTGTTTTTCTACATTCTGTCTTCTGCCTTTCTATTTATACTCATATTTTTATTCATATTTATTTTGACATTTTAACTGTGACAAAGGAATTTCCCCCATGGCAGCGGTTCTTAACCTTGTCGGAGGTACTGAACCCCACCTGTTTTACATGCGCATTCACCGAACCCTTCTTTATTGGATGGAGGATCGTTTCG
The DNA here is from genome assembly GCF_037954325.1 of Fistularia commersonii. Classification (NCBI taxonomy): domain Eukaryota; kingdom Metazoa; phylum Chordata; class Actinopteri; order Syngnathiformes; family Fistulariidae; genus Fistularia; species Fistularia commersonii. The sequence goes on along the minus strand of NC_141287.1, from coordinate 21,288,703 downwards.
TCGATGGGTACAAAGAACAGGCAGAGGAGCCTTTTCATGGAATCTGGCTCCCTTCACCTTGAATTCAGCAAGCGCTATGTTCTTGTAGCTCCCATCTCCATGCAGCTGAAGGAAGCCTTCCCTTAGTTTTGCCGGTGCCGGACTAGAATTGCTCATCTTGTCTTTGCAAATCATGCGGTTAGGACATCGATTCCAATCGCGTTCCGTCATACGTGTGAATCCGTATTGTACGTGTTCTTCCGACCGCTTTCTTTTTTTGCCCGACATAATTAGTATGAAGGGATTAAAATATGAAGAAAGAAATCACATGACGTACCATCACGACAGTCACAAGTTGCTACAACTGATCGCGCCAAAATCCCCGCGGCACGGATAGGCCGAGCTATGTAGCGTGATCGCCTGCGGCCAGTGATGTCATCACCAATGTGTGTCTTGACCTCCGCCGAACCCCTGAGACTGACCCGCCGAACCCCTGGGGTTCGATCGAACCCAGGTTAAGAACCACTGCCCTATGGGAATAAATAAAGTTTATCTTATCTTTATGCTCCTGTATTTATTGTCTACCCACGTCTGCCCTGTGACACCGACACCCTGCCAAACAATCGGCCACTGACTCTTGAACACCCAAGTAGGAACGTCATCGCGTCTCCGTGTGAATCCGTGAATCCCCGTGTTCGCTCCCGTGTGCCGTTCGACCCGAGTTGAAAACGGCACGATCGGCCGCGCAACCTCATCTCGGTTCGAGGGGTTCGTTTCTTCCGCGATCGGAAGCGTCGCTCTTATTTGTCGTACCGACTTGATGTTGCGTATTATGGGTCGCATGTTAGGGGATAGAAAGCGATTCGCCGTTTGTTGATCTCAGTTATGCCTTCTAGACCTTTGTTATCCTTTTTCAACCCCTTAGTGGCTTATTCAACATCGGGAGTTTACTCGCTCGACACGTCAGCGCACTTGAGCCCCATGCTTATGTCCTTTCAAGCGTCTAATAACAGGGGCTTTACGACATTATTTCTAATTGTACTTCATGTTCGCGTATCCCTATAAAACCCGCCTCGGTGAATGCATCTCCATAAATAAACGTTTCCATTATTTCGCGGCGTCACATTTTCTACCGCGACGGCAAAAACAAAATAAGATGTCCTGATGTCTTTGTCGAGGCGTTAGTTTATCAAAGTGTTCTCCGCTGTTTAGAGTGTAATTTGTGGCGATGTCCTCCCTCCCTGCCCGAGGGTGATGTCGTTCATCCTGAGTGGTCTTTCCCAGCACGCCGTTTCACAGGTCGCAGCAGCTGACTGAACCGCAGACTGATGGCGTCTACTTTAAAATGACTCTAACCTAACGCCAGATTTACTAGCTCTCTCTCTCTGTTTCTGGCTCCAGACCAGGGCGCCCTGCGCCGCCAAGTGATACTGCTGTGATATTAGATTGATCTCGCTTGTACGCGTATTTGTAAACCATAGGTAACGGCTTCTGAAGAAAGGCTCGAAGCGATCTCGGGCAAAACTGTTCTCAGTTCTACTACCTCAGTGGTGGAACAAACTTCCGGAAGCAACAAGACGAGCATCATCTCTCTCAACCTTCAAGAAACAGGTAAAAACTGCAAGTTGGGCTATGCAGTGTGTGTGTGTTTACATTTGTGTATGTCTTTGTCAAAAAAAAAAACAACTCACTAACCCCAGCTTACTGTTCTGTATATTTCCTGTGCATCGTGTATTTGCAAGTGTTATTTGCAGTCCTTATGTCCTCTATTGTAAGTCGCTTTGGATAAAAGCGTCTGCCAAATGTAATGTAATGTAATGTAATGTAAAAAAGGCCCGAATAAAGGTTAGAAGCCGTTTCCACCGTCGGGTTTACAAACAGTTCAGTCCTTGCTTTGTCTTCGCGTTCCTCTATTAGCTTTACTTGCGTCTGTTCAACCCCGAGCCAATTGCATCTGAATGAATTAATAGTTAGCGGCCGCAGGTTACCGACGGGAAGGGGATGAAGGAAACATTACATTGCCATGCTCAGGTTTTTCCATTTTTTACTGCCAAGTAATTTTGATATATTCCGCCTTTGCGTCGATTTATAGATGAAATTGATTGGATGTGGCGCCGCCCTTCCTTGAAAACCTTCCACCGGCCGTCAGCGCTGGTAATCCTCTCGGCATGTTTCTGGGCAACGCTTGTGAGCGGAATGTACGATAAGGGGATGAGGGAGAATGTATTTCAAATTACCGGTGCGAGCGATCGGGAAAACGTTGCGGTATTATTGTGTGTCGCATGTTAAAGCGAGCCGCGGAGGGTGAGGAATACACTTGTGTTACAGCGCACGTCGGCGCGTCGGCCAAGTTGAAGGGCACGTCTCACAAAACGGAATAAAATGAAGCCGGCTGGAATCTAGAAGGACAAGACCGTGACTGAAGTAAAGAAAAATACAGACCAACAAATGTCCTATACATCCTTTCGAAATGCATCCTTTTCTACCGGTCGCCCCGGACGACGACGCTAGAATATAGACGCCTTTGGATTGGAGGCTCTCAGCTTCGCCCAGAAACCGAAGCGAGGAGTTCGGAAGCTACACGAGAACTTGGAAGACCAAAGAGCGCTCGAAGCCATCGGGCCATCGGACGGATCAACGGGAAGGTAAAAAACACCCGCTCTTCGTTATGGCGAGCTCCCAGTGGACCGCGGGATCCAAAGAATCCAGCCTCCGATAAAAGGAGCGAGAATTATGAATCCTGTTTACGAACTCAGTGACCATCGAAAACATTTCAATTCATGCTTTATAAGACTGCGGAAAGAGAAATACAGGCCAGAGTGTGCAGTACCTGGCATGGAAAATGGGTATTTCCTCACATTAGTTGATCCTAAGCGGAGGAGAAACATTGTTAAAAATTGATTTCCTTGATGAGCATGGGAATCTATGCAAAGCTGTGAGCAACGCAAAGCACACTAGCAAACAAAAATACTTTTATTCAAATTGGCTGATGAGGACATGAAGGTGAGTCAAGGACACACTTTGACCTTTGAAAGGACGACTTTTTTTTTTTTTTTTTTTTTTTTTTTTAAAAAGCAAAAACATACAAAGATGATTGCCACATTTCCCTCGACGCAACCGACTTTAACCGGAAGCCACAATTTTCCGAGCGGTCGCGGCGCTACATGTCAGCGGGGTCCCAAAGTGAGAAAAACAAGGCTTTTCTACAAATTTGTTTTTCTCAAACATCAGCCAGTCCCACCGTCAGAAGCCTCTCAGGAAGTTCTCAGGAGACCTTAGATTGCCAAAAACATACGAGGGACAGAGTGAATGGCCGGACGTCTCCGTCTCCATATCAAATGTGAATGTGAGGCTGAAAAGGTTTATGACTTTATATGGTGTTTGAATGAGAAGGTGAATGTTTGTAAGTCGAAATGATATTCCAATGCTTTCTTGTCTCCATGGTCTGCATGAAGGACAGAGTGAATGGTTGCACGTCGTCATTTGATTTGTGAAAGAGAGAGATGGAAAGGTTGTGCATCGCTAGAAGAAATGTCTCCACATGACGCCTGAATGGTTTTATGTCTGTTTATGAAGTTTGAATGAGAGAAAGTGGTTGGATGTCTTTGTCATATAAAGACATAAAATCACACGTCATAGATCGAGATGTGGACGCTTGTGTGTCTCTATGTGACTTATGAATGAGAGAGTCTAGATAAGATAAACTTTGTTGAAATTCTTTTGTCAGAGCAGCGTTACAGTTACAGTATCAATAAATATGAATATAAATATAAATAGAGACTATTTCAAAAATTTGCAAATAAATAGACAGCACAGAGAACAACAACAGCAAGAAGGATAAGAATGGACAACAGAATGGGAAAAAAAAAAAGACAGTAAGGGTGAAAATAGACAACCAAAACGAAACGACAACATAAACAAAGTGACAATAGCAAAGAAAAAAAAAAAAAAGAATAACGCTTGTATGTTTCTAAATGTGACCCGGCTGAGGTCGGCGCCGGCGTCCCCGGATATCACTACAGATATTGAATGACTGAATAAATGACTGAATGAACGAACGACCGCATTTATGTACGTATTCAACTTCTCCATAAAGGTCTAGAAAATATCAGAATACGGTGTTTTATTCATATACCGAACCCGCACCCCGACACTCACTTCCGCCTTTTTTTCCACTTCAACTCTATTTGCATGTCTAAAGCTGGAGAATCATTAAGAAGCAACCAACCACGGCGACACGGTCTCGGTGCTCGCTGCCTCCCGGGAGCCGCTGAAGCATCCTCAGCCTTTGGAGAGAACGAATCAGGGAGTCTCTACAGGTCCCCTACGGGAACAGAAGAGAGCTCTCTTTCTAACTGGATGGTAAATGCCAGGACCCACAGGGGTACCGTAACACACAGCTGGGATAATAAGTATCACGAGGAGACCCGGCATCCACCCGCAAACTGAAACCCGGAGCGGGAGTTTCTCCGAAGAGTCCCCGTTGCCGCCGTTCTGACTCCCCCTTCCTTCAGAATGGAAAAAAAAGGAACATTTATGGAGCGAATATGTAAACATCCTTCCCCTTTATTTGCAGTCCTATTGAAATGACAAAGGAAAACTAGGTTTCATAATACAGTGATCCCTCACTATAACGCGGTTTACTTTTCACGGTTTCGCTACTTCACGGATTTGCATGGTGCATTGTGTTCTGCATTCTGATTGGCTAAAAAGTCACTCCGCTTCCTCTCTACCTGTGCGTCAATAACGTTGCAGTTTAATATGTCCACAAACAGCTTGCCAGATTTACATGACGTACGTGCAAATTCTCTCGCAATTTCCAGTTTCTCTAAAACCCATAATGTTGACAAAACGCTCTGAACCGACAAAAGGGCCCTAAAGGCAGCGGAAGATGCTATCTATCGCAGATAAAGTTAAACTTCTGGACATGCTAAGGGAAGCTAATAGCTATGCGGCTGTAGGTCAGCATTACGGAATGAATGAATTTTCCGTTCGGTCCATAAAGAAGGAAGAAAAAAACATAAGGACGACAGCGGCGATACGTTTTAATAAGGATGCAAAAAAGGTTGCAACTGTCCGTAATTTTTTTCATTTTTAATTTTCTCCCGTTTAGTCCAATTTCTCGGGGCGGTGCTAATCTACGCCATTTGAAGCCTTCTGTTCACATTGATGATTAAAATTATTATTTGACAGTCCAGTACAGAAGTTGTTTGTTGAAAAAAACATTTCTAAAGTACAGTACTTTTATTTGTGAAACAAATGATTGAGCCTGTAAAATGTTTTGTTCTTTCTTTTCAATGTATAATAGAGTATTTCATTGTATAATAATTGTAAAAAAAATAAAGGTTTCTACTTCACAGATTTTGCCTATCGCCGGTTCTTTTTGGAACGTAACCCCCGCGAAAAACAAGGGTTTACTGAACATGTTTTCATTCTATTCACCCAAATACAACATTTATTTTGATGGCTATCCAGATGAAAGCGTCGACTCATCGATATCATACTTTCGTGCATACTTTGCAGAGTAGCGCACTCTGCGCGGCTTCTTTTTTCTCTTTTTAAACAACATATGAATCAACCGGAGACATTAATTCGTATTGTTGCGCGGTCGAACCAGCAGGGGATTGGAGGAGCTCAGGCTCGGGATTAAATTTGTCACGGTAAAATTGTACCACTAGTGTTAATTTAAAGGCAAGACCCGAATATTTAGCGAGCGAGAGATAGCCGGTGTTCAGCACGGAGGGCTCTTCTCGGAGACGTGAGCACAAACACTCCTCTTTGCTGATTTACACGGGGGAGGAAGAAAGCGTGTGCTTTCCACACATAAAAGTCTTGATAAACCCGAGGGCCCTTTTCTTTATATATTTCTATTTTCAATTCCGTCTCCTCCTCCTCCCGGATGTCACCTCGGCTCACTTTCCCCCCCGTCCGCTCGCCGGAATTCAGTTTAATACGATAGCGTGAATAGCGGTGACTGAACATAATGGCTAAAACTTGCTAGCAGGCTATAAATGTAGCCCTAATGGCGAAACCATTATAACATTTGCTCCAGACTCGGACTGGGTGAATGTGTTGCTGCAGGAAAACAGAGGCGGCTGCAGGCGGGGTGTGTGTGTGTGTGTGTGTGTGTGTGTGTGTGTATGGGTGGGGGGGGGGGGGGGGGTAAGATGCTTCCTTTCCATTAGCTGATTGAATTGGAACCCGGTCCTGTGGGCTGGGAACTGTTTGCAGCACATCGAGCACAACTGAGACGTAAACAACACCCCTTGTTAGCGAGCTCACCAAAATGTCATATCAGAAAAATAACACCGAGCGTTGACTGTTCCACTGTCTTCTTTGCGTCTTTTTTTTTTTTTTTTTTTTACCAGAGGTGGTTTCTTAAGTGTGTTCTCTGTACAGCTATTTTTTTTTCTCCCTTTTTTTTTGGTTTTATTATCCACCCCATATTTTTCATGAGCCACAGCGAAGGCCTAATGGAGCGTGGTTTGCAGGAGTAGCTGGACAGCAGTCTTCGACAACGTGCTTCACATTAGGATCCAGCACCTACCCATGAGCAATGTCAGGTTTAATAAATGATATACTGCCTTTTATTTCTTGTCTCTATTGTACAAGACGCCATAGGAAGAGGGTTTACAAACCGTAAGGGTGTCTTTTTCCTTGTAACCAGGTCAACAGTGAAGATGTTTTCTGTCAGGAGCGGGGGAGGGGACGGGAGCGCCGGCTTGATGATGCGTACTATTGTCGGCCGGGAAATGCATGTTTTATACAGAAAGTCCTCGAGAGGAAAAGACGTGGTCAGATATAGATTTATAAACGACAGTGGAATTTCTCTGGAAATGTGGAGGTATCAAAGGGGAGGGGGGGGGGTGATTTGTGTGTGTGTGTGTGTTTGTGTGTGTGTGGGTGGGTCGGTGTAATTTTCAGCCCTGGAGAAAAGTGGCAAAATAAAAGTTAATAATAATAAAAAAATTAAAAAAAAAGACTTGTTGAAGCGTTAAATACGCGCCAGCTGCCGAAGTAAAAGAGATTAAAAAGAACAGCGGCGAATATGGAAGTGATCAAAGCAGGTATTAATGGAAAAAAAAAAAACATATCACGCTCATTTCTGTTTTTGGTTGAGGAGAAAAAAGGCAACCTCGCTTTGCTGTGATGTGTTTGCTTACTAAATGTTTGATCTGACTCAGTAATTATGCACTTTGCGTGTGTTAACAGGAGCCCCATAAAACCCCGCTCGCCGCAGGTTTTGTTGTGTTTGCAGTTCCGACAGCATCTGCATTTCAAACACCTGGCGCCTCCCGGAGATAACGGACCTGGATATACCGAAAGTCTGCGTTTTCCGTGTCGAGATTCACGGCGGGAAGCTCGCCGGCATCGGAACTTCACTTCGGCTTCCGGTATCTGACTCAGAACGACCGCGAACCCCAAATGATTCGGCTCTATCCGACAGGAAAAGTGTAATTTTGTTGTTTTTTTTTAATTCACATCAGATCTTGTTTAGAGGAGAGGCGCAATCAGCAAACGGGCTCTTAACACGTTTATTGTGATTTCCCTGATAAGCAGCATGGCGCATGATTAAATGGTTAATAAAGTATAATTCCGGGTTTTATTGCCCAATTTAGTCAAATAACAACCCAAATAAATTTCGATATTACATTTCTGCGGATGCCGGTTCTATTTTCAACTGTTTTTCCTTTCGCAAAGCACCCAGGGTGGGTTTGAAGAGCCGAACTCCTGCCTTAATTTGTCTGGAAGGAAATTCATCGATGCTGAGATGTTTTGTCGGCAAATGTAATTAAAGCTCTGTTAAGGATTTGGTTTGCCGTCTAATAATGCAATGTGAATAAATCTTAACGGCCCGCTGGGAAACGAAGGCCATTATCAAGAAAAATGCTCTTTTTGACTAAATGGATGTCTGTGTACGTTTGTTGATGGAAAACAAACAGCAAAGTTGATGTGGCCTGTTGGATGTTGTTTAGCCCGCTTTCTTTCTTTCTTTCTTTCTTTCTTTCTTTCTTTCTTTCTTTCTTTCTTTGCATGAACTGAGAACTTGAGTTTCTGAGTGAAAACCGTGAGGGGATTAGAGATACTCGGGTGTTCTTACGTGATGCAGGAAGATACATTGGAGAAAACTCATCAGGTCAGAGTTAGCCGATTCTGATTCTATGAGAAAATGGAGACAAGGTAACCTTTGTGCATGTGTGTGTGTGTGTGTGTGTTTGTGTGTGTGTGTTGGAGTGGATTAGAGAGCGTGGAAAACTTCTGCAAAGTTCAGCAAGCCAACGAACTGTAGTTGCGTTCAAGTCACACAGAAGAGAGAATCGCCTCAAGAGATTACACCCTATGGAATGCAGCATTACACACACACACACACACACACACACACACAAATGCTGGAACATTATGAAAAACTTTTGTGTCATCTGACTTCTATTCGAAATGTTGCAGTGGAAAAGTGATGTGCGAATAGTGCAGAAAATGACCAAATTGATGGAGAAGATGGATGCTAGTGATCGGATCCAGTCATTCTTCTACGTGCAAACATAAATCACAATGCAAATTTCGGGCTCCTTTGTATTTCCTTACGTTTTTTGGCACCGCGCTTGGAGAGCTTTTTATTGGTCAAATGCTTGGGATCCCAGTGAATGACTATGATTTACTGCTATCAAATCCAGTAATGCGTAATTGCGGATGACATTGTGATCTGTAGTGAGAGCAGAGAACAGGTAGAGGAACATCTAGAGAGGTGGAGGTATGATCTGGAAAGGAGAGGAATGAAAGTTAGTCGCAGCAAGACAGAATATATGTGTGTGAATGAGAGGAACTCGGGTGGAACGGTGAGGCTACAGGGAGTGGAGATCAAGAAGCTGGAGGATTTCAGGCACTTAGGGTCAACAGTCCAGAGCGTAGGAGAGTGTGGAAAAGAGGTGAAGAGACGGTCCAAGCAGGTTGGAATGGGTGGAGAAAAGTGTCAGGGGTACCAAGAGATAGAAGAACATCAGCCAGAATAAAAGGAAAGGTGTACAAGACAGTGGTGAGACCAGCGATGATGTTTGGACTAGAAACTGTTCCAATGACCAAAAGACAGCAGGCAGAACTAGAGGTTGCAGAGATGAAGATGTTGAGGTTCTCTTTGGGAGTGACCAGGATGGAGAGGATCAGGAACGAGTCTATCAGAGGAACGGCACATGTTAGATGTTTTGGAGAGAAGGTCAGAGAAGCCAGACGGAGATGGTTGGGTCATGGACAGAGGAGGGATAGAGAATATATTGGTAGACGGATGCTGGAATTGAGCTGCCAGGCAGGAGGTCTGGAGGAAGACCAAAGAGAAGATTTATGGACGTCGTGAGAGAAGATATGAAGGTAGTTGGGGTGAGAGAGGAGGATCCAGAGAATAGGGTTAGATGGAGAAAGTGGACTCGCTGTGGCGACACCTGAAGGGAAAAGCCGAAAGAAGAAGAAGAAGAAGAAGAAATCCAAATTAGAAAACAGGATATTTGAGCAAGTCTGCTGTCTAACGCGCACTTTAACATTTCAGGCGAAGAAGAAAACAGAAATAAATACTTGGATTTAATGCAAACTTCACTATTAGCATTGGACTGTACATATAAAGGGTGGAATTCTCCGTCTTTTTATACATATATATATATATATATGTGGATGCATTCATTGTGTCGCCCCCTCGTCCATGCATCCACGCTCTCTCGTGCACGTCTCATATAGAAACATACAACATCACCATTTCGCGTTTATCATCATCGAACGCCGATTGGGGCGAGATATCATAGAATCGATGTATTTGCACGTCGGCGGCCGCAGCCTTTCTTTCACCGCTCGCACGTCCGACCCTTAAAAGCCCTTCACCGATTCCTCGACCGCTCTTAATGTTTGCAGACCGCCAGGGTCATGAATGTTTGATCAGGGGACTCGGCGTTCAAGATCCTCGCCGATTTCGACTCATCAGCCGTCCCTCTAATTTTATACACGATATGTTTTATGAACACTTAACCGAATGCCATAAAATATAACGTTTCTTGCCGGGTCGTATTTTAATTCCTCGCCGCGCGTTTACGTCCCGCGCTGCACGCCCCATATATCATGAGGATGTTTAAAGGTACTTTTTGCTTCTCTTGACTCAGTATGTAGACATTCCTGGCTTAATTAGACCGCCGTGTTTGATTTTGCAGGACGGGTCAAGCATGCGGGAGATGTAATTTATTACAAGATGTGAGTTTCAGGCTGAGATCCTGAAGGGAGGGGGGTGATGGGTGACTGAAATGAACGAGTACCCGGTTCTCTTAGATAGCCGGGCTTCATCGTCACCGAAGGCCACGGACACGTAGTTATATTTGAACGAAGAGGCCACGGGGTCGCGTCGGATAAGATGAGTGTCGTGACTCATGGGGGGGGTTAATTCGTTCACGTTTTTTGTGTCTCGCTGAGTCAGACTGGATGCATTCAGGCTGTAGAAAACAAAACCCCTGGAAAAAGAAAAACAAAAAGGAAAAAAAAAACTCATCTCATCCGGTCGGTACAGAAACCCTTTTGTTCTGCACCTCGAATACAAATGTGTTGCTATAAAACCCCGCTGCAAATAATGAATGACTCAGGGAAACGTGTCTGAGGACGCGCACGTAGACACACGCACGCACACGCATGTCAAAAGTCCAGGAGCATTAGAAAAAAAAAAAAAAAAAAAAAAAAAAAGGGGGTGGGTGGAGGAGTGGGGGTGCATATCCCCGCTGCTGCAGCCGGCCGCTCCTGCAGGAAGCCCCGCTGACTGACACCGACGCCGCGTCTCGTCCTTCGGCTTGATCCCCCCCCCCTCCTCCCGCCATCCTCGGACGGTGGGCTGTGTCTGCGGCTGACGGAGAGGCGGTGCGGGGGGGGTTTGCGGGGGTGTGCGGGAGTGTGCGGGGAGGGGCGGGGAGGCTGACTCTGCCGCGTCGGGCTTGGGAGACGGTCGCTCTCCAAGGTGCTGAAAGTCGGAGCGCGTCGGTCTCGCCTGCCAGACGACGGAGAGAGAGAGAGAGACGACCTCCAGCGAGATCCTCCAGACCTCCAACGCACCATCTCTTCGCTTCCTTTTCTTTCTTTCTTTCTCCTGGGGGGGGGACTGGGGGGGGGTTCCCCGTCTTTTCCCCCCAGACCTGGATGTATACATATTTTCGCGTGCAACAAGAGTGTCTCCGCTCCCTTTTCCGGAACCTGCAGCGCTGGGAAATAACGCTTTTTGAAGGATGTTCTAGCCCCGCTTCCTCCTCTTCTCCTTCTTCTCCTTCTTCCTCCTCTTCTTCTTGCTCCGCATGCCTTCGGACGTGAGCCTCGAGATTGTCCCTGACAGGTGAGTCCGGCGGGCGGAGGTGGACGTGCTACTTTTATTTTTTTTTTTGCACCAATGTCATTTTAAGATGGGGATTCAAGCGAAAAGGTTGATTTTTTGGGGGTTTATTTTTTCTGTCCGGGCCCTCAGCGGGGCCCAAAGGGGTGGGGGGTCCCTTTACCTTGGAGCCCGGTGAAGTTTGCTGTAAGGTAGATGTAGGTGCCGTGCCAAGGGGGCCGCCTCCGGACCAGCGTGCAAGCAAGCAAGTCCACATCTGTGTGTGTGTGTGTGTGTGTGTGTGTGTTAGGAGTTTGATGCCCTGCACAACGTTTGACATGGGAAAGCGGCCGCAGCGGTGAGTTGCGTGGGGCCCCTCCACGCAGACCTGTTGGCACCGGTGGACTTTCACATTGTTGATCTGTTAGATAGATGGGGAAGAACGAGGAGTCCAGACCGCCCACTTCGGTAAATGGATGTTTCTCTCTCTCTCTCTCTCTGTTTCTCTGTTTCTCTCTCTCTCTCTGTTTTGGACATCAACACATCCCTATAAGAGCGCAAAAACCGTCTGCATGCAGCTCCTGTCGGGGAGAGTTTCGTTATTATGATGAATATTATGAATATTTTGGCTTGTTGAGCGCCTGTTGTTTGTCGGAATAAACGTACAGCGGGTGTTTTTTTATTTTATTTTATTTTTTTAAGCGTGTATGTGTGTGTGTGGGGGGGGGGGTACAGATGACAGAAAGCCTTGCAAAAAAGTGACGGAGAAGAGGTGAGGTGAGGCGCGGATCGACATCCATCCGATTATTTCTCATGTCTTCCAGCCTGGCCCGTTTCCTCCGGCGGTGATGATGATGATGATGATGATGAAGACGATGATGATGATGAAGATGATGATGGTGATGATGACGGTGATGTTCGGGGAGCGCAGGAGGGATCCGGAGAGGATACCGGGAGCCTAGGGGGGATGCGATCGTGCTGGATGCGGATATCGACGTCGCGGCGAAGGATGGGCCCTCTCCTGGCGGCCGCCGTCGCCCTGCTGCTGGCCCGCGGCGGCGGCGCGTCCCCGGCGCCGTTCGGGAGCCCGGAGGATTACGCCGCAGACGAGGCGGAGCGGACGGCGGGAGACGGCATCGTGTTCGATGACTACCGCGGGAAGGGATGCGTGGACGACAGCGGCTTCGTTTACAAACTCGGGGACCGTTTCTACCCGGGACACTCGAATTGTCCGTGCGTGTGCACGGAGGACGGGCCGGTGTGCGACCAGCCCGAGTGCCCCAAGCTGCACCCCAAGTGCACCAAAGTGGAGCACAACGGATGCTGCCCGGAGTGCAAGGAGGTTAAAAACTTTTGCGAGTACCGGAGCAAAACCTACAAGATCCTGGAGGAATTCAAGGTAAGAGCTTTGCAACGGCTGGTTTGGTTTGTTTGTTTGTTTTTTTTTTGTCTTTATCTGGGATGCTGGCAAAGTTCAAACATCTCAGAGAGGTGCCATGGACGTCCCCGGTGTGGAGGTGGAGGTTCACCTGTGTCCTTTGAAACTTGACAAAAAAAAAAAACAACAATGAAACAGCCGCTTCTAGGCTGCAAAATGTAAATAAAAAGGCCCGGGAGACGACTCGGCCCCGGCGACCCTCGGCCACAGCGTGGACGCCACCCAGGCGGCCCCACGTTCAACGTCATCCCCGATCACAAACCTGTGGAGATCAATGCTTTGGGTGGAGACTGACAATCCAAGAGGGTGTCATCTCACTCAGCTGCAGCCGGCAGGTTAAGGACTAGTTTAGTTGTGCTGGTTGTTGGGTAAAGGAGCGGGGGAGGGGGTGTCGGTGTTTAGCTGAGGTCATAAAGATGGCTGCCTCCGGGAGCGATGTCACGCCATCGGCGGCATTTCACTGACACATGAAAGGACAGTTTAAGGAAAAAAAAAAAAAAAAAAAAAAAAATCAATCTGCAGACACTGAGTCACTGCTGCACACTCACACTGCTACATCTGTGTTTTATTTATTTTTTTCATTTTTTTTTTTTTTTTTTTTTTTTTTTGAGCCCGTCACTGCAATCTGTTCCTTCGGAGACACCTGCAGATGCAAAAGGAAATATTGTCGTTTTTCATAAGACCGAAAAAATAAACAGAGACGGTCGGCCCGTGGCTAAGGCCTTAAAGGGACAGCCGGTCATTGCTGCCGAATAAAATCACTGAAATGGCCGACTTATAGTATCGTTACCGCGGCCGCAACCGCCGTTACCGACCGAGACGAGCCTCCACAAGTAGAACCAAAGGTGCAGGAATTCGGAAAAATTCAACTTCCCGCCTCTCGCTGCACTTTTCTTTCTTTTTTTTTTTCTTTCCACTGATATTTTTAGACACCCATTACTCCGGAGCAGCCCGAGGTTAAAACAATTCATTCTTTTTCTCTAATAAAGCGGAGGGAAAGCGAAGCGGTCGGCGTGACATCCGATACGATTCGGACAAACATAAATGCAAGAAATTCCGTTTCTGTCCAAAGTGAAAGGACCTGAAAGGAGCCGTATATCTGTCCCAATCTATACAGCTTCTATTCTTTAACAAGACATTTAAATCTTACCCGTATAGGGGCCATACTGTGCTACTATCGCAGAGACAATTACCTCACTGATCAATGGAGTCTTATAAAATCCCCCGCTCCCCTCCGGCCAATCCTGGAGGCAATCCCAGCTGACACTGGGCGAGGCGCTCGCAGCGCCACGCCATCACAAGGCCGACATATAGAGACAGAAACAACCGCACTCGCAGCGACAAGCCAATTTGGATGCTCCGAATAAGCCGACTTGCATGCTTTGGGTACAAGTGGAAGGAGGCCGAAGCCCCCGGGGAGCAGCGAAAGCAGAAGTACAAACCGTCTCCGCTGAAGCAGAAGCACACATACTGGTGCACTAAAGACTGGTGAAAACCACAAGACCCATCGGACGCCTTTGGTTCAATGAAAGTAAAATAGGAGGTTATTGAACCATATAGACGCGTAGAGCGACAGCGAGGCAGGTATCTCACCCGATCTTGTGTAAGGCGCTGATTAATACAATAGTACTTCGTTACAATGAAATGCACAGCTCCAAAAAGCAAAGGGAACATTAAAATAACACATCCTAGATGTGAATGGATGAAATATTCTCCTTCAATACTTTGTTTTTGACATCATTGAACGTGACCGCAAGAAAATCACACCAAAACGATGAACGGAAATCCAATATCTGAACCCACGGAGGTCTGGATTTGGAGTCATACTCCGAATGAAAGTGGAAAAACACACGACAGGCTGATCCAACGTCCTTGAAACAAGTCTAAATGAATCCGTGTCGCTTCCCAAGTGGACACTTGGACGTCACACAGGTCTGACTGACGGACAATGTGTTGTTTAAGTGTTCCCTTTGAGCAGTAAACTTCATGGACTCAGTGTCGGCAAACACCTGCAGGTTATTGCTGTGTTCAAGCGGTTGATTCTTCCAATAATTTGCATTTGTTAGTTTATAACAATACGACCGTCAGATATAAAAATAATACTCAAACCGCTACTTGGAATAAAGCTGGGATTTAAAGAAGCATGTGTTCGCTAGCTGCTTGTCTGCTAGCTGCGTGTCTGCTAGCTGCGTGTCTGCTAGCCGCGTGTCCGCTAGCCGCGCGTCCTCTAGCCGCGTGTCCGCTAGCTGCGTGTCTGCTAGCCGCGTGTCTGCTAGCCGCTAGGGGTGTGATGGATCGGCCCATTTCAAACCCGTGTTCGATCGCCGCCGACTGGGATCGGACGGCGTGGAGGTCAGGCCTGCCTGCTAATGCGAGTCCTCGGCTTCCGCGAGGTGTGTAAGCCTGGCGGTTTGATGAGATCCCGTTCATCAATAGCGCGTCCCGACCTCGTGCCGACCTTGTCTTAACAACCCGAAGGGAGGAAGGACGTTGCGTTGTGCGTAACAGGGAATAAAAAAAAAACCAAACGTTTGTTTTAAAAGTGGCCAAACAGAAATAAAGAAAGTGACCCCCGAACAATTCTAGACCACCCAAGTTGTGGGTCCGCCTCCGACATGAGGGATCTTTTCCAGCGAGAACATGAAAGCGTCAGAGCCTGCAGACGGGATGGAAATCAAAGGCCGCCGATATCTTTTATACAGCGCGCTGTGTAAAGATGCCGACAGGTTAACCTTTGGTGTGGAACTAATTGGCATTTCTTTTGCAGTGATGGTGCTGAATTGTGCATATGTTTGCAATTTATCCAGAATCAGGCGGTGGAGAGGAAAAAAAAAACACACGCGCCGGCACAAAGGTTGCTGAAAATAACAGGACGAACGCGGCCGGATTGTTCCGGACGGACGGTTTCCGGCGACCACCAGTAATTCGTTCCTCTCGCGCGACGAATCGCGGATCGCGTCGGTGGTTATCGTCTTCGGTCTTGAAACTAACGCCGACATGATACGTGCATCTGCACCCTGACGATTCACCCTGAGGGCCTGTGTCAGCACCGGCGCCGACACAGTCTGATGGAAAATTTGCTATAATGGCTTGTTGAGTCTGCAGTTGTGGATTCCGTGGCGTTCGGCGTATTATTTACCCTCCTGAGTCATTCCGCTCCACCTCGGTGGGTGTTTCACCGACGGGTGACGAGGAAGGGTCGGGACCAGGAGGTGCAGGCGAGTTCACATCCCAGATCCGGGTCTCCGGCTGGGACGGGAACTCGATTGTGAACCGTCCTCTCCGCGCTTCCCGCCGTCCTGCTCGGGGATGAGGAAGGCGGAGAGAGTCCCCGGGTGCAAGGAGTAGATTTTATCCGTTTAAAAACTGAATAGTTTTGCATTGCATTTGCAACAAGAAGAACAAAAAGATATTGCAAAAAGATGAAGCTTTAATCCTTCATTTCCCTTGAAAAATCAATTTTTGGGCGAGGAATCAGACAGACGTGCAGCTCTAAACCAGGGCTCTGATTTTTGCATTTAGAGGGTTTAAAGGATAAATAGGCCTAAATAACAACAATAATAGCAATAGCAATCATAATAACGATGATGATAATAATAATAAGACTGGAATCATTCCAGTGACGAAGGAGAGAGCAGTAACTGTGGGCTTGAAGCCGCAGTGATCGCAGTACGTCGGTGTTGAGTTCGCCTCTGAAGAAGGTGTTTTGACTGCAGGCCGCCATAGATGGCTACCGTAAGTGTGTGACGCCAGTCTCACGCCGAGGATTCTTTACAGAGAGCGTCCGGGACAGGACGACCCAACGGAACTGAGGTTAGACTTATCTAATCTCACGGATTAAAAAGAAAACAGTGCCGGGTTTTCCGGTTTTAAATTGTACGACGGGACGGACCGAGCAGGAATGTGATCGTCCGTGATCTTTTTCAGGATCTGATAAAAAACGCGGTGTCCATCCACCGCGTCTTGACATTTCATTAGGAGACGAAATCCCACACCGAAGCGGCGCTTCCCGGAAAAATAATGTCGTCGCTGTTGTTACGAGGCGGGAAAGAGCCGCCGCTGTCACGGGAACTAAAGATTTCTGTGTTAATCCAGACGTCTGGGTGGAAAGCAGAATCACGGGCTTCACCTCAAGAGAAGATTGATGTACTGTAAATACTTTTTATCATTTTGTTAGATGAGGACGTGCAGCGTTTGAAGCTTTCATGGGACTTGCTTTACAGCAACACCCACTTGGCACCCGTCAGTGTTACCATCACATTTAAGGCCGTGACGCGTCGCAAATAACTTCAAGTCGCAAATAACTTCAAGTCGAGGGACAATACGGATAATCACGCGGTCGCTCGCGTTAGTTTTCTTGTTTATCTCGCCGATAAAACGGCACAAATTCCAAACCTGAACACAAACGGATGTCAAAGCTGTGAATGTTATCGTTACAAACGATGAGTCAAATTAATAAAACAATATAATAGCCCATCGCGCTGCAATTGTATTCCGTCTGAGGCGACGGCGCGGCTCAGAACAATGAGGCGACGGTCCCTGCAGACAAATCATCGCAGTAATGCGGGCCTTTGCCATGCATAAGCCGCCACCGTTTTACCCGACGGACGCCCGGGCCGTCTCTCAGCTCCAGAAATAAATTCAATAGCCTTTGACCCCGTTTGGAAAAGGGACGGTACAATATTTACATTGTGTGATTCTTCCGCAAAATGCCAAACTGGGGTGATAATCTCCCAAATTAAAGAAGTGCAGAGCCTTGATAGATACATGAACAGGCCAGACACTCTTTCAGTCTCTCAGTCTCTATGAAGTCATTCAAACTGGCAGTGATTGGTCGACGAGGGCTTACCTCCGTTATTCACAGTTCACCTTTCAGGCCGGCCGATCCCGCTCTCTTCCCTCTGCAGTAATCGGGCTCTCATTTCTGCGCCGCCTGCACCACCGAAGGGAACGCCTAACTTGAATTTCGATCCGAAAAGATTGGTTTCGACCAGCGCGCTCATATAATGCAGATTTTTAACAGCAGAGATGGGGAGGGGGCTCTTTCCATAAGCCAGTCAGGATGGTATTTTTTATTACATTTGGAAAGGTCCGACGACTTTGCAATCACGGCGACGGAAGAAAAATCCCATTGGATGGTAAAAGCCATTAAGAAGAGATAGAAAGCGCAAGAAGCTCCATCGCTCGTTCGGTTTGGGAGTATTCTGAAGGCTAAGCCGGGACTCGGTCCGGGCATCTGGAATGAAAGATTCATTCTGCTTGTTTCTTTTTATGGACCCAAACTGAGCCTAAAAAACAAGACGCTGGAAGCGCATTAGAGCTGGCTGATGCGTTCAACTCTTCCAACCAACAAAAATGAGTCCCCGCAGGTGAATCCATGCAGACGCTGAGCCAAACAGCAATTATACGTTCAGGAACCGTGTCTGACAAAGCTAAGCTAACGGCGCCGCGCGGCTCCGCTCATCGATTCGCCGCGGGGCCGCTGATGCGACGCTAATAGAACGCGCTCGTGCTTTTCGAGATACGTCGGCCTTTTCGACGCCCGTGTTTTCACGGCAAACATTTAAGGAGGCGTCGACGGACGAGTCCTCCGTCCCCCCCGCTGTGTGCCACGCTCACTTTTCTCAGCAACATCTCCGATAGCTCCCCACCGGACAGCGAAATCCTTCCCCGCAGATTTGTCCATCTATTAGCCATGGAGGGAACTACTTACTGACAGACAATTAAAATAAATGAATAAACAAAAAAGTCAAAACGACGGAAAAAGGAGGCGCGAGACGTCGGCCCGCTGCATCGGCTGTCGCAGGATATGTCAGGGGATTCCTGGCGTAGTTAAATAGAACAAAACTTTCCCAGCGACCGAGGCGAATTTGTCCTGGTGTAACAATGACGGAAAAATACCGATTTATAATTCCGAATTTCTGCAGCCTCCAGTCACCCACACGGCTGAAACTACGTGTTCTCGGACAAAATAAAAGTTGTGCGAGAGTAAATACGTCTACGTATCATGTACAAACACAGACCCGCCAGCGCATTAGTAATCAGCGAATCTGCATATTCGCGCTGACAAGTCGGAGAGCAAACAGCTATAAAAGCCGCACAAATTATTGCTGGGATTGATTTTCCTATCAAAGACTTGCACTTTAAGTACCCTCGTGCAGCATCAGCCGTCCGCTCTATGTATTCTCTGACCTCTGGTAAAATATTGTTTTGACTGGACCATCAGCAGCAGGCAGTTTGACTGTCAGCCCGTTGCCGTCACCCCTATTAACTGCAGGGTTGAGTTTCCTGCGACCCTGTTGTCCGGCCGGCGTCGCCCCGCTGAAGGTTATTTGACTATTAATTTCCTTCTACTTCAACTCTGTTTACCTCAGCGCGGGAATAAAGAGCGCGACAGGCCACCGATTCAATTCCACGCCGAAGACGCCGGCCTTTTCTTCGACTCGCGGCACATCTACGCTTGTCTGCCGACGCTCCCTTTTTCTTTTGTCGGACTGATCGTCCCAAACGCATCGCAGCTGGATTTATATTTCAAATTGTGTTTTTGTAAATACGCTACCTATATCCCATCTTTACATTTCTGCCCGAGGCGCCAATCTTTTGGCGTAACCTTTGAAATTAGTCCGTTTTATTTTTTTAAATGCCAAAACGATAGCGCGCGTCTCTTTCTAGCAATCACCGAGTGTTTGCTTCAAAACCGCTGTTTGAAGCTCAGGACGGGGAGGAACGGGGGAGTGAATGTCAAGGAGCTAGCTGGCTATTGATTGTACGATCAGGAAAAGCGATAACGGCAAAATCCGCGAGCCGGGAACGAGACGAACAAAGGATCTCGGCGGCAAACGTCTTCCGGTTGCACGTGGGATCCTGCTTTGCCAGATGGTCCAAAAGTCGGGCTCTTCTGCCGATACAACACGTCTCTCGCCACACGGGGGTTAAATTGTACCATAAAACCGCAAATTACTCGACAGGGAGACTAATAAATGTTTATCGGACTTGGTGGTGTTATCAATAATTCCAACTTTAAGGATGAGCCCTATTGTTCGTCTTATTAACAGAAAATAGCTTCACAAACTAAATAGCGAGTGAAAGTATGCATTATTGTTGCAGTTGTTTTCTCTTCTAATTATTTCCCGGCGACGTGTCGGCCCCCTCATCAAATAGCAATCAAGTTTGGAGTGGGCCGGATCCGAACTCTCCGATGAGGTAATTGTCCTGCTTCTGCAGGAAAACGTGCGCCGCACTTTCTCAATTTAGTCATTACAAACTTCAACCTGACGTGCGATTGACGACCCGCTGCCGAGCTCGTAGAATGAAACGAATTCACAAAATATCGATTTGTTCTTTTTTTTTTTTTTTTCCCTTTCCATTTCGCCGTCATTTGTTTTCGCGTCTGGAGGTTAAGTGACGACCGGTTCCTTCTCCAAGCGGGCGATTCTGGATTCCGCGGTGCTTTTTCGCACAGCGAGGATTCTGGCACGCCGTTGTTTCCCCGGTTTATCAGCGGCGGCGTCAGATGAGAGCATCAGCGAGATCCGAGCTCGACATTTTTCAACCTGTTAGCTGTTCCATGACGCAAGTTGGGGAAATGGTACCCTATTAATGAGGAGGCTGCACAAATGAAACCTCACATTTGTGTTTTAAAAGCAGAAGTCGGGCTTGTTGCCGGAAGCCTCCCCAACTGGGATTTCTCCGCAAACCCGACCATAACAGAGACACTTTGTGCGTCAACGTACTGAGGGGTTTGGAATATCCACATGAATTATTAGGGCCGAGTGTAAAAGCCTGTCAGATAGACAACGTGACCGACCTGTCATATAAATATTTACTTCAAATAAAAGCTCCTTTTCTTTCCTTTCGCTTTGTGCGATACCCTTCTGATCTATTCTTTCCTTTCTTCCTTCTTTTTTCTTAAGTGACATTCATTTTGCACAGAAAAGGTTAAGAATGGCTTCGAAAGATTTCACACCACGATCCAAGTCATTTTTTTGAGGAATATTTTCTTCATTTATTTAAAGAATTCACAGCGGCGCGATGGCGCAGGGGTTAGCGCTTCTGCCTCACAGCGAGAATGTCCCTGCTTAGAATTCCGTGCGCGGTCCTCGTGTTTGCATGGGATTCCTCCGGCTTCTCCGGTTTCCTCCCGCAGTCCGAAAAACATGCGGCGTTTCGGTTGGATCTAAACTGTCCAGACATATTGATGACCCCATGGTTGCAGGTGTCAATATGTGGCCTTGTGATTGACAGGCGCAGAGTGAGCCCCGCCTCTCGCCTTAAGACCGCTGATATCACTAATTATTTGACGTATCAGTACATTGAGCGGCTCTGATAATGGAAATTATTCCCCGGCACGAGGCATATTAGATTTGCAAGAACAAATTAAACGTCGGCTGCTTGCTCTTTCGGCGGAGTCTTGTGACATTCCTGTTATTCCGTGCAAAACCGTGGCTATAATATAATTTGGAAATGCTTCTGGTGAGAAATCCCTCCCATCCCACCTTTTATATTCCAGTTACAGTGACTGTAAATGACACCTACCGCGTTGCAGGTTATTCCAGTTTACCGCCGATGGCAAAAAGCAGCTTGACTGAATTCAGACGGCAGGTATGTTTGGGCTGAAAAGTCCGCCAACCCTACTTTTAAGCCGAGCCAAAAAGCCCCGTGGACAACCAAATCTTGCAAGCGTCGGAGATCGAATTAACCGCTACCGGGAACACACGAGATAATCCCATCGGACACACGCGCAGAATTACAGATGTGAATCATTACTATGATGTCTTAGATGCAGATCTTCTATGTCAGACACGGCTCGGATGCTCCGGCGCTGACCCTTTATCTCGCCACGCTTTCCCAAAACCTTACTTGTCAGGCTCACAAAAATATAGCCGGTACCTTTCCGCCGCTAAGCCGGTACATTTCCTTACACGTGCGCAGGGGAGGGCATTTCTGCAGGGAGCACGATTCTACATGCCAGACTTTGTTTGAGATGTATCTGTGCGGGAGGACAAGGATCGAACGCTGGTGCGAGTGTGATGTGAGAATCCTGTGACATGAATTTCTCATCAAAGGGGAGAAAAAACGCTCGGGCTCCGTCGACTTGTGAATTTCTTAAAGGACTTGATTGTTTAAGCGCAGCTCTGACGCAGAAATAAAAGGCTTTGAGATGTATTTTACATGAGAGAGGGCCAATCAAATGATACGCAACATGGTGGATGAGCTAAAAAAAAAATGTCTTGGCATTAACATCACAAAGGTTGTGAACGTTTCGAGCCGGGATCTAAAGCGCACATCAATGTGCGAGATAATCAATGATCAAATTCTAAATCTCTGCACTGATTCTGCTTCAGTAGGATGTGAGGTTTTGCAGTCTTTGGAGGAAGACTCTCTAAAGAGACACACTTATGTGTTGAGTTTCCCCCTCAAAACGTCGGAATTCGTACATTATCTCTCATAAACGTTCCCATCAAATGCGACTAGTTTCCCATTTGCAAAAGTGGAAATATAACTGTAGCTATAAATGGTTTACAACACTTACGTTGGTTATTTTAATCGCTGATATCGACGCAATATTTCATGTAACATTTGGTTGGAAACACAAACCCGATGTTAAGGGAGAGGTTACGGTTGCAACTGACAATATTACTTTTGTGGCCGTCTAATTGATATTGTCGGTCGGGTTCTGAGGATCCCGGCAGGACGAACCCTTGAGGTCAGCGAGCCGCCGCTCCAAAAGCCTGACTCAGAAACCATCATCACCGCTAACAATTATAGACGGACAAAAACAAGCATCCTTGAGCAGTCAGCTAGAATGGCCATTGATCTGCTTCAGGGGTGTCCGGCTCAAATACACAGGGGGGGAATTTAAAAAAACTGGTAAAAGTTGAAGGGCGGACCGGTGGTGATGTTTATTGAAAAGTTACTGAAACGACCTCCTTGTGCAAACTGAACCTGGAACTACCAAAGCCTATAAAAAAATCACGAATTATGAAATAGATTATAAAAAAAGAGACCTTATGGCTCTATCTGGAACTTCCCGGGAGTAAATCCGAGTGAAAACATATTTATTCCGGCAAACGACAACCAGAGAAAAACCGCATGTCCTGCAGTAGCGGGAGAAAAAAAGCTGACAAAAGTCTGAGCTCGTGACGCACAACTCTGCCTCCCGCTGGCCTGTAAACCCTTGTTCCTTCGTTTTCGGCATGTTTTTGGGAGGCCGGCGGAGCCGTGACGGTCTTGCCAATGCGCTGGCAGTGCATTGTGGGACTCCAAGCATTACGGGGGCGCGTGAAACATACCGACGGGTCGGCTCTAATAGTAATTAGACATTATCATGCGCGCCAAAGATTCATCCTGGTTTCTGGGCCTTGAGTCTGATTTTACAAACCTGTAATTAAACATATTCTCAGTCATGCACGCATTTTACACACGAGCTAAAATACACACACATGCATGCATGTGCGTAGAAACATGCATATTTAAGCACAAATGCAAGCCCACATATTAATACACACCTGCATGTTTTTAGTCACATATAGAGGGGCTTCTATACTTGTATATAAGATAAGAAATATACTGCTCAAAAAAAATAAAGGGAACACTTGAACAACACAATGTAACTCCAAGTCAGTCACACTTGTGTGAAATCATAGTGTCCACTCAGGAAGCAACACAGATTCATTTGGACTTGTTTTCAGGACATTACATCAAAGTTGGCTCAGCCTGGAGTTTGTTTTTACACTTTAATTTTGAGTGTGATTCCTAATCCAGACCTCCATGGGTTGATACAATTGATTTCCATGGATCATTTTGGTGTGATTTTCTTGTCAGCACATTCAACTGTGTAAAGAGCAAAGTATTTCATAAGAATATTTCATTCATTTAGATCTAGGATGTGTTTTTTAAGTGTTCCCTTTATTTTTTTTGAGCAGTGTATAATGTAACACACATTCACAATGAAACATGCTCCTTGCATCTCCTCCTCACCTTCTTATCAATGGACGGACTTATCGTTTTGCTGAAGGCTCCGTGAAAAGTGTTATATGAAGCTTAGAGACCATTGTTAAACTAGTAATGTTAGTTACTCTTCATTCAAAGACCTAAAACAATAGATGGGCGCACTGTGCTTCCGTACGTAGGAACACTGTGCTTCTGCATGCATGTGTGTGTGTGTGTGTGTGTGTGTGTGTGTGTGTGTGTGTGTGTGTGTGTTTCACAACACACTGATATTGGATGGGCGTTCTGAATTGATGTACTGACACAGAAGTTCAGCTGCCATGATGATAATCTCAAGAGTGGAGGGAATTAAAGCAGAGATACAGCGGCGGTTGTTAACTGTGACCATTTAAAGTTCTTAGAAAAAGGGTACAAAGGCGGCGAGAGGTAAAGTGTGAAATCATCCAATAGCTCCAGCCCTCGCAGCTATCTATTAGTTTTCTTTTACACACTTTATAAGAGATTTTCTTTCTGCATGTTCCTCATTTACGCCACACGCTTTTGGTTCGTCATCACATGGTCAGTTTGTGGCTGCAGTGCATCTGTTAATGATGCTAATAATAATTATAATATACAAGATCGAGCCCGTAAAGTTGGCTGATAAAAGCGAAGAGCCGCAAATCATCCTACGAATAGCGGCGTTGTCGCGACACCTTTATCCGTAGAAGGTGACGTGTTTGGGTCCCTTAATGTAACTGGGACAATGAGAGTATAATTACAAAAGAAAAGGCTAAAAAGCTCCACTTCAAAATCGGATAATGGGATATGAGGCAGAAATAGATTGGGTCCACCCCCCTTTTCATGCATGGATGATAAATATGCAAGCGGTACTGTCAGCAAGTTCACACAGCTTGGACTAATAACTGGAAACCCTTGGAAAAGCGAAGACAGCTTTGCTCAAATGCGACAAAAGTACGATCGCATACAGATCTGAAATCTGGGCTGATCGACGGCGTGCCGTTCAAGAGTCGCTTTAAACGCCCGCACGCGAATCAGCCGGCGGTTCTGCGTGGACGCGAATGCCTTTTTTAATCACGTTACGAGACAGCTAAAGTATTTGCGTGACGGCATTTGCCGATATCGACGCACGGTCGGCGACCGACAAACAGTCACCTCACGTAAATATGAGAGGCAATCAAATACGGAGCAGTTATCCTTCCACCACTTTGCTAAAAGAGAGTATTGAGTGCAGAGCATTTAAAGTAGTGTTCAGAATGATGAGCAAGAAGAAAATGCAATATGATGAACAGCTGACCTTTCCTGATTCGCTAAGAGTTTGTACTTTTTCGGTCCATGTAATTGCATCTCACTTCATTTTCCTGACAAAGCACTTTGAAATGATCCTGTTGAGTAAAAGCCAGTAGCAGGAAGCTGTGAAACACTCATTTACATGTTGCGGAGTGAGACGGGCCTCTGGACTGCTTCCCGAAGTGGGCCGGAGAAAAATGCAGCAAATATCAACCCCGCTTAGACGCCCGTCGGAATTCGGAGCGATTCTACTCAACATCGGCCGCAGGCTCTGTTTGTGAAAACAGTTTTCCTTTTTTTTTTTTTTTTTTTTTTTTAAATCTGCCTATCTAATGATTTATTCACAGGTTATTGGATGCCTATCGTAATCTGCGTGCCTGCAGTCTTGAAGAGGATGCGGGTGATATGACATTCTGATGCAGAGAAATTGGCTGATATTTGTCGTACTTGAAGCACGTGAACAACATCAGAAAAATGGTCTTGTAAATGTGAAAATGCATGTTTTATTCATAGCATTTGATCGTTCTTAACAGTTATGTGGTTTAAATTGCTACCAGCTACACAGACTTTTAGTTTCTGCAACACGATGACGACGTTCTTGCATGTCAGGTAAACAAAGACCAACACCAGCAGAAGGACCTGAACTGATATTTTGGGATGTTAAAATGCTGATTTAATAGTAATTACACTGATTTGGAAAAGTCCTATTAGGACCTATGAGAACATTGTAATTAGATGCATCGGATTTCGGTCGGTTGACAAAACAAAAACTAACACGCCGGCAAAGGCGTCTTTTGATTGTATGTACAGCGGGTCGAGCGGTCGGCGTTTACCGTCGCTAATGACATAAACGGCGTTCAACAAACGATCAGCGTCTATGAAATGCTGGCCTCCTGCTGGGAGCCTGTTAGAAATGTAAGTCTAGGAAAAGCCGATGTGATATTTCACAATTAAAAGTTAAACCCGCCCATTTTTCCCACTGGTTTGCATAAAAGCTGATAGCGGCGTTCGCCTAAAAGGCTGGAATGGGTGGATAAAATTGTCTGGCTTATCAGTCTGGGCTACTGGAAGAGCAGCTTCATAAGGGCATTTCTGCAAAATTAGAGACCGGACAGCATCATATCCAGCACACCTACAGGACCGTCTAACCCAGATCCCGTGTTTCTTCTCCCCACAGCCGTCGCCCTGTGAATGGTGCCGTTGCGAACCAAATAACGAGGTGCACTGCGTGGTGTCCGACTGCGCCGTCCCGGAGTGCGTCAACCCCGTGTACGAGCCGGAGCAATGCTGCCCCATCTGTAAAAACGGTAAACGCCTCCTCTCCTGCGGGGTTCAACACGCCCCTTTTTTTGAATGTCGTTAAACTAAATGGACGACGGCGAGCTTCGCGGCGCTACGGCCGTTTGATGACATCGCGTTCGGAGTTAATTGATGTTTTATGAATTGAAATTATTACCCCGGACCCTTTGGACACTGACGAGCATTACTAGTTTGAATTATAAATGACACACTAAGCAGGGTAAACATTAGCCCATTGATTCAAGGCACGGTAGGAGGCACTAATGGGTCCTCAGAGAGCTTTTTATCTCCCGGTGCCCCAACACCCTTGTCACACTCAGCCAATCCCTAAATTAGAATTATAGGATTCAATTGGTTCAATGGCTATTTACAAAGCGAGGTGGGGAATTTCACTTGGCCAGAACCAATCCCTCGGTGGCAGATGGAGCTTTATGACTTGAAGTACAGTTACTCCTCACCAGCGGCAGCGTGATCTGGTCCGGAGTTGAACCGCGGTCGGCGGACGGCGCGTTTTTAAACGGGAGAAGTTAAAACACGACTTACATCTAAGATTCGGAGAATCGGAGGCCTGAAAAGAGCTGCTATTTCAAATGAGAAACAATTCAAATAAACAATCAAAATGCAGTCTCATTCTGGGCATCCCATGCCCGTTTTGTATTCCTATCATCAAATATCTCTCTTTATAATAAAGGCAAAACAAATATTTGTGATTGCACTTTCAAACACCGGTTGATCTATAATTGAGAAAAATGTCATTTCATCAAAGGCGGAAGCTAAATGGCCATTTCATCACAACAACTAACATAAGCAGGCTCTCTGACTCGCTGGCTTTCGTTTGAACATGAACGCGCACACACACACACACACACACACACACACAGAGTCACGATGCTAACAAGCTTGGGAACGCTGCTGGGAGAGAGCTAATCCAGGCTGACAAGGCACAGTGACACCCTTGGCATTTCAGGGGTAGGCCTGTCATTTCTGGGCCCCCCAAGGGTGCCAGGTCAAGCTCTGGTAGCAAAATAAACCTGTGTGGGGAGAAGGTGGTGGAGGCCTGTGGGGAGAGGGAGATCTAGAGAGGCTGCTTACCTCATTTTTCAGCCAAAGGATCGGAGCAGGTGTCCCAATTTGGGGTAAACACCGGGGGAATCCAGGTGCGGATTTCCCACCTCAGCTGGATAAAACATGTAAAAATGGCGTGCGGTTGAGGTTGGGTGATGTCAGGCTGGCTGGCGGCATAAAGATGCTTTACTGTTTCTACATTAGTGGCGTCGGTATTAGGCTCTTAAAGTGATTTAAGGTGATTTAATTTCTTAAGTCTTTTATATGGAGACATGAGTCCGTGGCTGTGTTTATTTATTGTGATGAACTGAATGGAGTTTTGACCCTTTTTGAGGCTCCTCCATGACAGGGACACACTCATAATTCAAACGCCGGGTGGCGGCAGATTGTTCAGGAGTGAGACCGTTTTTGCCGAGTGATTTATCCAAAGATTTTCTCACATTCGCTTGTCTCAAACATAAATCCGCGACTGACCTCGGCAATGCGGGACGGCGAGAAAAAAAAAAAAAACACCTGACGAATGGGAAATCCCTCTCCAGAACAAGGCTTCGTTTGTATACGGAGACAACTGTTCATTGAAAAAAAGGAATACATCCTTTACGTGGCTGCATCAGGCTTGTTGAGGGGCCAAAAAGCGTCGCCTTGTCGCTTGCGCTTTCCGCTTCCCCGTGGTGTCGAACGCCATCATAAAATCATAAAATACCAACTAAGAAGTTTTGCCAAGATCATATTCGCCCCTTATTACCCGAACCGGTCGCCTTTCCTTCAATGCCATTAGCATTAAAACAATGATCTGAAGATAGCGCTGTCATTTCGGAAAGAACATTAACACATCAATTCAAACCTCATTTTATACAATGTCATTTGCAAGAGGTAGTTTAGTATTTGATTTTTCTGACCCGTGAAACTGTTTTAAATTGTCTCAGGATAGCACAGAAGGCTAGAGGGGGATATCAAAATGGGAACTGGTAACAAAAACACTCCGGAGACCCCAGACAAAGGCAGTAAACCCAGCAGCGGCGACAGTAATAACATTGCTGAGCCCAAACGTAATCTGCTACCTCTATCAATTCCAAATATTACGTGTTACCTGACAGGCAAGAAATGTCAGAAAATGGCCCAAAGCCCCCCGGCTCCCGCTGATCCTTTCAATTTGCAGACAGAAAAGGTAGCCCAGGCGCACCCGCGGTCAGTCCGGCCCTTCTCGGACAATTCAAGCCGATAATTTCTCATACGGCAGATGCTTCGTTAATGAAAACAAATTGGCGGAATATTCAGCCTCTTGCGGTTCTCGCTGTTTAGCGGAGGCTCAAATGCTAAGCATTGCACTGAAAGCTGCTGCTGCTGCTGCTGCTGCTTTGAAACTGCAACCTGTGATTGTGCAAGATGAGCCCCCTGCAAGATTCATTTATCTTATATATCACTGGACGCCACGTGTTACAGGAGAACACCTGCGATACTTTGGAGGCAGACGAGGAGGTCACACGTGGAATACACAATGAGACAAACACACATCGCGAACGACTCTATTACTTGTCGGCGGAAGAGTTACTGGGGAAACGGGCGTAGAAACGAGGGGGAAGCTGTTACACAGAGACGTTAGATGGCAGAAATGGTCCGGCTGGTGGCTGACATGGGAACACGGAAGACAAATATAGGTCAGGCACACATCCTTAGCCGCCGATGGGGTGACGGTGCCGTCTGCAGAGAATAATACAAACTGAATTCGAAGACCTGAATCTGCCTTTTATTCACCGAGCGGTGATGTGTGTGAGACTTTTCACGATATGTCAGCTGAGAATTCACCGCCCGGCCTTTTTTAACCATGTTATTTTACAGTTAGCATTAAATTTTACAATGCTATTGTGCGTTTGACAGCAGTGGCCTTCAAATTATGGAACTGAGAGGAGAAACCGCATGACTCCTTAGCAGAGTCAATTACATCACCTTCTGGTTTTCTCTTCAGAACCCTCACCCTCCTGTATCCTACCGACAGTACCTGTATTCAGGATTACCGTGGAAACGTTTGGAAAGTTTTCATTTTCATTAAATCTCTGGTGTGAAGCAGGGATATGTGCATGTTTTCCACTCACTGCTGTTATGGTGCGCTGGTTCCCCGCGACGAGCAGAAGCTGTTGCAAGTTCTCAGCCGGCTTCCATCACCGCTGCAGAAGAAGGCGGCATATGCACAAAAAGGATGTATTAAAAACATGCCATAATAGCCTTCCTGCTCTCTGCCATCCAGTCTAACCTCCATGTTTATTTCTTGGATTAAATCAATGAACAAAGACGCCGCTTTATCGCGCCAGCTTTCGGCATTTCCAGTGCAAGGAAAGAATCGTGTCATTTCTCCATGTCGGTGGTCGTGCGTTGAATCACGTTTGACCTTCTCCGAGCATGGAAGTCCTAATGAATTATTCTGAATTTGTTTCTATTCATTTCATTTCATCGAATTCCATTCATTCTTATTGTCTCCTCTTTTTGTTTGGATTGTAGTTCCGAATTCCTAAAAAACACAGACCTCGAAAACAGGGATTAATGTTGTTCTGGGGGACTGAGATAGCGTTCCAAGTCCTTCGGGGCTACTATGTGATCGGCACATACGACCCGTCAGAAACAGCAGCTTCACGCCAAGAGAACAGACCGAGTCCCGACACACTGGAAGCAGCCCTGAGCAGAGATCACTCTAGGACAGAGGCGGAGGGAGAGCAGCCTGCAGCTCTTATTCTGCACACCACTTAGTGCCACTGGGGAACTGAACACACAGTCCTCAAGATGTACAGAATGTGAACCGCCGCTGGAGCGTGCGAACACATCCATTGTAGAATCCGAGGTCCTGTGTTGCGAGATGGTCTGAAATAGCCCACTGCTCCGCTGAAGACAAACGGACGTCCGTGGTCGTTCTGCAGGACCACAGCGAGCAGAATCCCTGCACTTGGAAACGGGGTGAATTTTGGGGGAAGCCTCTGCAACATGTGACACTAACCAGTGTCTCCAGTTAAAAGGGATAATCCACCACCCTAAGGCTCACTACATCCAACTTGTGTTTTTATGCAAGTGCTTCAGAGTGGTGGGATCACTCGCTGAGGAAGAGCAATTGTGACTTTGCTGGACTTATCCATGTTCTGCCCGGAGCCTTTCCTCAATGCTTCATGGAGCCGCAGAGAAACAAGCCATAAATACATCTGCATTTCATTTTCCTGTTATCGGGGGTCATTTAAACGGGGAGCTTCTACTAACCTACTCAGCTCAGAGGGGCATATTTCCCGTCGACAGCAGCCTTATATATCTTCAATGTCCTAAATGTACCGTCTTTTACCGCTCCCAGTGGAGGCTGAGCTCTGCTCTGCACCGGCGGGACGCGGGACTGATGCCGGAGAACCCGGAAGTACAACTTCCGCGATGCGAGTCACGTGATTGTTTGTTATTGTTTTTTTAGCCCCGCCCACTCGCACTCACCGCGGTGGTTCCAAACCGTGTTGGAGGTGCTGAACGCCACCAGTTTCGTACCGCGAATTCACCGAATTCTTCTTTACTGGATTTTTTTTTCAAATTCAAGACATAGCTGTATGTTTTACTTGTGCACAAAATGAACATCAACATCACTGTGTTCAAAGAGCAAAACCAGCAAAACGTGATTTTCACACAGAAAAGCCAAAACATAATAATGACGACTTGCTGCAAACCGGTGTAATTTCTGCTGTTGCCTTTGACAGCGGTTCAGAAATTGGCCAAATCATGGCCAAGCGGGGGCGTCATTTATAATGTCAATTATAATGAGTCGGGTGCGTATCTTGACCTCCGCCGAACCCCTGGGGTTCGATCGAACCCGGGTTAAGAATAGCTGACTTAGGACAGAGTTTCGAACAAATGAGCTATGTTTTTTTTTTTTTTTTCTCTGCAAACCTGAATTTGAACTAAGAAGCCGAAAAGCGGAGCGGCAACTTTAAGATAATCCTCTCATCTCATCGGATGCATGAGCATGATCTGCAGTTGCAGATGGTCTCCACGGGGGCTGGGATGGGCATTGTCTGTGTTATTATTACCTGAAGGTCAGAAAGAAATCGCGCCAACTTAATGAGTTTTGATGAGATGTATTGGCTTCCCTCCAGCTGTCACCTGAAACACCGCACTTTCTGCAGGATGTTTATGTTTTGCCAAAACTTACTGGAGGATTCTTTCCATGCAACAAACGTGCATGCAATAGTGTTGAAATGGAAAATATAAAAACATAGCTCACCAGAATGGATTTTCCTTCCTTTTTTCCCATGGCCCTTTCTGTGAAGTGACAAATTGAAACCCAGTAATTCTGACATTAATTTAAGCAAAGCCCATCCGTTGTTTGAACTTTTGCAACCAATCAGAATTGCAAATGGTAGCCCCAATCGCTATGCGCTGAAACTTTAATGAGGGGAAGTTTTTACGAATTATTCCTCATTAATCATTGATTTGGTGATTTGTAGGGCAAAAGATGTCTGGGTGGTTGGATTAAAACACGGCTGAATCTGCAGGAGGAGCAACTAATAATCTTGTGTGACAAATGGAGCTTGGTCAAGACCTTGAGATAAAAAAGAAACCTCCGTTGT
This sequence comes from Fistularia commersonii, assembly GCF_037954325.1. NCBI lineage: Eukaryota > Metazoa > Chordata > Actinopteri > Syngnathiformes > Fistulariidae > Fistularia > Fistularia commersonii. Next base: position 21,256,782 of record NC_141287.1, on the reverse strand, counting down.
ATGTTCAGATTGCTTTGTGCCCGCAAGATATCTTACATGAAGCTGGGTCAGCAAAGCGCTTGCTAACAAGAGCCTATTTATCGCAAGTTTATAACTGCGCATATTGCAATGTGTGAAAAGATATTTAGTTGTGATGTTCCGTAATATATGTCGGATGCAGCGGTTCATCTCATACATTCATCTTTGTTAGCTCACTCTGCTCCTTCTTGGAAACAGTTAAAGGACGCCGAGGAAAGAGCGGAAGGACGATCACACAGCAGTCAGCCGGTGGGAGGTCTCACCTCCGTGTCTCTCATCTTTATCAAGCATTACCAAACTGCGCTGTAAAAGAATGACATCAAACCATTTAAAGCTGCACACACGTTGTATCTTCATTTCTGAAACACATTACCAAGGATCGCTATGTCAAAATCCTGAATAATTAGGCAACAGTCAGACCCAAAACCCCGAATTTTAACGCACCAGTGTTTGCGGCGGTCTGCAAGAATCAGCGGAAATTACTGTTACATTATTAAAAGTGGTCAATTTTACATCAGAGAGACATCAGACAGCCCTCGTGTTGGAAATTAAAACCAGACTGTGCTCGCCCACGAGTTTTGACTTAAAGCCATTAAATGATCGAGATTGAATAGACGTGACAATGCACGTTTTTAGAATTTGAATCGGTCAACTTTAGTTCCGGTGAGCTAACAGCGCAACTAGCCCGGTATCGATGTTAGCTGTCAACAGCGCTCGGTCACAACTTACATTGAGCCAAGTGTCAACAAGCCTAGAGTCCTGGCCGGTGTCCACTGGGACACATGAACAATATGTGCATCAAAAGAATGATGTCGTACTCTTCAATGAACAGTCGACTGGACTGGACACACAACGCTGATGCTCTCGAAGGTTCATCAGAACCCAACGCTTCGGACGCTCCTTTGTATTTTTGACGTCAAACTGGAAAACAGCAGTCTGGACGGCGCAACGTCACGAATTCTGTTGTCTTTTTTTTATCCTTGTTGGCCTCAGCCCAATCACATCCTGCCTATTTTTGTTTGAATATTCTCGTCCTTGCTATTGTCTGTTTATGTTGTCATTTAGTTTTGGTTTCCTATTTTCACCTCTACTGTCTTTTGTTGCTGTTGTTGTTCTCTCCGCTGTCTATTTATTTGTGGATGTCTTTTGCTATTTTCTAATTGTCATCTAATTGACTCTCTATTTATATTTGTTGACACTAAAACTGTTGCGGTGCTGTGACAAAAGAATTTAGTACAAAGGATCAACAAAGTTTATCTCATCCTATCTTTGGCTGTACCTTTCCACCATTGTCAACCATCGTTTTGGTTTCCAAAATGTGCCGGGGAAGCGCGTTTTGCAATTTCGCCAGAGGTCAAACGTCTGGTGACGTCGCTCCCTTTCGTCGGCCACGGTCCGATCGGACGGGCGTCCTTGCGTCCTCTCGACTCTGACGGCCGGTCGACTCTTTGTCTTTGCGCCTTAAAATCTGTCCGGCTTCATACGATCACACTTGGCAGCGGCGCCGCTCACCTTCTTACCTCATCAACCTCCAATGACTTGTTCCCGTTAACCTGTGCCATCTGTCCAGAGGCAGATCAATAAGAGTTAAGACTTGGCAGGCGTTCTCAATGTCCCCCTTAAGCTCATATCAAAGGGCTTTTATTAGCTCCAAATAGACAACGGCATTCATCTATGTGCAGACAAAGGATGGGGATATTTTGTATCCCGCTGCTCCCTTTGTCTGTGTCAAGTTTATTTATTGCCTCCCCTGCCTTATTTTTACTCATTAACACAGCGGGAATTGAAACCAGAAGGAAGTGCAATTCCTCAGATATCTGGTGCAATAGCAAAGGCGCCATTAGGGCGGCGAAGAATGAAATGAAAACTGAAAGTATCTGCACTCACCAGCTTGTCCGTCCACAAGTATCTTTTGTTTCCAGATCCAATTGAGAATCCGCAATCATCAAAATGCAAATAGCTTTTTATTTCTCCTTTGCTGAATTGATTCTGACAAAAAAAAAAAAAAAAAAAAAAGAAAAAAAAAAAACAAAGAAACAATGCAAATGATGGCTTATTTTTCTTGATTTAGATTTTATGCTCTGTTCCAACACGGAAAATAAAACGCTGGGATTCAGATCTGGGTCTTGGTTCGGTGTCAGATCCAACATCTGTGTGACGATATGCAGGACAGACGCCGAATAAATGAAATAATGCTCAGCGTCCGCCTCAGGGTTCGTGCAGATCGCGAAGACGGGCTAAAACCTTGACTTCTTGTCGAGTGGTGCATCGACCACCGAGTCCACTTGGTGTTTCTAAAAATTGACCTGTTCTCAGGAATTCGGTAGCGGTCGTCTTTTCCACAAATGATTTCAGGTGTTGAGTCGCGGGCACGGGCGAGTTAAAATACCCCGAAACGGCGCTAAGTTAATACGACTGAATTAAGAATGATTTAAGAATTTGAACGGAGATGAGAAGCTGAGTGTGAACTTATCGCAGCGACGGGCAGTGACGTTTATTTGAAACGGAAAAGCGGAATCCGGACATCTATATTTTGTGACAATCGCAACCTGGCAACCTGCGCCCGATATTTGGTTTAAAACGTCCTCAAAGTCAACTTTTTGTTTATTTTCCCAAACCACTGCGAGGGAAATGTGTAACTCGGCGAAAACACCCGGTCCGTCAGAACAGGATCCGTGGGTTTGTTTGGTTAGTTTTCCGTCATTTCTTGTTCAAAATTCTTGTCACGGAAGGAGAAATTCCATCTATGCATCGCACGTCGCCGGCTTTACAAGTCAACAAAGCGTCGCTCCAGCTGCGGGCCGGCCGGAGTTCGATGCCATCGGTGAGGACACAAAGATGGCCGGGCGAATTAACGGCGGAAGCCACTGTGTTTTCAAGAGTTATGAGACATATGAGTTTTTTATGACAACTCGTTGGGAGAGTCTCGAGTGTGGCGGCTTTTATGAAGCCGGATAACGGAGATCCAAAGTCACCGTCACAGTTGTCGAACGACTGACCGCTTCATTTAAATGATTAAAACTCGCCACCATCTTAAGAGGCAGCGGGAACACACACACACTCACACACACACACGGATATACAAACTCTTTGGTTTGATCTACCGCTAATGACTGCTTCTTTTTGTTGTGTTGATGTTAAAAAAAGCGCTCGTGCTAATTTGCCATCGTGCATCACCTGACGCGTCGATTCGTCACCGATTGGGTTTGAAAATTAAAGGATTTCTTTGAATCAACAAAGGGATCAACACGAGTACATCTCGGTGTTTTAAGGATAAATCAGATGTCAAATTTAATCCGATTTGATTGTTTTGTTTGTCACTGCACTCTGTATGTGTGTGTGTGTGTGTGTGTGTGTGTGTGTGTGAGAGAGAGAGAGAGAGGGAGAGGCAGAATCAGTAAGGAGTTCTGTGGCCTTTTCATGCAGCCCGATGTGATTAACTCCATCCTCCCTGCTGCCTCTCAAAGCAGCTTTCTCTCTCTCTCTCTCTCTCTCTCTCTGGTCGTCCTCCTCCTCTTTCTCTCTGCACTCCAGCATCTCTGTGCTGCCAAACCAGTGCCTGGCAGGCTTCTATGCTCGCGGCGCATTAGGATGCAAAGCGCTCAATGTCGAGGGAGAAGGGGAGACTAACAAAAGCGCTTTAGTGTTGCAAAAACAAGCCCATTGGTGCATGCCCGTGAAAAGATCTGTACGTCTGCTATGACTCCTCTAACTCCCTGCAGCTCTCCACATCACTCCATCACCCTTTCGGAAGGAGAGGCTCTCAAGAGAGACACGTGCATTTCTTGTCCTTCTCATTCCTTCTTTCCTGTCTCCCCCCCTTCCCTCCTTACTTCCCATGCGGCAGGTCCAAATTGCTTTGCTGGAACAACGATCATCCCAGCCGGAATTGAAGTAAAGGTGGACGACTGCACCATCTGCCGCTGCCACAACGGAGACTGGTGGAAGCCGGCGCAGTGCTTGAGACGCGAGTGCCTCAACGGCCAGTCGTTGTCATAGAGAGACTCCAGCGGGATGGAAGAGAAGCTCAGGCGAGGCCCTGCCTACTGCACCATTTTGTATGATTGACAGGGCAGGAGCACAATTCCTAAGGAACCTGGAAAAAAAAAAAAAAAAAAAAAAAAAAGCATAGTATTGCAGAGATGCTCTCACAAGCTTAACAAAAAAAATACAAATTTAGCCGCTGAGAAGAAGACAGAACTTGTCTCAAGGCTCTTTCCACCCTCCAGTTTTAATTGTCCTATATTTTCAGAAGTTGACTCGCTTAACTTGCTGCTCTCTCTCTCTCTCTCTCTCTCTCTCTCTCTCACATACACAAGAAAAAGTTTCTATGCTTTTTGAACTCTTTCCTAACCATCGGCGATGTGAATTAATCCCGCTGATTTCTGTATAAATGTCATCTGCTTGTTGTACTCGTCTGTCACACACACGTGGGTGTCGTAAAAATCTCAACAGCAGGAAAACAAAGTGGAAGCACACTTGACGGTGCTTTTCTTTTCTTTTCATTTTTTTTTTCCTTTTGTTTTTCGCTTTTTTGGGTCAGACTAGTACCGACACCGTGTGAAAGCACCGTGGAAGCCGTGCTTGAGTTTCACAACGTCACTCCAAGAGTTTGTTTACAAGATGCACATCACACGTTAATGTTTGTCTTCATAAGACTTTTTACCGCTATGGCAGGAAACTCACCTCTAACACCAAGAAAACTCATTTGATTTTTTTTTTTTTTTTTTTTTTTATAAATTGCAAACTACAAAGATGGAAAGTTTTTATCGCGTGTCTAACCATTGTTTGTACAGTAGAATCCGCCCGAAAGCAGAAAAAGGTATTAACAGCGACTGTGAGATGTACTTTTCAAAGGTGTTCCGACCATAAAGGAAAACAAAGAATACCAATCCTGCATCCGCGTCACCTTGGCCAAACCCTCCCGGCTCAATCGTCATTATTGTGTTCTCTCAGAGGTCCACGCCCTCCTAAATATCCTCTCTAAGCAACTGCTTGAACTTGCTATCAGAGTAATTAGCGAGCCAAGAGCGGCCGGCTTTAATTTCCCTTAACCGTGCCGTATTCCGCGATAAATCATCCGTCCGGGCGGCGGGGCCGGAGCGCGGCGGCCACGCTCGACAGGCGGAGGCGAACGGGCGGACAAAGGGAGCGACTCGGCGGATGCTTTTAGCAGACGGCGAGCGTACGACGGCACTCTATTTATCCCCGGCGCGTCGGTCTACACCCGGTAAGCCACTTAAACCTCGACGGCTTGAAATACAAAATCGTGGCATCACCCCGTCGCTGGAGGTTGTCTAATAGATTTTTCCTTTTGCCCTTCCCGATTTATTAAAATGGCTCCGACGGGGTGTGTGTTCATGTCCGGGGTTATAATGGCAGCCTAATGTATTGTCTTGGTATTTTTCCAGAGCGGAGCGGTGTCCAGAAACCGCGCCCGACCAACCCTAGATACCATGTTTTCTGAGTGATAAATACTAGTCATTAATTCAGAGGTGAATTCCCGTAAGATCACGCCATTCATCACCCGAATTTTCTTTTTTTTTTTTCTCCCCATTTCCAGAAAATCCGTTCCTGTTAACCTTTTAAGACCCTTTTCCAGGGCGGTGATGGATGGGCTGCTTAATAGCGGCTCCCGGCTCTCTGTAATGAGACAGAAATGAACATGGGATAAAAACCAATGACTGAAGAGATGCATTACCTTTAAAGGGACCCAAACTAATTTTTCGCGAGGATCTGGCCGTCTGGAAACTCGGCTTTAAAACTCCCAGGCTGCACTCCGTGATGAGTCGCAGAGGAAGAAATAAAATTGTTGACATTTATTCGTGGGCGTCGACGTGGAGCCGAAGTCATTATCGGCGTTAACTACTGACGGTGAAAGTGTCTGCCGGTTTGAAGAGGCAAACCTCCTCCATTTATGGTGCCCTCTGAAAAAAAAAAAAGAAAAACGAAAACGACCCGACGGTTCATCAAAAACAACCTTCCAATGCGCGGTTTCCTTCATCAACCCGACGCCCGTACATGAACTGAACTGGACGGCGAAGAAACGTCTCAAAGGCGTCGTTGCCGCCGATGTCCAACGCCTTAATGTCGCTCTCGACGTGACCTCTGACTTCATGCATTGTTACAAGGCGCAGACAGAATTGCGCTCGCTTTGGACTCCACTGCGCTTCTACCTTTACGTCCCATCCTTGGACAGTCCGCCAACGGCGAGCGGCGGGGGTGAACGGGGGGGAATCCGTCGGCCCGCGACGACACGGACGGTTGGATCGCGGTTAAAAATGTGGAACTGAATTGGCTCATATCTGGAGAAATACACTGTGCTTTTGATAGAAGCGACCCGTTCGGGGGGATTTCCAGTCTTCCGTGGCGTTCGCCGCAAACTCGCGAAGGCGCGCGATCGCTCCGATAGGCTTCCCGCGACACCTCCGCGGTGCATTTGTCGATCTTCGACTTAGAGCGGGAGTGGGAAATTACTTTGGCTCGAGGGTCACAGTTCTTTTTTTCATTTTTATGTGCGGACATGTAAATTGAAGCACATGAAAATCGTAATTTAAATATTTAAATTTTTTTGGCATTTTATTTCGACTTTTAAAATCATCAGTGATCGTATAAACGTACCGACATTATTTTGCGCGTAATCATCCATACAGAATTAAACAAAAGGGAAAAAAATAAGGAGTTTCTGAATTCAATATTGATTGAGAAGACTTAAAATATTCATAGAAAACAGTTCGGCGGGCCGGATTAAAAAAAGGAAAACGGTCCGGATGCGACCCGCGGGCCGTGAAATGCCCAGGTTTGAACCAGAGCGAGCCGCTTTTGCAACCAGTCGGGGCGCAGAGGACTGCGGGAGCCCTTCGGCCAAAGCAAGACCATCAAAACGGAGGTCGCGCTCAGCTGACCGAACCCCCAAAAAATACAGAAACAAAAAAACGAGGCGACGATTTTCAAGCAAGTAAGACCAGACCGACAGGACAATACTCTGCGTCTCACTGCGGGCCGGGTGGATTCTCCACCAACAGATGGCGTGAAATTTTTAATTTTCGTCATTGACAATTAATGAGACCAGAAGAAAAATCTGAGCCTTAGTTGTTTTTACCTTTTTTTTTTTTTTCTACCTTGGGATTAAACCAAAACAGATGGTAACACATGGATTAAAAACTCGCATTACAGTGTGTGTCACTCAGCGAAAGAGGCCGTGCTTTGTAATTTATTTATCTACGCGACACACATCCACAATGCTCCAAAACCAGAAGTTGCGTTTCTTCTTGTGACGTTGCACAGTTATCAAGGACGGACCAGCAGCACATGCCAAGATTACGTTTTCTTTTCTTTTTTTTTTCTCTCTACGTCTGTGAATGTCTAATGAACCCATCTGTTCTCCCACGTCTCAAACCGCAGGCTCGCCCCCGAGAAAAGTTCGTCACGGCGTAACTTGCGCTCTTTTCCACGAGACACCGACTCACTGTAGCTGGAAAAATTAAAAACACACAAAAAAAAAAAAAGATTGTTTTACCCTCTCCCTTATAGTTTTCATCAGCGAAACTGTTACATAAAGTGTGCCTGAAACAACACAGAGGACTATCTGGAGTGCGAAGAAAGAAATACTGTTATTATACAATCAGCTGTATTGGTTTTGGGGCACCGAGGGTTTTTCTTTTTACCTTGGGTATTCGAGTATGTATGTATGGGAAATCAAAAATCAAATATCTAAGAGCATATCTGATTGTATACGAACACATGCTCGCACAATGATTAGACAACCGCTTTTTGGGGAAGTTCGAAAACCCTCGGTGCGCCCCGTGCTGTTTATATGTAAATACTTTCAAACGTAAAATGTGTATTCTAAACTCTTGAGGTGGAGTTGAAAGAAAAAAAAGGAAAAAAAAAAAAAAAAAAGGAGTGGAGAAAATGTGTATTATTCATCGAGACACAAAACTATTTTGTTAAATAGACCTGAAATGAAGTGTTACTCAGCAAAGTCGAGTGTGGATTTCTTTTTCCGGCAACACAGTTATTTATTTCTGGACCCCGGTTCGGTTTTAAAAAGCGTCTCGGAGTCACGCCGTAAAGAGAAAATATCCTTTTTTTTGCATTTCTCACCCTCTGTGCGATGGGAGGGGCGGCATTAGGGATGAGGATGCTGACGGACCATTTTTCAGAGGTTCAGCCATATTTGGTGCGAAAGAAATAAATATTCTTTCAAACGTTCAATACAATTTCAGGAGTTGCAGAAAATAGCGTGTCGAGATCAAGGCTGCGCGAGCGAGCGAGCGGGACAGATGAGAAGATATCAGTGCCTAATGGTGTTGTGAAGCTCGGTGAGTGAAAGGGCATTACTCGGGGGTTCACTTCTTTCTTCGGCTGTCATTACCAGAGGGTCTGCGCTTCTATCGCCTCCTCGCTGCTAATTGCCTTCTCCCACCTCTCGCTGAGGACAAGAAAAAGGGAAGCAATTTTTGCGCCACAAAGCAATCGATAGTAATTATGTGCATCCCTGCCTAATTTCATTGAAAATTGCATCTTGGGCGGTGGAAGACATCTTAAAACACACATGCCTGCAGCTCAGTATGGCACATATACATACACACACCTCATGGACACAAGAGAAAAGTTTTTGTTTTTTTCCCCCCCTCCCAGCCAAATGCCAGTTCAGTTAATTGCATCATTTCTCCTGCCCTACACTTTTTACTGAATCACCGGTGAGCAATCCTTCAGGGACACACTCTGCATTGGTGGCAAACAGACCTTTTCAATTGGATCATTATCTTTTCCTGGTGAACCGGCGCATATTATGGAAAGCAATTCGACAGCGGACAATTTATCGATCGCGTGACGCATAACCTGCGGCCATGAGGCAAAACAAACATTCCTCCTGCATGAACATGAGCTCTGGGTGACTGCAAAATATGACGGTGGACGGAAGCGGCCAAAAAAACTCCTCCCTGGAGACAAACCAGTCCACGTACATCAGGAAGGATTTGCATTTGGAGGCTAGGCTAGAAAATATGACTTTGACTTACTTTTTATTTTTTTTTGACAATTTTTTTCTTAATTTCATGTTTTTTTCTTCATGGGTATTTTTTTTTTCTCAAATTTTTTTCCTCCATTTTTTTTTCCGTTTTTTTCCAGGTCATTTTAGAGAAAGAAACGATGGCCTATTTTTGCCCGGCGGATAGTTTATGGATCCTACTCAGCCCATTCATGAGAGCAAGGTGCCGCAATAAATTATTTACACTTTATTGTTCTAAACCGTTTGTTATGTAACACTAAATTCACAGCCGTAGCCACTAAGCGGTTCAATGACCTTCCTCAGACGAGCGCAGAGTAGCGACGCTGCTGGATATATTGGAAGAAGCTCGCGGCGGCTGTTTGTTTGACGACGCCTTCGTGCATGTATACTTGGAAGACGACCCCAAACATGTTTGATGGATTATATAGAGGAACCCTTCTTCCCTGTAAATGTCTTTGTGAGGACGGAGGAGCCGGAAGAGAGACTTATGAGCCGACTGACCCGGCTGCTGCAAATATAGACTCGGGGAACCAACAGGAAATGGATCTTTCTCTGGCAATAAAGGGAACAAACCACCCCGGTGAATCGCTGATATTAAGTTCTACAGAGGAACCGGGAAAAAGAAGTGCCTTTACGAAACATCAGTTATCTTCTTAATCTAAGTTGCACGCCGAACGCCCGGAAGTTTGAATCTCCTCAGACAAAGAAAGTTTTTCTTTCGGTGTTTACATTTCAAATGATATCCATCGATTCCCAGCAGGAGAGGTTGTAAAAGTATTGGTCGGAGCAAATAAAAATATACCGCATGTTTTTATTGGTATTTATATTGCCGTTGAGCGACGTTATTGTTCAACTGAAAGTGAGCAATCATTTGAAGATATATTGAAGATATATTGAAGTAATATAGCTGTTGCTCGCTGGCTAAAATTCCCTGCTTTCTCAACTTCAGTAGGACAGAAACAAAGGATGTCAATCGCATTTTCCTCTCTGAGAACTAAAATCGGCACTCGGCGCGTCTGGCCGTGTCCTGCGCTGAGCGGCTGCGTTATCGATATTGTACGTCTTAAACTCACAAACAAGTCGATCTGCCAATTAAAAAGCATAACTTTTCTCTTTCTGTTTACCCCAACGATGACATCTTGACTCACTTCCAAAAGCAAGGATTAAAAAAAACAAAACAAAAACAGAAACATCTAGTTTCAGATGTGATACCTTTTTATTTCGTTTATGCCGATTATATGAACATTTACACACTCAATTACCCCGGTTTATCCAGCCAACGGTCACCGCGATATTGACATGACTCGTTATGCGGATTCGGGGTTCGGAACGGGAAGGAGGCCGAAGGCCGCGATGCAGTCGATGAGCCAGGACGAAGGCGCCGACCATACCTTCCCCCGTCGGACCGCCTCGGGCTTGTAGGGGTCCTGCGGGTCGAAGATGACGTACTGGGTACAGAGCGCCTGGTCCGATCCCGGAGCGGCGTGATAGGCGGCGGCGCTCAGGGTTTGAGTGACGTCGCTGTCGGGCTTCGGGCGGCGGCTCAGGATCCGACCCCCGCCCTCCCGCAGCAGCCCGGTCAGCTCGCTTTTGGTCGGCGCCTTGAACGAGCCCGAGAGGAAGAAGAAACAGCCGTCGAAGAGCGGGGGAAGCTGCGAAATTTGAAAAATCGTAAAAATATTGGGGATTTTTTTTTAAAGGGTCGATCAGGAAATTTGCCCGAAATAAAATACGAGCTCGGCTCCGGGAAGAATTCTGACCGAACGTTCGGACTCAGCGGCACTGGATTACATTTGTATTCCTGTTTACTTCCTATCTGATGATGCTTTGAGAACAGACCCGGGTCCACGTTAGCCAGAAACAAAACAAAACAAAAAAAAAAAAAAATGACATGGACAGCTGCGGCCTGCTAATGAATGTGTATTTATCACGGCGCGGGTCCCGCCCGAGGTCATCACAACAACAAACTACAGTATTAGTCAGCATCTCCAGACTCCCTGAGGTTTCTGTCCTTCGGGGGGATAAATGGATAAATCACTCCAAGAGCTTTGTAGACTTTTAAGGATTATATAGTTTATTCTACAGGTCTTTGTGTGTTGTTTTCCTCTATTTTGCGGTCTCAGTGCTGTGCGGGATAAAGTCCGACTTACCGATTTACAAAAAATAAAAGAAATATCTCGAAAGGAAACACCTAATGGGCGGAAGTTGGAGGATCTTTTTGGAGCAGCTCCTCGGTCAGGTCAACATGAGTCCAATTTTGTTTTTTATCTCACTAGCCAAAATGTAACAACCCGGAAATCCTATCCAAAGTCACCGTTCTGTCAGCGCCGCATTAATTGTGTTCATATTAAACCCTTTCAGGGCAAACAGCCAATGACGCAGTCTCACAATAAGATCCTGGTAAGTAGGACGGGGAAACGAGGAAGAGAAAAATCGAATGAGTTACACAACAAACACCGTATTTAGTCTCCGGCGTGACAAAGACGTGTCTAATGTTTCTTTTAAAGCTACGGTGCGAGTCATTAATAGTCATATTTTCTGTTCATCCGATCAATCTGTCAATCAAGTAACATTCACAATACAGTATCAGATATCAGAAAATCCATATTTCCAACCATTGATCTCATATATATCCGAATATTTCTCCCCTCTCTTGTTTCTTGTCATTATTTTGCCGGCATCATTTTGCCTCCATCAAGCGTGTTCCGCATCTACTCCCACCCGGTTATTTTCCAGATACTCCCAATCTGTTTGGGCTGAACGCCGTTAAAAAGCGCTCGCAAATTTACCGCAACTCTTTCAGAGCCGCTGAGTTCGCTCATCAACCGACAAGCGTGTCACGACCCGGAGAAAAAAAAAACGTCATCGAGTGTCGCTGCCACAAAGACTTCTCTTTATGAAATGTAACCGGCGGCTCTGACTTACCAAGCTACATCTGTTGATGCGACTGCGCCGGGCGCCATCTCCCGCTTCATACTCATTTTCAGGCATCCAACGGCTCGCCTGGAGACACGCCTCCACCCCTGGCAAGACGGAGATAGTAGAAATAAAGCCGCCGCTAATTATGTTGCCTTGAATGATTGTGACAAGGCGAGTGCAAACGGAGGATGACAAAGCTCATGTCTGTTGGTGAGTTAGCGGTATTGGCACACTGCGGCGGCTGACGGAGAAAGATGCCCGCAGCATGATGGAGTTAATGATGCAACCCTTGTTGTAAGCTGCTGGAGTTTAAAACTAGAGTTCAAGCAGACCCCCCTCCCTTTCTCTCTGGAGGTTTCACACAGTTAAACTGGAACCGAGTGACAGCCGGCATCCCGGCATTTTTCTTTAAAAAAAAAAAAAAAAAAAAAAAGGCTCTTTTATTCAAAATCTGAAACATCTCCAAAGACTTAAAACTTTTTTTTTTTTTTTAAATAAAGTAAAAAAAAAAAAAAAAAAAAAAAATGTAGGAATATATATCACGTTCTTTAGAGACCCCTCGCTGTCACAGATGAAAAATACTCCTGAAGACACAACAGATCATTGTATTGCTGCTCTCAGTGTTCCATTACCGAGTATCATGCTGGGGGTACTGAGTTAAAAAAAAAAAAAAAATACACTCTTATTCTGTTGCAGATTCAAAAAAAAAAAAAACTACATTTGAATAACAAAGAATCCTGTCAATGAGTCGTGGTGTGAATTTTGCTTGTAGCGATGAAAATGCAAAGACTTTGTGCCAAAAAAAAAAAAAAAAAAAGAAAACGTCTAGTCATGTTTGAAACACGGAGCCCCGCAAACCTGCAAGGTGTGTAAATTTAGCCGCACCCGCGTGACTTGAGGTTTGTTTCGGGCTCGTTAGGTTTCCGCTCGCGGGCGCCTTCGACTGCCAAGACGTGGCGACGTGAGCAGATGCGAGCAGATGCGCGCGATGGCGGCAGTAACTCGTGCACACACACACGCACGCACATGCGCAGAAAGAACCTACGGGTGGACGGACGCCTCGCGCTTCCTCGGCCCGACGTATTACGGCTTTCGTTTACCGAAACCCTGCCAGAGATGTAGACAGAGGACAAGGGAGACACCGGGGTTAATTGCTCAAGATGACGGCACTCGGTGTGACAGCGTCATTAGCATTTCGGTTAATTACGTTTACAAAGGCTGAATGCGGAAAAACATTTCAAACCGATGCCTTTTCTTAATCGGTGAACGACTTAACAGATTAACGCACTTGTTTGATTACCCGAGAGACCGAGTGTAACTGTGATCTCATCTCAGATACGACATAAGGACTCGGATTCCGATACTCGCACGGGATCGAGGACGATGCCGGATCGAGATGATTGTTATTGTTATTTCTAATCCGTATCCGGGCCCGGAGAAAACGAAGTGTAAAACCCCCGGCAACGGCCTTACCGGCAGAGTCGCCGCGAGTAGGTACGCGCGTCACGTAATTGAATTTCAAGCACCCTCAGGGAGTCTTGCGGTTAGCGAGAAATATCTAGAACGCGCCAGGTTTCGGAGCCACACCAGTGCACACGGCCTCCCCCGGCCGGCCGGCAGAGGGGGCAGAGCGCTGACAAGCAGGAAAATTTATAGCCGGTGAGGATCGGGGGAGGAGGAGAGAGCGAGATCTTATTTTCTCCAAAGTTTGATCATTTCGGGGTTCTCCCGAGATGGATTAGCAATCTCAACCCGCGCGGTCATTAGCTTGACTGAGCTGTTGTTGACCTCCCGGGTGCGCGTTGGACCCGTTCCCGTTCGCCGTCTATGCAAAACAACCTGCAATGCGGTCTGAGGCTTTCGGGAGTATATTTACATGAAACCCGATCTGGGCTATTTCGTGCAAAATCGAGGATGCGAGGCATCGGATCTAATGGAGGACGGGGTGTCAAAATAAGCAACAAGGAAGACGGATACCGCGACGGCTTCTCTGCGGCTCGACATTTATTGAGAAACACATTTTATGATCGGGTGGAATTTAACAGTAGGGCTGCTATCTAATGATTTGAAAGCCGGCTTCCCGCAGAGTTCGACCGGTCGACGGCGACTCGAAAGCGCCTTCATGTTCGCGCCGTCTGTCCGTCAAGCGTCTGGCTCCGGGAGGCGGTGCATTCCTTCGCGCCACAGATTTGACTCTTCTCCACAAACAAAAGGAACGCAGCACCTGAAAGAATAACAATGTGTGCGTTTGCATTCGAATCTACGAGGGCGGAGAAACTACGGAGGGGAAACTGCTGACCTTGGGTTGTTTTTCCTTTCGTCCACTTTTTTTCAGCTTTTTCCCTTAAAACGAAATCCGGAATCGATCGACGATGGACATGGGTTTTCTTTAAACCGGTGGCGTTTTTTTTTTTTATTTCCAGCGGATAGCGTGTTCTGCTGAGACTGAAAACTAATAAAGAGGCAGGCCAGGCGTCGGCCCGGATGAAAGCGATGGCGTACAGATAGGATGCCACAGTGACTGTCATGAGGGAGACAAGCCGTGTCAAGTCCTCAGCCCGAGCAGAGAAAAGGGAGAGACGGGCAGAAATGGCGCGCTTGCATGCACACACGCACACACACACACACACACACACGCGCACACACACACACACTTAAACATACATCTTCAAACCGCCAATGGCTTACTTGCAGGAGATGTGTCATTTTACTCAACGCAGGCAAAGATATGCTAAATAAAGGAATGCTACTGACAGATACAGCAGTCAAGGGCACACCAAGGTGCTTGACAGCAGCATTTCCCTTTTTAGTTGACTTCCTCTGAATATCTGATGACTGACTTGGTTTGAGGGTGCTGAGGGAGACAGGCTAAGAATGGCTAAATCATACAAAAAAAAAAAAAAAAGAAGGAAGTACATTAAAAGTTTTCATCTTGGCATAAATCAAACAGGATGAGCCTTTTTATCACTAGCGATGTTGATGCCTTAAGGCACACAGATTCCCACATTCCCACCCGCAGTCGCAAACCCTCTCTATTTGAATGTCAGTCAAACAGGTGTTTGGACAAAAAGCAGCGGGGACAAAGATTTACCAGGAAAGTGCGCCTCGCAAATGCTCTTTCAAACATTTTTCCCCCGGGGGATTTAACGGGGCGCGTTTTTAAGTGCCGAATTGTGGACATTACTCAGAGAATATGTGGTCGGGAAAAGACCGGTTTCCCCCGGAAGGCTGATACCGAGCGGACACGCCAGATCAAATGTACATTTCGCGGTCACGTTCGTCCCCAAACGGGAACTGTATCACAAAATGAAGGCTTAGCAAGAAGCCACTTGACAGCAAACTGTTTATTACAGGCCTCTTCGGCAAAAGGTATGCAAGAAAAAAACAAATCACATTATTCAGAAAGAGCGGAAAATGTTCCGTGTGCAAAGAGTTATTCCGATACTATTACCCTTACTGGGAGATAATGCCAGTTTATACGCAAATCCCATGCCAAGAGAATTAAAACAGAAACTATTGTTTCCCCAGATAGTCCCATTGTGCCTGGCAAACATGAGTGTTATATTCTGGGAATCTTTCTATTCTATTTTGAAACCAGAACGGCCGAGCGTGTCTGGGCTGCCAAGGTGTGTGACGTCCATTCACTGCGTGCATTTGTTTTTCCGCAGCTGACCAGCTCATTCGGCGACGCCGTTAGCGGGAGGTGGCCGATAACGGAATCATGTCCCGGGAGCAATATAAATATGCCTTATGTATCGTAAGGAAAATAACTTTCTATTCAAAAGTTGAAAAGAAAAGGCTTTTCCGATTGAGCGGACAACCCGCGGATTTTGTCTGTTGCAAGAGCGGCACGTTACATGGCGTCGCTTGAATAAGAAGAGGGTTTTTCACCCCACAAGTTCTTGTTTTAAGCTGGTCGAGCCGACGGGACTGGTTTGGTTTCTCTCGCTTTGTGAACTGCTGACCTTCACGGACAATTTACCGCGGGTTATTCTGCACTCTATGTTCGGTATGTTGTTTGTTATACGTTCATTATGTCGTCAATGTTTGCCTATGCAGTGTGATTGGGTTTCTGTCTCATTTCTATTGATGTATACATTCAAATAAATTCCAGTTCTCATTATAAATACTAACCAGGAGAGAAATGACAGGGTCTGGAAATGTCTGAAAAGCCTTGCGAAACCTCTGCTTTATGACTGCATATCAAGAAAGTGCAATCAGCTACTTGAGGAAGAAAGCCACAGGCTCGGGACTTATCAATAGTCAGCTGGAGCAGCCTGTTTCCAGCTAGAAATAGAATAATCTATAATATATGTATGCTCTCCTTAAAAGTTTCAAGCAGAACCAGACTTGGCCAAAAAAAAAAAAAAAAACTCATTCAGGGTCTTCTGGACAAAAGCTTCCTCAAAGTCACTGCATTAAAAATGTAACGAGGTTACAACATCATAATTAAGAAGACGTACTAAAATAGCCTCCGAGCGACGGCTCGCCCTGTACTTACAGCTGTATTTGACAATCCAGCAGCCTGCCAGGAGGCCTCGCAGGGTGGAGTAGGTGGTTGGCATGGGATCTCCTGGCACCACAACATGACTTACTGTAAGACACGGGACACTTGTTTTTGAAATGACGTAACACACACATCACAGGGCAACTTACATTACGGTGCGGTTATATCTATTTATTCTATTTCAGGGGTCGGCAACCCGTAACACCCAAAGAGCCATTTGGAACCGGTTTCCTCGGAAACACTGGGAGCCGCGATTACTTTTTGACGTCTAAAATAAAGGTACCACTGTATATATTGCTTTTTATTACCTTTACACTTTGTATAAACAAGCGTGTAGTGCGTTGCTTCTGAAATTCACAAAGTATTACAGAGAAAATTAAATTTTATTTATGTAATGAACTCATTTTGAGCTTTGGGCTTTCAGAGCGTTTAGCGGAGCCTTGACCTAAATTTTAAAAATAAATCGGGGAAAAGTGTCAGTAAACAATAAAAAATAAATATTTGCAAAATATCTTCATAGATATTTATTTTACCTGGTTTATGGGACTTCTGCTCCTGAACTTCTGCACACAGCATCGGCAAATCGGGACTTTACCGGCCAGCGGGTATACCGGCTTCCGCCAGTGTGACGTTATTTTGAGCGGCGAAAAATAATAAATATAATTTCATCTAACATTTCAAGATCACTATAATCTTCCAACTTAGAACTAAAAGTTAAAAAAGGAATTAACACAAATGAAATATACTTCAATTAAATATTTATAATCTATTTTCCCCAAGCCACTCGGAGCCGCAGTGTAAAGACGAAAGAGCCGCCGGTTACCGACCCCTGGACTAGACAATATTACGTCAGTTGACATCCAACCAGTGGTACATGCGGCAAGGAGTCGCTTCTGAGTTACCAAACAAGCACGTTTGCTCACTAACAAACAACTAACAATTGTTGGTTGGATTTATTCGTTTTTTTGGTCGCAGAGTGCTTGGTTGTGTTGTAAGTCATCCTGGTAAATGACTGGAAAAGCTAACCAAGTTCAACATGTAAACACCGGTCTGGTCCCAGGAGCCGACCCGTGACCATTTTCTTTTCCAAAACATTTTTTTGAGAGGACGGATTTTTGATTACTTTTGCTCTTGGGTTTATCTTTTAGCTGTTACTATGCAACGCCGGGGGATAAAGAACTTCTTAGTTACTGCTGATTCTTCAGAAGCTTTTTTTTTTTTTTTAAACAATTCAGAAGCCTCTGCGGAGGGAAGTAAAGCCTATAAAAGCTTTCTCAGGAGGAAAAGAAGCGTTTGGGGTGGAATCCTATCCCACAGTGATAAGGCGGTGAATGTACTGTGCAGTATATGATAATCAACAATACTTTCCATAACTTTAAAGGGGCTCGAAAATAATATTGATTGCCCGTTTCTTTGCCTGGAGTGAACATGCTTGGAGGTCAGAATTCCGGTCAAAGCGTGAGATCATGCGTTGGTGGCGAAACACCTGGAGGTGGAACGGCGGCTCCGGAGGCCGAACCCGTTTGTTTTTCTTCGGTTTGTGTCGGCAACTGAGGCCAAAGAGATAAACTCGTCCCGCTACGCTCGCCGAAATGTGCGATTACGGCTAAAAGAACATTATCATCAGATGAGGACATCAGGTTAGGGCGTTCACAAAGAAAAGGGAAAATTAACAGAGGAGCGAGCAGAGTCACATCCAAAATGCATCAAATTGTTCTGCATCCATTATTCAATTAAGTTCTTCCACTAGAACTCTCATAACCATTTAACACTATCGCCGCCGCTGTGAGGTCAATTAAAAGATAGGCCCGAGATATGTAATTCATCAAATCAATTTCCACCGCAGCCAAAAGAAAGACTTGCAAAGTACTTTCCAATTTAATTCAGGCACTTGGAGAGCTCGCAGAAAATTAGCTGAATAAATTGCCTAAATGTCTACCACATACCCTTGAAGCGAACCTTCCCACAAAAACACAAAAACAGAGCTGCAAATCTCTGCGACGCCCTACGCCGGGCCCGACAACTTTGCGAAGTCGGCTTTCAAACATCGGCGTTCCGGCGACTGGGGAGGGTTTGACAGTTGTTTGTTCCGACATCCAAAACCATCTGCTGGTTTTGGGTCCTCCGTTGCCGCGGTGCACGGAGAGGCGGCGGAGCCGGAGCCCCGCCGCTGAAACGGCGCCTGACACAAACCCAGCCATGCACGGGCGTACATGTTCCCGATACGTCCACCGACGGCAGTGTGGAGCGACAACAAAGAGGCCAGCCTGTGAAGCCAGTCCAAAAGGAAACGGTTCGATTCCAACGCCGTCTTAGGAATGGCGCGTGGGTGTTCTGCAGAACATTAACGTCAGAAGTCCCAGAGGAACGAGATGCTCGGCATTCCAGATAAACACTTCGGCAAGCGGCTCACATCCAAGTTGTGATGATTGGAACAAGCTAAATAGCAAATCACGACAAATTTGTCAATGACGGCACTGGAAGACCTATAATCACCAGCCCCAAAGAGGGCTTTTTGAAAAAGAAGAGGACAGTTGCCGCGGCACTGAACACACACTACCTGAACTTGAAAATGCGTCGGCCATTGTCCACTCCAGTAGGTCTCCGAGTCTGGCCAGTTGGTCCTGCTGGCTCTGCGACAGCTTGCTGGGTAGAAACACTACAATTGCATCTCTATTCATGCAATCGCTCACCTAAGAAAGGATATAAAAAAGGAAATAAAAAAAAAAATCTGAGGAGGTATTTTCAAAAAACAAAATCTCAACCGCATTAGGGAATTGCATGGTGTGCATAAAAAGGGATTATTCATATTTTCATGTAGACCTACCTGAGAGATACTAGCTGAGGGATTGGGAGATGTATTCAAATTTTCTGTTGCTCCTGGGGTTTCCTGGAAAATCTCCAGCATCTCTAGACTTCTAGCATAATCTACAGGCTGCTTTCCATACATATTACTGTGAAGAAAAAAACAAAATAAAGCATCATGTTCCTCAGTGCCTCGCAAAAGACAGGCACTAATACATTTTTGCATTTGAAACGGTGGAAAATGATGCACGTTATCCGACTGAAACGCCGGAATTACTTAATACTTTGCAATAACTTTCAATTTACAAACCCTTTCGGCGGTCTAAATGCATGTTTGATTTCACCCTGCTGCAGGATTACCCTGGATATCTTTCACCAAACAATTGATAACAACCGATGCTGAAGGTAAAACATGCAAATATAAACTTTCCAAGACGTTCAAATTAGGCAAAAAAAATGAACAGATAAATTGACAACCTGTGCAGAATGCGGATTAGAACTTTGATAAAGGTAGGTTTTATGATGAGATTTAGAGAATTCCTGCCCCCTCAGGCACTCCTTGTGTCTTACAAAACAGAGACTCGAGAAACAACAAAAAGTCACAAGCAAAAGTTTTCTGGTGGCGTCGGGCAGAATTCATAAGCAACTTGTTTGATTTATTAGCAGTCAGATACATAATACAAATAAATCAAGTATGTCTCGAGACAATAATGAGGAGTAATTCAATTCGACTTGAATTTAAATGCTTATGAAAGGCTTTGTCTATCCCCAAGGGGAGGCTGCTCTAACAGACGTACCTAAAAGTAATATATATATATAGCTGGGTCTGTATCCGCCAGCGTGACGTCCACGGATGCATAAACTTCAGATAAGCTGTGAGCTTTGAGTGTCATTACAACTATGTCTTCTTTCCCCTTTTAACCCCTGAAGATGGAATCTGGCACAAGATCTGAAGGAGTTCAGTCCCACAATGCAATCTTGACACAACAACAACAAACATCTTATGCTTAATTCAACAAATTCTGCCATTTTTGTGCATCTGAGCATCAAAGCTGACCGTCTCCCGCTACTTCCAGACAGAAACTACACCAGAATAGAAGAATCTCTCACAACATGAATTCTACTTTGGCTCGATGGAGGAAAGGGGGAGGTGAGCATCCCATGCCTGCATGTAGTGTCAGTATGGAAAACTATTAATGTGTTAACTATTAAATAGAAATGTTGCTGGAAAAAAACTCGAAATCATTTTTTTGACAGTGTTATCCTATTATCTGAACATTTGGGTTGACATATTAAAATCATTAAAATACAAACAAAGTTTTATTTATTTTTTTAAATTATGAACTGTGACAGGTTTCGAATGATAAAAAACTTCAGGTGCCAGATCTGGGAAATAATAATAAATACAAAATTCTTATGAAAACACCACAACTTTTAATTAGCTCTCGATTTTCAATTAGAATAACTCATGGGAAAATATTCTTTGGACGAATCACTGCAGGGTTATGTTGGTGATTTTTCTTAAATGGAATTAGATGACCTTTCCAGGTGACTTCAGAATTAGTCATTAGAATTTACTAAACAAAAGACAGTAAATGACACATTTCCATAATTCCAAAGCAAAATCTATTAATGAAACTTTTTTCCGTTCCTGGATGGAGATAGTTGATTTATCAATTTCAACTGTTAACACTGAAGGAATCTACTCTTCTTTTACCCAATTAAATGATATCTGAATACCAAAATGAATGTTCATAGAGGCTTCCAGAAGACTATTAACCTTGGCAACATGTGTAACCCTCCAGCTGATTGTATAAAAAAAAAATCATCTAGAGCAGCAACAATGCTTCTAAAAAGCAAGTGTAAAGCAAACTCAACAAAACAATAACTGGGTTCTATTATTTCACCGCAAACCTTTCAATTGTGTGTTGTTTTATTTGTATCGCAAGCTAGGCAGGGCTTATTGAGAAATCAATAATTGCGAGTCCAAAGCTCGGCGAAAAACAAACTTGGCATTGTCACACCCGGCTTGTTATTTGAAACCGAGCAGCCATGTGTGCCATTCACTTGGAGCAAAATGTTTTGATATGCAGGAGAGTGGGAATCTTTCTCTTGTTCTACTTTGTTCACGGACCATAGCTATCTCTGTTCAAACACATTCCCTCATCTTTACGCTGCATTCACACGAGCATCAGAGATTTGGCCGGAGATTTAAATGTCGACATTATTTTCAAAGTTGCAGAACTGCATCCATTCCATTGGTAAGATACGACGTGTAGCGTTGGGTAGCAACTGCAGCTTATTGATTGTGAGTCTTTCTTTGGGTTTTTGTTTTGCTGGCATAAACAAATTACTGCGTACAAGTGTGGTTATTGAGACAAATGCTCTTTACAGTTTATTAGTATGAGGTAAGTATATGGAACATAAAATGTATAATAAACAAACATTGTCATTAAAAAAGATGATGAATAATAGATCAATCTGGAACAGGTTAATGTGCTGAGCCAGCTGTTGGAGTTGTGAGTTTAAATTGGTGACAAACACGCATTTTTATATTTTCTGAGCCAATTTATATTCCTGCTTTTAGAAATTAGGCAAAAGTAATTAAAAAGGTAAAAGTAATTGAACTGAGAAATGTCAAGAAGGAGCAATGTTCTGTATATATAAAAAAAGGAAAAATAAACAGAATTAAAAATAAATAGAAACATTTTCACCGGAAAATAACAAGCAGTTCACAGGTCCAGTTTAAAAGCTGTTGGAGGCTCATCAAATTAGGACAATGGTCATTTGCACTGAAGGTTCAAAAATGTACGCTTGCAGAATGCAGGTACATTTCGAGTTTGTTGTATAACAAAATTCAGGCCAATATATTGGAACTGAAGACATTCAGTGATAAGGTGGCATTTTGTTATTATTGTCGTGTATCTGTGATCAATAACAACCATTGCCATACTGTATATGCAGTTATACTGATACTGATTGATGGCTTAATATCTCCTGTGTGGAAAAAACGCACAAGCAAGCTGTGACGGCCATTTAAAAAGACCAAGAATAACTAAATAAATTAAAACTTGGGGAACTTGAAAAGTGCATTCCGCGGCTTCGTGAGGACGAAGACAAAACATATTTCCAAATATACAAGTACATATGTAAGACGCCCTGGAGCGGTTCTTTGTGCGTCTCGGCAGTGATGATCACAGCGTTGGCAGTAATGGAAATTGTTGGCAGAATGTGGGTTACAGTGAGGAAACCGATTTAAATAATGTGTTTTAAATTTAAGCCGCATAAAAGGAAACTGTGGTCACCTTGAGGAAAGAGGGAGAGGAGAGAAAGAATGAGGAAAAGTAGAGGAGAAGCAACAAACCAAGCCCAGCAGGTTGTCTCTTAAAGATTAGGCGTCAGCAAAGATAACACCTAGGGGACAATTAATAGGTCCACTGGTCCATAAAATATTTAATTTGGATTCATACCTCCAGCTACATATACACAAACACAAACAAACATAGAATGTCCCTGACACCTACACATTTGCTCAAACAAGCCGGTATATTCCGCTGCACGTGAGGAGAATTTGTGAGGAAAAATAATGAAGTGTAGAGAAAATGTACGGGGAGGGCGGAGGGGGAACTCGCAGACGTTGTCAAGTACAAAAGTGGGAGGGAGGCAGCGGTGATTCAGGGGGATACTCCTTTTAGAAATGACTCTCTTTGGGGGAGGAATATTTCAAATTAATTTCAAGATAAACACCTAATTTCGTCTGCCCTTGTCTCGACACCGATAACTTCTTCACTTGGTAAACACAGCACTTGCGGATCCAAAAGTGAACAAAGAATACGTACACTTGCGTTTGTTCTTCTGCGGTTCAATATACAATATAAACCCAAGTTATTTCTCACTTGACATCACCGGTGTCCTCAACTTTTGACCTCTGTTGGCAGTCGACGGCGTAAAACAGATCGGGGAAGCGACCGTAGAAAGGAAGGCCATGATGCATATTTAATCAAAAGTGCGAATGGTTCAAACTGGGTTTCAAACAAACCCGGTCGGAATATAAGGCAGGATCAGTGTTATAACTCCTACTGAATGATGAGTACTGTAGTGAGGTTGTTATTAATTAGCCTTGCACTGACGCCACACTGTCTGAATCATAAGTCATGAAAAACAGTGTTTGCAACACATTAGTTGGTGACTGAGTGAAGGGAGGAGAAGAAAAAAAAAAAGCTCCAGCGGAGGTTCACATTTTAAATGTTCCTCGATGAAATATAGAACTGACAAGATGTAATAAATCTTCTTTTCCTTCCGACTGCTTCCTTCAGGGGTCGCAACAGACACCCGTCTGCCTCCGTCTAACCCCGTTCTCTGACGAAAAACCTCCCGTCCTCTTTCACTCCATCCATTAATCTCCTCTTCGGTGTCTCTCTAAGCCTCCTTCCTGCCGGCCAGTTCCAACCTCAGCACCCTTAAGGCCAGGTCTTCACCATCCCTCCTCTGTACATGTGCAAACTATCTCAATCTGGTCTCTCTGACTTTATTTCCCAAACATCTTAACATGTGCCGCACCTCTGATGCACTCAGAATATGTAATCAATGAAAGAGATTATTTCCTAAGCGAGACAAGGGGGACCAGATGAATTTAAATGTTGTGGCTTTGGTCAACAGAGAACGTGGCTCAGAGGACCATAAGTGTTGTTGAGGATCAATCAATGTCATTAGGTTGACTCTGTGTTTCAGCAAACTTCACTGTATTTGGCCTGAACATAAATCACTAATACGTGCCATCACTAAACCCAACTACAAGCTCGCATCGAACGATTTTACGATTACACTGCGGCGGTGCACAATACAAACATGATTTCTTTGTTGGTCGATTTTTAAGGTGATCTAGATGAGACAGAAAACGGAGCTGAATGAGGAAGTCTTGAGTGGCACAGGGGTATGTTAGACCGGTGCAGGACTTGTATGACTTGTATGAGAACGTTGAGACAGTGGTGAGGTGTGCTCTAGCTGTGACAGAGGAGGTCAAGGTGGAGGCTGGAGTGCATCTGGAATCATCTCCGAGCCCCTTCTTTGCTATGGTGACGGGCAGGTTGACAGGTGAGGTTAGACGGGAATCACCTTGAACCGTAATGTTTGCAGATGACATAGTGATCTGCGAAGAGAGCGGAGGGAAATCTCCAGAGGTGGAGGTATGCGCTGGAAAGGAGAGGAATGAGGGTTCAGAGGCAACAAGACAGAATACATTTGTCTGAATGAGAGGGACCCGAGTGGAACGCTGAGGTTACAGGGAGTGGGGATGAAGACAAGGTGGACAATTTAAAACACCCGGGGTCAACAGTCCAGAGCAACGGAGAGTGTGGAGAGGAAGTGGAGACACGTTCGAGAAAAGTGTCAGGTGTGATGTACGATAAGAGTATCAGCCAGAATGAAAGGAAAGGATGTACAAGCAGTGCTGAGACCGGCCATGTTGTGTGGTTTAGATACACCGGCACTGAGGAAAAATTAGGCCGGCGGTAGCAGGAATAGAATGTAGACATTTTCTTTGGGAATGACGTGGATAGATAGCGATGAGAACGGATAGGATCACGAATGACTCCATCAGAGAGACGGGGAGTGAAAGAGGACATGAAGTTAGCTGTTGCGAGGCAGGAGGATGCAGAGAATAGGGTTTAGATGGAGGCAGATGATTAGTAGCTGTGGCAACCCTGAAGGGAGCAGCCGACAAGGAGGGGAGGAAGATGAGACCGAAAAAGAAGGCCACGTGTAGCTGCTGTTTCAGGTACACCAAGAAGTGGCATGAGCATCATGTCAATCACGGAGATGCATCTCGATGCATCTCGATGCATCTGTGAATTTTGAGGCTCCCAAGCTTTGTGAATTGCAAATGCCTTGATTTATCACCTGTGTGTGTGTGTGTGTGTGTGTGTGTGTGTGCCATTCACTTGCAGCCAGTGATTGGGGGAAGAAGAACATGGAAGAACCAGGAATCAGATCCCAACAAAGCAATGAGACAAATAAAATGGTATTAAGATGCTGGTGGGGGTAAGAGGTTGCACAGAGGACAGGAAGAGTGCAATCCATGCTGACCCTTATCATTTGCTCTCCTGTTCGCTGATTAACCAGCTTTCTGTGCCTCATTATGAACACGGCGTTCCACATCTAGCATACCGCCACGGGCCAGAATCATTGGTTCGGCACCGGCTGATTGACTAAGAACCAGTCGATTCTCTTACATCCACCCACCCACTCGCTACGCTAATGAACATCCTGTTCTTGATAATAAAGGGCTGAATACCTGTTAAAATTCCCATGAAAGAAGCCCTGTGAAACTCACCCATCCCCTCGTGTGTGTGTGTGTGTGTGTGTGTGGTTTGCGTGCCCAGCGGGTGTGAAACTGGAAGTTAAGACAGCAGTTGCACAAAGCACACCGCCGGCAGCCACAGGATAATATTTCTGCTCTGTTATAATGACGGAATTCAAATATATTTAGCTCTTTTCAATGGTAACAATAACCAGCCATTCCACAATATTCAGACAATGATTGTAGTTTAGTTGGAATCACATATACTGTGTAGTGATAAACATAAACATAAACATACAATATTTATGAAAATATGGCTCAAGAGACACAGAAGACTTGATGTGCCCACAACAAAGATCGGGTGGTTTTATATGCAGGTATTTTTATGGACGCATTAATACTTATGCATTCAGCTACAATTCTGAAATATACCTTTCTTTTTATACAAAACCATCAGAAAGTATAATAACACAATTACAAAATTGTGATTTGTGACGTTCGGATCGTATTTTGCGGACCATAAGGCGCACAGCAATATCAATGATTATGTCTATTCTATGTCTATTTTATAAATATAAAGTCAAACAAAACAGTCAGTTTAGTCGAACTTTATTCCTCTCTTTCGTCTCACTTTGTTCCCTCGGAAACTGTGTTTGGTCTTCTTTACTTGGCGCGGTTCATCCGCTTGTTTCCTCCGATTCATTCCTGTTGAATTCTTTGGCGGCTGCTCTGTTCCCATCGTCGATTGCTCGACTGATGGCCTTGAGTTTGAGTTCGGCTTCGTAAGCATCTCTCTTGACAGCTGCTATTTCTGGGGTCCTCAGCCACACAAATATTGTGTGGAAGCACAGAACGTACCGCTATTACGAAAAGTGGCAGAGGTAAGCGTATACCGTGCTGGTCTCTGATTGGTTTATCGCTGCCGGCGACAGCGGACATCTGAAGTTGGTGTGAGGTTGGAACAACGTTGTGTTCCGGCATTCCATCATTAGTTATCTAACGTTGTCTGACGTTGCAACCCATATTCAACCGAGGACCCGCTTTGATACGACGTCCCCGTGTCAATCAATCAAGCGGAGCGGCTCGGTCGCTTACCAAAGTCGCACAAAAACATTTTGATAAGATGTTCGAGCGCAGCGTGCCACATAAAATCAGTTGGAGGTCGGTAAGCACAACAAGAATTCATGCATGAGGCGCACCGACGATTATTGAGAAAATTTAAGGATTTAAATGTGACTTATGTTGCGAAAAACACAGTATTTTTTTATAATGACAGTGAGCGCTCAGTGAATTATTAAACCCTTATGTGCGGGAACTTGCTTATTAATTATTATTTCGGAGAATTGCAGAATTATGTATTACAGTTGTTGACTGAAAAGAAACCTCACCATGAAAACAGTGGGACAGTCAGTGTTTTACAGTAATATATAGCCCAGCCCTTGGAAATTGATATTATGAAATGATTTTCTGTTTGCAAAGCAAAAAAAAAAAAAAAAAAAAGGATACTTAACAAATAAATACATGAATAATTAAAACGCAACTTACAGCACAGTCTGTGAGGCTCCGTGCTTCAGCAGCAGTTTGACAATAGCGGTGTGTCCATTCCTCACAGCGTCATGGAGTGGAGAGTCATTTTCATAGCCTGGTGTGTTCAGTAGGGCTCCCCTTGACACCAACATCTCCACAACAGCCACGTGGCCCAGGTTACAGGCTTCATGCTGGAACAATCACATCCCTCCACTTGTTATCCTGCACTTCTATTCTGTTTTCAAACTCTAGTGTCATCCACTGGCTTTTTTTTCCAAGCAGAAAATCGGCACGCACACACAAACACACATGACGATGTGCGTCTCTCGTATGATTTTTTTGAGATTTGTTCATTACGAACCCCTACTAGGTACTTCGACTACCATTTTGCGAGAGCTAACATAATAATGCTAGTTGAGGTGGTTTACTCTGTGAGGAAAAGGAGGGAGTGTGTGCTTGATGTATTCCATCAGGGAATCAGGACCACAATCAGACCCTTTATTTTTTAGGACTACATTTTCTATCAGTAACTCTGTATTGTTTGAAATAAAAGAAAGACCGAGAAGAAAACGTCTTCCTCAATCTCATGGGTTATCAAGGTAGCGAGTGCTAAGCAGTTTCTTGACAAAGCATGAGATTGTCTTTTACAAGAAGAATAACAGCGGGCACCTAATTGTCTCCTCTGCAAAAAGAGGCAAAAGCAACTAAAACTGGCTGCCTCAGACAGAAGAAGGCAGTCGATACTGAATTCAATTTAAAATGTAGTTTGTCTATGTAATACATTGAATTTAACATTCAAATTACCTTGGTCACATTATTAGTCATGGAGGGATTGTAGAAAATTAATGGAATTTCCTTTTTTTTTCCTGAAAATAAATAAAAGACAGCTAAAATGAAAGGGTTTTGAGGTCTCTTTGCCATTCAAATGACATCAGGTATTATTATTGTTATTTTTTTTTATGCACCCAATTTAACAAAATAAACTACAAAAGACAATCGAATTATTCAGATTTCCAAAGCGTAAATGGGCAGCACATTTTTGGAGATGTGACACGCCACCTTATCTCTAATGTCTTTTCACTGAGTTGATGTTCAACTTGTGATGCTGATTTCTGCAAAACCACTTCCAGACAATTGCGGGGATCGGTGGCTTTTATGGAAACAACTCCTCTGAAGACAAAAGGAAGGCGTTGTAATGCTATGTTAATATTTCTCTGTATCTGAAGAGAAGCCTTGTTGATTGAAAGCTCTTTTCAAATGAAATGCCCAGAGGGTGAGGATGGCCCCATACAGTCAAATACAATTCTTTTTTTTTTACATCTTAAAGTTTCCATGCACAAAATTAAAGAAAAACTTGGTTTATCATCCCACTCTGCCACCACCACAACACTACTTTGAAAGACAAGTGGTCATTTAACTGAAGTGAGCAGCAACCAATTCATCAGAATTCTAGTTCCACTTCAGCTACAGCAAAAAAAAAGATATAAGCATCAGATTTACTTTTTAAACTTACTTCTACAATGTATTATTCATTTACATCATAAGACACACCCAGTGCACCTGCTGCGATAAATATTGATTTCACTGATTATCAACCACAACAAACATTTTTCATTTTGTTACTAGTAATGGAAAAAATGCTCAGTGTCATTTTCTAGAAACTGAAAAAATAAATGTCTGTGTGTGTACATTTTTGATTAAACCCGGCATAAATTCATGTCAATTCTTTGCAGATAAATGCAAGCAAGCGCTTGCGCGCGCACGAGTTTTTGCACGGGCTGCTTCATCATTGTCCAACGTGCAGTTTCATCGTGGATCTGCTCCCGCTGTCTGAACACTGGTCTTTAATTCTGGCCTTTTTGGACAACTGATCTTTTAAAACTACTGTTATGACAATGAATAGGTTGTTTCTACACTGTTTGTCAGTGTTATGGCTGGTATTTATTTCATTTTGTCTCACTTGACCATGTATTTTGATTATTGGGCCGCTATTTGGTCAGCTGTGGCTGGGTTTTTAATCTGCCCTCAAAATAAATTTAAAGCGCAAGTGAAAACTAGCGCCCCGTGGCCTTTTCGTACACTCTCGATAGTAATTCAAACATAGAAAAGCAATAACAAACTCCATAAGTGTTTTCACTGCAGCTGATATATAGCAATAATGTTTTATTGATAACGCAGCTTTTGAACGCAAGTCAAAAGCCATCCGTCCGTGACTCCCTTATTCCAGCCTCAGCATGTACAGATTTTATACATTTTTCAAAATGCTGAATAAGATATACGTAATTTGAATTTCATCTTCATGAACATGAATACACAGTTCTGACACACACACACATATAATATATATGCATATATATATATATATATATATATATATATATATGATTATATTATTTTATATTATATTATATACCTGACGGGAAAAGCCGAAAGAAGATTATATTATATACACAGACACATATATATACACATATACATATAGATAGATAGATAGATAGATAGATAGATAGATAGATAGATAGATAGATAGATAGATAGATAGATAGATAGATAGATAGATAGATAGATAGACACGTATATGTATATATGTGTGTGTGTGTATATATATATATATATATATATATACTGCTCAAAAAAATAAAGGGAACACTTAAAAAACACATCCTAGATCTAAATGAATGAAATATTCTTATGAAATACTTTGCTCTTTACACAGTTGAATGTGCTGACAACAAAATCACACAAAAATGATCAATGGAAATCAATTGTATCAACCCATGGAGGTCTGGTTAAGAATCACACTCAAAATTAAAGTATAAAAACAAACTCCAGGCTGATCCAACTTTGATGTAATGTCCTGAAAACAAGTCAAGATGAATCTGTGTTGCTTCCTGAGTGGACACTATGATTTCACACAAGTGTGATAGACTTGGAGTTACATTGTGTTGTTCAAGTGTTCCCTTTATTTTTTTTGAGCAGTATATATATATATATATATATATGTATGTATATACACACACACATATATATGTATTTGTATACATACATACATACATGTGCATATGTATATATATATATATATATATTAAGTACCACTGTCGAAGAGGAAAAAGCATCACCGTCCTCTTAAAACAAATGCCTCCCTCGCAGCACATCAGCAGACCACAGTCAAATTCCCTCCCCTCTGACTCAATCTGATAAAGTGGCCACAGTAAATGCCCGTCCCTCCGATGTTAGATAATGGCGATGCCATTCACAGGTTATCAGGTAAGAGCTCGCTCCAGAAACTGCATGCATTCCACTCTGTCAGTTTTACGACCAATGTCCTTTTGAAAACACGCCACTGCACTTCTTATTCCTCTGCAAACTTTCCCCACACTGACATATGAGTCATAATATTTTTGGTGGGTTCTTATCTACAAACCTGTCAGGGGTCTGTCTCGCGACGCACAACCATCATCTGTGAAATTTGCTACAGACTATATCTCATGTCTCATGTGACCCGTGCTGCAGAATTTCTCCAAAGAAATATCGCATGCAGCGGCCAGTCATTTGTAACAGGATGCTGCAGGCCCAGAGCACAACGCGCTGGAAAGACACACGAATAATCTTTCCCCCTATCAACTTGTGATGATTAAGAATATTCCACTGGTACACAACTCATTAAATATAAACGGGTCTGTCTGTCGCCTATTGTTGTCACACAAATGTTCTTATCTGCTTATCCCAGATGCATTTGAACGGCATGTTACACTTGTATTCCTATTGAGGCTTCTGCTGCGTTAACTTTGGCTTGACAGTGTAATCTTCTTACGCCAGTGCTGGTTTGCGGCCGTGACTCCGATTCATTCAATTAACACTTTTAATCACGTGAACACACGTTATGAATTAGTGATGTAATTAGTTTCATGTGTGCTGATGTGTGCTGGTTTTCAGATTTTTTTTTTTTTAGTACCCCCTACCCTTAATAGCCTTTGGCTCATAGCATAATAAATCAAAGATACATTACTTATGGATCCCTTGGCACATATAAGGAGCTATAAACTTACTAGAGGTGTCCATCCAGCATTATCTTTCAGGTTGGGGTCAGCTCCTTGGTCCAGCAGGTTCTGAACGGCCTCAACGTCTCCCTGCAAGATCCAAAGAGGACAACAAAGCTGATGTCAAAACCGCGGTCCTGTAAACACAGCTAGCCCGAGTCATGTTGTTTATCAATCATACTCCGCGGTAGGCCATTGATTACCTTGTCTACGGATGCAGAGACGGATTACCGCCGTCTTTGCAAGGATTACTGTAAAATGCTTTCTTCTCAAAAAGCAGCGTGCTACGCAGCTCTGCCTCCCCCGCTGGCCGTAGCGGTGCGAGTGCCTTTGACTGATTCCAGATGTCCACCCACTGGGCTTACAGGCTAAGCCCTTACGGTCCAGAGTTGCGCACACACACACACACCATGATCACTGTCATTTCGCGTCTACGAGGCTTGAAGATTGCAGGGTAATATAATTGCGGATTTTTATGACAGTAAATTGAAGTCTGACTATCCGTAACCTATGGTTCGTATTTCTGAATCATAATGCGGATAAATATCATTTCTGCCCGAGATGACCTCACGACCACACGGTACAGTAACTCCTTTACTCGAGATACTGAGACCCCCACGGAGTTATAATGACACCCTTTGATGTGAAAGACTGGGCGATGTGAGACCTATAACATCAAATTTGTTTCGCGAGGATTATATTGGATGACACGAGTGGCCGCAGCACCCGGCGATGCCTGCTCACCTCCCGGGTAAGAACTTTGGGATTGGCTTCGTCTATTGTACGCTACAAAAGCGCAGAGGAGCTCGTCACACACCTTAACGTCTGTGATACTTTATCCCCCTGATGAACGCATGGCAATTCAGCTCCAAAATAAATTTTTTTTTTTTCCCCAAACTCTGGTGTCAGTCTCCAGTGTCCAACCCTTGTCCCAGGTTGTCCCAGGCTCTTGCAGCGAGTCACGATTTAATGAAAAACCAAAGTGGATAGGAAACCGGCAACGTTTTCCAACCACGACGCCCACGTGCACACTCAAGCTAATTAAACCAGAACTTGTGTTTCGCAAAAGTGGCCGCTTGTCATTAAAAAACAGAGCGACAAAGATTCTCACTCCGTTTTCGTGCATCGCATGTACGGAACTTCGAACAAACAGTTCCCGCGGACGCCGATGGACGAGACAAATCCTTCAAAGAGGAACTACAACAGAGCTGCAAGAGATTGAGATCAGATAGCGGACCTGTTGGCTCACTGCTTCGCCAAATCGCTTCATGCATTTTTAAATAAAATATCGAGTCCTTAACTGCGCCTTTTAAAGATGTATGTCCACTTCAGAAAAAAGATCAAAATTTGCATTTGAATGATGTAACAGATAATGTAGCACATCCAAAGAAGGGCTTGGGAAATGCCTTTACCTTAATTGCCGATACATGCAGTGGGGTCTCCCCTTTGAGGTTCTTCTTCAAATATGCAGGGCTCCCCGATGAGGATCGCCCCACGCATGCTCGGTTCGAGGGAGACTGTTTGGCCAGAACGAGGGGACTCTCTCCATTATGGATTCTTGACATTTTGCTCGGCACTTTATGCTTGGAGCTGGTCAAAGATTGAGCTTCAAGGACAGTTGGGGACGTGAGAGCCAGCGATGTTCTCCGAAGACCTGGCGAGGCTCTGGGCCTTTTTGGCGTGGTCTCCGCAGAGTTGGCCTCCTCCTCCGGGTCGAACCATTCGGAGCAATCTATGGGGGGCGGTGTGTCGACCTGTTTTTCGGGGCTGCGGTCATCTGCGGCATGCGCGGGCAGGCCGTCTAGCTGGTTGACACTGTCCAAAACATTCGGACAGCGCTGCAATTGTTTATCAAGCACAGTGGCGTCGCTGCTTGATAGGTTCACCTGGGCGGCGCTCCTCTGGGCTTCGTGGGTGAATCCATTGACACCCCCCTGGGGCTCTGGAGACGAGGCAGCGGGGCTTAGGAAGGAAACCCTTTTGCTCGCTGGCTGCTCTATTTTTTCACTGTGCTGCTCCTTTTCAGGAAGAGCCACTCCCTCCTCAGTTACCCCCCATTGCTGATTTATGGCTTCCAGCTTCTTCTTCATCGTCTCTTTGGCCTGTTTGTGTTTGGTCTGACTGGCTCTTTGCAGCGATGCCTTTCTGGTGGAACGTTTCTGCTTGTTCAACCTTTTCTTCTTGCTTTTGCGGTCAACGGTGCATCTTTCTGAACACGAGGAGTCTTGGGAGGATGAGTTGAAACTGAAAACTGTCAAATCCTTGGATTGAGCGGTTGCTGCGTTTGGTTTTGCAAGAGTTGTTTCTCCAGAAGGCTGTCTGCCTGTCGAGGCGACCTCTGGAGATTTCTCCACCATACAGCGCACCTTACGGCTGCGGGGGCTGAACCAGATCTTGAAGCTTTTCTTGTTTTTAAAGATGGTGCCCTCAGTTTCTGTTTGAAGCCGAGCAAGAGAAATTGGCAAGTTAAAATTCTTAAAACGAAAGTAACCCTTTGCACTGGAAAGTTTCATCATGATTTGCAGTTCAAAAGGGAAAGCCAGATTTTAAAAATGTACTGATCGCCATCAACATTGACATTTTGACAGAGGCGGAGGAGCAAGTAGCCAACCTTTCCTACGCTGGTTATGGCCATGTAAAATAGCACAATATGCTCGTAAATCCATCACAACTATGAATGCGAGTATGCCAGCATAGTTCTGGTCAGCGGAGGGATATAGGATAAACTATGAATATATTCAAAGAACTATTATGTGAGCTATTCAAACTAGCCCAAAGGTAGGGGGGGGGGAAGTGGCGTCTACAAAATTGCCTCTTCATCCCATTTTAAAAAAAAAAAACATATTTACCTGGCTCTTCTATGGGGGTCCACAGCGACTCCAAGCCGCAGAAAAGCTGTATGACGCTGCTGAGCTGCCTGTTGATCTGGATGTCTTTCACCCACACAGAACTGTGACAGACAACGCAGCCATCTCCCGCATGCTGCCCGGCGCACATCCTGAGAAATAAACATTGCTTCAATTAGAAATTCACTTTGCGGTTCAGTAATAGCGGCCGAATCAAGATTAATGAGTCACTTCTTCATGGAGAGATAGTACAGTTTCAGAGCCGTACATACTTTATGTAGAAAATTAGACATAAATTGCCATTGGTCCTGTTGAGACTTTCAGCATACCATCAAACATACACTTGCATGAAGCCAGGATGCATAATGAAAGAAATACATGCCTGTGCATGTCTGAGGTACGAAAATTCTATACAAGCCCATATATATATGTACATACATGTTCCCTCGCTTTTATGTGTACATTTATTAGAATTGCAGATTTTTTATGACAACAATTATCTGTTCCTCTCATATACATGCAATATTTTAATAGCTAGGTCATTTTCTACCGGTAATAAAATCCCATATGAAAAGAAAAAAAAAAAAAAAAAATGAGGCAAAAAAAATCTGCGTAAGAACATGCATAAGAATAATTGGCCATACAAGATAGAACAAAGTACAGGTGTTCAAATATAAATATTGAATCATAACCAAATGCCATCTAAGAGGGCAGGCAGTTATCCAGCTTGGTTATTGTTAAGATACCTTCATTACCACTCTTATGTATCCATCCATCCATCCATCCATCCATCCATCAAACCATCGTCTACTGCTTATCCTACTGAGAGTAGCGGGAGATGCTGGAGCCCATCCCAGCTGCCATCGGGCAGGAGGCAGGGTTCAACCCCGGACTGGTCGTGGGTCAGGCGCAGGGCCACGTAAACAAACAGACAACCATTCACTCTCTTATTCGCACTGTGCAATTTTTCCCAATTTTACTCTTCTGTATGTATAATAAAAAAAGATTTGATACATTACCTGCACAGCATATGCTCACACGTCCCCAGACAAACAGGCTCCTTCATTAAATCTGAGCTGGAAAAAAAACAGAGCATTGCTGAAAGTGGTGTGGAAATTTGTTTCTCCCTCCTTGGGATCACAAATAAACCGAAAGTGACTTTATGTGGTCAATCTAAGTTGACAATAAAACCAGTTAACCGCCATCCTTGACGCTTTAAGTTGCCTGCCGCACAGTCGCAGGTAGCATACCATTGACCTGGGAAACTTCTTGAACAACTGTGGATTTGTATTGTCAAGGTCAGCGCTGCAAAGTCATGATGAAAGATAACCATTGGGTTTGATTGAATCGCTAAGGAATCAAAATTTCAAGGAATTGGTCAAATTCCTAGGAAGGAAAATGGGCATCAAGGTGAAATGTGTATTAAGTTTTTCTTAATTTACTCCACCAAATATCGTGTTGCTGAAGAGATGTCCCTGTTGCACGGCATTAAATACAGAACTGACAAATGTACTTTGTGCAAATACAAAAACCATATCGTCCTCTTGAAATATATAAGCAGCCTCGAGGAAAATAAGGATTTCAAAATGCAACATTAATCTGATTAATAAAGGAAACACAATTACTGCAAAATGTATGCTTGTATGTCGGTTTCAAGGTTTCCTGACTCTTAACTCATGATTTGGTTTGAAATGGTAATCAAAGCTTGCAGGTCAATGCAAATGAATTAACTTGTGACAACTCTCCTACTCCTTTATGATGAATAATCTTTCCTTCGCACTCTCTAAACCCCTTTGCGGTTTTATCTCTGATTAAAAAAAAAAGACATCACCTAAGGGGATGGGGAAGATGCATATCCATCCTTACCTATTTATTCCAATAACCAGTTTTACCAGAGTCTACAAGGTAGAGGACATTAGGTGATTTAAAAAAAAAAAAAATCAGATACCAGCAGAATAATACACCATACTTATATTGCTCAAGAGGACATCATCTGAAACCTGAGCCTCCACAAAACGACAGTCTTGCAAATCCTTTAGGAAATGACTGTTGAACCATAAAGGAGCTTCCATAGCAGGTACATTACAATCTGCTAACTCCGATCCTCCGCTGCAGGTCTTCCCTGGCAGTATTATCTGCACGATACGACACAATTTAGTCAGCCCCCCGTGCTAGTTTTATCTGATTTGTTTTTTTTTTTTTTTATAAACAAACGTCGCGCATCCGTCAGAACTCATCTTCAACGCTAGCATTGGCTAGCTTGCGTTAGCAAACTCCGGTGTCGTAAAACGCTTGAATAGATTTACCATTTTGCGCAAAGTAACAGCCGCCGGAACTTTGCCATCGCTTCCCTTGTGTTTTTCCAGTCGTTCGTCACAACGACTACATCGTCATCCATTCTTCGGCGGCGTTTATGTCCGTTTGCTCTTGTGTTTTTCGAGTCTTGCAAAGTTCTCCTTGCCGTTGTTGTTGTTGTATTTCGTTCTCCCGCCAGTGAGTAGGGGGCGTGGCATATTATCGTGACGTATGACGTAAAACGTAACTCGCCACGCCCCCTCCAGCGTTTGCTTGAAATCCAATGTGCAGCCTGAACGCCATGCAAGAAAAGAAGTTTATTTGCATGCATGTATGCAAATAAACTGACTTTAAGAAAAATAAAACATTTAAGTCTAAGTCTAAATTTTACCAACATGTTCAACATTTTAGCCGCTCTTTATCTTATTAAGCAGGTGAATAAATAAAAAAATCAAAATGCAGTTGTTCACGACAAAAGGTCTGGATTAAGGCTTTGTTTTGACTTGTAACAATAGATTTTCAGCATTGATGCACTTGAGCTTCTTTAAAGAAGCCGTGTCCTCCATATGAGATAACAATACAAGCAGGAGCCCTGAATCAATATTTTTAAAAGCAATCGAGCCGATTTTTCGTCTTTTTATCGCTGGGATGGCGAGGGAGGAGAATTCCAAACACAAAGCCAAGAAGTCGGGTCAACTGCAAATTGGAAAACACTCTGCTGTGGGATCAACATGATATAAACATAAAACAAGCCTCTTCTAACAAATTAATTAAGCGAAAGCTGGAATCATGACTGAAACTTGAACCGAGCGCTGCGCCTTGATTTTTTTGTCATTGATTCCCTACACGTGCAACAAGAGCGCCTGTTTTATGTCCTTTCCCCGGCTCCTTTGACTGCATATATATCAATATATTGTCCCGTTTACCTCTGGCCGCACCGGCATTACAGAGATGGGCAAATTTTGTATCAAGCTAATGTTTACTCAGCTGCAAGGGTTTAAGAATGAAAAAAAAGAAATGAGAGTTAAAACTGCAAAGATGAAACTTGGTCAAAGGGTTATTTGGCGGGAGAAAACCACAAATGGGAACTACAAACTACAACCTGAGAACCAAACCGGGTCCTCTTTAAAGCAATATTGATAATCAAGATGATTAAACTTTGGCGGATTATCAAAAAGAAACATTTGCAACATGATCCTGCAAGCGAAAAAATAAAAATCTGAAATAAACAGACTGTGCTTTTTCAAGACTTGCTTTATTTGAATTTTACAAAAATAGGCATGATACATTCGAGGCCGTCTCAAACTGACCCATAAGCAAGAAAGAGTCCATTAAAAAGACACTACGAAAAGTTAAATATACAGCGGAAATGACTAGCGGGGGAAGTATATACCATCAATGATGCTCTTCAGATATTGTTCCCTGATTGTGAAGACAAGACAATGCTTTTAATTGCCGTGCAATGATTTTCTGGTCATTAACCCCAAACTTGGAGTAAAATCAGTATCCCATATGATTAATTGTATCCTTCGTCAGATCAATGGTATACATTGAAATTTAAGTGCTTTTGAGTGAAAAGGGTAATTAAACATGGAAATCATCTATGATTGCAGATATTATAATCCAACATTGTAGCGCTGACTCTCACACCTCACGTTGCAAGTGAGAGACCTCTGAATAATTCTAAAAGAGATTGAATAAGTATTAATAATTATGACAGTTGTAGTAGTGCAGATTTAAAAAAAACAGGCAGCGTGCTTTCATTTCACGGGGGATTTAGGTGAGACGGCAAAGAAATAATGTCCGTCGGGTCTAAATTTCGTCCGCCCGATTGCAGTCCTGGTCATCGCGTTCGTCTTCGTGGTAAAAGGGCCGATTTCCCTTCCCAATCCGGCCCATGGCGAAGTTGATGAAGACCTACGGATGATTTAGAATAATATGAGAGCAGCGCAACCGTGATTCATTCAATTGAAACCCTCGACTGATGGCAATTCTCCAGTCTGTTTTCTTCCCCGTCACCCCCCTGCTTCCTCCGTCTGTGGTATCTTCCAATCCCAGAGCTCCAGAAGGGCAGATCGGTTGAAGAAAATCAACACTGGCTGCATATAAAGCTCAGGGATTCTCTGCCTAACTCATATTCCATTTATTTTCCCTCTGGCATACCCTCTACCCTGTCAGTTTCCCTCTGCTTCTTTGAAAGTTTTTCCGCTCGGTCTTTCACTCCCACTCAGCTTTCTTCTGTCCCTGTTTACCCTTCTACCCTTCCTCTTCCTCCTCCGCCCGCCCCTTTATTTTCGTCCCTTGAAATCGTCTATCCGGCCATGTAAAATCCCACCGTGCAAATTCTTTCAGATTTCATCACACCGCTTCCCTTCTTTTTTTCCTCTCACCTCATCCAGTGTGGTCTGGTACACAGAGAAATTTTTGATCTGCAGAGCACTTTTGTTGGACTCCAGCTGGTAGAAGATGTCAGCCGCCCCTCCTGGTGCAACAGGAACATGGAATTCCACCATAGAAGAATGCTGATCCTGGGTTTTTGATTTTTGAAAGACATAGAAAAAAAAAAAGCATTAGTAGACAATAATAATACATCGGATTTGAATAGTGCTTTTCATGTTACTCAAAGACGCTTTACAAGTGAAAGTGTTATATAACTAGAACTCACAGTATTTGACATGTCAACGAAATATGTTTTTCCAGTCCTTAGATATCTAATTTGCCTTCAGTTGAGAGACATTGTGAAATCTAAGAAAGCTCACACTCATACTTGGAACATAGCATGGTGTGAATGTAATGGGTTATTATGCAAGTCATCATTAATGCGCCCCGTCACTGGCTAGTGCACGTTTCACTTTTGCAGATTTCTTAATATCTGCTCACTGCATGATGTTCAGATCAATTGCTAATCAAATGCGGACGTGCGGCCGATGTTCCCACAGCAGACGGTAGTTTTTTCCTCATCGACTGCCCGCCACTTAAATCATTTTCTCTTCATATGAAGCGTTTACGGCGTATTAAACGAGCCCTGATGAAACCCGCTATCTCCTCCAAGCCAAACAACAGCTCCTTAAAGCTAGCGAGCGGAGAAAGCACTTGAGCGGCCAGACAGCCAGACAACAATGCAACCGACAGCAATAAAAAGATTGGCTCACGTAATGCACTGTCATAGCATTCAGAGGCCACGGCGCTCCTCCAAATAAATTATTCCCATCATATTCTTGGAATTTCTTTATTGCGGTAACATTTTTGTTCCTTGATGTTGCCCATTGTCATCCCTGATGTTGTTGTTGTTGTCGTCTGCTGTCTATTTATTAGTGGACGTCTCGCTATCTTCTGTCTTCTGCCTTTCTATTTATATTCAGATTTATTTTCCTTTTTTTTGACATTATAACAGTTTCGCTGCGCTGACAAAGGAATTTCCCTCATGGGGATCACTAAAGTTTATCTTATCTTATCTTATCTTATCTTATCTTATCTTATCTTATCTTATCTTATCTTATCTAATCTTATCTCATCTTGCAGGAGCAAGGCATAATTCATGAATTCATTTGATTGATATGATTGTGCACGTTGCCCTCTATTGTGTCTGAATCCTTTCAAGAACTTTACTGGAGGAAAGGATTCACCGCCAATTACTCGTGCATGATACACATTTGCCTCTTTTTTTTTTCTCCACCATCACTAATTATGTTCAACTCCCCCGAATGGCTGCAGGAGCTCACCTTGAGATAAGTGGCGGGGAATCGGCTCTGCATGAAGCCGGCGATTGCCTCTGCATCAGCGGCGACCTCGGCCAAGTACATCTTCACTGTGAACCCGCTGCCGAACCTGCGCGGAGGACATTTCGCGGACAAGCCAAAGTGTTACATTTCTGTGAAAGGCGGCGGCGGCGGTGGCCGGATCCGCTGTTCCCGCGATTGCAGTTGAGAGTTTAGGTACAAAAAAATGATAGGGTTGGAGGGAAGAAACGTGGAGAGGGGGAGTTAAGAGTAAACCGACAGGTTGGAAGGGAGCGGTAATGGCTGGATTTGAGAACAAGCAGGGGTCACAAACCTGTTCTTAATGTGCTGCAGGGAGCCCAGGCAGCGGAACTGACCTTTCACCATAATAGCAAGACGGCCGCACAGAGCTTCACACTCCTCCATGCTGACATACAGAGA
The DNA here is from genome assembly GCF_037954325.1 of Fistularia commersonii. Lineage (NCBI taxonomy): Eukaryota > Metazoa > Chordata > Actinopteri > Syngnathiformes > Fistulariidae > Fistularia > Fistularia commersonii. Next base: position 21,216,351 of record NC_141287.1, on the reverse strand, counting down.
CAAAGGCAGAGGAGATAAAAGGTCACACTTGGAGCTGTTGAACATACCCTAATTAGCCATTCCGCCTGTCATACAGAAAGTAATCACTGTTCAGGAGTTTTCCTTTTTATTAAGAGTTTATTGTTGGGAGAGAACATGAAGTGCAAATAAAACTGTATCGCAAATGCCAAATGTTCTGCTAGTTAAGACAATACTGACTTTTGTCGGTGGCGTGTACGTGACGGCTTTCGAACCTGTGAGAAGTGAGCACCACGGCGCATTTTCCTTTAACTTCCTCCGAGATGATTTTCCACAGGTGTCTCTTGGTGCGCGGGTCCATGCCGGAGCTGGGCTCGTCCTGCAGACAGCGACACGTGTCCAAGAAGTTTAGGACTTTAGGAGCCGGAATCGGACCGGGCGAGGTTCGTTCGACGCTCAAAAACGGGAAAAGGAGGAAACGAGGCCGGCGCGATCAAGAAAAAGTAAATACAAAGATTAGAGGGGGGGAAAAAAAATGAAGGCAAAGTCAACTTGAAAGCAGACGGCTGCAGGGAGAGCGTTCGACAGAGACGGGGGAATTAAGGAAACACAGGGAGGGGAATGTGTGGCTTGAGCTGAGAACACAGGGGAGAGGATGCTGCAAAGAAACGCTTTGGATGCAGACAAAAGGGGTCGGGAGAAAACCCAGGCAACGGGGAAGACCACCTTTGGCTAAGCCCCGAAGACCAAGACTTATCAGCAGAGGTTTCACATCCAGAGGATCAATATGTGCTCCACGTGGGAGACCCTTTTGGACGGCAAAGCGCTCGCAAAGTTATTTCAGAAGGTGTCTCCTCACCAGGAGAAGGATTTGCGGGTGTCCGATGAGAGCCAGAGCCGTGGAGAGCTTTCGGCGAGTGCCGCAGCTGTAGCTTTCCGTGACGATGCCGCGATGGTAGCTCAGCTCCAGCCTCTTCAGGAGGTAGGTCACCACCTGCCGCAGGAACGCATAAGACACGGTAAGAGTAGCAACAGGGCGGAGCGAGTTACGTTCAAGCCTATTTTTGCCGTTTCCGCCTTTTTATTCCGTCCAGCGCACTTGTTCCCAAAGTTATCTGAAAGGTGATCGTGGAGGAAAATGAACAAATGAAACATACTTTGCCGGATGACAGAGTCGCTTTCCGACGGACCGATGTCAAAATTATGATGTCAAAAATTCACCAGCGCTATGCTAATCACACGGTGTATGCGTTCATGATCCCACACACAGGGCGGCGGAGGTGCTGGAGCCCATCTCGAATGTCATTGGAGCAGAGACGGGGCCACATGTAGAGACATACAACCATTCACTCATTCACTCATTCACATTCGGGCCATTCAGGGGCTGTTGAGCCGCATTTTGTAATAACAGTGCATTTTGTAATAAATGTCCAAAATGTAATCACTTTTTCATTTCATTTTGTAATAAAGCCGCATTTTGTAATACACTGCCCCGACGCATGTTGTAATAAATATTGCCGCATTATGTAATAAGTTATTACATATTGAGAAGATTATTACAAAATGCACTTGCAACTTTTTTTATTTTCTAGGAAATGTAATAACATAGTGCATTATGTAATAACAATTCTAAAGCATAAGTTTGTTAATTGTATTTTATTTTACTTAAAAGTATTTGTAAAAGCTAGGCCTATTATTAGTATCACTGTATTAGCCTAGTAGCAGTGCTTAGCAATTACTATCAGTTCACTATTCAAAGGTTGCATTAACAGAGAATATTCTATAAATTCCATGTTATTACATTTCCTAGAGAATAAAAAAGTCGCAAGTGCATTTTGTAATAATCTTCTCAAAATGTAATAACTTATTACATAATGCGGCAAAATTTATTACAAAATGCGTCGCAGCAGTTTATTACAAAATGCGGCAGTTCATTACAAAATGTGGCTTTGTTACAAAATGAAATGAAAAAGTTATTACATTTTGGACGTTTATTACAAAATGCGGCTCAACAGGGGCTCCGGTCGACCTCCGGCCACGTTTTGAACCGCGGTAGGAAACCCGTGTCGACACGGGGAGAACACGGAGACTCCCGTCAGGGACCTTCTCGCTGTGAGGCGGGAGCGCTAACCGCCGCGCCGCATGGGATTCACGCCGTAAATATCTGTGCCAAAGAGCCCGAGGTGATTTTGTTTTTTTTTTTTTGAAGCTCCCCGTCGATGGAGCGAGCCAATGTAATGGATTTGTTCTCTTAAGATTCTCTGATTTTCCCTCTGTAAGCGGATTTGCTTTCGTGTCAACTTCTCCGTGGAGGAGATCCGGGCTATTGGAACATGAAGAACACCGTCTAAGTCTCGCAAATTCTCCTAATGATACACTTTTTTTTTCTGATCAGCTCAGGCGGCAAAGCGGATCCCGGTTCAATCCAAACATGTTTATTCTTTATGTCCTTCCACGAAAGTCCTTCTTTCCATCTTTGATGGAACAGCTCATTACGCCAGACAAAGCCATGTCAACGTGAAATGACCCCATTTGCGCTCGTCTATTTATCCACGGGCGGACGACTCTCGGCGGGAGAGGACGGCCTCGTCTTTCCGAATCAAGAGCACGGAGATGTCGCGGCCGTTACGAACGTCGTCTTTCCGTCGCTGACCAGAGGAGAGGAGCCGCGACAACGGCGGCGATTATATTCATCGTCGCAAATCGAGCACGAGACGACCGGGATGTACCACCTTTGAGGCGAGAGCCCGGGAGATAGATGACTTTCTGTTTACAATTTGTCATGAAAGTATTTTCACGCCACTTCTCCTGTTGTTTTCCCTTCCAACCCCCCCACCTCCTCCTCCTCCTCCTCCTTCCCCCTGAAAAATAATCAAGATGTCAAATCAGAATGGATGCCGTTTGTTGACTGGCTGCTCTGCAAACTCCTCTCATGTCAGCGGCGACTGCGGCGGACGGGCACACTCGGTAATCACCGTGGAATCAAGATTGATTAGTTCTCAGAAAGATAAATGGGAAGAAGGGCGCTATCGTGACGTGTCAGAAGAGATCTTCTCATCATCGGCGTATCATCTAAATGTAAATTGTTCTACGCTAGAAGAACGCAGTTCCGGCTTCATTTGAAAAGTTCGGATCGCGCGAGCCGACCGCGAAAGCCCGGCGCCGCGGCCCGGTACTCCGAGCTCGGCGAGGAAGCGTCGAGTGCTTTCAAGGTTCCCGCGGTCGGAGCGTAGCTTCTTTCCACCGAGTGAAAAAATATACGGACGGTGTTAATATTCAGTGGAACCTTGAAACCTCTTCCCTACCCTTTGTATCTCGTTCTTTGAGATGCCACGGATGCGAGCGTAGAAGTACAAGTGCTCTTCTCCGGTGAGCATGTTGTCCAGCGCGTCCACTTGAGGACAGTAGCCGATGCTAATCCCTTTGTCGCGGCACTCCATGATGTCCACCAGATGCCTGAGGGGAAAACCAGAGAAGGACAAGTTCTGCTGAGGGGAAAGGACGAGCTGCTTGAGAAACCTGAAAAGATATCCCGATTCATTGCGCTTTCACATATCGCCATAGTAACCCCAATGAAATTCCCTCGAACGCAAAGCCGTCGTGGTGCCGATGTTGGCGGGTTCAGGTCGGGCGTCTTTTCTAACCACGTTTTCGATCTGGATTTTATCCTCCGATAATAACGACATAAATATAATGGAGTAAGAATTCGCGGTGCCGTGTTTTGCCGCGATAACCGCCGCTCTCACGGGTTCAACGAACGAAATGAAAACTCGTTTCTTCACGGCGGCCGTGGCATGTTTAATTCAGGTCGGCGCCTTAAAACCAATCTAAAGGTTTGAAAACACTTTGGTTTCAAGGAGACTGTCAGAAAACGACAACCACAGGCCGACGGAAGAGATCCGTAGAGAATGGGTATTGTTAAATAAGAGTCCCGATCCAATTTCTATGTGATTTTTTTTTGGGGGGGGGCGGTTACATTAAGTGGGCATTTTTTTAAAAACACGCGAAGACGAGATGGACGGAAGCCTCACCCGTCCCGGTCCTTGATCTGCGCCGTGCCCGCGGTCGGGCTCACATCTCCCGTAAGCATCTTGAAAGTTGTAGTTTTTCCTGCTCCGTTCACTCCCAGCAGACCAAAACACTGGAGAGAAAAAAATCAAATAAAAACACAGCTCATGGTTTCATGAGACGGCGCTCCTGTTTCAGCCCGCGCTGAAATATTATATAAACATCTGCTTTTTGGTGTTTGAAACTAAAAACCAAATCGTTTGACCAATTAATTCTAACTTTTTATTTCACTCCGTCTGAGGAAAAATGAGCGGTTCAAGAAAAGCGAGGCATTATTTCCATTCTTATCTAATATAGAAGTTTCAACCGCACATAATCCATTTAATCTTTTGATATTTCAGTAATTACCTGTTGTCAGAAATGTAGCCGAGAAAGGTCCCACGAGAAATATTATTTCAATATCAGCCCACAAACCGTATTATCTCGATGCGTCATGTTTAGATTTCAGTCGAAGCATTAAGGTGAAATCAAATCAACTCATCCGCCGCCCCGCGGAAACCCTTCCCTTCCCGGATCCGTGACCGCTTGCGAACCCACCTGTCCCGCGGGGATTCCCACGGAGAGCCTCTTGACGGCGGGGACCTTCTTGTTGAGGTGCTGATAGACCTTGGTGAGCCGGTCGACCTGCAGAACGTCCGAGCCGGCGCCGCCGCTCGACACCCGTCGGTGTTCGGCCGCCACGTCCTCGTCGTCGTCCTCCCAAGGGTCCTGGAACGCCGTCTTCTTGCCCAAAATCAAACGCCTGCAGGTCCACCGTAGAAACATTTGGTGGTCGGTATTTAAAAGCCAAAAACTATGAACGCTTTGAATTTGAGTTGATTCAATCTTGGAAGAACATCCTGAGGCGCCGTCGACGGAAGAAACCTCACCTGACCCTGCGGATGAGGGATTTGTTGAGCAGGAGGCGGAGGGTGAAGAACACCAGGCCTTGGACGATGGAGGAGATGAACATCTGGCCGAGGGCGTCCCAAGAGAAGGGGTTCTGATAAGCGTCGATGCCGTAGCCGCTCAGGATCTGGACTTGGATGTTCTTTCTGGCGAGTTCCATCAGCCCGTTGCCGAAGCTGAACTGGGGGAAGATCAGGAGGCCGTGGCTCAGCCTGGTGAACAGACCCAGGACAGCCTGTGGGAGCAGAAGATCGAGGATCATTAACAATAGCATGTCTTTCAGCTCTCAGTATTCTTCTGCTAAAATGCTAAAGTTCACCGAATCGCAGATCTGCTCGAATTCTTATTCTGACCTCGGGATCGATTGTGGAAATTTGACTCAGGAAGTAGAGGATGGAGGTGGACAGGATGGTGTTGACGCTGATGAAGAGGTTGATGCAAACGTAGGTGATGAAGGCCATCTCTGCATCTTTGAAGACGCCTGCCAGGAGGTACATCCAGGGGAAGGTGGCAAACCTGAGGAAAAAGCAGCGTCCGTGCAAATTTTTGAGGGAATATGCGGGGAGGCTCAAAAAAGGTTCATAAAATCAAATCAGCAAATCCTCGGGTGCAAGTGAAGGGTTGATCTCCATGTGGGGAAATACAGTAAACCCTTGTTTTTCACGGGGGTTACGTTCCAAAAAGAACCCGTGATAGGCAAAATCCGTGAAGTAGAGACCTCTATTTTTTTTTTTACAATTATTACACAATTAAATACTCTATTATACATTGAAAAGAAAGAACAAACCATTTTAGAGGCTCAATCATTTGTTTCGCAAATAAAACTACTGTACTTTAGAAATGTTTTTTTCAACAAACAACTTCTGTACTGGACTGTCAAATAATAATTTTAATCATCAATGTGAACAGAAGGCTTCAAATGGCGTAGATTAGCACCGCCCCGAGAAATTGGACTAAACGGGAGAAAATTAAAAATGAAAAAAATTACGGACAGTTGCAACCTTTTTTGCATCCTTATTAAAACGTATCGCCGCTGTCGTCCTTATGTTTTTTTCTTCCTTCTTTATGGAACGAACGGAAGATTCATTCATTCCGTAATGCCGACCTACAGCCGCATAGCTTTTAGCTTCCCTTAGCATGTCCAGAAGTTTAACTTTATCTGCCATAGATAGCATCTTCCGCTGCCTTTTGGGCCCTGCAAGGTGCTTTTGTCGCTCCAGAGCGTTTCGTCAACATTATGGGTTTTAGAGAAACTGGAAATTGCAAGAGAATTTGCACGTACGTCGTGTAAATTTTGCAAACTGTTTTACGTACGTGTGCATATTAAACTGCGACGTTATTGACGCACAGGTAGAGAAGAAGCGGAGTGACTTTTTAGCCAATCAAAATGCAGAACGCAACGCACCATGCAAATCCGTGAAGTAGCGAAACCGTGAAAAGTAAACCGCGTTATAGCGAGGGATCACTCTACCCTCAAACTACCCGTGAGCGACCCGCTTCCTTTCCACAAAACGAAAACAAAAGGCCGTCTGCTCGTCCTCGTTCCGAAAAGTTACCTAAGTGAAACGCGGCCGCGACATTTCGGATCCGCAAGGGACAAATCGCTGGTGGGAATGAAATAAGACGGATCGAGGAGGGTAAACATCGAGATGCATTTCTCCTGCCCCGAGTTCCTCGACCGTGGAATATCCTTTCTCTTTTCATCTGTTTTGTTTGTTGATCACTCTTTCCTTTTGCGTCATCTCACTTCCGAGCGTATCTCAGTCAAGAGGAGAGATGAAAAAGCGAAAACTGAAGGAAGCCAAAACAAAAACAAACAAAAAAAAAAAAACCGAAGAGACGCCCACAGATAGGGCGCGACGGAGACAAACGGTTTGGGTGCCAAGCCCGAAAAAAGGTGCTTGGTTGGCAGACGGCGAGTGCCAAGCCATGACAGCGAACAGAAGCGGCGAGGCTGCAGACCAGACCAGGTGGGTGCAGGCTGACAGATGGAAGGCTGCGATTATTCATTGCTTGGGAGGGAGACATCTGTCTGATAAATGAGAGGCAGAGTGCTGACTTGGCCTGCTAAGATATAGAGCCCTTCAACCGCCGAGGGAAACACGGGAGTTTAAGCATCAGCCACATTTGGGGACGAATGTAAATAATGTGAGTGTTCCGGATGTGTAGCTTTACGCCGATGTGGCGCGGCGATGCGCCGGGTGTTAAAATCACACGAAAGAATGAGCAAATTAAAGGCCGGAAAACACGGTTGGACCCCGTCGCCTTTTCAGCGACGATATTTTTCCGCAACGCTACCATCAATCATGCTGTTTTCCACGATCTTCATCTATTTTTCTTGTTGTTTTTTTTTCCCCCCCCAGATGCCCACCACCTCCACCTCCTCCAGCGTGTTTGGCTGGAAATAGATAAACATGTCGGCGATGATTTTCTGTCACCATCTGTGTTTGTTGGAATCATTTGAAAACTGAGCCTTGTGCACATATGTAGAAGAGAAACATCCTTATGGTGCGAGGACGTAAACGCATGTGCCTTTGCACCGCTTCAACTATGTGATTGCAAATCTTTTCGCAGGACAAACGTGGAGCTTGGAGGTGTTTACTGAGGCATCCGATCGATGGTTGATCTCCTCTTATATTTCATGTTTTAAGCTCGAGTCTTCACAACGGAAGACAGAACTGTTGACACAATGCCGCCGCGACCTTGGTAAGCAGCAAAATGGAGAAAAAGTGAAAGGATGATTGTACTGGAGACCTGGATGAGTGGAAGGTAACCCCTGTTTGCTCCGCGTCCTTACATGACACCGCGACCGGACGAGTCGGTCGGAGGCGTGATTTATCCAAACGTCTTGAGAGAGCGACGCTCGGACGAGAGGATAATAGGCTCTGTGAATCTCTGCTCGAGGAGCACTTATCCTCCAACCTCCTTTGCAGCGCTGCGTTTGTAAAAGCTCCTTTCTCACACGAATTAAAGACGTCACACTGGATTAGACGTGTCGGACTCCCGCGCGCATCCTAGATTTTTCCATCGCCGCTTTTCCCGCGTCGTCTCTGAACCCATCAGAGTTCCACCTGTCCGCCAGACGGTGCGTCATTTCAATGGCTGGTATTCCCAATATATACCTTCACCCCAATCATCGGATCAATTCCCTTCGTTGTTTAGAAACTCTACATTACTTTGCACTCTCTCTTTGCGCATTAAATATATCTTAAGATAACTGTATCGATCCCCATGGGGTTTGAAATTCATTTGCTGCAGCTGCGTAACAGTTATGTCAAAAATGAGAAAAAAAAATTAATATAAATATAAAAAGAGAGAAGGATAAATATAAATATATTCCAATATATCTATATCTTTTCTGAGCAAAGTGACATTTTAAGATGATTGTTTTCCTTTGCATGAAGCTGAGAAAAAGGCTCACCCAAAGAGCACCAGGAGCACAGTGACCGCAGCCAAATTTTGCCGTTCTGTGAACGCTGGAATCTGGAAGGCTGCAACCACGGCAACGGTCAGGGTGACGGGGATCATGTAGATGAGCTGCGGGGAAAAGATGATAAATCGCCTGCTATCTCACAAGTGAACTGTGGCTCCGACGTGATTATAAATCCAGCCGATGATGACTGCATGTCATATGTGATTATATATACATAAAAGAAGCGAAATCAAATCTTAAATCAAACGGGGGCCCGTGGTTTTTCTACGGGTGGGAGTTTGACAAAGGATCTCTGCGGCAGTTGGAAGGCGTTACCATGTCGTAGAGGAAGTTGACGGCCCAGTAGAAGGGCTCGCTGATGCCGGCGATGTGCTGGAGCCTCTTCAACCCGCTGTGGTGCTCGTTGACCTCGTAGATGGCGAAGCTGGCCGTGGTGATGGAATACCCGGTCAGCACGCACATGGCCACCAGGATCTGCAGCATTCCCTGCACGCTGCGGGGGGAAACAAGGGGGATCACTTAAGGAATTAGACGTAAATAATCCGGCTGTGTGAGAAACACACTTTCTTCAGCGTGGATCCTGACACTCTTCAGACGATCTCTTATCGCCTCTGAATCCCAGGCCTTTTTTTTTTTTAACGTGCGGCCGTGCTAAAGCACTGAAATCCAAGCAGAACAAGCTAAAGCAGCAGCAGAAGAAGAAGCACCAGCGGCGCCCAAACGGTGCAAGCTTGTTTTCTCCCCGGGCTACTGCACTGTGAAAATCAAGACATTTGCAGTAATAAGCCTGGCGTGTCTTTAACGTGTCGCGGGCTGCATCGATACATCAATGGCTTGAGCGGAATATCCCTTGAGGGAGAGGTAATCGTGCATTCGCAGGCCCTGTTCTGTGCGTTATCAGCTGCACAAATTCCTAATGCAGGGTCCCCGCTGTTTTCCAGAGATGATTTTCCGCAGCATTTTCAGCAGCGATTCAGCACTTTGACAGATATATTCCTGTTTTTACTCGGATGGTCCCTGTCAGTTTCTTGCTGCTTTTCCAAACTCATTTCCAGGTGCTTTTTTTTTTTTTTTTTTAATTCATTTTTTTTGTTGGTAGCCAGGATAAAAAAAAAAAGAAAAAAAAAAAACAACTGACAAGCTCTCGGGTTGATTTTCAGGAGATGTATTTTTCCTTTGCGGTTCATTTCTAAGGTAATCTCTTGGATAAGATAATTCTATGTTGTCTTTTTTATACATAAATAGAAGGTAATGTATATGTTCAGAAATGTCCGACGGGGGAACAGGACCGGTGAAATGATTTGGACAAACGAGGCTTCAGAGAAGACGGAGCCTCGCGCCACAGCCGCAGCTCAATCCACTCACTTATTGATTTATTTGATTTGATCTACCGGAACAGACACACACACACGCACACATATACACACACACACACGCACACATTCACCCTCGTCTCCAAGTCTGCATACCTACAGCACGCTGAGTTTTTTTTAACAAAACTCATTTTGGGAAGTGAAGGAGAATCAATCCACCTCTGTGCTACCTTCAGGGTAAATACTCATTATATCGGGAGTCTGATCAATAGTGCAAGCTCAGAGAAATCCATTTAGAAAATCAAATATGGATAAATATGACTGTCATGTTCCTGCCTGTCCTGATTTGGATGCCATGAATGGAAAATCAAGATACTCTTGTTGTTTACCTTCCACCAAGGCAAACATTAGTACATATCATTAACCGGCCCGTGGCTCATTTTCCTCTCTCGAATATTTCACTGGAACTTCTTCTGGGGAGGTGAAAGGGGCCGGGGGGGTATTTGAGGTAAAAACCCAAAGAGCAGTTCAGTTAAAAGCGATAAAATCCAATGAAAAGGCCGTCCTTACATTGCATCTTCATCATCGGTGCGACCAAAGTAGGGGTGGCTGGAAACTGAAATAGCTGTAATGGCAGGAAGAGAGGATTTGTGTTAGCGACACAAAATCAACGTGGTACAAGCTGGTTTTTGTTTTTTTTTTTAACACAAGAATTAAATGAGCGATGATATTCTCGCGGCTGACGACGCCGTCGATTTAAAAATATGGTATGGAGTGATTTCATTTGCCGGTGCACACAAAGAAAATTGAATTTTCTTTTATCATTTTTCCCCATGCAGGGTCTTCGCTGAGACGAGCAGCCCTTCGCCCCCCCCTTCATGTTTCTGCTTGCATTTTCCAAAGATACGAGTGTGTGAAATTACCCAGTGCAGCCAGTTTGCTGGGAGAGATGGGCTCTGCTGTCTAATCCATGTCTGATCTATAATCATCAGCACCCCTTGGGTTCTGCTCCGACAGGCAGGTTCCAACACGCGGCCGCCACCTCGCGCACCGGGACACACTCGGTATCACTTCGACGGTTTCATATATTTTCACGCCTTTTTGTCTCTGGAAGTGACTCTTCTCTTAACTGTAATAGTCTTTTTTTTTTCTTTTATGGAGGGGCGGCATGGCGGTGCAGTTGCTAGCGCTACCGTCTCGCAGGGAGTAGCTTGGATTCTCCCCGTGTCTGCGTGGGTTTCCTCCAAAACAATAATTGTACATCTCCATATGTGGATGGATGAATGTCTGGCGACATGACAGCGGGGATCTCTGAATCAGATTTACAATCAGACAAACTTTATTCGGCCCCAAGAGGCAATTGGGGGGGAAATTAAGTCCACCTGAGAAAAGAAATGTATTTATTTGGTTGGGACAGTGCGTGTTAAGGAACACACATGAGACATGCATGTAAACACACCACTCCGGATTGTAGCCGTGGGCTAATTTGCACAGTTGCGCTAACAAACACACTCTCATTCATCCTGATCTATTGTACATGTTTCTAGTGGTAGGGGAAACCCACGCAGACACGGGGAGAACATGCAAACTCCACACAGAAAAGGCCCGTCAGGCCCGGGAATCGAACCCGGGACCTTCTAGCTGTGAAGTTACCGCTATGCTAACGTGCTGCCCGGTAAAAATGTCTCCTGCGGCGGGAGGCGAGGTGAAAGGGGACACGTCCGAGATGAGCAGGAGGAGATGGGGAAGGTGTAAAGCCAGATGTATATATACAAAAAAAAAAAAATCTCAAAAAACTAGGCTAAAAAACGTAGAAAAACCCAAATAAAGTTGGAAAAAAAGCTACTCTGCGCGCCGGCCGGTCACCACAAGAGCAGCTTGTGCTTGCGGGAAAAAAATGGAATCAGCGAGTTGTTTGTGCACGATATAGAATTATCCTATGGGTTGAAAAACGTGCGGTGGATGAAAACCGGTGGAAGCCTGCTGGTTAGCTGGGAGTGATGATTAACTATTAACCTGAACCCGACTGGAGCTTTTGCTCTGTTTTCACCGAGTGTCCGAGAGAAGAGGAATTTCTGAATCTCTGCACTGTTTCCATTGTTGCTTTCATTGTTCAGATAAAGATGATTCAAAGGGTTTGACTCTCTTTGTATCATCCCGTGCAGCTGATAAAAGAAAAGTATAAAAACAACAACAACAGCCTTGTTTCTTTGAGCAGAATCACAGCAGCACTCGTGGGAAGTCGCCATACATTGAGTTTTTAAGAAAACACAGCACCCCCTGCTATTAATCCAATAAAATGAATTGTGGGTAAAGATTGCCGACTTGTTTCTTAATGCAAAGTCTGCCGGGGGGAAAAAAAAAAAGAAAATCAGGAGCAACTTCATCATACCGATAGAAGCGTTTTTTTTGGTATATTCTTGCTTTGAACGCTCACCGTATTTCTGCGGGTCCTTGTCTGCGGGAAGATTGGCGCGTAGGATGAGGTTGTTCATGCTGCTTAAGTACGCCGGCATGGTGTGGTGGCCCTCAGGGTTGAACCAGACCTACACAGATTCAAAAAACAAATTAAAAAACAACAATTACATACGCTGCTGAAATCAGGTTTCTTTAGCCAAGAGGTCCACCGCAGTTGCATTTGCCATTATTTCTTTAAAAGTTGGAAAATGCGTGTTCTTGAGGTGTCATTATGTGGGTTCGCTGGTGCATAAAACCAAATTCATTACAACGCCGTCTCCAATTTCTACCGTTATCAACATGGAAAATACGACGGCGGGCGAGATCGGCGATGGGAAGCTCTGCTAAGAAACAAACCTTGGAAAGAGAGCGGTTTTTGGGCACCGATCTGAGATCCAGCATCAAATCAGGAGGGAGCTGCATGCCAAACTCAAAGCCGCCATATCTGTGAAAACAAAAGCAGACTTTGAGCAAGGATGTCGAGACAAAGTCACCCGGCCGTTTTTAATTGGATATCTCCAAATAACGATACTGACGAAAATGAAACAGCCTGCCATGCGATACTGCGCTGAGCTCTAAACTATTAAGGGTGAAAACAAAAGCAGCGATAAGATAGAAACCGATGTTTATGCGACTGCAGCTGCAGAAATGAAAGAACAGGACAAAGTTGGAGAATCTATCACAGGTTTCATTGTAAAACCGGACCACACGGACGACAACAAAGATAAAACAGATGGATTACGCCCCCTTGAATCCAGCGAGAACAACGTGTCATTAAATGAGATGTGTGTTTTAACCACCTTTTTAGAAAAAATGTTATCACCGTTCGTTAATTCACTCATTCATTCGGTGTCATTCTAATCCCTTTTCAAGACCTGAAATAATTCAGTTTCTCAACCACAATTCTGGGCATCAGGGAAACCCAAAGATATATTGGGAGAACATTTTTGTTTTTATTCTTAATATTAATATAATAATCATCATCACCATTGTAATAATAATAATGATAATAATAATAATGACTATTATTATTGTTATTATTGTCATTATCATTATTACCTTTTTTGCAACAGCTATTAATTAGATTATTCATCATCACTAAAACAATAACATTTTATTTTTTAAAAGACAATAAATAACCTTAGTATTATTATTATTATGACGACCTTATTACAATTACTATTAATTTTATCATCACTACAACAATAACAATTTAAATAACAAAAACAATAACAGTTTTTAACAACAATAAATAACTCCTTCTTGTTCTTATTATTACTATCATTATTATTTTTATGATTATCATCATTATTTTTATCATTATAACCTTTTTACAATAACTATTGATTATATCATCACTACAATAACAATAACATTTTATTTTTTAAAAACAATAAACAACTCCATTTTGTTCTTCTTATTATTAACATTATTATTTTTATTATTATCATCATTATTTTTATCATTATAGCCTTTTTACATTAAACTATTGATTATATCATCACTACAACAATAACAATGCAACATTTTAACAACAATAAATAACTCCTTGTTGTTTTTGTTATTATTATTATTATTATCATCATCATCATCATCATCACCATCATCATCATTATTATTATAGTTATTATTGCTATAATAATAACAATAATCATCATCATCATTATTATTATCATTATTATTATTATTAGCATTAGCATTATTATTAGCATTATTAGCATCATTAGCATTATGTAAACATATGATATTTGGACTGGGTAAAGGTGAGAGCCTCGGCCACCAGGAGACAGATGCGGTTGAGTGAACTGATTCTAAAGGGTCTTGTTTCACTGATGGGAAAAAGACAGATTCACCTGTTCCTGATGAAGTCATTGGTGGTGGCCACCAGGTAGTTCTCCACATCCACTGCACCCAGATTATAAGCAACCTGTGAGGAGGGGATCTCCTTGTGGGGGGGCTTGAAGTTGTCCTCGACGCAAACCTGCATCAGAAATAGGATAATCGTTGGGACGCTGGCGCCGTCACTCGCACGTCGTCCTCCGGCGCCGACCGAGCCTCACCTGTGTCTGTTGGGTGCAGTTGCAGACGCTGAACGCTTTGGAGCCGTTCCCCGTGGAAACCCAGGAGCTGGAGCGTCTTTTGCAGGACCTTAAAAACGGGAAACACGGACAGGGTGAGGAACAGGTGTGCGGCGGAGGAAAGAAAAATAGCTGGGAAGAAGCTTTTATGCAGACCGACCAACGCAAGATGAACGCACGGTCTTGCAAAATCATCCGGATCCAATGTGGACGTCGCTGTACAGTGATCCCTCGCTATAACGCGGTTTACTTTTCACGGTTGCGCTACTTCACGGATTTGCATGGTGCATCGTGATCTGCATTCTGATTGGCTAAAAAGTCACTCCGCTTTTTCTCTACCTGTGCGTCAATAACGTTGCAGTTTAATATGTACACGTACGTAAAACAGTTTGCAAAATTTACATGACGTACGTGCAAATTCTCTCGCAATTTGGAGTTTCTCTAAAACCCATAATGTTGACAAAACGCTCTGGAGCGACAAAAGCACCTTGCAGGGCCCAAAAGGCAGCGGAAGATGCTATCTATGACAGATAAAGTTAAACTTCTGGACATGCTAAGGGAAGGTAAAAGCTATGCGGCTGTAGGTCGGCATTACGGAATGAATGAATCTACCATTCGTTCCATAAAGAAGGAAGAAGAAAACATGAGGACGACAGCAGCAATGTACAATAGAGTATTTAATTGTATAATAATTGTCAAAAAAATTAAGGTTTCTACTCTACGGATTTTGCCTATCACGGGTTCTTTTTGGAACGTAACCCCTCGCGAAAAACAAGGCTATACTGTATTTCCTATTTCCGGCTCGGGAATGTATGGCTCTCGATCCAATGCAGTGGCGAACATATCATGATAGATAGCAATACTCTGCTCTGAATATTCTGACATTCATTTGTTTATGAATCCTCCGGTTCCAATCGGTTCTGTTTGCAACTTGGCGTGCATCAGACGTCCGCGACTAAAGGTCAAACTTTAGATGTATTTTAACCGGTGGAAGGATAAAATCCAAAGGCGAGAGTACATATATTTACATTTAAAGAAGCCCCGCGGCCTGCAATCTTTCTTTTGATCATGAGCAAAACATACAGTTGCTTTAGCTTCATTTTACGCTCCCCATCTCGCCAGAAAGTTTTTAAAATGCCTCCGAGGTCTAGCTCATGAGTGCCAACATTGATTTCAGTGACTGTAAGAGTAAAATCTCCACCATAAACACGAGATGTTTGCAGAATACAAATGACACCCTCACGTTGCAGCCACATACGTTGGGCTGAACAGCAGGAATATTGAGAGGAGAGATGTGAGAGACCGGAGAGCTGCGAAAAAAAGAGAAAAAGGGGGGAGGCAGTCTGGTAAAATGAAACAAGGTGAAGGATGAGGCATGGGGAGAATGACAATAAGAGAGATATGAAAGTACTGGAGTATCACTGGAAATAGAGGAATATACATTTCGACAGCGGATCCGGGCGGCCACACGTGCAAAACGTCATTGGAGAAGCGATAAGAGCCCAGACGTTTGCGACGGGATTTACGTACGGCTTGCCGCGCTCGGAGAGGCAGCCGTTGTCTATTCCAGGGAACGAAGCCAAGGTGTCCGTCAGCTTGCTGGAGACCGAATCGTGGTTCCTGTGAATCCAAAACAAAACGTTACTCAGCGGAAATTCCTCAAAAAAGATCGATGGATCTACGGCTTGACAGACAATACGCTGCTCCAAAATACAAAGGGGACACCGAAATAACAGATCCTCCATGTGAATGAATGAAATATTCGTATGAAATACTTTGTTCTTGACATCTTTGAATGTGCTGACAAGAAAATCCCATGTTTCCCAAAATCCATGTATGAACCCACGGAGGTCTGGATTTGGAGTTTCAATCCAAATGAAAGTGGAAAAACACACGACAGGCCAATCCAACGTCCTTAAAACAAGTCAGAATCCAATCCGTGTGATTGACTTGGAGTTACATTGCGTTGTTTACGTGTTCCCTTTATTTTTTGGAGGAGTTTATATACAGTAGGAGGAGATGAATAAGTTACAACGAACAAAAGGGCAAACGTTTCGGACGTAAATGTTAAATCAATCATCGGCGTCCTAAAGAGATTCGGGAGGCGCATATTTGAGATTCCGTGGACACGAGAGGCAGGAAATCCACCCGTCGAAATTGTCGGAATAAATACCTTCACCACGAAATAAAGCAGAGAAAGCCAATCGGCTGACCTGAATTAATGACGCTATAGCAAATTTTGGAGTCGACGGGGCGGTTGGCGGTTTGAAGATACAAGTAGATGGTTATGTTATGGAAAGAAGGCATGTAGATATATATATATATTAATATGTTTGTATATATGTTTAGTCTGAGCCTCATGACATGTTGGTTTGGCAGCTCGTTCACCGAATGGATGCGATGTTCAACGCCGAACGGAAACGCCGATCCTAATCTCCTCCCCGTGATTTTGATCGTAACGGCCGGGGTCTCCTTGTTCCGTATCGACCGGAACGACACGCCGACAAATCCTCGGTGTCAAAACGTAAGAGACGATGATAAAACAGTCCCCGTAGCCGCCGTGACGCCTAAACCGATTCCAAAACAGATAAATAAATCATTTGTCTTTCAATCTCTTTGTATATCGAGATAAAGAGGGCCGGGGAGGGAAACCACCCTTGATCTTTGATACGGCCTGGCATCTCTGCATTTTTGACTTTGCCACACATTCCCCTGATCAAACAAGCGCCCTTCTCAAGGATGGAGACATCTCTCAAACTCCTGACACTCTTAATCTGGCCCACTTTGATCTTTCATCTCCGTCATCTTCATCGCGATCATCTCTTTTCCCTCTCGCCGGCTCCTTAAGGTCCGTCTGCCCTTTATCCGAATACAACTTTCAAGTCACCCGCGAACGATCCAGTCACCTCCCCGGGGCCGGACACGTAATGAGACGGATCAAGCCTTCATCAGAGTCTCATCAAAACAAAACCTGAGTTTTGCAGGGAGTGCAGCCCAGCAGAGTCAGACGCATCAGTCGGCCCGCATTACCATCCCATATCCAGCTTTCACACATACCTGCATGAGGTAATGGTCTTTTACCCGACGCTAACAATTCGCATCTAAAAATGCATTGTTTTCAGCTCCAAACTGATAAGATAAGATAAGATAAGATAAGATAAGATAAGATAAGATAAGATTTGGGGAAATTCCTTTGTCACAGCAGTGTAACAGTTATCAAAAAATGAAAAAAGTCAAATAAATTCTTCTTCTTCTTCTTCTTTTGGCTTTTCCCTTCAGGTGTCGCCACAGCGAGTCCACTTTCTCCATCTAACCTTGTTCTCTGGATCCTCCTCTCTCACACCAACTACCTTCATATCTTCTCTCACTACGTCCATAAATCTTCTCTTTGGTCTTCCTCCAGACCTCCAATTCCAGCATCCGTCTACCAATATATTCTCGATCCCTCCTCTGTCCATGACCCAACCATCTCAGTCTGGCTTCTCTGACCTTCTCTCCAAAACATCTAACATGTGCTGTTCCTCTGATAGACTCATTCCTGATCCTCTCCATCCTGGTCACTCCCAAAGAGAACCTCAACATCTTCATCTCTGCAACATCTAGTTCTGCCTGCTGTCTGTTAGTCATTGGAACAGTTTCTAGTCCAAACATCATCGCTGGTCTCACCACTGTCTTGTACACCTTTCCTTTTATTCTGGCTGATGTTCTTCTATCTCTTCGTACCCCCGACACTTTTCTCCATCCATTCCAACCTGTTTGGACCGTCTCTTCACCTCTTTTCCACACTCTCCTACGCTCTGGACTGTTGACCCTAAGAACCTGAACTCCTCCAGCTTCTTGATCTCCACTCCCTGTAGCCTCACCTCTCATTCTCGTTCCTCTCATTCACACACATATATTCTGTCTTGCTGCGACTAACTTTCATTCCTCTCCTTTCCAGAGCATACCTCCACCTCTCTAGATGTTCCTCTACCTGTTGTCTGCTCTCACTACAGATCACAATGTCATCCGCAAACATCATGGTCCATGGAGATTCCTGTCTAACCTCATCTGTCAGCCTGTCCATCACCATTGCGAACATGAAGGGGCTCAGAGCTGATCCCTGATGGAGTCCCACCTCCACCTTGAACTTCTCTGTTACCCCTACAGCACACCGTACCAGTGTCTCACAGCTAGCATACATGTCCTGCACCAGTCTAACATACTTCTCTGCCACTCCAGACTTCCTCATACAATACCAGAGCTCCTCTCTTGGCACCCTGTCATATGCCTTTTCTAGGTCTACAAAAACACAATGCAGCTCCCTCTGGCCTTCACCTCTCTAGATGTTCCTCTACCTGTTGTCTGCTCTCACTACAGATCACAATGTCATCCGCAATATGGGGATAAATTTAATAGGGAGAAGATAGAAGGCGGAAGATAGCGAGACATCCATGGATAAATAGACGGCAGCAACAGCTTTAGGGATAATGATGGACCGCGACGGTCCGAGTCGTGTGCGGTTGTCCAGTCTGAAGCGTCTGAAGCCGGCTTGAGATGAAATGATATTCCATGCTTTCAATGCAGCTCTATAAGTTCAGCGATATTTACTATTTGCTCAATGAAACAAGCGCTTGTACATTTCATACTTTCAAGAATGGTTACAGGACACTCCTTTTTGTGTTTTGGAATCCCTAACCACCTCCTTATCTTCATCCGGACACATATTTGCTTTATGTTTTGGCCTAATCATTAATTGTTTAATTGTATTTGCAAAAGCCATCGAATTCTCATCTTCCAGGAGGTCGTTGCTGACAACCGCGACAGAGATACCATAACATTTGCATCCTTTCGGTTATTTATTCATTCATTCATGCATTATCGACACTGCTTATTCCGCACTTGGGGTCGAGTGCGGTCAAAATGTAAGAGACACTGATAAAACAGTCGCCACAGCCGCTGCAATTCCAAAGCAGATAAACAAGAAATTTCTTTCCATCTCCTTTTACATCGAGATAAAGCAAAAATCCGCACACCAAAAATGCTCCAAAAAAAAAGATGATTTATTTAACATATAACACAAAAAAAAGTCATTTTGAGCAAACATAGGCTCTTCCTCAGATGGATTCTGCAGAGGTGCTAACATGGGAGCATTTTTGGTGCGCAGATATTTTAAAACTCTACTCAGTGGACTTTTTTGATCCAGCACCCATCCCTAACTGGGCAGTGGATGTGCTTTTTTTCTTCCTTTTTGAAGCTCTTATATAAAGGCATCCATCCATCCATTTCCTGCCGCTATCATGCGCGAGGCGGCGGCGTTCACCCTGGTCAGTAGCCACATAGAACCATTTACTCAGATTTTCCATGAGGTCACTGCAAAAGCGTTTGGTTGGGACATCCGGAGAATGTGACGACGTAAAAAGGCAAGGGGTCGGGGTTCGTTCTTTGTCGGGTGTCTCGGCCTCGGCGACATTAATCTCACCTTCTCCACGGACGGAACCGAGGCATCCGATGGAAAAGCTCCAAACGTGCTTCCCTTGGAAAGACCTCAACTAACCTTGTTAGCCTCTCACCGTGCTCTCTTTCTCAAGAGGGACTGACCGGAAGAAAGTGTAGCTTGGTCCGATGTTGTAGAGCGCCGGGCTGAGCTCCAGCTCGGGGTAGTGCTGCAGGTCGCTCCTGATGGAACCCAGGCCCATGGCGAAGACCACGAACAGGACGGGAAGCAGCACCTGGGAGATCATGCCCTTGTAGTTTCTGCGGCTGTGGTGGAACCTCTTGATGAACATG
The DNA here is from genome assembly GCF_037954325.1 of Fistularia commersonii. Lineage (NCBI taxonomy): Eukaryota > Metazoa > Chordata > Actinopteri > Syngnathiformes > Fistulariidae > Fistularia > Fistularia commersonii. The sequence goes on along the minus strand of NC_141287.1, from coordinate 21,196,387 downwards.
GCCACCATCTGCTGCCAGGCCAGGCCCACGCCGCGCACCGCCGACGAACCGGTCAGCTCTGGAACACACGGCACGTACAGTTCTTGGCGAAAACCTTCTTGTCTTGGCAACTGGACTTGAATGTTTTCACTTGAAGACGTTTCAGCCCCTCATCCCTGAGGCTTCTTCTCTTCTAATGACCTGTGGGGAGTTTCCAAATAGAGCTGCCAGGGGTTTGAGCCAGTCGAGGTTACAGTTGTTGTGAAAATAGAAGAGTTGATCTGCAGAACCTAGGTGCTAATGGGGTTGTTATGCTAATGCTTATTAGCATAACAACAGATATAATAATATGATAATAATAATAATAATAATAATAATAATAATGATACATAATAATACTCATTCTATGACCAAAATAACAATAATAACAATAATAAAAATAGTAATAATAGTAATAATAATAATATGACTGCTACTACTGTTACTTCATCCACTACAACAACAACAACAACAACAGCAAAAAACAATATCATATATATATATAATATTAAAATAATACTCCTACTTCTACTACAACTATTAATTATAAATATAGTAATAGTAATAATACTACTACTACAACTACTGTTACTACTTCTACTACCACTCCTACTCCGACAACTACTACTACTAATAAAAAATATTGATAATAATGATACTAGTACTATTATTAATTTCATTATTTCTACTTCCACTACTACTGCTAATAATGATTTATGTTATGCTAATGCTTATTAGCATAACGACCCCTTTCCACTTATTAGCACAACAACTAGTCCAAGAAGACAAGAAGACCTGGAGGACTGAGAGCCTCCGCAGACATGACGTGTTGATGGGACTGAACGGTTTCTCCGCCAAATCGCTTGCTCTCGTTCGTTCTGTCTTTCCCTTCCCTGATGGAACCTGCTTTCCGCCTTAATCTACAAGCTAACAAGTACATTGTGTCACAAAACATGGCAGGGCCATTCATCACCATGGATTTTCGAATGAAAGAAAATGTGAACGTGTCGGATTTGTAAATATTGGACCGGCGTCGCACGGCGGACGTTTGAAAAAGGAGAATATTTCATTGGAGTGAATGCGCGGGTGAGACCGGACAAAAGGGAAAATGGGACGCAGCCAAAGGAAGGAAGGAGCTGCGAGGATAAGAAAGAAACGTAAGCGGTCGTACTAATGTTGTCGCTGAAGCTGGGCGCGGCCCCGGAGGCGTCTGCGGGGAAGCTGTCCATCGATCCGGTGTCAGACATCGTCTCCGAGATGGACAGGAGCTTGTCCTCCTCTTCTGTGTTTCCTTGAGTCAACTGGAGGAACACCTAGGGATAAAAACAAAATATTAACAGCCGCACGTGAATCACATGGCTTGGCGACGCAATTTCACGGCGAGCGAACCTGCGTCCATGTCACCGATATCGAAGAAAAAGGGACTCCGGTAAGTTTGGAGAATATTTAAACACTTGGGCAGTTGTTTCTGTATTTTTTGATTTGAATTATGCGCCGCATGAGTCAGCGTACCTCCTCCAGGGTGGTGTCGGAGATGCCGTAGCCTCCCAGCTGCAAGTCATCCAGGTTGGCATTCAACGCGGTCAGGAGGGAGCGGTAAGAAGAGGCGTTGGCCGAGGTGAACGGGGGCAGCGAGAACTCCAGGTCGCACCCGTGGGACTCCTTCAGTCGAGCTTCAGGTACGTGGGATTGGATGAAGGCCTTCATTTCGCAGCTGTCCAACTGCTCCGATTCCACATTCTGCATCTGGGATGGATAACAAAGCATTTCGGCTCTTCACTTCAAGATCAATGCAGGAAAAAATAAGCAACAGCAATGATACTACTTCGACTACTATTACTACTACTACTAAGAATGATAAGCACAATTATAACAAAAATATACCATATATATCATATGATTAATAATACTTCACTTCTACTACTATTACAACTAATAGTAATAATATTAATGATAATATCAATCAAAACAATAACAGTAATACTGTTATTGTAATACTCATACTCAGTAATACTCATACTCAGTAATACTCATACTCTCATACTCATACTTTTAATGATCACAATAATAAAATCAGTCAAAATAATAATAATAGTAATAATAGTTCTATGACTGCTACTACTTCTACTTGATAATAATAATAATAATAATAATAATAATAATAATAATAATAATACTCATACTGCTATTACTCCTACTTCTACCACTACTAATCAAGATTAAGATATACTTTATTGATCCCATGGGGGAAATTCTTTTTGTCACAGCAGTGCAACAATTACAGTATCAATAAAAATGGGTACAAATATAAATAGAGAGATAGTTAAAAGATAGCAAAAGCTACAACTAGGAATAAATAGTCAGCAGAGCCTACTAATAATAGCATGAATACTACTACTAATAATAATAATGTAATACTGCTACTACAACCTATACTACACCGACTACTTTTAATAATAATAATAATAATGATAATCGAGGCTACCAAACAACACAAGTTATTTGCAGAGATGAAAATGCATTCCTTCATTCCCAGGTCATCTTTTGTGCTTCTCCTGGACTCAAGGTGGCTGCTGGAGCTGTCATGGCTTCACCCCGGACCCAAGTATCCAGACATAAAACCAGGCGCTCTCTGGTTGACCCGTCTGGCCGATGTCCTCCATCGGTACCAAACACGGTGTTTTACCTTCCTGGTGAGTGTCAGCTTGTAACCCTGGCCCAGTTTGTCTTTCAGGTAGAAAGGAGAGCCGCAGCACTTCAGTCCTCCTCTTTCCAGGAAGGCTATGCGGTCACTCAGCACTTCGGCCTCATCCAGGTGGTGGGTGGACATGATGATGGTCCGCTCTGCCAGAACAGAGTCGTAATATAAAAAGCTTGATCAAAAAAAAAAAAAACATGCATTAACATGCATTTGAGCAGAACTCATTTTAAAACTTTGTTCACTTCTCAGTTCGGAGTGATCAAAAACCTATTAAGCACATGACACGTGACTTGGCGCTCCTGTACTTGTAGGTATTCTGTGCAGGTTCAAGGACAAACGCCTCCAGATTTATTTTGAGGTTAATTATACTCTGAACCGGATGTCTGAAGCCCGAGAAGGGGAAAAGCCCCGCTGGGTCAATACCTGCTTCGCTGCTCATTCCAGCAATTTTACTTTAATCCCTTGTTGGAAAATCAGGACGGCAACCCTTCTGCCCAACGAGACGTCTCTTTGTTGTGCGTATTTGTCTGATAGCGACGCATCTATTTAACGCGTGCACATTTAATCTACTATTGAAGTGATTTTAATGTTCCGATCTGAAAGGTTGCCGCAGATAAATGCACGAAGACGGGTTTTTTTTATCTGCCTTTTGTCTTGTCTCCTTTCTACCTCCTCTCATTTACTTGCCGCAGTAAAGCCGGAAACACACCCCATCTAATGACTTTGCATTTGAATGCAGCGGATGACTGAACTTTATAATTGGCAGCGACATTAGCGGTGACAACCGGTGTGGTTGGGCGCAGCTCGGCTTTTTTATCTCAACTGTTTTAACTGTCAAAGCTAAATTACAGAATTTAACATGCAATGGAAATATCTCGCCGAGCATTTGATCGACACCGGGGCGTTTTAATGTTTGATTAGACTGGAATGAACGGAGCGCGTTCGAGAGGTTCCGAGCAAACGGCGCCCGTTACGAGGGGCGACTGAGGATGAGTCTGGAGAGCGCGGCGTCCCTGCGACGGGAAGGCTGGAGGTTCGATTCCCCGCCCACGCCGTCCGCAAACCCAGGTGCTCTTGGGCAAGACACCGAAGACCCGGTTGCTGCAGAGTTGCTCCAAGTCGCCTGGTTAGAGCCTTGCAGGGCATGTTGAGCCCCATTTTGTAATAACGGTGCATTTTTTGTAATAAACGTCCATAAATGTAATAACTTTTTCATTTCATTTTGTAATAAACTGCCGCATTTTGTAATAATCTGCCCCAACGCCCCAATTTGTAATAAATTTTGCCGTATTATGCAATACGTTATTACATATTGAGAAGATTATTGCAAAATGCACTTGCAACTTTTTTATTCTCCAGGAAATGTAATAACATGGTGCATTATGTAATAACAATTCTAAAGCATAGTTTACTTTTTTGTTAATTGTATTTTGTTTTAATTTAAAGTATTTGTAAAAGCTAGGCCTTTTATTAGTATCACTGTATTAGCCTAGTAGCAATACTTAGCAATTACTATCAGTTCACTATTCAAAGGTTGCATTAACAGAGAATATTCTATTAATTCCATGTTATTACATTTCCTAGAGAATAAAAAAGTCGCAAGTGCATTTTGTAATAATCTTCTCAAAATGTAATAACTTATTACATAATGCGGCAAAATTTATTACAAAATGTGTTGGGGCAGTTTATTACAAAATGCGTCTGTTTATTACAAAATGCGGCTTTATTCCAAAATGAAATGAAAAAGTTATTAGATTTTGGACGTTTATTACAAAATGCATTGTTATTACAAAATGCGGCTCAACAGCAATGTGTGTGTGAATGGGTGAAAGTAATCCAGCGTAAAGCCATTTGAAAACCCGCAAGGTGTGAAAGCACAATATCAATGGAGACCATTTATAGTTTGGGGTTCAAATGTGTTTTTTAAACTGTGTATTCCACATATGTGTGTGTGTGTGTGTGTGTGTGCATTCAAGCGGAACTTGCCTTTTTTATGCTGGATAACAATGTCCCAGATGCTGCGCCTGGAGCACGGATCCACTCCGGTGGTGGGTTCGTCCAAAACCACCAAGCGCGAGCCCCCTATGAAGGCGATGGAGATGGAGAGCTTGCGTTTCATGCCTCCAGACAGGGCGCCCACCCGCTTGTGTCTCTGAGCGTGCATGCCCGTTTCTTCAAGGATCCTAGGAGAGCAGATTGAAAAGCATTTAGTGCGAAGCTAAAGTAGATGGCATTTTTTCTTTGCATTTCAAGCTGACTTTTGAGTAATAACTTCACCACTTCCCGGGAGAGTTTCTAAATAGGTGCAATGCCTGGCTTTTAGCTTTCGGATTGAAAATTGCTTCTCTCGTCACGTAGGGACTCTCAAGAAATCAGTCCAAGATGCAGCCGGGGGGTTCAATGTGTGTTTTCTCCCATCGGCCGAGCCGGCGTGCAAAACAAAAAAAAGCGACGCTATCAAAATAGTTCTATGTTAGGCATTTGAAACAATATTTCTGAAAGAAGTCTTGCTATTTAATGGCATCAAAAGTCTAAATCGGAGCGGGAAATCGGCAACGCCTGTTTTGCACGGATGGAGTTTAACCATTGGGCGGATGTCAAGCGGACGCGCCTGATTTAGAACATTTTGCAGCATTTGCATCCTTATCCGAACATTACATAACTCCTATTTATTCACTTTTTTCACCCTTCAATATGATTCATTCATTTTTTGCCCACACGGCTTATCGCAGCCCGCGCTAGCCAGCGGGGATGCACCTCGCACCGCTCGCCAGTCGATTGCAAGGCCTTATTTTTGTCCGTTGAACAATTGATACTTTTCATTTTTACCACTATTTGTCCATTAGCCTCTCATTAAACCAGCTCACATCTCCTTTTAATTAGAAGAAGGAGCCTTTCCCTGAGATAAGGATATCATCATACCTTAAAAACAAAGATAGGTATTACAAATGTCTCCACTACATTATCCGGAAGCCGTTCGCGATCCTGGGAAATCGTGCACGTACGTGCGGACTTGCTCGTGGAGCTGCTTCTTGGACCATTGCGGGGCCTTGATCTGGCCGTACAGCAGAAGGTGCTCCTTGACGGTCATGTGGTCGAAGAGGACGTCGTACTGCATGCAGACGCCCAAGTCTTTGCGAACGTCGCTCAGGTTGATCTGCATGTCCTTTCCGTAGACCTCGATGGTGCCGGACGAAGGCGCGAAGAGGCCCGTCAGGAGAGACCTGGAGGCACGACGGGACGCTTTATTTGAAAAAAGGGACGTTTCCTTTCATGTACAATTAGGCTCGACCCAGACCACCTTTTTCTCATTTCAGTTAATTTATTCCTGGGAGAATGTCAAATAAAAGTTCTTTTTTTTTAAGCACATTCAACATAACCATATTTTTCAGAATAGTTATAGCATCATAAGGGTTATATAATGGGTTATCTAAAATATAATCATCTAAATATATAAAATATATAAATATATCTATTGATATCTGAAATATGAATATTTTATTTATTCCTCTTTCTTCAGCCGCAGAGAATCTCAAAATCTTTGTACCGTAGACCTTAAGACACTTTATAGCCTTGAATTGTTACTTGGACACTTTATAGATTTATTTGTATTTCTTATTCTCCCCCCCTTTTTATCTATTTTTTTATTTATTTACTTATTTTTTTTAATACTGTTTATACAATTTCCTACTATTATATATTATTGTTATGTTTTACTTGAATCTCTGGCACAATTTTCTTCGGGATAAATAAAATTATTCTTATCTCATATTATCTTATAAATATAAATATAAATATAAATATAAATATAAATATAAATATAAATATAAATATAAATATAAATATCAGTTTGGCCTGACTTCAAATTAAGGGAGAATTAATAAATTGTTAAAAAATGGAAAGTGTTCTTATGGGTGGAGTGCAAGAGGTTTGGTAGGCGTGAAGCCGCCAGGTTGCTCATCATTTATTTGTAAACGTGCCTAAATCTTGCAACATGGTGGACATCAGGCTGTCCTGCTGCATGGAGATGTGAGCGTTATGCTAATTACTACGCTACCAAACCGCAGCTCATCTTGTTAAAACATGAGCCACCATATTATTCTGAAGCGACTACAGGCGGTAAACAGACGCCCACGCGACAGTACGAGGAGTTCCAGCTGTCTAAAGGAGACGGGATGCCGGCAGTTTTTCTACAGTTAAATAAAAAAAGATGGTCTTTGTCTAACCTGTTGAAACAACACTGGTAATTTGATACCCAAATGAGATCTCCAACAGAAGATCACAAACAAAACGGCCCCGGCCTTTTTCATTGATTTGTTCATCCACTGCCTGGACTTCTTCAGACTGCTGATCCTGCTCACAACCACTCACTGTCATTCACACTGTTTGCGGACGACACTGTGATCTGTGGTGAGAGCAGGGAACAGGTTGAGGAACATCTAGAGCTGGAGGTTTGCTCTGGAAAGGACAGGAATGTACAGTCATGGACAAAAGTTTTGAGAATGACGGTTTCACAAAGTCTGTTCCTTTGGGGTTTTAAGGTGTTTGCCAGATGTTTCTATGGTTGTGTCATTCTCAAAGGTTTTGGCCATGACTGTAGGTGAGTCGCAGCAAGACAGAAAATATGTGTGTGAATGAGAGGAACCTGGTGGAACGCTGAGGATACAGGGAGTGGAGATCAAGAAGGTGGAGGATTTCAGGTACTTGGGGTCAACAGTCCAGAGTGTGGAAAAGAGGTGAAGATGGGTGGAGAAAAGTGTCAGGGGTACAAAGAGGTAGAAGAACATCAGCCAGAATGAAAGGAGAGGTGGAGGAGACACTGGTGAGATGATCTACAAATACTGACAATGACCAAAAGATAGATAGAGATGCAGAGATGAAGATGCTGAGGTTCTCTTTGGGAGCGACCAGGATGGAGAGGATCAGGAAGGAGTCCATCAGAGGGACGGACACATGGTAGATGTTCTGGAGAGAAGGTCAGAGAAGCCAGGCTGAGATGGTTGGGTCATGGACAGAGGTGGTGGACACATACTGGAACTGAAGGTCTAGAAGAAGACCAGAGAGAAGATTGATGGACGTCAAGAGAGAAGATATGAAGGTAGTTGGTGCGAGGTAGGAGGACCCAGAGATAGATGGAGAAGGTGGATTCGCTGTGGAGACCCCATGAAGGAAAAAGCCCAAAGAAGAAGAAGAAGAAGAAGAAGAAGACCTTCTTGTTCACACATCTGGACAATTTAGGTTCTACTGTGAACCCCCTGCATGTTTCTGGATGGTGGAACCCGGAGAACCCAGAGGAAACCCACGCAAACATCTAGAAGGTTTAGATCCACAGAAGATTCATCTGGACTTCAAGCAGTGCCACTGACACAAGTATCGATCTCATCATTTTGGAATGTTTTTCTGATTCGTTTCTCATTTTTTACTCTTCAATAGTGGAATTTATCAGACACTAAATCCCCTTAAATTTGATTTCAACACTGATTTCTCCTCACTCCCCGTGAGCTGCTTCAGGTAAAAGCTTCAGCGAGTCACGATTTAGATGAAAATCCGGTAGCTGTGCTTCAGGAGCTTCAGATTCATCTCTTCACACAACACTGCGGCAGGTTTGGACCAAACAACCTTCCCGTCAGCAGAAGATCCATGAAATTAAATGTAACACGCATTCAGCCGTACGTGGGCGCTCGCCGCATTCGCATTGAGCCGGCGAAAAAAAAATGACGGAAAAGGCGGAACGTACATGGTGGTGGTCTTGCCGGCTCCGTTGTGACCGAGGAGCGAGGTGACCTGGCCCTCGTAGAAGGAGATGTTGAGGTTCTGAACTGCCACGCGGTCGCCGTAGGTCTTGGTGAGGCCGTGCAGGGCGACGCCCACCGGGAGCTGAGACACATCCACGCCTGGCTGAGGACGGAGAGACCTCTGGCCTGGAGGAGGAAGGAGACAGAAGCAAGATGGACATCAGGACCACGATGTGCAGGAAAGGATGAAATGATTAAATGATTAAATGACGAGAGAGAGAGAGAGAGAGAAGCAAAATATCAATGGAATCCATTTACAAGCGAAAATACATCGATAGGCATGTATATGTGTATATACACACGATAGATAGATAGATGGATGGATGGATGGATGGATGGATGGATGGATGGATGGATGGATGGATGGATGGATGGATGGATGGATGGATGGATAGATAGATAGATAGATAGATAGATAGATAGATAGATAGATAGATAGATAGATAGATAGATAGATAGATAGCTCTGCTATCGATCAATAGATAGATAGATAGATAGATAGATAGATAGATAGCTCTGCTATCGATCAATAGATAGATAGATAGATGGATGGATGGATGGATGGATAGATAGATAGATAGATAGATAGATAGATAGATAGATAGATAGATAGATAGATAGATAGATAGATAGATAGATAGATAGATAGATAGATAGATAGATAGATAGATGGATGGATCAGTACCTTTTCCTTTGTGTTGTGTGGAGTCCGCCTGGTTTTTCTGCATGATGTTGGTGAACAGAAGTCCTCGACTTCCTTGCCTGGGAGACGCGGAGCAGCAAAGATCTTTCCAGAAGGAGGCGGTGAAGGGGAAGTACCAGGGCGCTCGGATCCCGTATTTCCCTGATCGACAGGAAGAAGGAAAGACCAGCGCGAGGCCGGGTCGGATCAGGGTGCACAGACAGAGCCGTCCTGCCACATGAGGCTATTTCCAAATGATTTTACTGCACTTTAAACTTTATTCTAATCATTAAATCCTTTATTTAAAATTTCCATCACGGCTCGATTTTATTTTCTGTTCTCCGGAGATCCGAGTCGCCGGCCTGAGCGGTGCGGCGGCGGTCTGAACAGCGGTTTCGCCGTACGCTCTCTCCTCATATATTTAATGCATTGTGTAAATCACTTTGAATCACCTTGGGGTTTAAAGGCTCTATAAGAAATAAACTTGGCCTCGAGGAATGAGTTAAATGATTAAATTCATCATTAATGCAAAATTCATTTACATCATTAAATGAGATAATGTATGGTGCCATTATGGTGAATTTAGCATCAAATTAAAAATACTGGAAAAATAATATTTAACGGCATATGCTGATATTATATTCTATTAAAAAAGTTAATCTTTCTTTCTCCGGAGAATGGAGTTTGTTTTTATTCTTGACAGGAAAAGGTTCAGCGGAGAGTCGCCTTTCAATTAACTGCACTGCCAATGCAGGGCTTTCTTTTCCCCCGACTTAAATGACTTGTTTGCGGTCAGTTTGGGCCGAATAAACAAGTACGATGAATTATTTAAACACACACATAAAGCAAAATTAGTGTTATAGTAAGACTGACCGGAAAAAAGTTAACTTCTACATCTAACTGGCTACCGCTAAATCAATCTGTATGAACGATATATGAATATAAACGAGCACAGTCCTTTCTTATCAAATTACATATACCTTGTATTTAAGTTGTATACTACAATAGTCAAAGAATACTGACAAATTAATGCAATAACATTATTTTGAAATGATTACAATGATAACACAAATATGGATAATAAAAAAATAATCATAACAATGCTCATGATAATGAAAATGATAATAATGATACTGAAAATAATGATGCTTGAAAGAATAATAATACTAATACTAATAATAATGATAATGATAATGATAATGATAATAATAATAAGAAGAATAACAATATAATAACAGTAATAATAATAATAATAATGATAATAATAATAATAACAGTAATAATGCACGTTGGCGCACCATCAGAGCACAAAGGACCCTTGTTCAATTTCTTTTTTTTTGGAGTTTGCATGTGTTTGCGTGGGTTTCTCCAAGGTTCTCTGGTTTCCTCCCACATTCCAAAAACATGCAGCAGGTAAATTGGAAAAAAAATGAAAAAATTGGGAAAATTACCCTGAATGAGTGAGAGAATGTTGCCTGTATTTGCATGTGGCCCTGCAATTGACTGGCGTGTACCATGCCTCTTATATTTATAAAAAAAAATGATGATAATAATAATAATAATAATAATACAAATAACAATAATATTAACAACAACAACAACAATAATAATAATAATAATAATAATAATGATAATAATAATAATAATAATGATAATAATACAAATAACAATAATAATAATAACAATAATATTAACAACAACAACAATAATAATAATAATAATAATAATAATAATAATAATAATAACAATAATAATGATAGGGTAGCATGGTGGTGCAGTGGTTAGCACTTCTGGATGGATGGATGGATGGATGGATGGATGGATGGATGGATGGATGGATGGATAATGAATGAACCGCCCAGAAAAATACCAGATTTGTGTTCACAATAAAAAAATCAATATCGTGCCAAACCAGCAGAGCACGTTGAAAATCAAGAGAATCGGCGCCTCTCGTCGCTTCAAACTATGACCGGTGACGTTAGCGAGGGCGAAAGAGATGAAGCAGTACGGAGGAACTCCAGCCCCCCAAAATAGTTGTGGTTTCAAACACTTACACACAATCGTTAAAAGAGGTTTCGGGCCCCCGGACTTTGGATTAATGTGCCTGACTTTCCGCGGAGCAGATTGATTCTTAGTGATAAAGTTTACCTGGGAAGACCATTCGAATGTAAGCCCCGATAATGAAGTAGAGGATGGAATCGATGAGCATCAGCCAGCACAGCCAACCGAACGACGCCGTGTCCCCGGCCATGGGCGAGGAGTAGGAGTTACTCCACTGGATTCCTGAGGAAAAGTAAATAGTTCCTTAGGAGTAACTGTTTGATGTGTGGGTAAAACCGCAGATGAAATTACGTACAACCCCCGGTTCATGACACATCATTGATAACGTAATTGGCTCCCTGAGTGTTTTCAACCGATCAGACGAGGAACAGCGGCTGTCAGACAAACGCACGGCGGATCTTTGGTCTCCAACCGTTTGCCTTCAACTATCCGTCAAGGCTCGTGAGTTTGATTGAGTTAATCTTCCGACGCGGCTCGTTCCCGTCGACGCGCCGTCGAGCCACTTCTCTAGAAATTGAGTTAACTTACATTGCTCACGCGAAAGCTTTGGGATTCGCTCCGGATGAATATTTTATTATTTACTCTGCCTTTTTTCATTTCGGTCATGATTTCATTATACGTCTTATTTTTTTGTTCCGTGCTCTCAGACGCTCGTACCTTCTCCTTGGGATTCGTAGCGGGAGACGTACTGACTGGCATAACTGAAGCAGCTTGGAGAGAATAGACTCTGCAGGGGGGGGAAACACTCATTAGTTAATACAATCAGGTTCGTCCCCCTTCAACATGCTTTTTAGAAAATTCTCATAATCCCCTCGCTACAAAGAGATACACTTGTAATTATATTGAAAAATGTCATTTTAAATACGACAGCAGCGATCTTGTTTTCTTTCTCGGGCCCTCTAAAAGGATGAAAAAATGATCACGGGTAAAATGTCTCACCAGGAGGCTCTTCTGGGAAAAGCTGAGGTCGGTCTCCAGGGCCATGACCACGATGTAGGGGAAGAAGCAGAAGATGTAGAGGAGGCTCCCGCTGAGCCCCGCGATGTACGTCTTGTCGAAGAAGGAGCTGACCAGGAAGCTGAAGCCCAGGATGCTCAGCCCGTAGTCACAGAGGTACAAGAAGAGGAGGAAGCCGTCGCTTTCGGGGAGGATTCTGCCGTACTTCAACACCAGCGTGAGGATGACGATGGTGGTGACCAGGTAGGCGGCGGTTTCCAGGAACCAGGCGAAGAAATGGCTGAGCGGGTCGACTCCCATCATCCTCATGTACTGCGAATAAAAGAAAACCGAGAGCCGACGCTTTTGCGTGTGCGTGTTGATGACGGTGGCGTTCCGAAGCGCCCGATTCAAGAACCGCGCGGTTCACGACGGAAAACGCTCAATTACCTCGTGCAGCCTGAGTTCTCTCTCGTGAACCAGTTTCTTCACAAAGTCCGCCACGAACAGAACCCAGGCGATCATCAGCATGAGTGGAAAGACGAAGGAGATGGCCTCCAGGTACCTGAGGACGCCGGCAGACGCCGACAGTCAATCAAAGGTTTGGAAAAATGCAGCGCGCGGTAACTGTCAACAACCGCTGAGCAACGCGCCCATCATTCAGTCCCGGGCTCGACAGAGAGACGGAGCGGATCGGCAATATTGAAGGAATTTTGACAGCCGTGTTTCAACGCCAAATATTTCTTTTTCCTTGATAACGCCCGCAGCCCGAACCGTTGTAATTTAGTTTGCGCTCTTTATATTCTTTATAACACTCCATCATTTTTTCACAGCTATCACATCTGTATTTCGAGGCGGCGGAGTAATAAATCAGCACGACGGCGCGGCGCCGATCGCCGTATCTCGGACGAAAGGTAGCCGGCCTTCCGGGGGCATCTGATATGACATATCGGCGTTGTCTTCGGAATCACTCAAGGGCGAGCGCAAACAGTCGCGGGCGGCACAGTCGAGCGTGATTTATCGAACCCCGTGTGTTTTCGCGTGTGTGCGCGCGCGTTCGTGGCGAACCCGTGTCGGATTGGTCGGACAATACCGAGGTTATTGCATGTGCCGGCGTATGTGCGCGGACTTGAAAAGCGAACGCGCGGTCGTGGTGAATATTCATGCGCACGATGTACAACCAATTATCATGTGAAAAGGTTTCTGCGACTGCCCACTCCCTGAAAGACCCGAGCGGAAAATGAATAATGAGAGATTATGCATTATTTATCGCACATCGGTGCTCGTGTGACCCCTCAGACACAGCGTTTCCCTTTAGGTTTCCATGTATGCATCCATGTGTGAGCGCGATTATACTGTATGTGTGCGCGCCGGCTTTCCGGGTCACTCACTCATCGCGGAGATGGCAGGGGTAGGGGAAGGGCTGCAGCTGCACAGCTTGCTCGGTGATTCTGCGCCCGGTCTGGGTCTCGATGATCGCCCGGTCGATGTTCTCTTGCAGATACACGAATCCTCGGTTGTAGCGCATCGTGCGACTCGCTGAAATGTGGGTCTCCTTGGAGAAGAAGGGGTTGCGCACCCGGTCCGTCCGCATCACGTTGTCCATATGCATCCGGATGGTGTAGCCGACTTTCCGGGGCAGGGAGTCGGACGAGGACGAGTTCCCGTCTTGCGGAAGCTTGAAGATGACGCCTAGAAGACAGATAGCTCCGGCTCAAGCGGTACGCAAATACGTTTCTCGCCCTTCAATGACCTCAACCGAAATCGGGGAATTTCTATCAAAATTTAATCTGCGGCGTCTTTCGCAGGAAACTATTGGAGGTCTTGAACACATAGTTCACTGATTCAGCCATTGTTTACACATCAGGCCCGTCTGTTTGGAATAGATGGGTTATGACAGTCAGTTCTAGCTCCAAGAACCCAATTCGCACTTTCAACTCCCAAAAATAGTCCTTCGACGGAAGACGATCTTCTTTTACGCCGTCGGATTTATGACTTTTCAAGCGAATTTTGTCATCCGTGTTTAAATCCCGCAGGTGGGAAAATATCGGCGGTAAAGAAACGGTTTTACGAATCCGATACGGCGGCGTTCTCGTCTCGAATGCATGCGATGGTTACTCACTTCCGTAGAGATTGCGGTTCTTGGCAAGTTCCTGCGCGTCTCGGTTGAGCTGGTCAACCGTGTCGTAGCCCTGGTAACGGTCGAAGGTGATGCACGAGGAGAGGTTCACCATCAGGGTGGACAGGGCGGTGATCTGGCTGAGTACCTGTTTGTTCTTCTCCAGCATCAGCGTCATGTTCGCTTCGAAGGACAAATCGAAAGAACAATTTACCGGCAACGCAGAAGCGAACCTCACGCCGCCGTCACAAGCACCGTTCCTTCGGGACACGACGCGTCAGACAATAATAGAGTAGAGGCTCACAGACACGTACGTGAAGCAACGCGGTCCCAGACGGCTGTCCAGGTCTGAAAGCTTTCTGCCACGGAAGACTCGTGTTCAGGCTGACGGCCATTAAGGCAGCGGCTGTCCTATCGATTATGTTCGGACGAAACGGCCGCAGAAGCATCTGTTTAAAACACCCTACGATTCATCGAGGCGGACACGCGTCGTGGCCGTAACCAGGCCTCCGTCTTGGCCAAAGGAAGCAGACGAGTGCATATGCGGTCGCGTCCGAGGGGCCTGGAAGCCACACTTCATAAAATGCGGTCATTGTTGGCTCGTCGTACTTCCGCTGCATCTGGCCCCGACGACGCGTGCCAGCGCCTGAATATCAAAAGCCAGATAAGGCGCAAATGTTTCGGCCATTTGCAAAGGTAATTGCCCGGCAACACCAACCGAGCCCCGCCTTGTAGGTTCGATTGTAACCGATGTAGCGCGGGGCCAAAGTGCCTCGGCCGCTCAACCGGGCCGCCCCGCCGCGTCTTCTCGCCACCTAATACGGCCGTTTTTAAAACTTCTTTGCCTGAAAGTTTTAAAAGTGCGGTGTCAGGACCGCGTCTTGGTCCAAATCCAGACTGAACCGTCATCATTTTGCATATCCCACGTTCTGCAAGTCAGTAATTGCCCGGCGGAGACGACTTTCAGGTTTTTAATATGAGTGTCAAAGTTCAGGAAGATAAGCTGAACAGCGGTGGATAGCAGGGAGCGGTGGAGCTGCGATCCATCGAAGCTCCAGACGCGCAAATGTCTTCCCACCAGGTTGCGGTCAAATCCAAAGCGGCGCATCGATGAAATCTGACCGCCGAGAGTTGTCACGTCAGTATTAAATTTACTCCCCGAGACCACCGCCTCTTTGCCTCTTTGCCTCTTTGTCCGGGGTTTTGTGCCGGAAAAAGATTTTTTTTTTCTTTTTTCGGTCTCTGGGCGTCCACTGCGCACACACACACACCGCAGGTTTTATGTGAAGACCATCTTTCCCGTGGGAGATGGGAGCGCTTGATCACAAAGACAGGAAGCAGATGGTCCGTGATTGCTGTTTAAGTGAGTGACACGGGATCCGTCTATACTCTGGTGAACCTCAGGGACCGGATCTGCCATATTTGTGTTTATACTATATCAATTTGACTTCATTTCAACCAATCCTCAGCTGGAGGGTGATTGTTTGTCTGCGTATGTCAATCACAGGTGACCCAAGAAAAATCTAGCTTCGGCAACGTTTGGCTTCCCTCCCAGGAGGATTATAGAAGCGTCCGCCGCTCCAAAGAATCCTCTGGTTTGTCGTCCGGTTCAGGAAAGTGGTTTCCGCCAAAGGACGCCTTCGCCTCCAGTTTCTACGAGGGCCTGAATTAAATACTACTTACGAATGGCAATCATTCAGCTTTCTCAGAAGCAGCCAAGAGTTGCAGCCAGCCAGCCGGCATCCTTTTTAAAACAACTGAACCATCCTATAACAGATATTACTGGAATATAATATTTTAATAAGCAATAAAAGTCTTGCAAAGAATATTATTTGTCTTATTGGTGGTAATTATTCCGATCTTACTGAGACATAAGTGTGTTAAAGAGCCTTGATTCCAGGTCCCTAAGAACCGATTTTGAATAAGCGGTGTAGATGATGAATGAATGAATGAATGAATGAATGAATGAATGAATTGTTGATTGTTAAGTATCTACTACATCATCAATAATGTATGATGTCATCATTTCTCGACAGCCTGTTTTTATTTCATGTGGATTTTAGGAAAGTTTAAATATTATATCATTAGCTTCCCCTCCAAAAAAGGCTTCAAGAGAATTCAGGGAAAAAAAAAATACTTTGCAATTAGAACACACACCGAAATACTGCATGAATTATTACGGCCGGAATATGTGATGAACAATGGATTATCGAAGTATTAAACTTCAATGTGATGTTTCGAAGGCGATGAGGCTCTGCGTTCCCTGATGTTGAGCCATTTTAATCTAAAATGCCGCTCTGTAGAGCCCCGTTATGTTAGACGCATTCTGAGATCACGATTTGGCTGCAAAATAGATTTGGGTAGTACGTGGGTGAAAGACGGTAAAGTTAAACCCGATATCTTCTGCCTACAAATGCAAGACCTTCAAATGCTCACTTACAGAAGTTGCTGAGAGTCTCCTTCATTTTGTCAACATTGATGTCTGTCTGCATCTCAATGAAATTCTTCACAAAGGCATTGCCGAGGGAATTCTGTTCGGAGAGGGAGGAGAGAGAAAAGAAGCGAAAGGACAAACTGAAGGAGGCGGGATGCGCAAAAAAACGGAGATTCTTCTACTTCTTGCGCACGGAAACATCCCCTCGTTATTCGACGATAGTGACCGAGCAGAAGAATCGCACTTTCATACCTGCAGCAGCGGTAGCGTGAGGCCGAGTATCTGAGCCGAGTTCACAATGTAGTGGGACGATTCCAGCCATTCCTCGGAGTACTTTCTCAGATTTGCAAACTCCTGCAAGCTGGCGTTGGCCTGTGCAAGAGCGGGAGAATGTCAAGAGCGTCAAGGTAGTCCATTCTTTGCGTGTCTATGTCTTTAAATAAATGAAATTTGTCTCCCAAAATGATCCCACACCAATTATTTATGAACAGCATCATCTGATTGTGGGATCTCAAAAGGATAAATTCATTTGGCACAAAAATAATAAAACGTTTTTCAAGAAATTTTTTTCATCATTCATATACAAGCGGAAAATCTCCAGCGGGCATCATTGGCTTTAATAGCTGGAATAATCTCTTAAATTATTGCCTCTGATATTAAGTGCAAAAAAAAAAAAAAAAAAACATACTAACTAAAATTTAAAAGAAATACACTTGAAAATAAAGTGAACTTTGAACACCGATCTCATCTTCCAATCAAGATGTTGTTTCTCAGATTCCGTACAACCGATGGGTTGCGCCTTGGCTTGAGAAATGATGGCGGCCGGCGCTACCTTGGTCATGATGTCCCTGGTGACGGCTGTGTCGGGCGCGTAGAGAATTTTGCCCATCAGCATGGGCTTGAGGAAGGCCCAGGCGATGGCTCCTCCTGTGGTGTTCACCATGTCCAAGTACATGTTCATGCAGAAAGGAGCTAAAAGGGAAAAAAAAAACCACAAGACTAAATAACATGTGATGCTAAAGAAAGGAATCCTTCCCTTTAACCCATAGTTAAAATGCTATGCTAGTGAAGCGCCGCGATTCTACAGGTCTCTCCTGGATCCTAAAATCCCCAAGAAGTCCAAGAGACTTACAGTTCCAAGCAGTGCATTTATTTGGACAAAATGTACCGTAATTTCCGGACTATTGGACGCACCTGAATATAAGCCGCACCGGCTAGCCGATCGCTAACTCGGGCTTCCTCTTGCGCACTAAAACTGTCAAAGTCGTCTTTTTCGGTGTCGGAGTTGAACGGCCTCAGAATTTTCCGGTCATTACATCGATCCGATGTGACGAGGATAAACGTTTTAGCGGCGTGAAGCTTGTTAGCCCCCCCTCCCTCAAAAAAAAAAATCCATAAAAAGCCGCATCATTGTTTAAGTGAAAAAAGTTGCGACTTATCATCCATAATTTACAGTATCTCTTTTTTTTGGATAAATGTTTTAGCAGCGTGAAGCTTGTTAGCGTCCCCCCCCCCCCTCAAAAAAAAAATCCATAAATTAGCCGCATCGTTGTTTGAGTGAAAAAAGTTGCGGCTTATCATCTGTAATTTACAGTATTTTATTTTTTGGATAAATGTTTTAGCGGCGTGAAGCTTGTTAGCTCCCCCCCCTCCAAAAAAAATCCATAAATTAGCCGCATCGTTGTTTGAGTGAAAAAAGTTGCGGCTTATCATCTGTAATTTACAGTATTTTATTTTTTGGATAAATGTTTTAGCGGCGTGAAGCTTGTTAGCTCCCCCCCCCCAAAAAAAATCCATAAATTAGCCGCATTGTTGTTTAAGTGAAAAAAGTTGCGGCTTATCGGTAAATCGGAATTCACGGTAAATCCTAAATTTGTGAAATTGAGTAGTATACTTGGGTAGAGTCACAGAGAAGTGTCTCCTCTTGCATACTCCATTTTCAGCACAAGAGGAGACCGAAATGTACACGCGAAAAAAGTGAAATGTGAATTTTGTCAACGATTGTGCGGATTTAAAATAAAAACCTAACTAAATATCTCATACACTGGCTGATTCCACGGGTGAGGTGGCGTCAAGCCACCGTTTTGGTTTCACGCGGGCACAGCATCGGAGCTCAAGTACCATCAGTTACTGCTCCTTTCAGCCTCAACGGATGATAAAATCCTGTTGCTAAACGCCGCAAATCTGTCCTTCCTCCACTTACTGGCATTCCTCGGGATCTTGAACCTATCAATCATCTCTTCCCTCCTGGGGTTGTCGGTGAAAGACGGTTTGGACTCTGAATTGACGGGGAGTTTGGAGATCCCGAACAGGGCCAGAATCCCCTTGCTGCACAACGCTCGGGAGATGGTGACAAATGTGGCCTGGCTGGAGATGCTGCTCCTCTGTCCTCTTGCCATCTGGTCAGAAGAAGAAATATCACATTTATAAAACGTCGTCGGCATAGGTTTCCTCAACGGTTGCTTTATCAAATAGACACGAAGATGCTATGCACCTGTTTAAATTCAGTGTTGGTCATGAGGTTGAGGTCCTCGATGGAGAGCAGGTAGCTCTGCAGCTGCCGGACGGCGGGGATCATCTTGTCCATCATGCCGATCAACATGTCGGCCATCTGGAGCATGACTCCCACCAGGCTCTGCATTTCTTCAGACAGCACCATCTGAAAGCGAGGACACGGTTGGAGTTTCCGAAGACGGACCCTCCCGCCGGGTCGAGATCGGGTCGAGATCGGTCGAGATCGGGACTCCGTATTCAACTCGGGCACAAATGAATCCCCGCGCATCGCTGAGCCCGGCGGATTCCTTTCTTTTCTCTAAATTGGTCATGGAGTGGAAAAAGCCAAATAGCTGTAAAAGTCATTTGAATGAAATGATTAAGCGACACGTCGTCCGTCCGTCCGTCCCCCTCCAAAAAAATAATCATCCCATTTCAAAATAGCGACTTGGAGAGCAGAATTATTAGATTATGATCGACTTTCGCTTGAATTCCACGCCGCCGCTGTCGTCAATAATTCATGGGCTCATTTGTGCATTCTCTTTGTCCGGCCCGAAAATATTTTGGTGGAGCGGAATAAATAAAAGCGATGGAAATAAGACAGAGAGGGGAAATTACAGATGACTGAAAGAACAGGTAGACGGAGGAGAGAATTAATTTGTGTGAAGTGTCTCGCTATCACAGCGCCGGGGCGGAGGTCGGAAACCCCAACCACGTGGCAAAACATCAGCAAATGTAATATCATCGAAAAACATTTTATATTCCACATCCATCACTCCGCAATCGTTGACGGATCGGAGCTTTTTTTGCACCGTCTCAAAGGGACAAACGTACTTCAAGATATAAACGCTTTCCACTAACTTGCTGGTAAAAAATAAAAAAAAAGGCAGAAAGGCTCGGAAATCCTCAGACGTAAGGTCATCCTCGGCTTTTGGAAAAGCAAGGTTTGGTCTCGGTGGGTTGATGTGGAGAAGGGGATGCGGAGAACAGGTTAGACGGAGGAAGATAAGTCGCCCGAAGGGAGCGGCCGGAGGGAAAAGAAAAAGACGGTCTTAGTTGATGGGATAGAAATTAGAATTTGTGTTGACTTGATATTTTTCTGCAATCCGATTCTACACGTCGGACGTTTTAAAGGGGGAGCGTCTCGCTTCCGCTTTTTCTTCGAATTAAAGGTTCGGCGAAACGAACGTGTCCGACCCACTCCGAGGCGGGGACTGATAAGAACCGACCCAAAGGCAAGTCGAAGGAGACTTGCTTTTTTAGTTGTGAGACGAAGAAAAGGTTTTACTCGAAAGAGAGTTAAAGAGCCGCTGTGGCCTTTTGCAAGGAAGCGATGAGTCGCTAGGTAACAAATGTAGAAGGCGTTTACTTTCACAGCACATAAAAAGTGAAAATAGCCCGACCACCAAAGGAATTAATCGGAATCGACGGTTGCGTTTTCTCCGTCCTCACCCGGAAAATGACTTTTTCCATGTTCAGATGCCGAGCCATGAGCACGGAGAAGCTGTACCACTGGCGGGCCGACATGGAGCAGAAGGTCTGGTAGATGAGCCGCTCATTGCGATCCACGTGCACGGACGCCGTGGAGTTGCAGTGACGCAGGTCGACCAACCAGGATATGATCTGTTCATGGGAACATAGGAAACAGGAAGCACGATACGAAGGGAATGATGACTTGTATACACACTGCAGGCTCGTTATTTTTTATTTTTACCACTTTGTCACTTTTATTGTTTACATTTTTATTGTTCTGTCTGAATGGGTCTCCTTGAGTGTCCGTAAATAAATATGTTGTTATCGCCATCATCTCACAATCCTAATTGTTGGTATATTGATTCCTTCATTCATTGACTTATTCTTGGATGCTGGGAGGTTATTAACATGTTAGTTTGTATAACGTGTCGGTCCAATCAATGCTGATTCATTTGAAGGTTTCAGTTTTGTCTTCAAATTAAAATCCATGGTATCGTCAGCCGCCACCACGAGCCTTCGGTTAATATTGTATTTTCTAACATGCGCTTGTTAACTTCGCAGCAACTCAGCAGGTTGAAGTCGCTCTCCGGATGGACTTTTTGTCACAAAGGAACCGGCTCACCTGGAAATTGTTCCGCGGCAGGCGGGTGTTCAGCAGCAGTTGGAGAACCTCGGGATCAAAATCCATGTGTCGCTGAACGTCCTGCACGAAGGCATGATCGTCTTTCAGAATCTCAGCCACCGTGATGGTTTCTGGAGAGAGATACAGATGATTAGTATGAATAGCAATATTATATTTAAACAGGCGCCCATTGAAAACAATGTATTTATCTTATTCATCCATGAATTTGATGTATAACAGTGAAAATCTTGGTTCAGAACGCTTTCTTAGGATGGTGTTTTCTCTCATTGAGTTGTCTGAAGCTGCGATGGCGTGACGCTTTTTGCCAAACGTAAAGACATGCTTAATTTAATAGTTGCCAAAATCAATGATTTGAAATAAGATTGTTCTGGAAACTGGTGATCAGCCTGGTGACAACTCATCTAGTTGTTTTAATTGTACTTAAATGTAAAGAAATCAGCTGTATGAGGTTCCTTCTGCTTGGGGAAAAACTGATCGCGTACTGTATCAGCCTCAAATGAGGTATTAGTGTTGGTGAAAGATAAAGATAAAGCGAAACTAGGAAAACTAGGTGAGATAAGCACTTTTTGACCACGTGACTAAATCTTTTGAACCTGTGACTGGATTACTGTGATTTTGACATATATTGTGCAGAATCATGTCATATTCAACATATTTCAGCACCAGACACCAGCTTGATCCAGGGGGGTCGGCGAGTGGCGGCTCCCAGGGATTTGGAAAATAATTAATGAGTATTTAACTAAAATTTTATTTCTGTTTGTTTTTGAAATGTCATTACATTTTCTCTCTGCGTCTCAGCACGCGGAGAGAGGACGCCACGGTCGGTTTGCTGCCGGTGGATTATTTCAGTTAAGTTTGAGGTTTTTTCATCAATACAAGAAGGTTTCAAACAGACATTGAGTATCATTTGAACCTAAATTCAAAATGTTTTGCATGCAGAAATGTCATTTTGTTGTTCATTGATTTGAAAAAAAAAATCGACATAGCATAAAGGTTATACGCCGTTTTAATTCATTTTAAATTTCAAAAGGGTTGCGTGGCCCCCGGCTCCGAATGGCCCTTGGAGCGGTAAAGGTGGGCGACCCCTGCTCACCTGGGGAGGTCAGGTTGATGTTGAGGACCCCCAGGCTGCTGGTGTTGAAGTTCAGACCTTCACTCAACACGGAGGTCCTGTGATCACACACACACGCATGAAGATACAACCGTTGTGGAAAACGGGAAACTACGACAGGGCAAATCATTTCCCGCCACTAAGACGCAGAATCCACGAGCCGAGAACCCACCATTTCTCCTGAATCACAAAGTTGTCGGGATCCCCGACGAACGTCTGGAACGCGGCGTCGGCCAGACCGCCGGAATTCACGGGCCAGCTCTGCAGCAGCATCTGCAGAGCCGGCAGGAGTGTGTGACACAGCTGACCGGGCTCCACGTGCACGGTCTGCATCACCACATGCACGGAATCGGCGGTCTCAAGCAGGCACACCTGGAGGAAAAAAAAAAAAGAATTTTCCAGAAATCGTCTGGATACGAGCAGAGCGTATCTGGATCTGCAAAGCCTGCATGGCATTTCTCCAACAAATGGAGGGCATCTGTTAACAAATGACAACATTTGCATCTTTTTGATTTGATCATCATCAATCATTTGTTCCTCATTAACATTCAAAGGAGCTCTTTTCCATTTTGACCACTCGCGGCGACGATATTCGAGTAACGGCGCGGACCTGGTGTCTCAGGTGGCCGAACAGCTCGCTGAAATGCGGCGCCGTGGTGCCGGCCTGCAGGAGCTCTGCCACCGTCTGGATCATCTGTTGCATGAGGAGCAGGTTCTCTGCGAGGAGATAAGGAGGGCGTGGAAGAGACGGGTGGGATGAGAGGTCATCGGAATGAGGAAAAAGGATGGAAAAGGGGGGGGAAAAAAAAAAAAAAAGAGGGCAAAAGGTCCGTGAGGTCCGTAAGGTGACAGAATAACACGTCATCCCGGCGGGCGTCATTACGACTCGCACCATTACCGGGAAGTATTGTTAGGCGACGGGCGGCAAATGATGTGCTTAAAGTGAAGGTCTGCGCGGGACCGGCGGGACCGGAAGGGTCAGCAGCGCCGGATGCTGTCGCACATTAAAACACATCTGACAAGCTCTAAGAAAGGCACTGCCTCGGGCTGTGCGATGTGATGACAGAATATGTAATTAGGCTAAAATTAGAAAAATTCAGGGTGCTCGACACCCAGAGGCCTCCGCGATCAAAACATTTCTCTTTCCGTGCCAGTTTGTATACCCGCGTATGTGTGCGTGTGTGTGTGTATGTGTGTAGAATACGATTGCGGCTGCTTACAAAGTGGTTGTATGCACTAAAAAACATTATCACACAGGCACAGACGCCAATTAAAAAGGAGGTCATAGATGTCCACTTGTGTGAGTGAGAGGGGAGATGTTTAGCGAGGGCGGACAGGATAAGTGATTGAATTCTACTTTGCTAATGAGATTTAAAAAGGTGCTGAGTGGCTTTCTGTTGGAGAGGAGCCATATGGCCTTGGGCTCTTTGGGAGCTCAAGCTAAGCTGCTGTGAAGCCTTATTCCTCATATCTCCAAACTGAATTATCCCTCACGATGAACATGTGGACAATAACAACAGCATTAACAAAATGGTTTATGGCTTTTCTATGGTCTTACAATAGTTATTAGGCAGCCTGAGCTTATACGCTCTTAACCGCCGGTCCGGAAACCATCACTACACGTCTTCGCCGCCGTCAGGGGCGGTCGAGCGGAGACAGCGGGTCGTGACGACTGCGCCGAAAGTCACCGAAGGCCGTTATTGTCT
Organism: Fistularia commersonii; assembly: GCF_037954325.1. Classification (NCBI taxonomy): domain Eukaryota; kingdom Metazoa; phylum Chordata; class Actinopteri; order Syngnathiformes; family Fistulariidae; genus Fistularia; species Fistularia commersonii. The sequence continues at coordinate 21,172,215 of NC_141287.1, read as the reverse complement.
GTGGAGGTTCTCGGCCTTCCAGGTTGTGGTGAACTTGGGGCCTACTACTGGTGGTTCATGCAGGATGGCTTCATTGCAGAGAACCAATGTCCCCATGGGGATTATTAAAGGATAAACTATTATTATTTTGACTATATTATGGAGTCAAAATCTTCTGGCGGATCTGAAGATTTTGACAAGAAGACCATTGGAGGATTCTTGATTCATCCATTGTGTATGAACGATAAACGGTCTCCGCTTGTTTGCCCCTCGAAGGACTTCCCACTGCATACACTCATCCACACACACATCGATGGCGGCCGAGGAAGCTCCAGGTATCAAACCGCCAACCTGGCCGTCGGAGGGACGCTCGCTTGACCAACCGAGCCTTAACCTGAAGGTTTATTTAAACCGAGAAAGCCGGAGAGAAGACCCGGACGGTAGAGTTACCTTCAGATTCACTGGCGAGCGCTTGGGTGATGTTTTTAAGCGCTGAGGAGAACGGGAAGCCGTCTGGAAGCATACCGACTGCATCGTTCAAGACGTCCATTGATGAACTGGGGAAAATCAAAAAGAGACCGTAACATAATGATAAAGAAAAAAAAAAAGACACCTGGGAACGGCAGAATTTATAGCGCAATCTGCTTATTCGGTGCAAATTTCAGACAGGGGTACAAAAGTACATTTCCATTGTTATTAAACTGACTGAATTCGAATAAAGGCCTCCACGAGCGACGCTTACCTCTGAAACACGCTCGGGAGAGTCAGGAAAGAGAGGATTCCGAGCGAAGCGTCGATGGTTTCTTCCCGTGAGGCGTTCAAGGCCCACGGCATGTCACTCGTCGCTCCCTTCATCACGATGTTCAGGTTAGGGTTGGCGACAAACACGTGGACCGTGTCCACGATCTCCTCGGCGGTCGGAGGCGCTGAGATGGCCGTGAACAGGGCCGGGTAGTCGATGTAGAACAGGTCTATGAAGTCGTCCATGGGGTCCCTCATGCGGATCGTCGGGGTCTCACGTCTGTATCGTCTCTTTACCTGGGAGTCCCGACCATACCCACTCGCCTGGTGATCCTCGGGGGCGACAACAAGGCCGTCGGTGCTTGTTATCTGACTCAGCAATTCAATGATGTTTCCGGCTAGGTCTTCAAACGGCTCCATGTTTGCTGGCAATTCCATGGCTATCGGTGTCACGAGAGACAGGAAGTCCCGGAGGATCTCATACAGTTTCAGCAAACTGTGAGTCAACAGGTCCAGTCCGGAGTCTTGCGTGGAAGCGAGCCATGCAGACATCTCCACAACCTTCTGGATGATCGCTCTGGTTTCGTTGGCTGTCAGGAGGTCTTCTAGTGTTTGGTAGACCGCGGCATCGTCACCAAACACCTGACCGTCGTACATCAATGCGACGAAGTCTCCGATCGCGTCGAAGAAAAACCCTCCGTCGTGTCCGGACGGATTTCCCCACAGCGCCGACATGATGTCATCTGAGGTCAGGTTTGCAGAAGTTAGAAAAACGTTCGCCGCCTCTGCTAAGACGATCTGGGATGATATGTCATCTTGAATGAGATGGGAGTTGCTCACGACGTGGATCAAGGCGTCCCCTAGCGCGTCGATGTAAGGCGAGAGCACGGGCGCCGCCACGCCCAGCTCCTGGGTCAGCAACCCGATCGAGGACAAACTGCGGAGGGAAGAAAGCGAAGGCATGCCGGGTGACCGGGACGGATACGCCCGCAAACAATATTAAAAAACGGGTTGGAAGAATTGGAAATTGGCGACGGGAGAAATCGCAAAGCGCAAAGACAGACTGGTTTTTGGCAAAGCAAGTTGCGGTTGGTTATACGCGCTATTCAAAACATATCGGGGTGTTAACAGAAGCTATATTTCAGCGGCGTAATCCTGGCTTGTAATCCCTGTGCTTGTTTGCAAAATTGTCCTATTTCACCCTTCATAAGAAATCGTGTAATTTCCACTGTGATCATTGGGCTGTAGCTCATGTAGTCAGACCTGACTGATTCTCCGCGATATCCGCGGTCTGATGCTTATCGGCGCGCGGCTCGTTGCTGCCGCCGGCACGTAAAGGCTCGCAACAATCTCGCGAGATCGCTCCAATTCATCGCGGATCGAATCTGCTCAATTCGTGCGAAGGATAAAGCGTCGGGGAGTTCTTTGGTCAGCTCGTATGCGTGGTAAATGCAACAAATAGAGGCCAAAATTCTGGCAAATCCAGCCAGTTCTTACTGTATACAGGAAGTACAGGGACATTTTTATGGTACGATAGCAAACACCTCCCGGTCTGTCACGCTGACTTTTATTGTCTAGTAGCTGCGCTATTGTTATATCACTGCATTGCACTGTCCTCATCCGGTGACTGCACTGCGGTCTTGTCTTTGGAATCTACTGAGGCGTCGGCCGTTGGGACGAAACGGCTTTCTTTTGACGTTCGGGCGCCGTCGACACGGCGACACGTCCACCGACGACACGGACCGACCCAATCTTGTCACTTGTAGGTTTTAGGATTGAACAGGGAAAACCACCGACCACCGCGAGGCCGGGGGCGCTCGTCGGTCGGCGGCGATCAACGATGAAGTTATCGATACGGTTATCGGCGTGCGGTTTCCCCCGATGACATTGTATTCATGAAGCGTTACCTCTGTCGCAGCTGCATGTCTTGAAGCTGTTGGTACAGGTGATGCATCGCATCGTGGCTCAAAGGCCGTCCCGTCAACGCGGCCATCTGGCCGGAGAGGGTCTCCACCAGTCGCTCCGTCGCTCGGGTGCGGTTGACGTCGACCCGGTATAGCGACCGCGCTGCCTCGACAACCTTGGCGGCGGTGGCGCTCGCACTCATTGGACCCACACCCATGTTCTGTCCACAAAACATGAAGCAGAGATGCGGCGTTAGCGCCGTAGCGGCCCGGCCGGTGTGTTAACACTGCCATCAAGTGGCGGATTCATTCACCGCCGTTGAATTCGGGTCCTCGGAGGATCACGTTCAGGATTAAATACCCAATTAAAGTTTTATTTGTTTGCAATTTCAAATCTAATTTGGCTGGTTTTCTCTAATCTAGTGACACTCACAAGAACAAACAGAAGAGGGCCGGACTCACCTCGGGGATAAACCAGTTATGACCAAAAAATACAAAGGAACACTGTTTAGCAAACAGTAATACAAGCCCTGAAATGAAGCCTCGGCGGCTGCTATCTATCCCTGAATATTTCATCAAGTCGTTTTAACAAGTCTGTTCGAGAAGAAAGATGCACTATCTCGGTGACACACAGGCACGGCCGTCGGGTTTTTTGATAGTCAAGTCTGTCAAACACACACACACACACACACTTCAGAGGTGAGGGAAGCTAAGGTGCCTCATCTAGCTGGATGATAATAATTAGCTCTGTAGCTTTCATGGTTCAGTTCCATGATTTTGATTTATATCTATTTCCTCTTGCAGAGTTGGGAAAGGGTTAAAAGGTCTCAACTTATTTGATGCTTTCGCTTCTCGCAGGTTCAGCAGCCGTTCACACACACGGTGGCGTGCCAGGTATCGCGTCAAAGTCTCAGAATGTTCTTTTATTTGTTGGCGTATAAGCACATATAAGTACAAAAAGAAGAAACAAAGAGCAAAGGCAAAGGGTTTGCTGCGTTTTAAACAGGATAAAACCCATTTCAGTGAAAGCAGATGGAATCATCATAATAACTCGCCGATCACAAGACAAAACACACGTTCAACCTCTTTCCTTTCGGCTTTTACCTTCAGGTTCGTCCACGGCGAATCAAACCCCTCCATCTCAACCTGACCTCTGTATCTTCTCCTCTCACGCCAACTAATGTCCATGTCCTCATTCCATCCATCCATCTTCTCTTTGGTTTTCCTCTGGACCTCAAATCCCAGCATTCATCTACCAATATATCCACTCTCCCTCCTCTGTCCGTGACCCAACCATCTCCACCTGGCTTCTCTGACCTTCTCTCCAAAACATCTACCAAGTGTCGTCCCCCTGATGGACCTTCCTGATCCTCTCCATCCTGGTCGCTCCCAAAGAGAACCTCAGCATCTTCATCTCTGCAACCTCCAGCTCTGCTTCCCGTCTTTTGGTCATTGTAAGTGTTTCTAGTCCATACACTCTTTCCTTCTGGCTGATGTTCTTCTATCTCTTGGTATCCCTGACACTTTTCTCCACCCATTCCGACCTGCGTGAACCCGTCTGTGCGTCCCTAATCCAGCGGCATCTGTTTTGTGCACAGTTGATTTGTGAGGTAATACACCTCGTCTAATCCTCTGGCATCGGCTCTACTCACGCTCGTGTCCAGGTGGGCGTAGACAGATTGAGAAGCTGCATGGGCTTCCAGGACAGGCCGCAGGTCGCTGTCACACCAAGCCGCCACGACGCTGCCGTTCAAGCCGGCGGCGGCGGCGACGGGCTCCCACAACACCAACGCCTCGCCGCACGTCAACGTACCATTTGCCTGGAGGGGGGAAATGTCAACAAAAAGTCTGCATCTGATGACTTTCCTAGGCTTTGTTTGAAGAAAACCAGTTCTGTTAGAAAATTCAGAACAAAGTGCGTCGACAACAAAAGGTAAAGTTCAAGGGCGATATGATATCTCTCATCAGTCGGTGAAGAGATATACAATGAAGAGGGTGGACGTGTCACACAGGTATCATCGTTTCTCACGAAGACAACAGGCACGTTCACGTCCGCTCCGCATGTCCGACACATCGCTTCGGAACAGTCGACTTGAAACTGTATTTTGTGGCATGTTAATGAATGGTAGAATGTTTTCAATTGCTTTTATGAATGTATGGACAATAAACTTTTGCGCTCAACTTTTGGGGAAAAACTTTTCTTTTTTTTTTTTTTTGGTTTAACTGACCGACAGCAAACGTTTTGGGATAAAAGTCAGTATTCATGCGATGCTAAACGACGACAGAAAAGATGAGCAACATAACGGTGTGCACTAAAGCGGCCTTGTGATAAATTATGTGCGAAATGTTGACATTTAACTCCTTGTTTTGTCTTTAAATAAACAGGGAGCAGAGCGACCCGTCACTGGAATCAGACATATCGATTCAGTCCCGCACTTTTAATCACAACTCAAAACACATCTGTTACAGCAGTCTATTCTAGCAAACACCAACTATTATTTATATGTGTGTGTGTTTATATATACTGTTCAAAAAAATGAGGGAAAACTTAAATAACACAATGTGACTCCTTGTAACTTGTTTTAAGGACGTGGCATCAATGTTGTGTGTTTTCCACTTTCATTTTGAGTGTGACTCTGAATCCAGACCTCCATGAGTTCATGCAGGACTGTCTCAGAAAATTAAGATATCGTGATAAAGTTCTTTATCTTCTGTAATGCAATTAAAAAAGCAAATATTACTTTTTCATGATACTCTAATATTTTGAGATAGGATTTTGGAGTTTTCTTAAGATCTAAGCCATAATCAGCAATATTAAAATAATAAAAGTCTTACAATATTTCAGTTGATTTTGCAATGAATCCAGAATGTATGACATTTTTGTTTTCGTAATTGCATTGCAGAAGATAAAGAACTTTATCATAATATTCTAAATTTCTGAGACAGTCCTGTATATTTGATTTCCACTGATTATTTTTGTGTGATTTTTGTTGTCAGCACATCCACAATGTAAAGAACAAAGTATTTCATACGAATATTTAATTCATTCACATCTACGATGTGTTATTTAAGTGTTTCCTCTATTTTTTTGTGCCATTATTTTTGCCACTTGGTCACTTGTATTGGTTTTATTTTTCTTGTTTCTTTTAAATTTGTATTTTGAGTATATGAATATGTCTTAAGTGTCCTTAGGTGTCCAACAAGGCGCTGTAAAATAAAATACACCATCATTATTATTATTATTATTATTATTATTATTATTATTATTATACCACACTCTTACTTCTACTTCACTGGTTCTTTCATCATTCAACATATTTATATAATGGCTGCTTCTACGGATGCTGTTATTAACACAGTACTTTCTATAATGTTAGTGCAATACTGTTTGATTTTGACATTTCTTTTCTCATTTAATTGTTGCTTTTATTAAATTAGTAAATATTACTATCATTTAACACTTAAATGGTTCCTAGAATATAATTTTCAAACATATTGCCCCTTTTTCCAGAATATGTCATTGCGTCCCACGAGGCCGTCCGAAGCCTCGCCAGCGCTCCGCCGTCACGCCAGGAGGCCTTTTGTGTTGGGAAGCCCTTGAGCTAAAGTGGGAGCGGAGCTTCACGGCGGAATCCTACACGATTGCGAAATACAAATGCACTTTGCGCAACTTTTCTGTCCTTTCACTCGCTGGTATGAGGATGTACAATACAAAATGTTACAAAAGGATGACAACACCACACACACACACACACACACACACATGCATAAACTACTACTAGCTGGTTGGTAAAGATATGGATGAGCAAATGGGAAAAAAACCCGACGAGTTACTTTGAGGTGCGTAACTTGCTTTAAACGTTTTGGATTTAAACGTTAGCGGTCCAACCTGCTCGGCGGCTTGCAACGTGTGAGCGATGGCCAGGCTCACGCTTCCTACGACCTCAGACAGGTTGAGATGGCTGGTGTTCATGGAGATCGCCACTTCTGTCACCAGAGTCATCAGAGGTCTCTGAAGGCCGAGTATCAAACCTGTAAGAAAAAAAAAAGGTTTTACCCGAAAACAACCCCTATGTGAGAATATAGGGAACATGAATACAATGGCATTCCAACGCTAAACAAAAGACTCTCTGTTTATTTAGATTCTCACCGTTTTCCGCTTGCATGTTGTTGACGATGGTCCCTGTGATTTCTTCAAACAGCGGGACGACTCGTGTCACTTCGTCCCAAAGCTCCGTTCCATTGAAGGCTGAAAGAAGGGCCTCCGCTATCTCTTCCAGTCTGGAAAACACCCGGCCGAGAATACGTTACCTAACATTTACCATCGTGTCGTAAAACAGATTTATTTCAATCTCAAAACTCACTTGTGCCAGGTGTGTTGGTCCGCCTGTCCGGTCATCACCTGTCCCAAGACTTCAGGAAGTTGAGAGAGGGTTGCCAAGGAAGGAGCGTCTCCATGGGAACCAGGGTCGCCCATGATCAGAGGCCAAAACACGCTCACGATGTTTCCGATCTATGAAAACAAAAAAATGCGACAACACCTTTGATGCCTTCGATCCGCGAGATGGGAATTTTAACCAATGAGTCGGACGTCAATATGATACGGAGAATAATGCGGATGAGTCACGCAGGATCGGGGTTTCACCAACGGCGATGTAACGGACGTAATTCAACGGCAACTTATCCGAAATGTCCTGCGACTCCGTCTGATTCTTGGACAGAACATTAAAAACGGACTTTTTCCACCTCACCTGCCCAATAATGAGCGGCGCATCTTCTGCGTTCTCAAACGCCGCCCAGAGACTCATGTTTCCTGAAATGACAAGACACGACTCAATATTTACGGTATAAATGTTATTCTCGACCATCCACACACACACACACACACACACAACTTGATTGCAACAACCTGCTGTGTCTATTCGCAGTCTGGCTTCCATATTTGAATAACAAACAAATGCACATTACAACCCCCTGGATTGAACTGGTTTTCCGCCTGCGGTGACACAGAACGGCCGACTTGCCTCGGCCGGAATCCAGGATGAAGTGCGTGACGTTGATGAGGACTGAGACGTAGAACTGAGCGGTGCTGTTTGGCGGCAGGAGGCTTTGGACGGTCACCATTTCATTCAAAACCCTTCACAGATGAGAACATGGATATTTAACATCCAAACACAGACACTGAAAATTGGGCCCTGAAATCCAGAGCCGGCTGTTCAAAACAAGTTGCTTCTTTTGTTTGCTCGGACGCACCACATAATGAGCGCCCCGAAAGGAATTTCAAATATCTGGAGAATATTTTTCTTTGAAAGGAACAATGGGAGCTGATTGAAACTAACCGGACGAAACTAATGGCCCATTGAATTAAAGCTCATAGATTCTCCTACTTAGCAATCATTTATTTTTCGTCTCTCTATTCATATATCTATATTCATATTTATTTTCTTTTTAGTTTTATTTATTTATTGATGTTTTTATTTCTAACATTACAACTGTTGTGCTGCTGTGACAAAGGAATTTCCCCGATGGGGTTCAATAAAGTTCATCTTATCTAATCTTATCTTTATAGTGTATTGGATACTTTAACTTTGACTTCACTGTGATGAAATCCTATTTTGAATAAAAATTCTGAGAATTTACATTTGTTTTTTTTTGATGAGCCAAATGAGACATGGAGAGTTATCGTCAAAAAGAATTCTCACATCTGGTTCCAGTTGTCGGGTCCGCTGGCAACGGAGGCCGTCTCGAAATATGTGGTCACTACTTTGATTCCAGCCAGCAGGTAGACGGCGAACATCTCCGGTATCGTCTCTTGAACGACGCTCTCGGCTTTCTCGAGGATGAGGAGGGAGATGTTTTGCGACTCGGCGAAACTCAAGTCCGGATGTACCACCAGCGCCAGCGTGTTCTGCACGATGTCCTGGATGTCGTGCTGTACGGACGGCGGCAGGGGTCCGGCGACCGCCGTCAGGAGCGCCATCGAACTTTCCAGGGCTTCCGAAACGGCGTCCGACAGGTGGTCTTTCTGCAAGTCGCCCGGCTGCTCCACGATCACCAAAACCTGGTTCAGGGAGCGAGTGATGTTTCTCACCGTGGAAAGATACACCAGCTGTTCCCGATTGAGGAAACCCGCCATCGTCTGCAGCAGGCGGCGAACGTCCGACAAAGGGGTGGACGCGTTCAGGGAGGGCTCGCCCCACTGGAGCATACCGCCGAGGACTCGCGTGACATCCGGTCGCCGCGTCCACTGTCTTACAAGGTCGAGGTACAACTCGATTTGCTGCAGGGTCGTGTTGAGGCCCGGGTCTGGGAAGGATTCATCCTGAACTCCGATGAAGGTTTTTATAGGCTCCAGCAAATGCAAGAGAATCTCTACTGCCGTTCGGCCGATCTGGCTCAACCCTGAGCCGTTTATCGGGTACTGGAGTTCGTTTATCAGGTTTTCCACTTGATTGCCGACGAACGAAGCGTATTCCGTCTGCGCCAGCTGCGTCGCCACCTGCATCTGTGTGAGATAGAAAAAGGGCCGGAGGAGATCCGAGACGGAGCTGGAGCTGGTGGCGTTCTCGAGCCTCTCCAAATACCACCGCACGACCTCGATGTAGGCTTTATTGATGGCCAGCGGGTCGTCCGAGGACGTGGCGTCGGAGATGTGGTTCGAGGGCTCGGGACTGGCGGTTAGCTTCAACACAGCCGCCAACATTTGGATTTCATCCATGATTTCTGAAGTGTTGAGGTTGTGAAGCAGGAGGTTCACCTGGACATTGGCCAGGGTTTGCTCCAGGGTCTGCACCGGCGCCGCGAACGTATCGGCACTGAAGTTGGCAACATCGCTGAGAGTTTCTTGGAGGATTGGAGGGATGAGAGAGAAGATGGCCGTCTCGTTTTGGAGAGCAGGAATCTGTGTCAGGAAACTACCGAGTTGGGTTATCAGTCCGACCACACACTGGGTTGTCATGGTCGTGCTCTGCTCTGATTCCAAACACTCAGGAACGTCAGCGATGCCGATGATATTCGCGATCAAGTCACCGATGTTGACCGTTCCGGCGAGGGCGGCGATGAAATCCAGGTCTTCGAGTGTCAAGTTTGACTGTTTCAGAGCATCCTGGACGTGAGGCACGGTGATATTTGGAGTATTTAAGACCAGTTGGATGAAATGAAGGGTCTGTCCGAAAGTTTCGACATAGGCAGCCTCTTGCGGAGACAAGAAAAGAGAGAAGAACAGAGATGCGACCTCCTCAAACTTCTGTCCTTCCACAAGCGAGTCGGTCAACGCGACGGTGACGGTGACGTTCGTGTCGGTCGTGAGCATCATCTCCAATATTTGCTGCAGGAACGGGAAGACTTCCGGGATCCCCGTCAAGCAGGTCTCCACCGTCGCACACGTACTCAGGTGATACTGCAGATTTCTGAAGTCGCGCAGAAAAAGAACGGCGTCCTCTTGGAAATCGGGTGGCAGGAACGCTATAAATTTCTGTGATACGACGTGCTGGGCGGCTTCGGCGCCCGCTGCGGTCAGGTTCTGAAGGCTCTCGGGGGTGAGGAGATCCAGAAAGTCCTGGGCGAGATGCGTGAACTCGGTGACTTTGACCGTGTCCACCTGCCCGTTTGGCAGCAAAAGAGTTTCGATTCTCCGCATCGTGTAAATAGAGCCCCAAAATTCGCGGAGTTGCTGCAAGTATCCGAGGATGATAGCGGTCGGGTCGCCGTTCGGAGAATCGATCAACGTACGCAGCAGCTCCATGGCCCCGAAGATGGCTTCGACTATCCCGGTTGAAGTTTTGTTGGTGAAAGGCTGGATGAGCTCTGTGAAATGAGCCGCAACTTCAGGGTCGAAGGCGTCTGAATAAGTGAGCAGAACATTCCCCATCATATAGGAAACGGGCATGGTGAGATTGCCCTCCAAGGACAGGAGCTGAGTTATCAACCGCTCCAGCTCGAGCATTGTCTGGTCCGTTTCATTGAAGTCGAAGATGTTCTGGTTGAGTCTGCCGGCCTGAATGGCGGCGTCAAGAACGGAGGCCGTGTTTACGGGGCCTTCGCCGAAAAGCAGCGGGATCAGCGGCGTCAGGCCGGTGGACTGGAGCAGGTGGCTGACGATGGGAGCCATGACTTCGGGATCTGAGATGTCTTGGTCGGAAAGCGCGGACAAGTTGGAAATAACGGGATGCAGGTTATTCATCAGGTTGATGAGGTAGTCCGACAGCACGGCCCCGCCTTCGATTTCTTCTTTGAGAAATGACGCCGCCATCTGTTCGGCGACATCACCGTACACGTGCTGCAGCAGATTGACTGTTCCCTTGAGGCAGCTGAGGAGAAACCATGAAGGGCCGGAGATCACGAAACATCGCAGTGTGATGTAAATGTGTGTAAATCTCTTCTGCAATGGTACAAATCAGATTCTTGTCAAAAATTCGGACTCGAGGAAATTCAAGTCCGGTTCCAAAACGAAGTTACAAGCAATTCACAGAAGTAACTGACAAAACTAGCAAACGCCTTTTTCTCTGAAATCCTCCTATCTTATCAGGAGCTCAAATTCTTCATTCGCAACCACCGGGTGGTCAGTTCTGCTCAATCAACCCCCAAAACTTACTTCACCAGGACATCCAGGGTTGGGGACATCGCAGCTTCGACCATGGCTTGCGCAAAGCCGTGCCACTCCAAGCCAGTCTCACAGTGAACGGCTAAGGTGTCGCCATCGAGGGTACCTGCAGGGGACGGCGAGCATCGCACACGTGGATTTCCAGTGAAACAGATCCCGCGCACAAAGAGACGGGAAGGGAAGAAACTCACAGTTTGCGTTTTCAGATGTGACACCTGCTCTGTAGTTCAGAATCCAGTAAACCATGTGGAAGTAGTCCTTTAAGTGCGGCCAGAGTGGACCGCTCTCAACCCTCTCACCCAAATGTACCACGGATAACAAAACACTGGAGCGAAACCAAAGCGCAGCACAATTTAGAGCGCAGTCCTCGACCACGTTACGGAATAAGACAAGTGCGACTTCACTCATTTTTAACTGAAATACACTTTGTGGACACTGAGAGATTTAAATCTATTGGTCTCCCTGGATAAAACTTTACAGTTTCAATATCAGGCCCGGTGTAGTCTACTAGAATTTTATTAGACGCCTTTAAATGTAACGTTTCCAAACAAACGGTGAAATAGGGACGTTACGACCAATGTCAGTCATGTTGGAATTCGAAACGGCTTCACTCTTGAGGTTCTTTGGAATAAAAACCGCCAGTTAGAAAAAAGAAGTACCTCTCTTGAAGGGTTTCGGTGACATCGTCGGGGTCGTCGTCCGGTATCCAGTTGAGCCAGTAAGATTGTCCGAGCTCGGCGGGAAGCCGCTGCAAAACCGCCACAAACTGCCACGTGGCTTCGGACAGCTGGCGCCACTCGGAGAGGATCATGGGAAGGCTGACGTCAAAGACTGTTTGGCCTGTCACGATGTTGTACAAGTCTTGCAACTGCAGGACACAAAATTACTCATAAAAATGAGGTTTATCGAAGGTGCTTCTGTTGGAAATCGTGTTTGGCCTTTGCAGAAACCATCTCGAGAAATGTTGCTTTCTGCTGCACTCTTTTCATGAAATTGCAAATATGCATTTGGCTCAGTGATAATCCATCACAATGTATAGAATATAAAAAAAAAAAATACCCCCAAAAAAAGGCTTAAATCTACAACTAAACCAGGAATTGTCTTTTCAAATCAGATTTTAAAATCAATACAATTTAAAAAATATAGTATTGAGGTACTGAATACTTAAAAATCTGTCTCCACCTAGGAAACGTTTGTTCATCGTAGGCGTGTGTTAGAAAGTGTAAAAGATTAATAACAAATGATGAAATCATTATCATAAATTTCAATCTTGAAAAAAAAAACGATGACTGGAAACAGAAACGAAGGCGTCGGGACTACTTTAGATTCTTCTTCGGCTCCAAAAAATCCCAAAAATAAAGATCAAACATGATGTTGAAATGATGAGGATATGATGAAGCGTTCACCTTCTGGAGCCAAGGCTGCCACTCCATCAGGAGGAGCTCTTCTAAAGAACTTTGGTTCTGGCAGATCATTGTTCTCCACACCTCCACATCAATGCTCTCAGTGGACAGCAGCCATTCCAGGGGAGCCAGGACCTCCTCGCAGGTCGCAGGCTCGGACGCAAGACTCTAGGGAATCAGAAACCAAAAAAAAAACTTCAAAGTTTTTCCATTTTGTGACTAAAATCCCATTTGATTCTGTCAGTTTTTTCATTTCACACACACCTGCATCACCACCTCCAGCGCACTGTCCATAACATGGCTGATCCAGACGCTCGCCGCCGTTTGGTTTGTCAGCAGAGTCTGAAAAGTCATCTGCAGTTGACCGGCATCATCCAGGAGACGGCCCAGGATTCCTGGAAACCACAGAGTGTGTGAGTGTGTGTGTGTGAGCGAAAATGATATGGAGGAGCCGATTGAGAAGAACGTGGCGAGTGCGTGGCGTGGCGTGGCGCTGATGGAGACACTCATGGCAGTGTCGTATTATTAGTTCCCATTCAAATGATGTCATGCAGCAGTGTGTGTGTGTGTGTGTGTGTGTGTGTGTGTGTGTGAGGTGTGGCATCGCTCAGCTGGGTTTGATTGACAGACGCTCCTTCAAGATGGCCTCTGTTTCCGCTACACGGCGAGTTTTTGTCTTGATAAACATTCACGCCGTCTCTCCGAGCAATCTTGATTTACAAAGAGTTTGGAAAAATCCACACACACAAAAAAGGCTCCAAAAGATTGATTATTATTTTAGATATAACACAAAAAACGTATTCCTGCATGATGTTTGCGATGGTTACGGGAAGCGTGTGATCAAGCCTGTTTCTGAAGAAAACGGTCATGTGATCGATTCCCTCCATTTTTTTCCATGCACATCTTGTTATATATATCATGTCATATTAACATTTTAACATTTTAGCATTATCTTCACCCTCTTTCGAGAGCCGCTAAACGCTAACTTTTTTACATATTTACAGAAAATGGGGACGAAAAATTTTGATCGGAGGGCTTCGGTTTTTACATTTTACGATGTAACAACACGATAATAAATAAATCTTTCTTTTAGGAACATTTTCAGCGCGTGGATTTTTTCAAACTGTACTGAGTCGACTTTTTTGATCCATCCCTGAGTGGACGGCGGATGTGTGTGTGTGTGTGTGTGTGTGTGTGTGTGTGTGTTTTTTTTGAATGATTTATGATTGGCTGTACGATGTCTACTTGATCTCGGAGTGGTTATTCAGATATGACCATAATAACTCTCATTGTGTGCATGTGTGTTAAAGTCCCTCTTTGCTCAATAGCCCTCCTTCTTTCATCAGCCCCTGAAGAGTGGGTGTGTGTGCGCACACACTCCATTCAGGTCACGCAGGATATGTTCCAAGCAGAGAGAATAATAGGGGCTGAGCCGTTGTGCGACTCCTCGCCCGCTGCAATAAAAGAGCTGCGGTTCTTTCATGGCCGTGGCTGCGACATCGTTTTTACAGCTTTCTCCGTCAACATGAACGCGTCTTTCGGGGATTTTACATCCAGGCGGTGAGCAGGTGGGCTTACCTCCTACCGTCTCAAGGGTGTGTGTTGCCGTCACAAAGGACTGAAAGCCAGTGCGAAGGACACCCTGAACAACCATATCCAGCTCCGGGACCATTTTTACGATTTCCAGCACCACTTGGCCGACCCCCAAAAATCTGCCCATTTTGAGGAAACAAAGCGATGTAAACGAGCAACAATGCAACAAACATGGTTGTTTGTTTGTTTTTTACCCCCAAACTGAGTGGAGATCCTTTCTGAAACGCCCCCGTCCCCATTTTTGAACATTTTAGGGGCTCTTCAGAAATGACCTTGTGGTTTTCTGGTATGAAATGACTTCATCCTGCTGCCGGTTTGTGTCACGTGCACTTACAGCTCCTCCTCCGTGCTTCCTGGTCGTGTATCATCACTGCGCTTGTTCCTTAAAATGCCGAAGCTCCCGTTCCCCCCGGGAGATGAACCTCCCATCAGACCGTGGAGCAGACCTCTGACGAAGGACAAATCGTGGCGGGCGACGTTCGCGCTCCATTCCAGAAGCACCTGTTAATCACCGGAGGCAAGAAGAAAGAGAAAAACCAGATTATTGCCATTCCAAACATGTGTGGATCACGGTGTTCGAGTTCATCGCCATGCCAACACCGACAGTCACAGCGGCGAGATCGTTTCGATTGATAATCGAGTACTTTTCCAGCCTGTTAAAATCAATAGCTTTAAGAATGTGAGGTCACTCGGTCAGACCAGTTAGACCGGCCCGGACGCAAGACTTGTATCTACATGAGGTCATTCAAGTTGAAATGCCTGTCGTACCTCCGCTGCCAACATTATGCTGGTACATAAGATGGATTAGGACGTGGTTGGGTTAACCGTCCAAAAAAATGCAAGAATACGCGTAGAATACCGTCGGTGGAACGAGTGACGAATCCAAAAGTCATGAAAAAAAAACACTATCGCTCAGTAGTAGAACCCATTCGCCTCGCAACCGTCCGGCGCTTGAAATGGAAATATGTTATCCGTCCACCTGCCCCAGATCTGAAATTTTAACCCATTTTAAGTTACCGCGGAATGGTAAAGGTAATTTGGTCCTTGTTTACAAAAAGAGGTCTTTGGACGCATGCGGAATTCCTACAAGTCTTTCTCTCTGAACGCTGAATGGAAGAAAAAGAACGTCGCGGTTTCACATCGCGTCTGAAACGGTGGCCGTAAATCGATACCTCGTGCAAAACCTTCACACAAGCACACAAGACGCGTCACAAGGTTTTCCAATGCATCATTAACACACAATGTACCTCACTCTAACTGTGACATAATGACCGTAGAATGATACGACTAATTGCAATCCATCAGCCCTTGATCACCAAGCGATGTCCAGTTTACTGTTTGACTGAGCACACGGTGCAACCAGAGCGTCAGCGAGCAGCCTGGCTGGGAATTACTGCATCCAAGCGCGTCTAGCGTAGCGACAGCACTAATTGGACGTCTTCCATTCGCCGCTCCCCGCCGCTGCAACCTGGGACTCGCTCTTGCTGGTTGCTACAGCTGGGAGCTTCTCCGCGGTCTAGTAGGCTAATTATTTTGCTACACGCTGATCGCGATTGCTTGTGAAAGTGGCGCTAGATCAAATGATGCACAGAAATCAAAAGATAGCGTTTCATCCACGGCCGTCGCCTGGCGACTGACCGCGCGGACCCTCAAACGGTGCTTTGTTTATCGACATATAATGTACATGTTGTTCCGACACACCTGCGCGGCCAACTTGTCTCGGTCGATCCACCCCAGGATCGTCTCCACGGCGCCGGTGCTGCACGCTAACGCTAGCCAGGGAAACTTGTCGGTGGTTTTACACAGGTAGGAAAGCACGACCTCTCTGTCCAACATCAGACCGGCGGCCTGAGGAGGAGATGAACACGGTCAAACCTTCTGTTCGCTTCGATTATCTCTGGAGCATCGGTTTGGCAGGAGATTGTTTTGAATACGGAAAAAAAAGTTTGAGAACATATGTCAGTAGGATGTTTAACGTTCCACTTTCTCATGTATTTCTGCAAGGAACGGTTTAGACCGCATACCTGGTAAAGGGGTATCTGGACTCGTTGTAAAACCTGCGTGACCGTCTCACTCAGCGGACCGCTCGGCAATGTCACGATGTCCCCGAGGGAAACAGAAACATCTGAGTCAAATCACAAAGTGAGGACAGAGTTTAAGTCTCCATTCAGATTTCTCTGCAGAGAAGATTTTCATTCCCGCATATATTGTGAGAAGATCGGAAGGCGCTGCAGCTACAGTAGGTCTGATAGCTTCATTTGCTACGGGGGTTAAATAGCCACGGTACCTTTGCCAGGCCAGTCGTGAATGTAGTGAATCAGATTGATGCCTGCAGCCAGAACCGGACGGACGGCGGAGATTTGATCCGCGGCCTCGGGGAAGTTGGTGTTAATGACGTGCATGGCGCTAAAGAGATGGAAGGAGAAATGATTTCCTTCTCACTCAACAAAACGACAAAAAATCTGACAAACGTGCATATTTTTGAATGCAAACATGGTGTCTTCACTGAAAATTCCCACTCGGACTAATTCATACGGAGGAACTGGACCTCAGCGATGAACAATGTCAAACACTCCATGCATTGAACCTTGAAGCCCTTGGTTGGCTTCTAGGTGCTCAACAAGGAACCCTCCCATAGATTACCTCTGGATGTTGGTGAGGAGGGCCTGCGTTGTGTCCAGCAGTTGGTCGAAGGCGCCGTGAGAGAAGAGCTGAGGAACGTCCAGAAGGCTTTCCCACAGCGAGGTCTGATTTTGCAGCTGTTCGTACAGCGACACCACAACTCCGGCGACGACCACCAGGTCGTCCGGTCTCGTCGTCACCATCTCTGTCAGAACCTGACGGAGATCAATTTACAGCGAGGACGAATGTGAATAAGTCGCTTTTGACATTTGGCTCTTGCCGAGACACCAGGAGGCGAGACTCAAAGCGGGAGTTGGAAATCTGATTACTGTTTCATTTGTGGCCGCCGCTCTTCATTCCGATATCTCTGCAACAAGAGACGGTTGGATTTCCTCACAAGACCGAAAAACCGGTCGCTTTAGTATTTTCTTTTTTAATTCACTGTCCAATGGCACCGTCATAAATCTATTTGCATGAGATCCTTGGATAGAGTCAACATTGACTGATGCTTCTTGTATCAGTGTTTCAAGTTATGATCTGTTGATTCAAGATTACAAACTAAACCCTCTCACGTACCTGATTGAGGGCCAGCAGAGTGACCTCGAACACGGAGCTGTTGGAGCGGCAGAACATCATCACGGCATCGGCGAGAGGGTCGGACGACCCGCTGTCCAACATGGGCAGAGCCACCATACAGATGGTCCCCTTTAACAGGTTCACCGACTCCAGGATTTTCTCCAAGCCCTCCTGTGATTGATGCGAGTCAGCGGGTTCGTACGGGCCAGTGTTGGGAAAAGTAGTCAGCCAGGAGGAGATATTTTGAATAAACATTCATCCTAAGCCGTTGTTTACAGTGTTCAATGTCTAAATGTCAAGTCCAATCACAGAAAATAACAGTAGATTCACTCTATCTGCTTAAAAACAAAACGAAAACATTGTATTATTATTACTATTATTATTATTATATTATAATTATCATTATACTTATCATTGTTTATTAATCATTATTATAATTAATAATTATTATATTATAATTCTTAATAATAATCGTAATAATAATAATAGTTATATTATTATTAATAATTAATCATTATTATTTTAATTATTTTTATTATCATTATTATTATTATTATTATTATCATTATTATTATTATTTGATTATTATTATTACTATTATTATTATTACTATTATTATTATTATTATTATAAACCAAAAGAACTGAGAAAAAATATTATAAGAGAAAATAAATCTTAGTCAATAAGAAATTATTTCGTACAGCACTGGTGTGGATGAATATAGTCATTTCTTTACGAGGAATTTAAAATATATTTTTATATAATTTGATTAATTTTATTGTATTTTTTTTTTCAACTTCCTCTTTGATCATGTATGCCGGAATAACAAAGAACCAAGTGTTATTGTTCCAAATGCACTTGTTTTTTGAAGACATTGCTTTAGCCTGAGATCATCAGCTGAGCGCAACAGACAAAAACACAAATCGGACTCGATCAGGACGCCGTTCCGGTTTTCCGAAGGGTCTGGAATGACGAAACCCACCTCATCTCCCAGAAAAGATGCATTCGTGGTATTCATGTGAGACGCGTTGTGAGTCTTGACTTGATGAGAAAGACCTGTAACCCAAAAGTTCAGCGCTGAAAGAAACAGCTGACGTAAAGTTGCTGTCCGTCACTGAAGTGCCCAAAACAAAACAAGCTATTTCTTCCAAGACTTGTTAACATTTCTGCGATGGTTGAATCCTGTTCACCTTAAAACCTTCACACCTTCCCTTTCACCTGGAGATCTGTGTTGTCCATGAAGGAAAACTATCATGGATGTGCATGAACGCCAGCGTTTAGAAACGGCAAACGTGTTGCTCAATGTACAGCTTACCTCTGTAAATGCAGTATTTTACACTACCTTTAATGAATGTTATAGTATTAGGATTTACTTTACATATTTTCGATTCAGTGCACACGACGATGCAAACAGATGATGAGAATGCAAATCATGAGAAAACTGGAGGGTTTACAACAGGTTGCATTGACAGTAGCAACCCGTGCATGAGGAACATGTTGAATAACATATTTCTAACCCCCTCCGCCGTCACCCAGCCCTCCCGAAGCCAATCCTTCGATAAGGAAAGTGACGCCGACGCCGGGAGATCACTGACCGAACATGCTGTGCACCGTCTCCGAGAGCACTGCCAGGTCGTTCCTGGAGTCCTTTGGAAACGTGAAGCTGAGAAAATCCGCCCCTTGAAGCAGATCCGACAGCGGCGAAGCCATGGCTCCGTCGCTCGGCCTGTCGGACCGAAGGGTAAGAAGGAAGGAATTAGGACGCGACTTTTGCCTCGTCATCTGAGTTTTGTTTTGGCCCACCGGGAGTCATTCGGGTCATTGGGTTAGCATCGTAATGCTAAAGCGCATTTAGATATACAGGACTGTCTCAGAAAATTAGAATATTGCGGTAAAGTTCTTTATCTTCTGTAATGCAATTAAAAAAACAAAAAATTATCTGTGCAATATTCAGAACTGTGCAATATTTCATTTCATAACAGCTACACTACAATTTTTCCTTTTATCATACTATTGTGCGCTCCTTACCTCACTTGTTACTAAGACACTTATAGTTTTATCACTTGTCTACTAAGACACTTTATAGTTTCACTGAGACACTTTATAGTTTATAGTTTATTTTCATTTTTTATTCTGCCTTTTTCTTTTTATTATTTATTACTGTTATATTTTCTGTAACTCTGGCACAACAATTTCCTTCGGGGTTAATAAAGTTGTTCTTATCTTATCTTATCTTATCTTAATTACTTTTTCATGATATTCTAATATTTTGAGATAGGATTTTGGAGTTTTCTTAAGATCTAAGCCATAATCAGCAATATTAAAATAATAAAAGGCTTGCAATATTTCAGTTGATTTGTAATGAATCCAGAATGTATGACATTTTTGTTTTTGTAATTGCATTACAGAAGATAAAGAACTTTATCATAATATTCTAAATTTCTGAGACAGTCCTGTACATTTGATTTCCACTGATTATTTTTGTGTGATTTTTAATCAGCACATCCAACGATGTAAAGAACAAAGTATTTCATATGAATATTTAATTCATTCACATCTCCGATCTGTTATTTTAGTGGTCCCTCTATTTTTTTGAGCCATTATTGATATATATTTTTTGCCACTTTATCACTTGCATTGGTTTTATTTTTCTTGTTTCTTTTAAATTTTTTATTTTGAGTATATGAATATGTCTTAAGTGTCCTTGGGTATCCAATGAGGCGCTGTAAACAAAATACACCATCATTATTATTATTATTATTATTATTATCTGACACTTACTTCTACTTTTCTGGTTCATTCATCATTCAAACAGATTTATATAATGGCTGCTTCTCTGGATGCTGTTATTAACACAGTACTTTTTTGTTTTTGTAATTGCATTCCAGAAGATAAAGAACTTTATCACAATATTTTAATTTTCTGAGACAGTCCTGTATACAGGCATATATTGTTTTTTTTTAATCATTTTTTAATGGCCGTTTCTTATTACCACAAAATGAAAGTAGGTGTCTGAGAAAGATGACACTTTTCATAATGAACAGCGGCGTTCGTTCCCAATAATTCGAGATTCGGCACGAAGAAATACTGCAGTAAAAGGGAAAAAGTGCTCGAAAATGCGACCGTCTGGACCCGGACGGGAGGGGGTACCTGGAAGAAGCCCTGGACGTCCTGGTGGACCTGGATGGGCTCACAAGGCGTGACGCGTTATGACAGCTGCTGTCCGTGTTGCACATCAGGGTCTGCAGGAAGGGGAAGAATCCTGTGCTGGGCAGGTTCCGAGGCGCCACGTAGCCTAGAAGTGACAAAAACAAAAATAAAAAGTGTTATCGACATTTCCTTTGATACTTCTGTTGAACGTTTGTGATTGTGGCTCCGTTCGGCTTCCGAAGCACAAATCCACTCATTCAGAGGCAAAAGATATGATATTATTCGAGGATATCATTTCCATGTTTTAAAGCCATATCGTTGTATTCTGCAGATTACATCATTTTTAAAATAACAACGAAAGGCAGGGGTTAACAATGTTTTGTTTGTATTACAACTACTTGGAAAGATCAGTCATTCCTTATATTCTGGGCAAAGGTAAGTCGTCTAAAGGCTCGCCTTTCCAGTTGCACGGGTCTAACAGCCTGCGCAAAGGATGAAGGAAGGAATCGAAACAGAAGATAAAAAGAAACACAAAATAAACCCAATTGACGCAATATGAAAGTAAGATATCAGGCGAATTGAACTTATAATCAGAATAATGCATTGATCTCCAAGGGGGAAATTACTGAAGATGGCTTCAGCTATTCTTATTTAAACATTAAGTTGAATTGGTGGAGACGCAAAAGCAAAACAGTGTGCAGAACTTATATAAATACTTTAACACTCAAACAGCAACCATAAAGCACATTCTGGCATCTGGTGAAAGCAAGGGAGCCAGAACCAGAAGAGTTTAAAATAAAGACAACACTAGCATTGTTTGTTGGTCTGTTGATTCGTTGATGTGTTGATTCATTGATTCATTTATTCGTTTATTCATTGATTTGTTGATTCGTTGATTTGTTGATTCATTGATTCGTTTATTCGTTTATTCATTTACTCATTGATTTGTTGATTCACTGATTTGTTGATTCATTGATTCATTGATTCATTGATTCATTAATTCATTGATTCGTTCATTCGTCCATTCTTTCATTCGTTCATTCATCCATTCTTTCATTCGTTCATTTGTTCATTGGTTCCTGTCGAGGATTCAAGGATCTCACCTCTGCCTCAGTGAAGCCGTGATGATCTCCTGATCTCAGTGATGATACTTGCATATTTCATTGGCCTGGTTGTCATGTAATTGTGACTATAAGTCATTCATATTTCCGTCCTTCAACAGTCGATGACAATGACACGACAAAAAAGACGCCATGATGACGACAAAAAAAACAAAAGTTCCACCAGACGGTACTTCACCGGAAAAAAAACTTCCCGTTGTTTGGATTGAATGGAGCTTTTAAACATTATAGGGAGCTATTATATTACTTACAAATCCCTGTGTCCTGGGAAACTGATCCCACAAAAAAAGACCAAACAAAAGAGGAAGGGTTATTGGTTTCACTTAATAGTAGGGCAGAATCTGAGGGCGGCTTTGAGCAGCCAAAGGACAGGACAAACGTTAGTGACGTTCCAGGACAAAGAGATTCTGCAGGGACACTGCAGATCTTGGGTTCTTGGCTTCGTGTAATGAACGGTTGCCACGGGAAACAGGCGGCAACCCCGTCCGGAAGTTCATGAATAAACGCTCTGATGTAATGTCGTTTTTTTTTTGGGATGGGCGATCCTTCTTCCAAAACAAGCCGATGCGCTCCTTGGAGCGATAAGTACAATCACGACCTTTGACCCCCTCCCCCCTCCTTGCCCCCGAGAAGAAAGAGCCGTTCCAGGAAATAGACACGATCTCTCAATCGGTGAAAGGACTTCAAACATCCCATCAATGGTTAAGAGATGGGCTTACGTCTCAAGGACGGGGCTTGTTTGAAGAAGCCGTCCCTTCGTTTACTCTGATTGTGAAATTGGATTGTCCCCTGTTGCGCCGCAGGTTGACTGCTGGGCCAAGAGTTCGGGGAAAACACCGCAAACTCAAGCAAACTGAATATGACCCTCATTCCTTTAGTTGCAGTGGCATTCATATCATAGTCGGAATTATTTAACAACATATTTTGACAACAACAAACAAACTAAACACGCAAAACACCTCTCTTTTTCTTTTACACTTACACGTCTCTTTGACGATGGGCGGGAACTGGATTCGGGTGACAGCGATGATGATGAAGATGATCAGCGGCCAGATGATGAGGGTCAGTGACCACAGCTTTGGAACGAGACGCGATACCGAACAAAAAAGAAAACAAAAACAGCATGTAATGAATGCAGTGAAAATCCTCGCCCTGTAACCTGCTTAAATGTAAAAAAAAAAAAAAGCATAATAATATAAAATAAAATGAAATAAAATAAATAATAACAATAATAATAATAACAATAATTAAATAAAATAAAATAATAATAAAATTATAATAATAATAACAATAATAACAATAATGATAATAATAACGAAAATAAAATAAAATAAAATAAAATAAAATAAAATAAAAATCTTTTTGTCACTCACCGGTTGTCTGATGGCCAACAGACCATTCTTCCAGAGAAGCAGCCGCAGCTGCCGGAAGAACGCCATCAGAGAACTCTGAAATTTTAAAAAGAGGCTTTTGTGTCTGTTAAATCCAAAACCTGGACGTCATTCCCTCACAGAGTCGGTGGATTCAGGACACGGCCGGTAGAGGCTTTTTTCTCGTTAAAATCGCATTTTGCTAGAATTTGGCACAAACACGAGTTGACTAGAAGTTCAAAATTTAAAGTTCCGGCCTACAGGGAAATGTCCAACGCTTTCCCGACAGCGAACCGGGTCCAAGACAGATATTATTATAAGCCTAATTATGATGATGGTGATTCAGATGGTGACGCTCCCGGGAAACCTGTTGCCTCCTGGGTAATCTCACCGATGCCTTGGCTGTTAAACTACAACGTTAAGGGAGGCTTTATGTCCGCTGTTTTGTTTTTTAATCCATAAAATACTGATCCATGTTTGGAATAATAATCTAAACTCCAAAGCAAACCTCCTCGATTCAGTCAATTAAATTAAAATACAGGGAATATTTGAAATATTGAAATTTTCACAAGGCCCATTGGTCAGAATGTGTCAACAAGGAAATGTCTTGAAATGATTTCAGTTTTATTGTTGTTTCCATCTCAAACTTGATCTCTTATCTTCTGTGAATTTGCTTTTGCACATATTCTCATCCCGACGAACCATGAAATCACACTTATTTATGTCAGTATTTCTATTTCAGCTGTTTAAAACAAAACCTTCAAACTAGACACACCTTCTCTTGGGTGTCTTCTCTCCAGACATTAATACTCAGTAATAACACAAGAAAAGGGTGGACTTACCTGAGCAGCTCCTTGATCAAGTCTTGTTGGGGTTCCTCAGTCGCCTGTAGAAGACATGGTGCTACAGGGGGTTAATCCTCTCCATCAAGGGTAAAATCATGGACACGAATGAAGGTGTTGAGAGCGTCGCAGGTGGATGGAGGCCCGGGGGCGGAGCGAGGAGGCGGCCGTCGAGTGTGAGACCCGAGCCGGCAGGGCGGGGCGGGAAAAGCTTCGATCTTACACAACACCCGACCACGGAGGTGTGTTCCATGCACAGCCATCAGAGCCTCCACCACAACACTCCCCCTTCTTGTTGAAATGTGCATTGTATGTATGCCTTGATGCTATCGGGGGCCCCATGTGTTGGGGTTTGAGATGGTTGTTATTCGGGTGTGATCAACATGGAGTAGATGGGTGGAATTTGTGTGTGATTTAAATCCAAAAGTTGCACAGTTAAGTAGCAATGACAGCATGTAGTCATGATTTCTGATTGAGCCAAAACTTGCATTTATATTGTATTCCCACAAGGGGCAAAATGAACTGATTTTCTTTTTTTGTTCATGCCTTTAAGGATTTCAAACAAAGTCTTTAAAAATACAAAATACTTTAAAATTTTAATGTCCACTTTTTATTTATTTTTTTCCTTTTTAACTTGCATGATTTCCCCTGGGCAAACTTGCCTAGAGGTAGATCACAAAAATAATTTAAAATTTTAATGTCCAATTTTTATTTTCTTTTTTCCTTTTTTGTTTACAATCTTGCATGATTTCCCCTGGGTGAACTTGCCAAGAGGTAAATCAGAAAAATAGTTTAAAATTCTAATGTCCAATTTTTATTCTGCCTTTTTTTTTACAATCTTGCATGATTTCCCCTGGGCAAACTTGCCTTAAAGGTAGATCACAAAAATAATTTTAAATTTAAATGTCCAATTTCTTATTGTCTTTTTCCTGGTTTTTTTACAATCTTGCATGATTTCCCCTGGGCAAACTTGCCAAAAGGTAAATCAGAAAAATAGTTTACAATGTTGATGTCCAATTTTTATTGACTTATTTTTTTTTTTTTTTTACAATCTTGAATGATTCCCCCGGGGAAACTTGCCTAAAGCTATATCACAAAAATAGTTTGAAATTTTAATGAACAATTTTTATTCCGTCTTATTTTATTTTTTTTTTTACAATCTTAAATGATGTCCCTTGGGCGAACTCGCCTAAAGGTATATCATAAAAATTGTGCCAAATTTTAATGTCCAATTCTTATTCTGTCATATTTTTTTCGTATACAATCTTGAATGATTTCCCCTCGGCAAGCTTCCCATCCAACCCGCCCGCCCAGGTGTTATGGGAGAAACAAACCTCCGAGGGGAAAAGTCACACCAACATGTGAGGAATCCGCGGGGACGTTTACGCCACGCTGCCAGTATTTCTCGTGATGAGAGATCGGACACCAGGGAAATTCACTGAATCACGGGGAAGGATTTGCATCAAAACATCTGAATGCTTGAAAATGTCTAGCTGCGTGAGATTCACCTCCTATGTATTTGGGTTGAAGTGTGTTTTCTGGAGATAGTGATCAGAGCAGGAACGCTGTGTATGGATGGAGAGCACGGGTGTGAGTTTCCAAGCCTGAATGAAGACAGTCTGATAGACGACTCCTACGATGTGCATTCTCTCCATTGCAGACATTAGGAGAGACAATAGACGGCTGGGTGGAGCACGACGTGGGAACAAGCGACATCTGAAACCCTGCTTTGTTAAGATAAAGAAGAGACTCAAAATGACAGAAGAATGCTGCGATGAGGGTTGTCGTGCTGGTTTTCTCTCCTGATGACACTAGAGTCGTGTTGCTGCTCGCTGACCTGCGCCTGCAGATCTGCTATTCCAAGGCCAAAACATCAATATCAGCACAAAACTGAAAAATGTAAACAACACCTGGGTTACACAATTGGACATTTCACATTACTATCTAGACCTCTTATCCTGCACTGTGTGTGTGTGTGTGTGTGTGTGTGGGCTATCATCCAGCGTCACCGTGCCGACCAATAAAATTACAATGACTGGACAGGTTTTTTTTTTTTTTGTTTTAATGAAAGTGGCGTAAAGGTTTGAGATTGAAAAAGGAAACTCCTTTATGCTGCTAAGTGTTGACTGGCAGGAACACATTTTGTCTTCTCTCTGTATTCATGAACACGTATTTGTGTCTTGCGGTTAAACGCTCGAGTGGTGTTTTGCATGTGCAAGGAAAGACGGTACCGTTGTAGAAAATTGTAATAACACTGTCATTTTAAACTTTATAATACCTGACTTGGCGTCTCTGATGTCATTCGGCTCTTTTTTTATTTTTTATCCGTCCCGCCAAATTATTTTCTTTGAATATTCTAAGTATTTTCAATCAATATGGAATTTATAAACTCCTTATTTTTTGCTTTTGTTCAATTTTGTATGAACGATTACATACAAAATAATGTCGGTACATTTATATGATCGTGAATGATTTAAAAGTTGAAATAAAATGCCAAAAGAAAAGGAATTATTTAAATTGCAATTTTCATTTTGTTCAATTTACATGACAGCTAGTTAGCCCACGCATTAAAATGAAATAAGAAATGTGGCCTGCCAGCCAAAATAACTGCCCACCCCTGGTCATGGGTGATACTGTGTGGTAAAAAGTAATACTGGTACTGCATGCAGTCACATAAAGGGGGAGGGTGGTTGTAAACAAATCGAGTACATAAAGAATCGTGTCTCTTTATTCTAAACTACTCGCAGCTTTTTTCGATCTTGATCGCTTCAGTCACGGGGAGACACATCTCTACAGAATATTCTAAAATAAATAATATGTGCAAGGCTGAGCTGTCATAACTGATCCATAGTAAAGTCATTTTTTGAATATCTCAGTGATGCACGTGGCGGCCCGGCTGAGTCCCTGCAAACTCTGCAGAACTGCACGGATCCACCAGGATCCATAAAAAAATAAAGACACAGATTTCTTGTGAGTTCCGTACGAACGGCGTGTCCGGCTCCACTCCCTGGCACTTGTGTGTGACCCCAAAAATCCTGACGTTGGGTCAGTAAACTATTTTCCAGTGTGTGGGCTGCTCGCACTCCTTCTCGGCGTCCCCACAGAAGCGGTTGTACGTCGTTTTGGGGCCGAAACCCAGGATTTCACGCTCTTCGTGGATCCGGAAAGAGAAGGTGGACACCGACGTGCCGATGAAGGACCTGAGAAAATACAAGAAATAATACAGATTGAACGAGACGGGAAATACATTGCGGTCCGGTAGGTGGCGTGCAGAGATAGGAATCATGGCCCAAACATGAGGAACGTTAAGAGGAAGTCCATTATGACGCACAACAAACCCTCCGCCTCCCTATTTATACAAAAACACCCAAGAGATAATAAATAACCCTGTTGGCAAGAGAGCTGACGGGTAACACACAAGTTTACTTTTCAAAGCCTTCGACCAGACGTTTATGGAGGACCATGAACACTTAAGACAACAATAGCTGAAGTGCCTCCTGACCTCAGCTGGGTTTGAAGAGGTTCTGAAATGGTCACGGAGAAACCGGTGCCGCAACACCTCAACTCAACTCCGGCATGGTTCAAATGGCTTGGCTTTGCTTTCATGGACGCGTGCTTGATCAGGCTGCTTTTGCAGTCGGCCGACCCGCCGTGGCCCAAAACACTCGTGCGGTTCAGAGTCCGACTGGTGTGTTTTCTGTCTCAGTAAAAATGTCGACCTCCTTTTGAATCCCGCCTTCATTTCCTTGTGTATGGTTCACCGCGGTTTACAAAGATGTTGGATTTGAAGGTCACTTGTTGCAAATTTGTTTGTCGAAAAGCTCAAAATAAATTCTCGGAAGGAAAATCAACCGGGGTAATCTGACATTTGGTCTGTCCCACTGTTGCATTTGGTCAATCAATACAATAATCCAGTCCAATCCTGACAAAGTCCCCCAACACTAAATGTGTACGCTCATATATAGAATATCGCCATATCGTGGCTGACCTTTTGCAGACTCTCACTGAATCGTGGCTTCGTAACTTTTTATATCGCTGAATTCTCACCATATCCAGGGTATTTTGCGGTGTAAATGTATTTTTATATACGTTTTATTTTATTTAATTTATTTCCTTATTTTGGTGACCAATTAGAGATGTGCATTCTGTATCCTTGGCTCTGATTTGCTCAGCATCATTTTCTGCATCTCCGGCACATTGCATGTATTGAGATCACTACTTGTAGCGTTACTCTGTTTTTCAGAGTACGGGAAGGGTTCATAAGGGTGTGGGGGAGGGTCATAAAGATTTAAAATATGTATAAATAATAGGAAAAAACCATGGTCACTAATTTGCGGATTTTCATTGATCGCGGACAGTTCTAGAACATAACATTTTTCGCATGTTTCCCCGCAATAAATGAAGGACTACCGTCTTCCTGTTTTCAGTAGCTCCGTTTAATCCGGTCATTTTATTATTGACCCGTTGGATTTAAAGCTACTTTACTGCACAAAAAAGAACACCTTTCGGTTCTTCTACTGTCTGTCAGGCTTTCCGGGCAGGATGTGGGAAACACACCTGACATTTGGTGATCGTTAACAGGTGACTATTTGATAAAACGAATATGATCTAATGCAGTGTTTCCCAACCACTGTGCCGCAGCACATTAGTGTGCCGTGAGAGATCATCAGGTGTGCCGTGGAAAAATGCCCACTTTCACCCGATTGGTCCGAAAATTATTTATCCAACGCAAATAATGTGTCGTCCTATGTCTATGTGGGCAGCGTGCACATTCCATGGCAACGGGTAGTGAATTAACCTGTGCATCTGTGTATCAGAGTGATTAGTGACGCTTTGCGGGATACATTTTTAAAAACTACCAAGACGAGTGAGAAAGCAGTGAAAGCTTCCTATAAAGTTGCTGAACTCATCCCTAAATCCAAAAAGCCACACACCGTAGCAAAACATTAATACTACCTGTCGGAAAAATCATTGTAGAAGAAATGCTCGGCTCTGGCGTTGATAAAGAAATAGCCAGAGTTCTCTGAAATAATACCATTTTCAGACATATTGATGTCATGTCTTCGGATATTGAAATAAGTGTTCTGGAAAAGTTGCACATCAGTGGGAAATTTGCAATGCGACTTCACGAATCGACAGATATTAGATATATTAGATTTCACACTAAGTAAATTGAGACTACGGTTTCATTCTAATTCGTTAAAAAAATGTTTTTGACATATTTATTTGGTGGTGCGCCGTGTGATTTTTCTAATGTAAAATATGTGCCGTGGCTCAAAAAAGGTTGGGAAACACTGATCTAATGAACATTCGGTTACCTGGCGTGGGCACAAATCCACTGGTCAATGATGGCCACGCCTCCATCTTTCAGGAGCTCCAGGTCCTCTGCGGATGGATGATACCGCACCATTTCCGGCAACAATCTTTTTAACTCCCTCAGTTCTACGGGAATACATTCAGAGTATAGTTTAGAAACATTTGAAGGGATTATCTGTGTTTAATTACTACTTGGTTCTTGAAAATATCCTTTGACATCGACATGTTGCTCTAAAACTGGAGATGCTTCGTTACCCTCCTCGTCCGCATCTGTTGCAACGAAAACCAGATCGAGATTATTCTTCTTCATCAGACTGCGGATCTTTTTGACGGCCCCTTTGAGGCTGGGGACGTCCTCTCTGTGACCCCAGATGAAATCCTTCCTGCGCAAGTGGACGCCCAGGTACGGGCCACCTTTGGCCGAGCCCGGCTTTGCCTGAGTACACAATGAAGAACGTGACACCGAAAGAAAGTAAGAAATGTGTTTTAGTGAGACTCGGTTTTTGTTACGCTTTGTCATTCAATGAAAGAATTACTGTAATTTCCGGACGATAAACCGCAACTTTTTTCACTTAAACAACGATGTGGCTAATATATGGACTTTTTGGGGGGGGGGGGCTAACGAGCTTGACGCCGCTAAAACATTTATCCCCGTCACATCAGACGACAATGACGGTTTTAGCGCACAGGAGGAAGTCCAAGATAGCGATCGGCTAGCCGTTGCGGCTTATATTGAGGTGCGCTCAATAGTCCGGAAATTACGGTAATTATTTTTTTAATCTAAATGTTATGATTATGTAGAATATATTCACTGAATTATTATCATTATGAATGGATTATTTAGTACATAAAAAATTGAAGCTTGAAAATCGGTCTGGATGGAAAAAATCTGTAGTGTCTTAATATCTCACAAAGAAAAAGAGCATGACTTGAATTCATTGAAGGAGGGATTATTCATGGAACGGAAACCAGACATTGAGATGTGAAAGGCCATATTGACAGCTGATCGTGTAAATACTCACTTTCATGCGAGTCCAGTCCTCACTGTAGACGGTGCGGTCGCGATCATCTGTGGAGTTCAGGTGCTTTGCCCTGAAATCGTCACCCAGGAGTCGCAGGTGCTTGGCAAAAACCATACTGCGCCTGGTCTACCAACAGACAGGACAGCGTTCCCTTTCACAAAAACGTATTTTCCAATCAAACGTCGCACATATTAAGGAACCAACATCTGCTGATGCTGAGCAGAGGATTTGATCAAGGACAACGTTTCACCGACACCAACAACTTAGCTGTGACATCAGCCCATTGCTTGACTTACATCCCAGTAATCCTTCCCTGCATAGTGATCATGGAGGAGAGTCTCCGCTCGGTCGAGCATTACCGACCTGCAAAACAGCAGTGCACAAACACGTGTAGCTCTCCGAGACTGCAAGTTATACTACCATGAACGGACGATAAAGAGGAATCACCTTTCGGCTGCTCACTGATTTTGGTTCCCTTATCCAGAGTTTCATGCTCAATAACCAATATGTATTAGGTCGAGTTGTCATTGTGAATACATCCCTTGTTAACGGTCATATTTATCTGATTTACAGAACTAACAGCCCGTAAATGAGCAAAGGGAACATGCGCTAATGTTTTCACGCTCTCTCACTTGTCGGCCGAATGGCTTCATTAACCATTTTAATAGTGTTTATCTTGTATGAACTATTTTAATTTTCATTCATTTATTCATGATTAATTTGACATTAACTTTTTTCAGTATTTGTCATATTTTCCCGATGTCAAGTTTATGTAGACCACTTGCAAAATAATTTGTCACAGTTGGGTTCACTGAACGAGATAGATAAATATAGCAATTGCAACATATTGATGTAAAATTAGTACCTTATGTAAATAGCCAGAGATTATTGGGATTAATCTCATCCGTTTTCCTACACCAAGGGATGGAATAAACATAAAATGAAATAAGTTTAAAACGTCGCAGTAAGTGATTCTGTTCTGAATTGTAATAAAATCTAATGAGTAAAAAGCATCGTAGTATTCAGATTTTTTTATAGGGCTATTTAGGTATTTCTAATACAGTTAAGCAGTAAACTACTCGACTGACTATTTGTTTTCTCGCACAGGTGTTGGTTTATAAGGAATAGATGCACAGGGTGCTCGATATTAAATTGGGGGAAAAACAAAAAAAAAGAAAAAAAAACACAATGAACCTCTTATCGTTGCTGTTTTTAATTCAAATGGAACACAAAATAATATTCAAAAAGAGAATGATAATTATTTCAAAACTCAAGAAACAGATCTTTTTGCGTGTGCGTGAAAGAAATATTATTTTATACCAGAATTGTGCTTTGAGAACTCACGTCACTGTAAAGTTCTTCTGAAGAACAGGGGACATGATGGAAGCGTGGCCTTGGGCTGATATGCACGTCACGTTCCGAGCCCTGGTTTCCTCGAAGCCCCAAAACCAGCCCCTTCGAGGCAAAAAACACAAAACAAGATGGATGAGGCAGTCAGATGAGGAGAGACGGGGTAGGTTTTATCAACGCGATCAAAAATGATCCATCCCTATCAATTGCTAGTGCATATTCTTTTCAGTAAAAAGGGTTTTCTCTGGCATACAAGATGGAAAATAACAACAAGGCTCTTGCAGCTTCCAATTTGAAAATATTGTTGATCAGCAGACACATGATCAATCACCATTGTGTCAAGTAATTCTAAAAGACAGCTCCTATTCATCCGGATGGTCTTATGAGAATGTAAATATCTGCAAGAAATGTTTTAAGAGTTTTAAGACACTTACACAAATTTACACATGACGTTGCTTTACCTGTAGTAGCCCTGCTTATCTTTGTGGTACATCATTTTCTCAATGCATGGCCGCTCATCCACTTTCTCCTCCCATTTCCCGTCAGTCCATCCTTCCGCATAATTCTGCAGCACCAGAACCTGATCAATAAACGGACCTCCGTTCTCTAGACCCGAAGGCAAAAACACAGTCTTGGTGTTTGTTCGATGTGAAGGACAAATGTGCCAATCACACATTACCCGTATATTAGCAGTCTAGCCACCCCTGCGGTCGGATACGATATTTCATGCCGTCGGTCGAATGGAGAAGCTCACCGGCTATGAATTCCTCGTATTCAATCACGGGTACATTGACCTGCAGGCTGGTGAGGCTGAAAAAGGCTCCCCAAGGGATCCCGACCTGATGGATGTCGGGGCTTTGCCAGTGATACAGACGACCCCAGGGGGGCAGAACTAGGACCCAGTCGTCCCCCTCCTTCCTTAGAGATTTTACAAGGGATGCCATTCGGATATAAACATCTCTCCGAAGGTTGAAGCCCTCTGGAGGGTTCACGTCGTACAACAGGTAGCTGAAAGGAAAAAAGAAGAGGGGGATGAGAGCTCTTGCTCACCAATGTTCAGCTGGAAAAAGGAGCTCTCTTGACGATTAACAAAATAAGAGGCTTGCTTTAATCACATTTAAAATATGTCCAACTCAAATTTTCATACCATTTAAATGCTTCCGTCCCGGTTCTATTAATTCTGAACACCTTCTGGCTGAGAACTCGACGCGGAAAACCTAATCTTCTGGATTCAACGCATCCATTATCTCTACTTTGAACTAAGTTTGTAGCTTCTCACATTGAGAAAATGAAGTTTAATAAATAACAGAAAAAAATATATATATTTGTGCTGTGTTTTCATAAATAGAATAGATTGACTTCTGGGTATTGAGGGGTATTTTTTTATTTGTTTGTTTTCTCGTTGCGTGGGTGATAATGAATAATAATAATGCAGCCAGAGTAGCCACTGCATCGTCCTTCCTATTTCTGGTGCAGTTATAATGTTATGAAAACAAAACACTTTATATTTTGGCAACCTAAAGAATAAAAACCGATGTATGTTTGACACGTAAACCTTGACGTTTCCCGCTGTGAGCCCACTCACTCCCACTGACACAGAGGCTAAGAAGTATCTTCAATTCGTAAATGAAATATCTGGAAAACAACAAAGACCTCTTGCCACAGTTCCAGATTCTGTTATATTTAAATATTTACCGTCAGTACCGGTGTTTTCTTTTAAAGCAATAAAAAAAGGGTTATATTAATAAGCGAGGTCAACTAAGCGGCGTTAGCCTCAGTGTGCTAACATGCTAGCTAACAGCGAACAACCCGCCGGTGTGCTCACCGTAGATTCCTGGCAACCGCGGCGGGCGCGGCGGACTGTTGGGCCGCGCCGAACACATTGTCCGCGTTTATTCTTTCCACCACCAGCAGGGCGAGGCAAACGGACAAGAGAAATGTGGCAGAGTGAAAGCATGAAGAAAGAACTGCGGCTGGCCAATGCAATTCTCTGTACGCCATATTTCCGCCTCGGTCGCAGCCACAGCCACGTACTTCCGGTAAGGAGGGAAGCGTCGTACGGTTGCTAGGCAACGCTCATCCTCTGCCTGTCACTCAGGAAAGTTATTTCCAATGTCTATTTGTTTCGGCTAATTTCGGACAATTTAATAGAAAAAAGTTGTTTTTTTTCTTTTTGTTAATCAAGCTTTCATTTACCTATTATGATGCCATTTCCATTGTATTGCTATTCATATTTTAAAATGTTTTTCCACTGCTGAATATACCCCCTCTTTCAACGTCATACAGGAAATTCTGCAACTTGCGTGTGCGAAATACCGTTTCCCAACTTGAAAAGAACATGATTACTAATGCAAGAAATCAAAAAAGACGTTTCTAAATTCTGGTGCAGGCACATTACAACCATTTCTTTATTGCAGAATATACGTTCTACTATTATGGTATTTGTACTAATTGTACATGTCTGAACAGTAGGAAGACATTACTGAGACACATCATGAAGCATTGTCCTGGTCATATGTGACCCCCAGCTGTCTTCTTGCCTCATCTATTATTTCTGCCAGCAGGCCGGAGTGATGCCACGGCATCCCTGGACTCTCCTTCATTCCTGTCATGTAACAAGAAATCATGCTGTATCAAACGCAACTGTAATAATTAGCCACAAGTATTTATCATTAGAGTAAACAAAGATGCTGTCTTTATATTTCTACCAGAAAGAAGCTCTTTAGAAAAGTGGTTTGCAACGTGTCATTGTAAGACCCACTTATTCCAAAGTACCAATCGAGCAGCAGTGGCGTCGTCTCTGCGACCGGTGATTCGACTGCAAAGGCTGACAGGAGTGTGAGCTTAGCTCTAAAATATTCATTTTCTATTCAAGTTCTTGCCCTGTTTCTGATGTTATTTGGTTTACTTGTTGAGTGGTCACCGAAGCATAGACTGCCACGCGGTTTATTCCAATACGGTCAATGTTCCTGTTTAATGGCGCGTTCACCGTGCAATTAAAACCGACTGCTGCCGTTGAGTGATGCTCTGGCTGCAACAGCGACAACAATCCAAGCCTTTTCTGAATCCACTTGAGTCTTGAGGGAAAACGCATATTTTCAGAACCATTTTTAGCCTTTCCTACCTTTCAGTAGACACTGGCGGACCTCCTCAGCTTCATATCGTAGTCCCACGCTGTTGGTGAAGTTTAGTGGCATGCCAGCTTCGGGCAGCGGGAACTCCAGCTCTTTTCCGTTCACTACCAAATGTGTGGGGCACCACATATGATGGGGGACCTGATTGGGAATTCACATTGATGACATTACTAATGGATCTGTTGGCCTTAACAGAGTGCATTTTTTGCTAAGTTGTCTTTTTATTATTTACAATTCTCAAAAGGAGAACACTGAAGGGGTGCCATCTTATTATTGTACGGGTCCATCGGATATTTTTATTGCAAATCATCTTGCCTGCAGGAATGATTCTGTTGAATAGAGTAGAACTGAATTGTTTTTGAATGGATTCAGTCCACAACATGGACACCTGTGGATTATAGACAAGTGCAGCCTATATATGTACACATAGATTTATTTTGATATTTTTAGCCGGTGCGGCTTCCATTCAGGTGTGCTGAATCGTCCGGAAATGACGGCAGTCTAATGATCTTGTAACGGGACAACACAGTGATGGTTTTAGCTCCGCAGATGCCCGTGTGGTGACCCGAATGCAAGCTATGAGCAGACGTGAGCCTATGACCCAGGACCGAGCCATAGATTATATTCTTTCTTTCCATTTGTTCTCGTCTTGGGACACACTTTTATATTTCCAAGGCATGCTATGTTTGCCGGTACCTTGACGGTGCCTTTGGTACCATTGATAACAGCATCGCAGGTCAACATGGCAGTGATGGAGCAAGTGCAAATGGCCAGTCTGTTTCCGGAGAACTTCAGGACCACAACGGCAGCGCCGTCAACTCCTGCGCAGATGATGTTGTCGGACGGTTAAAATAGGAAGATTTATAAACAGACCGAGACGCGCGCCGGTGGTGTATTTACCCGTATCGATGCGATGTCCAGTTGCTTGGATAGAAACAGGCCTCTCCCCGTTGAACGCCATGAGGACAAACTGCAGACAGTAGATGCCCAGGTCCAGCAGCGCCCCTCCGCCGAACTGCTTCTCCGCCAGGCGTGGTATGTGAGCGAGAGGAGCGCCGAGGTCGGCTCTCACCAGCTGGACTTCGCCCAGCTCACCCAGGCTCAGCGTTCTTTTCACTTCAAGAAAGGCGGGGAAGAAGCGTGTCCAGATCGCCTGGATCGAGCGCATGGGACAGAAAGGTCAAAAAAAAAAAAAAAAAAAAAAACAGAAAACAGGTTGTTTATTTTTGTCACTTATTGTTATTGTCACGCTGTTTCTGTGCTTATTCTTGTTGTTGTTGTTTTGGTTGTCTACTCTCACCCTCACGTTTTTTTTTTTTTCTTTCTCATTCTGTTGTCTATTCTTATCCTTGTTGTTATTCACTCTGCTGGATGTCTTTTTCTATCTTTTAATTGTCTCTCTTATTCATACACAGCTCAGAAACATAAAGTGAACACTAAAATAACACATCCTAGATCTGGATGAATGAAATATTTGTATGAAATACTTTGTTTTTGACATTGTTGAATATGCCAACAACAAAATCACACCAGAATGATAATGAATGGAAATCCAACATACAAACCCATGGAGGCCTGGATTTGGAGTCACATTCAAAATGAAAGTGGAAAAACACACAACGTTGATATAATGTCCTTAAAACAACTCAAAATCAGTGTTGCTTCCTAAGTGGACAGTTTGATTTCACATAAGTGTGATTGACATTGTGTTGTTTAAGTGTTCCCTTTATTTTTTGAGCAGTACATATATATATATATATATATATATATATATATATATATATATATATATATATATACATACCGTATTTTCTGGACTATAGAGTGCACCTGTAAATAAGCCGCATCCGCTCTTAAAAAAAAAAAAAAAAAAGGAAAAAAAATATATACAAGCCGCACCAGGCTATAAGCCGCAGATATCTATGTTGAAAAGAAATGTCCTCCAGGACATTTTCAAGTTCAGGCCACCTGCTTTTATGCCCTCTGAAAGCTTTTTTTGACTTTTAGCATTACATGAGCTCTTCCCGCTGCCGCCTCCAATGTCTTACCATAGATTCATTGACGCTAAGCTTGCGTTTCCTTCGTGGATAGCAAGCTCGATGTCCTTCGACTTAAAACTTGCATCATACGAGCTTCTTCTTGTGGTTTCCATGATGAAGGGGCGAGGATTTGAAAATGAGTACCAGTTGGTAATTTGTCGTGCGTGTTCTATCTGCTTTTTATCTGCTCTTTCTGCTATTCTTCTTTGCATTGATTTATACGTCTTATCTTATTTTGGAGTCTACTTCCGCCCCCTAGCGGTGGAAGAAAAATCCATAGAATAGCCGCACTTTTGTATACGCCGCATGGTTCAAAAGCTAGGAAAAAAGTAGCGGCTTATAGTCCAGAAAGTACGGTATAAATATATATATACACACAACAATAACATAAACAACAATGACAATATCAATAAATATGAGTGTATATATATACACTCTTATTGTTGAGTGTATATTACTTCACTGCTGTGAAAAGAATTTCCCCAATGGGGATCGACAAAGTATATCTTATCTTATCTTAAAAACAGACGTACCTCCATAAGAAAGACGCTGTTTCGTCGGGCAGCGCTGATGAGTTCCTGCACCTCCCTGGAATTCATAGCAAGGGGTTTTTCGATTAGCACGCTCCGCTTGGACTCCATGAAGAGCTTTCCTGCGCTCAGGTGGAATGGATGGATGGTGCCAACGTACACCACATCTGGAGAGGACGAAAAAACGATGTTTAGAAAAGTAACTGAGCAATGTTTTAGTTCAAGTAAAGGAAAATAGCATTACATTGCGACAAGGGGCGCGCACGTGGCGTGTTCGCTCTTCCACGCCGTACGTTCACAGTGTCTAATTTCAATCCTTTCATTTTATCATCCAAAGAAATGCTGGCTTTCAAACTCACCAAATCTATTTTTCTTTTTTTATTAAAAAATAATTTTAGCTGATTTTTTTTTGTGCCTGAGATTTACTTTCATGTAATATTCATCAAACATTTGCTTTTCTTTCATTAGTTATGGAATCGTCGGGTTTTTTTTTTTCAGATTTTTGGGTAAAGAAATACACACATGCAGTAATATTGGTTTTATTTATACTATTTATGCCTCGCTATCTCTCCATTTTGCCTGATGTGAATACATTTTGTGCATAAATTATAAGAAAACTATTAGAAGTCTAGTCCTTGTGTTAGAAATGGGAGTGTCAACCATCAACGGGGCACAATGAAACAATGTGCGAATAATCTGGGATTCAAACCTGTTCCTCTGATTCTGTGAATATAGAGACGTGCAAAGGAATGAGGAGGGAACGTACCAACATCTGAATCCTGCGCCAGTTCCTCATAACTGCCGTATGCACGAGGGATGTTGTGCTTGTCTGCAAAGTCTCGTGCGTGCTGCAGGTCCCGTGCCGCGACGGCAATGATCTGAAGATTGAATAATAAAAGCGGTAAAGATAATAAAAACCCTTTGGGGAATTTATATATTCATCCTCATGGATCCCATGGAATAATAGGTCAAAATATTTAATTCAAATTTAAAACAATCTCCATATTCATATCTGCACACCATACTTTTGCACTTTTTCAGCAAAACTGTCGCTGTGAATACAGACGTGTGAGTGTTTAGATTCCTATCCCATAAGTGTGGTGCAAAACCAGAATTAAATTTGTATTTGTTTGTTTGTTTAGAAGTTTATTAGGACAGTGTACAACTACATTAAGCACAGAGGCAGAGATGTTTGTACCAGATTATAGCTCATAGCTAATTTCCATCTGTCGTCCGGTACAATACAAATATAAAACTGTATAAGATAAACAATATATATAAAATATACAGATAGGCAATAAAATAACTATACAATATATAAACAGACAATAAAATATGTCTTTTGCAAGTTGAAAGTGCTTTTTTTAGATCCCAAACTTGACCCAAACTTTTTAGATTTAGATCCCAAACTCTGACATGCACTGATAGAAAAGTGTTGCCATGAACGTCATAAAACAATGCAAAAGTAATACTTTTTAAATCTTTCAAAAAGCAGATAAGAAGCAAATACGACCAACAGGTCGGTCCGCAGGTACAAACTTTGCATAAGTGTGTTTCGCAGCAGTTCACACACCCGGGGAGGCCGGAGGGTGACGTCATCGCTTTACGACAAATGAGGCTGATTTACGGCAGCCGTCCGAGGCGTTGCCTAGCGACGGCCACGCGTCGCCTGCACCGAGTAAAAGCCGCGATCTCCTCGGCGTTTACCATCTCTGGTCCTTCAACAAACATCTGACGGCGAGAAGAAGTTTACCTGGTGGTCCTCTGCAGACAGCGTCCGCAAAGCCACCGAGAAGTCGTGACTGATCTTGCCCGCGCTGCATATCCCCCACCGTGTTGCCATGGCAACCCGGCCTCGATCAAGCGAAGAGGAGGATTTAATCCGAGGCGTCGAGGGTGGCGTTTGTTTGCGTGAACGCACCGCCCGCAGACACACGGGGGCGCCGAACGTCTCCCGCCGTTCGACCGGTGTCACTCCGCTGAAAAAAATAGACCCCCATCTCAAGAACAGGCTAAAAAGCATCACAGATTATTTGTGCATTTCAAAAAAAGCACGCATAAAGATAATATAATATCTGACTTTATGGTGTTGTAGCGAGTCACGGATGTCGGGGTTTATGTCGATGCTTGTTTTCTGTGATTTGGAGGTCGCTGGGAGTGTTGTGGTTCGGAGGTGCGATGCATTCTGGGGTTTTTACCTGGACTGGAGCGGCGCAGCTGTGGCCGACGACAGCTGACGCTCATTAAACGGACGTTTCACCGTCACCCGGATGATCCTCTGACTAAAACGCTTCGGTAGTGCGACCAGGTGGGCTGTAGCAAAGTAAGAAACTGGGTCAGGGATAACTTGCTCTCAGGATTTATAACATAACATATGGATCACACATAAAACACAACATTGTACAGCGATTCAACACAGAACCACGAGAAGCTCCCAACATTCATCATCGCTTGCAAAGGATTCTGGGGTTCTGGGCCAGTATTTTAATGAACGTGGCCGATCTTACTATCTAATATCCCCCTTGGGATTAATAGTCCTCTGTCTATGTCTATGCAAAGGAATAAGGAGATCAATTCCAGGGGCCTCGAACTGGAAGAGAGAGACTTGTGGATCGCACTCCTCGGCCTCCCTGCTCAGGTCTACTCAGAGGTGCTGGAGAGGAGGGTCCGCCGGGTCGTCGAACCTCGGATCCAGAGGGACCCGTGTGGTTTTCGCCCTGGTCGTGGAACAGCCGACCAGCTCTATAAGCTCGGCGGGTCCTCGAGGGGCCGTTGGAGTTTGATCAACCAGTCTACATGTGTTTGTGGATCTGGAGAAGGTATTTTACCGTGTCCTGACGGCAACCCTGCGGGGGGTGCTCCGGGTGCTCAACTATGCAACTGAAGAAGTTGCCGAGGATCTTAGACGACATGCCGAACCTCCTCAGGAAGTCCAGCCGCTTTTGAGCTCTCCTGACCGTCTGCGTGGGGTTGAGGGACCAGGTGAGGCCCTGGCTTATGTGGACACTCAGGTGTTTGAAACTGCTCACCCTCTCCTTCCTCATGTCCACCGGTATCTCCTCGGTCTTGTCCGTGGTGAGGTTGACCGCCCGCCTCCATCCTGTAGGCCAGGGGTGTCAAACATACGGCCCGCAGGCCGGAATCGGGCCGCAA
The DNA here is from genome assembly GCF_037954325.1 of Fistularia commersonii. Taxonomy (NCBI): domain Eukaryota; kingdom Metazoa; phylum Chordata; class Actinopteri; order Syngnathiformes; family Fistulariidae; genus Fistularia; species Fistularia commersonii. The sequence goes on along the minus strand of NC_141287.1, from coordinate 21,131,768 downwards.
AGGGGTTCGACCAGACCCGCAGGATAATTTTGAAAGTGAAAAAATGCATGAAAGACAAAGATTTTTTTTTTTTAATTAAATGCAATTCAAGAATTTTGGTCAGGGAAGACGGAATCTGCATCACTGAGACGGACCAATCAGCAGACGTTATCAATGTACCACCTGCTGCTCGTTATGATGTTTTTTTCTACCCTGTTCTCCACCTCCCCGCTACTCCCTCATTAGCCAAACTGTCGTTATCAAAATAGAGAAAAGTAGTTAAAGAGTGTAGAATTTTCAAAGAAAAACGGACTACGTCCTATATTTTTGTCCTATATTTAGTTTTGTGCCTTTGTACGATCAGTGGGATCGCATGATCACATGATTGCAATGCATACATGTGAATGATAAAAGTAAATTGCACTTTTGTCTAAGGAAACATGAGGTGTTTCATGAAAAGTTTTATAAAGGGATTGGTCATGAAATTCCAAGATTTTCAAAATGTCCTTGTACTTCTCCGCACCAAAACAGAGGAAAGACATGATATTTTGGTTCTTTATTGCGGAGTATGCCATTATTTTAACGGTCCGGCCCACTTGACGTCCACCTAGGCCGTATGTGGCCCACCATGAGAAAGGAGTTTGACACTCCTGCTGTAGGCCGTTTCGTCTCCGCCGTGATGCGTCCTGTCACTGTGGTGTCGCCTGAGAACTTCAGGATGACGACGTCCTCGTGGGAGGTGACAGTCGTGGGTGAACAGAGTGCAGAGGATGGACATTTTGTGTGTGTTAGTGGGGTGTGACCATGTTGAATGCGGAGCTGTAGTCCACAAAGTATCTTGATGTAGGAGGCTGTGGCATCTGAGGTGGACCTGTTGGGTCGGTATGTGAGGTTCAGAGGGTCCAGGTGTTCGGGGATGTCCTTCTGAATGTGGGCCGGCACCGCTTTCTAGAAGTTCTTCAGAACAAGTAAACATAGAAATATGCGTCGCTCTCGTCTCCTCTGATACGATCAGAACTAAAGTGGAGGAGGAATAATGTATGGCATGAATATCTCAATATTATTTAAAAAAAAAACAAACGGAAGACAAATAAATTATGGGGACCATTTATTGAACAACCACACAGATCTTGGAAAAATCCGGTTATTGTGTCTTTTTGATAAAGCTAATATGAAATAAAATTCATCAAATTTCAAGGCACAAAAACAAAGAAGAGTCAAGCATCAGACTTGGAAAAACAACAAAAAAGATATTTCTGAATTCTATTCAATAAATAGATCAGTTTTGTTCCAGTCTAATATTCTTCTCCTTCTTCATCCTCCTCAAATGAGTCGATCCCCACCTCCTCGTAATCCTTCTCCAGGGCGGCCATGTCTTCCCTGGCCTCGGAGAACTCTCCCTCCTCCATTCCCTCCCCGACGTACCAGTGAACGAAGGCCCTCTTGGCGTACATGAGGTCGAACTTGTGGTCGAGTCGAGCCCAGGCCTCGGCGATGGCGGTGGTGTTGCTCAGCATGCAGACGGCCCTCTGCACCTTGGCCAGGTCTCCTCCGGGAACCACCGTCGGAGGCTGGTAGTTGATGCCCACCTTGAAGCCGGTGGGACACCAGTCCACGAACTGGATGGTGCGCTTGGTCTTGATGGCGGCGATGGCGACGTTGACGTCCTTGGGCACCACGTCCCCGCGGTACAGCAGGCAGCAGGCCATGTATTTACCGTGGCGAGGGTCGCACTTCACCATCTGGTTGGCCGGCTCGAAGCAGGCGTTGGTGATCTCGGCCACGGAGAGCTGCTCGTGGTAGGCTTTCTCGGCGGAGATGACCGGGGCGTAGGTGGCCAGAGGGAAGTGGATACGAGGGTAGGGCACCAAGTTGGTCTGGAACTCCGTCAGGTCCACGTTCAGAGCGCCGTCGAAGCGAAGCGACGCCGTGATGGAAGACACGATCTGGCTGATGAGGCGATTGAGGTTGGTGTAGGATGGGCGTTCGATATCGAGGTTTCTGCGGCAGATGTCGTAGATGGCTTCGTTGTCCACCATGAAGGCACAGTCAGAATGCTCCAGGGTGGTGTGGGTGGTCAGGATGGAGTTGTAGGGTTCCACCACCGCTGTGGAAACCTGGGGGGCCGGGTAGATCGCGAACTCGAGCTTCGACTTTTTACCAAAATCGACAGAGAGTCTCTCCATCAGCAGGGAGGTGAAACCGGACCCGGTGCCTCCGCCGAAGGAGTGGAAGACCAGGAAGCCTTGGAGGCCGGTGCACTGGTCAGCCTGGAGACACAGTGAGGATTTGAATGATCAACATGTGGAGAAGGATGGAGGTTGACCAACCACAGAAGCAGGACTTTGTGCTGGTTGCGTTTCGCTCAATGAAGCGGCACCTCAGATCGCACAATAGATTTTACCACAACGAGGGGTATTTAAGTGATCTGACAGAAGTAGCCACAAAAATCCTTGCCCAACTCTACTGTAAAAAGTGTGAAAAATCATATCTCTCAACCTGACCAGCATCAGACTCAAACAGCCGACACTCATTCTTCTTGCAAATGTAACTGCTGCCAATTTAAAGTTTACTCCTCCTTGCACCTGCACGTTGTGAGTTGCACATCGAGCTGCACTCAAATGTCTTGTAATACTGCCACTGTTCATATTTATATCTATAATAATACTTATAATAATGTTTACACTCTTCCGATCAGCACATATCTAAACGCACTGCGGACGGCAAAGTAGGAATCTCACTGTACAAGGAAACACGTTTGCACACTGCGCATGTGACGATACATGCTTTGAATCTTCTGATTGAGCCAATGCACTTATATGTATATTACATTCCCACAAGACGCAAAATGAACTGATTTTCCATTTATTTTTTCATGCCTTTAAGTATTTCATAAAAAGAGTTGCAAATTTTAATGTCCCATTTTTATCCTGTCATATTGTTTTTTCCATCTTGAATGATTTCCCCTGGGCAAATCTGCCTATAGGTATATCACCTAAATTGTTTAAAATTTTAATGTCAAATTTTTACCATGCCATATATATATTTTTTTTAATCTTGAATTATTATTACCTTTTTTTTTACAATCTTGAATTATTTCCCTCGGGCAAACTTGCCTAAATGTATGTCACAAAAAATGTTTAAAATTTTAATGTCCAACTTTTATCCTGCCATCTTTTTTTTCCTTTTTTAAATATAAATAAATCTTGAATTATTTTTTTTACAATCTTCTATTATCTCTCCCAGGCAAACTTGCCTAAAGGTATGTCACAAATACGGTTTAAAATTTTAATGTCCAATTTTTATCATGCCATATTATGCATATCATGCCTTTTTCTTGTTTTTTTTTTTCCAATCATGAATTATTTTTTTTCCAATCTAGACTTAATTCCCTCTGGAAAACTTGCTTGAAGGTATATCACAAAAACAGTTTCAAATTTGAATGTCCAATTTTTCACCTGCCATGTTTTTTTCCTTTTCTTGATTTTCTTTTTTTTTCTTCCAAAATTGAATTATTTTTTTCCAATCTTGAATTATTTCCCTCAAGCAAAATTGCTTAAAGGTATATCACAAAAAATGTTTAAAATTTAAATGTCCAACTTTTATCCTGCTATCTTTTTTTCCTTAAAAAAAAAAACAAAAAAAAAAAACCATCTTAAATTATTTTTTTTACAATCTTCTATTATCTCTCCCAGGCAAACTTGCCTTAAGGTATGTCACAAAAATTGTTTAAAATATTAATGTACAATTTTTATCATGCCATATTATTTTCCTATTTCTTGTTTTTATTTTTCCAATCATGAATTATTTCCCTCGGGCAAAATTGCTTAAAGGTATATCGCTAAAATAGTTTCAAATATGAATGTCCAATTTTTATCCTTCCATCTTTTTTTTTTCCTTTTTTTAAATTAAAAAAAAATCATGAATTATTTTTTTTACAATCTTCTGAATTATTTCTCCCATGCAAATTTGTCTAAAGGTATGTCACAAAAATTGTTTAAAATTTTAATGCCCAATTTTTATCGTGCCATATATTTTTCCTTTTTATTTAAAAAAAAACAAAACAAAAAAAAAACATCTTGAATTAATTTTTTACAATCTTCTTGAATCATTTCTTCCAGGCCAACTTACCTAAAGGTATGTCACAAAAATTGTTTAAAATTTTAATGTCCAATTTTTATCATGCCATATTTTTTTCCTTTTTCTTATTTTTTTTTTCCAATCTTGAATTATTTCTCTTGGGCAAAATAGCTTAAAGGTATATCACAAAAATAGTTTCAAATTCCATGTCCAATTTTTCCACTGTGCATGGGACAAGAAACACTTTGACTCTTGAACCTCCCCACGTGCCTCACCAATTTCCGGATTCTGTCAAGAACGGAGTCGATGATCTCTTTTCCGATGGTGTAGTGTCCCCGGGCGTAATTGTTGGCCGCATCTTCCTTCCCTGAGATCAGCTGCTCGGGGTGAAAGAGCTGGCGGTACGTTCCGGTGCGAACCTCATCTGCAAAACGCACAAACGCAGCTCTCGGTCGGTGACAATTCTGAGCCGGCGGGAAGCGAATCTGTCTTTTTGGTCCGAGCACTGACCGATAACCGTGGGCTCCAGGTCCACAAAGATCGCCCTGGGGACGTACTTCCCGGCCCCGGTCTCGCTGAAGAAGGTGGTGAAGGAGTCGTCGTGGCCTCCCACGGGCTTCAGGCTGGGCATCTGGCCGTCCGGCTGGATGCCGTGCTCCAGGCAGTAGAGCTCCCAGCAGGTGTTCCCCATCTGGACGCCCGCCTGGCCTACGTGGACAGATATGCACTCGCGCTTGAAGCGGAGGTGGACGAGAAGAAGAGGAAAAACGTGAGCGGACGAACGACCGAGCGGAAGAAAACTCGGAGGTGGTTTCTTTGCGATAGGTTCCGTCTCAAAACCGTCGGGGATTTCGTTTGTGTCATTTTTGATTCCCGCAAGGAGTATTTACGCCTTTCTTTTTTCACGCTGGCTATAAACTGGCGTCCAGGTTCTTATTTTCAAAAGAGGATCTGCACTTAAACCTGCTGCTCAAATAAAGTCATGACATTTCAAACAAAATCTGAATCAACTTTGACTTGATGCCAAATCACAACACAACAGCTAAACTAGTTCTACTGTGGCTTTTCATGACATAACTAAAATAAAGAAATATTCAGATGATTTAAAAGCTCATTCACATTTGCTGATGTGTCTACTTTTAAAAAATATTTATTTGCTTCATCGTTGTTATATGAACCAGCTAATATGGTGGTGAAATACAAGCGCCACTGAAGTTCTATTATAAATATGAAGGGATCCTGTTCAGAATTCTCATGATTACACTCAGATACTGCTATGTTATGGAAATACATTAAAACAGACAGCAAAATGAATGTACTTGATCCAAAGTTCTACAAAAGTTCCATAATGGAGAGGTTTCGGAGACTGAGCTGGTGTGAAGAGGGCTATTAATCATGAGTGGACTTTAGCTAGCAACCTTATCAGTCAATGAAAAGCACTTTTTATAGTTATTTATTTTGATTAAATTTGTTTTAATGCATTGCCTTGCAGTTCAGAGCGACGTCTCTCGGAGCTTTGTATTTAACAACCGGAGCGACGGCTCCTCATATATTTTATTGTATTTCTTATTCTCCCTCCTACTATTATCTATTATTGTTATGTTTTTGCTTAAAACTCTGGCACAACAATTTCCTTCAGGATAAATAAAGTTGTTCTCATCTCATCTCATCTCAAAGACGGACTCGTTTCTTCTTTAAACGAATACGATCTCTCGGTTCCACAGTTCCGACCTTTCCGTTCCGTGCACGGACGCCTGCTATTTTTTTACACATCAGCCCGACATTACCCTTCTCAGGTGATGATATTGACAAGTTTTTGTGGGATTCAAGAGAATTATCCTTCCAAACTAGACGCACACGGAGCAAAATAACTTTTCTTGAAGTTCAGAGCCTAAGGAGACGATGATCTTCTGAACAGTTAATATGACTCTCCTTGAGGCAGCCTTGGTTTTCTAGGTCATCAGAGTTCTGCAGCAGCTATTTTAGGGTCCCTGCGCTAACCTGACACCCAGCTGGAAAGACACTGTTTGAGTAAACACTATCCGGCAGTCCCCAAAATAGTGGTCACTGTCAACTCAGGAACCTGGCAGTAAATAAAATCAGTTTGTAGCTCCTGTCCACCCGCAGGAGAAAAAAAAAGACTTTTTTAACCTCTTTAACACCAAAGCATGACACGTATGCTGCCGCTCGTCACGTCAGACAAATCGCTATTAAATACTGCCTCGATAAGAAATAACCCGCGCAAAATACGTCAAGGGAATCTTTGTACTTAAGACCTTAAAACACTTTATAGCCTTGACTTTGATTCTTTATAGTTTTATTTGTATTTCTTATTCTCACCCCCTTGTTTTTACTGTTTTTTACAATTTCCTACTATTACTAATTATTATTATGTTTTACTTGAAACTCTGGCACAACAATTTCCTTCGCCTAAGTTGTTCTTATTCTTATAAAGCACAATGTAACAAGAGCAACTCGGATTGTTTTGAATCAGCCTGTCGTGTGTTTTTCCACTTTCATTTGGAGTGTGACTCATACGTTGGATTTCCATTCATCATTTCGGTGTGATTTTGTTTCCGGCGCGTCCGACGACGTCAAGAACAAAATATCTCATGAGAATATGTCATTCATTCACTTCCAGGAGGTGTTACTTTCGTGTTCCCTTTAGGTTTTGCAGCAGCGTATATCGCTATCGGTCCAGTAGGTTGGTGCAATATGGTGTCGCAGAATTCAAGGTTAGCCAAGTTATTTACGGCACGGCTCAGCCTGGACTCGGACTTGGCACTTATTAGGCATCATTATTGGTCCTCGATCGGAAATGACGTTAATTCTTGAGCCAAGCGACCAAAAATCTCCCAGCGTCTTACTCCGCCCCTCCCTGAATTTACAGCTAGCTTGAGATAGAATCAATAAGAAATAAAAAGTCGCACACACGCTGAACCGGGCAGAGGGAAAACATGACGACAAGCACTTTTGTGACGAGTAATCGCAACTTCGATGGACGTTAATAGCCGGATTGTAGCGAGTGCAGTGCGAGTTTGAACATCAGGGGCTGTTTATTCAGGTCGCGTTTGCAGGCTGGGACGTCACCTTTGCTAATACGAGCAACTGCCAGTGTTCAGCGGCTGTTTATTTTATTGCCCAGTTCAAACAGAGCACAGGGCCCCTCGGGTGTGTGTGTGTGTGTGTGTGTGTGTCAGTGTATACACTGCTGACATGACAAGCCATGTCCAATCTTGGCGTCCCAAAGTAGCGTGCTGCAAATACGTCTGTTATTGTTGGGGAACGGAGTCGAATCCTTCAATACGATCTATAAAAGGGAATTCATTCCTCCTGCGCCGCGGCTGCTGGAGTTCAGACGGAACGAATTTCAGCCGCCAGAAAAACCTGCTGTAACACGGCGACTTCCTGACACACCTGCGCGTAGAAGAGGCGCACCTTAATTCCTAACTGACATGCTTACATCCACGTCACGCAGCTCCCGACCGACGGGCCAGAAGACGGAAAAAAAAAAATTGAAAAGAAATAAAAACGTGAGCATTGAAAAGGTAAAAAAAAGTGCTAAATATATGGAATATTTAGCACTCTATTTCTGACATTTCTGATGCAGGGGTCCCCCGCCGCAGGATCGGGGGGGTCCGAGGGCACAAGAGGCCGACCCGCGTGTTTTCCCCCGCAACATCCAAACGCAGACTCTTTGCTGACACGTCGATCCGCCGTCCAACTGACATTGCTGACTAAGTAAAGTCCATTTACTGAAGCCATCTGCACTTTGGGGACGTGTTTATACTTAAATCTACACATGTTTCCACAGATGAGCACAATAAACAAACAAGCAGATACTCACCATTTTGTCAGTTTAGATGGATTTGCTGGAATTGGGGGAAAAAAAAGAAAGCAATGCTGCAGTAGAGCTGGTCTCACTGCGGCCGTCGATGTGGTCCGAGTGAGAGAAAGTAGCAGGTGGGCGACGGAGCCGCGTTATTATAGCAAACTCAGGCCACGCCCACCTGTCACCGCCGCGGGGACGCGCCGCGGGAACGCGCACGGCGGAAAAAAATAAAAGCGCTCTCGACTCCATATAGAAAAACACGATTGGTTTACTTTCATTTTATGAATCGATTTTTTTTTTTTTAAATACAACATTAAGAAAAAAAAAACACGCTTGAAATTAACTTTGATTTTGATCAAAATGGTAAATAATAATACAATTTTTATTTTTATTTCATTTTAATTTGATTTCATTTATTTTTATTTTTATTTAAGGCTGTGTAAGACATACATGTGTGTGGAGGTACTCGGTCATCCAGGACATGGGGAATTCTTGTGGAAATCTTGTCTTGGCCACTGGGCTCGAATTTCTTCACTTGAAGACGTTTCAGCCCTCATTCCAGAGGCTTCTTCACTTCTAGTGATCTGTGGGGGAGTTTATGAATATAATATATACGGGCATATATACAGGACTGGCTCAGAAAAATTTGAATATTGTGATAAAGTTCTTTATCTTCTGTGATGCAATTAAAAACACACAAAAAATACTTTTTCATGATATTCTAATATTTTGAGATAGGATTTTTTTTAGTTTTTTTAAGAAGTAAGCCATAATCAGCAATATTGAAATAATAAAAGTCTTGCAATATTTCAGTTGATTTGTAATGACTCAAGAATGTATGACATTTTTGGTTTTTGTAATTGCTTTGCAGAAGATAAAGAACTTTATCACAATATTCTAATTTCCGGGATTGCCCTGTATACATATACATGTGTATATATATATATATATATATATGTGTGTGTGTGTGTGTGTGGGTGTGGGTGTGTGTATATATATATATATGTATATATATATATACATATACAAACATGTACATACACACATGATACATACATACATGATACGATGAAAATAGAAATAATAAAAGTGCCAAAGCTTTTCAAAAAGGTTGGATTTTTAGAAATGAGGAAGAGAAATACCCCTACATGATGTCATATTTCAAATAATCCCAGCTGTCAGTGAAGCCTTTATTTTGACGGGCAGGACTTGGGACTTCTGCACCAACACTGCATACAAATGCTATACTAAAGGTCCTTATTAAAAGACACAAATGACAATCATATTTTTTCAAGTGGTATCTAAAATAGAAGATAAAGTGACAGAAATGTTGGTGAAGTCTGAGGGAAAAAAAAAGCTGAAAATCTGCGGCCTGACGTCACCCCCGAGCTGCTGGACCCTTCATGTGAAATGTGAAGATCAAACACGGTTTTATCGCCTGACTGAGATCTGTGATCACCTCGACCTTCGGCAACTATCACCACAATATTAGAGGTAATAAATAATCATTAACTTGCTAAATTTGGGTTCATTGATGTGCTGGCCCTGGTAGACATGTATTTTAAAGTTGCACTTTTAGCATGTTTTGGGTTGAGATTTGGTTTTCTTGATTTAAAAAAGGCTTTAGATGAGAAATCTTCCTGATGTTACATATCTTTTTTTTCTAATTATTTGAGCCTATTTGACATTTATACATACACGTTTGCGTAGTAAAAAAAATAATAGAAACATAAGATAAGTAATAAATGATAAAACTTATTATTACAATTTTTTTTTTACCTTTTTCAGGTGTCTTCCTGATTATGTCACATTCAAAATATTTTCAATATTTTCATTTGCGTTGCATATACAATACAAGAGTATTACAAAATAACGAATAATTATAAATAAATGACATTTAATTTTGAAAAATGAAGATGCACATAAAACTGTATTTCTGTATTTTATTTTTATATCTATAAATACATATATACATATATGTGTCCATATACATGTACTGTATATATATTTTATATACATGCAGGCAAACACAGATATATATACATAAAGACATATATACATATACTGCACATACATATATATATCAAATTAAAAAGTTGGGGCCTGATCAAGATCCAGCGCCTTCTCAAACAAAGTCTGCAACTGTCAGGCCGCTCTGACGTCTGCACGAAATAAGCAGTGAACTTATGCTCTGCACACAAATATGTGTCTCCAGCCACATCTTCAACACCAGTGATTGAGACACATAAACATTTATAAACATGGACGTTCTCCTCGATGCAACTGAATTTCATAAACTCCTCCTGGTAGATGCAGTGGATAAAGAGATTTCAGCAGTTCCTTCACGATTTGCGGAATATCAGATACAATATCTTGTTTTGAGTTGAGCAAAAGAAGTCACCATAACAACACAGATACATTAGTTAGTCGCTGACTTCATGGCGGAATCGGCAGCAGAGATCTTGCACTTTTCTCACAAGCAAAAGGAGGTAGAAAGACGGCATTTTGAGAAACGTCAAAGTAACATGTCTTTCTAGAAAGAGCACATTCACCTCCAGGATCTCATAGAGAATTGGGAATCTCCTTTTTTTTCTCAAAATAAATACTTCCTCAACAAAGTCTGAAACATAATGAATTCCACCATGATTACTGGAAGGGGTGTTATTTTGCTTTTACCATATCATCCAACTCCTTTTAGCTCAAATATATTTGAGACAAAACCGACAGCTTCATAAGAGATATCTGCTAAAAAACAGTTTTGGAACTCAAACTAAAATAGATAAGAAATATTACCGCGGGCAACCCTTTCAGATATTCCACGACATAATGTGTAAGTTCTGGAGGACAAGATGTTTTTGAATAGTGCGCACATGAGCGCGTGAGAGGCGTAATCTTTTGCTATATAATCGGCTCAAGGTCAAATTACTATGAGGATCTGCCACGAGAATGTAAGCGTGAGTGCAATGCTGATAAAAAAACGGTGCCTCCCGCCTCAGGGCGGGTGTGGCGGACACTGCGGTCACCAGAATGCAAACTGCATCGTCACCGTGCAGAGCTGTCAGTGTGCTCCTCTGGAAGCTAGGTGTCGTCGTTGCCTCGCCATGACTCATTAAGTAAATATTCAGATGACACGTTCCATGTGACTTCTCGGCAGGGATCTATTTTCTCGCCGCAGCAGCATCGGTCCAGTGGGCTCGGCAAAGTATTTTTGTATTTGTGTCAGTGCCGTGCTCTCTTTAAAGTGGAGCGGCATCGACTTTTTCATGTTATGTAGTGCTCTGCACATTCTTATTGATGTGTAAAGTTTACACTGGATTCAACATGAGTGTAAAAGACGTCTTTTCAGCAGGGATTCACCGCTGAATAAGGAAAGCCATAGGAAGATGTGTATTCTCATCTCACCTACATGCACAGTATAAAACTGCAAAAATCCCAGATCACAACCAGTTTTCTACATCTTGCAAAAACAGCAAGAAACACGGCATCAACTCCATGGTTTCTCTTGATATTAGACAACGTGAGGAAGAAAAATATCTGATACCAACCTAAATTTACAGGGGTATCGCTCACGTGTAAGCCTCGGGAGAGAAACTGACAAAGAAATGAACGGCGGTGGAGCCGACATTGATATCCCCTGAGTTTCACGAGAAACAATCTCAAAAGTCACTGGGATTTATTTCGGTGAAAATGATACGTTTTCACTTATTATTTGAGTTAATTGGGCTTTTATTTATTAACATCAGCTGTGTTTTGGTGTAAAGAACCCGTTTTAAAGGAAAGGAGGACAAAAAGTTAACAGCCGATCGGTGCATGAATGATATCTGTTTATTGAAAAACGTGAAATTACAGCTGGAACGTGGAACCACACACGAAATGAAGAAAGTGAACCGCAGGATGGCTGCCGGTCACGACATTAGTTTTGCTAGTTTTAAATGTTTTGTTAGCTGAGGCTTTCCCCTTTGAGGTCAAAAAAAGGCCTCCTTTTCATCTGAACCTCAAAGCGAGTATAAAAAAATTATAATATATATATTTATATATCATGCTCAAACAAACATCTTCCAATATTACTAATTTTCCCAAAATACCAGGTTGAAAAATAAACATCTTACACGATTAACTGCCTCCTCTTGGCAGTTCAGCCCGTTCAGTCAACCGACACCGAACAAAATGATTCACGCGTATTGAGTTTCGCCATTTTTCTCCAAGGGGTTCGAGGAGGAAAAGAAAACAGTCCCACATATATTGTGTTGCCGTAGAAAGATTGAACATTAATTCCAGCCAATGAGAAAGTGTGGGAAAGTCCCTTGCCTGATGCATATTTAAATTTTTCATGAGGATTTATACCAAATACCTAATAATATAATAACAACAATAATAATAATATAATATAATATAATATAATGTATTGTAATATAATATAATATAATATAATATAATATAATATAATATAATATAATATAATATAATATAGTATAATTATTCGAAAGAATAAGAATAAGAATAAGAATAAGAATAAGAATAAGAATAAGAATAAGAATAAGAATAAGAATAAGAATAAGAATAAGAATAAGAATAAGAATAAGAATAACTTTATTTATCCCGAAGGAAATTGTTGTGCCAGAGTTACAAGAAAAACATAACAATAATAAATAATAGTAGAAAATTGTATAAACAGTGAAAAAAAAAAAAAAAAAAAAAAAAAAAAAGGGGGAGAATAAGAAATACAAAAACTATAGAGTGTCTTAAGTAACAAGCGGAGACTATAAAGTGTCTTAAGGTCTTAAGTACCAAGTGAAAGATAAGGAGTGCACAAGAGTATGAAAAAATATTGTACATGAAGCTGTTATGAATGAAATATTGCAGAGTTATGAACATATAAACAGATAAATTATTGCAATTTACAGTAAGTGGGTGAGATTCCCTGCGGCTGAAGGGGGAGGAATTAAAACGTCAATAAAGTGAGTCGATAAACTCAATAACGGTGAGTCACAGCAAGACAGAATATATGTGTGTGAATGAGAGGAACTCGGTGGAACGCTGAGGATACCGGGAGAGGAGATCAAGAAGGTGGAGGATTTCCGGTACTTGGGGTCAACAGTCCAGAGCGTAGGAGAGTGTGGAAAAGAGGTGAAGAAGTGGGTTCAAGCAGGTTGGAATGGGTGGAGAAAAGTGTCAGGGGTACCAAGAGATAGAAGAACATCAGCCAGAATGAAAGAAAAAGGTGGAGGAGACACTGGTGAGATGATCTACAAACACAGACAATGACCAAAAGACAAGAGACAGAGCTGGAGGTCACAGAGATGAAGATGTTGAGGTTCTCTTTGGATGGAGAGGATCAGGAGGGAGTCCATCAGAGGGACGACACATGCTAGATGTTCTGGAGAGAGGGTCAGAGAAGCCAGACTGAGATGGTTGGGTCATGGACAGAGGAGGGATAGTGAATATATTGGTAGACAGATGGTGGAACTGGACAGAAGAGAAGATGGATAGACGTAATGTAAGAGGACATGAAGGTGGTTGGTGTGAGAGAAGAGGATCCAGAGAGTGGCGACCCCTGAAGGGAAAAGGTCAAGAAGGAGACACATGCATATATACATACATATATGTGTATATTTACTGTATATGCATTGTTGGGCATGAAATCAAAATGTCTCTGAGATTGAAAGATGCTTTCGGTTACACTGTGAGCAAACACACAGCCAAAAGAACATTTCATGAAGGTCTTTGAAGCTGAGCTCAATATTGATCTCCTGGCTGAAACTAAATATGGTCCAGGGCAGTGAAGTGCAGCGTTCCAGCCCTTCCACATTCTGCAACCTGGATCTCACCGGACTTAAAACCTCGCTTTTGTTTTGTAGTTCAGGGAATATTTTTTTGCATGTTTGTCATGCTGTCGCACAAACTGGGATGAAGTAGCGGAATGAATACAGATCAACAGATCTACTTATTTTTCCCCTCTATTTTTTCTTAAGGGAAATGATTGGAATTTCAGATTGCTAATTTCTATATCTTCCTCCATGAGAATGTCACTTGGTAAATCACATCAAATATCTGAGTCAAGCTCATAAAGTTACACTGGGCTAAACAGTGCTGCTTATCAGCTGCCTCCTAGTTAATGTTAATGTTAATGCGAAGCTGTCTGGCCTTGGTTTGCCCCGTCAGCCACACCATGAGGCAAAGCAGAAGGCAGCTGAGCGATGCTAACACCCTGGTAGCGATAAATCTTAATGAATACGCATAAGTGTTTAGTATCATTAAACAAAAACCCATTGCGGCAGTTAGTGCTTTTCACGGTCTACCGACAGTCAACCGAGCCCCTGTACGCAAAAAACAACAACCAAAAGTAATAGCTATTTCCACATCCTGTCAAATGACGCCTCATTAAGGCCAGCATTGAAACGTCTGTGTGAAAGTAGAATAAGCTACTCCCCTTCATTCATAGCTCTGCCCCTCTTTTCAAAAACAGGTTGCAAAACCCACACACACACACACATACACACACATACAAAACAACCGGGAGCCTCTCACAATGGCCAGGGTGGTGACCTCCTTCTGCATTGTACGGTATGCGTTGTCCATCGAGAACGATGATCTTATCACGGTCTTATCTGCGGCCTCTCTGATTACACTTCAGATGAGGTCAATAGTCACCTGAAGCAGAAGGTATATAAGGGTGGGATGACACAGCTGGAACTCACTGAACATTGGAGGAGAGAGGTCAACTATGGTAAGTTCTTGTTTTGCTCCGAGTTAAACATTGGTAAGAAAATATTAATTTGTATTCGGGGCTAAATTCCATGTGATTTGAATACGGTGTTTTTCATCTAAACCATCCGGTGAAGCGCGATACGACCGCAGATGTAAGAAGTTCAAGGGGTCAGAATTCTCCTGTTAAGAAGAACATGTTGGTGGCTCTCTGCAGCGTGAATGCATCTCTATTCACGTGGGCCAAGCCGGGGCGCAGATTGGCAATGCATGCTGGGAGCTGTACTGCCTGGAGCACGGAATCCAGCCGGATGGACAGATGCCCTCTGACAAGACTGGCGGAGGGGGAGATGACCCCTTCAATACCTTCTTCAGCGAGACCGGGGCCGGGAAACATGTTCCAAGGGCAATCTATGTAGACCTGGAGCCAACCGTCATCGGTCAGTGGCAATCACAACAAAAAGAATATCGTATATCATATATTTTGTTTAAGCTCCAGTCTCCCCTGAATGCAGGATAAGTGGCAGAAGATGGATGGATGGATGGATGGATGGATGGATGGATGGATGGATGGATGGATGGATATATTATGTATGCAATACAATCTATAGGATTATTCAATCAGGAAATGGCCTGTTTATTATTGTTTTGTCTTCCAGATGAGGTTCGTGCAGGAACCTACCGGCAGCTGTTCCACCCCGAACAGTTGATTACCGGAAAGGAAGATGCTGCCAACAACTATGCACGGGGGCACTACACCATCGGCAAGGAGATCATTGATCTGGTTCTCGACAGAACTCGAAAATTGGTAAGAATAGCTGAGAGCATCGGGCTCATGCATTTGAAAATCGGTAAGGGCTCTGGGATTTTAGGGGGGATAAACCATTTATTTGATATTCATGAACCATGACGTCTGCAGGCAGACCAGTGCACTGGGCTCCAGGGATTCTTCATCTTCCACTCCTTCGGCGGAGGCACCGGGTCTGGTTTCACCTCTCTGCTGATGGAGAGACTCTCCGTCGATTATGGTAAAAAGTCGAAGCTCGAATTCGCGATCTACCCGGCCCCCCGGGTTTCCACAGCGGTGGTGGAACCCTACAACTCCATCCTGACCACCCACACCACCCTGGAGCATTCTGACTGTGCCTTCATGGTGGACAACGAAGCCATCTACGACATCTGCCGCAGAAACCTGGATATCGAAAGGCCCACCTACACCAACCTGAACAGGCTCATCGGGCAGATCGTGTCTTCCATCACGGCGTCGCTTCGCTTCGACGGCGCTCTGAACGTGGACCTGACGGAGTTCCAGACCAACTTGGTGCCCTACCCTCGTATCCACTTCCCTCTGGCCACCTACGCCCCGGTCATCTCCGCCGAGAAAGCCTACCACGAGCAGCTCTCCGTGGCCGACATCACCAACGCCTGCTTCGAGCCGGCCAACCAGATGGTGAAGTGCGACCCTCGCCACGGTAAATACATGGCCTGCTGCCTGCTGTACCGCGGGGACGTGGTGCCCAAGGACGTCAACTCCGCCATCGCCGCCATCAAGACCAAGCGCACCATCCAGTTCGTGGACTGGTGTCCCACCGGCTTCAAGGTGGGCATCAACTACCAGCCTCCGACGGTGGTTCCCGGAGGAGACCTGGCCAAGGTGCAGAGGGCCGTCTGCATGCTGAGCAACACCACCGCCATCGCCGAGGCCTGGGCTCGACTCGACCACAAGTTCGACCTCATGTACGCCAAGAGGGCCTTCGTTCACTGGTACGTCGGGGAGGGAATGGAGGAGGGAGAGTTCTCCGAGGCCAGGGAAGACATGGCCGCCCTGGAGAAGGATTACGAGGAGGTGGGCGCCGACAGCTTGGGAGAGGAGGATGATGCGGAGGAATATTGACTGCAATGAAACCTACCGTATTTGCTAGTGACAAATGAATTTGTCCACTCTGGAATGGTAGGAAGGTGTTTTATATGTTATGAACACAACAAACACGCATGACATGAAATGAATCAAGCCAAGGGCAGGTTCAGTAGAAAAAACATAAACGTAGCCCCATGTTGGAAACCAAAACACGTGTGATTGGCCCGACACTTAATAATCATATTCTATCATAAGTTGCAAATCGGTGACGTGAAAATTGAAGCCTGAACACGTGCCTATTGTTTATGAAAATCAGTGAAGACATGTTTGCCGGAACAACACCTCAAATGTATCTGTTTGAACGTGAGGTATCTCTTTTTTGTGCGGCGTCAGACTGAGCGAGTTGGACCAAAGCCTCTGTTTTGTGCACCTCCCCCATCTGTCCTCTTACATGTGGAATGCAAGTTATGAAAGAGCTCCTATGTCGCTTTCTATATGCCATTCAGCTGTGACTCTGAGAGCGGTAGACAGAGAAAATGACCAACTATCTCAATGACTCCTGTTGTTTTTGCAGCTCACACTCAGACGGTGGCCTGCAGCGACAATAGAATAGCAGTTATGTGTGAATCCCGGTAGTGTGATCGCAGGAGACCTGATGAAATGCTGCACAAAGGATGAGCAGAAAAGCGTCCAGGGAATTTTTCTTTTTGTTTGTTTTCAATGTTGTATTAGATATTAGATAAAGTTTATGTGTATTGCAATGCATTCAATTATATTAAAAAAAAACAAAACAAAACAGCAGCTTGCCACATTGTGTGCGATCAGTACCGTCTTAAATTGTAGGATCACGTGACTCACGATCTGAAGCTGGAATAATCAGTAAACATGGTTTTCTCATTTCCTTAGCTAAGTATAGTTTCCAACTGTCACCATCATCAAAAAGATGAGAAAAGACGTTCATGCTTCTGTTCTGAGCGTTGTTGAGTCTACAAGTGCATCTGGTGAATTCAATTGAAATTCCTTGCTTATTTAACAGGGACAGATACAGTGTCATTTTATAAATAGTGTACAGCATGTTGGCCGGGGAAGCGACTGAATGCTAATGGGAAATTCCCGACCATTAACAGTGAATCAAGCACTCGAAGTTTGAAAATGGCTATTTGAAATAAATGCATAAATGGAAGACGGGGGAAAAAAATAGAGTTGTGTGACTTAAATGACAGTAATGTTTGAGTACATTAGAATTCTACCATCATGATGGAAGACAAAGTTGAAAAATCTAGGCGTGGAGAACATGCGGAATAGTTTAGGACATGTCCCTTTTCTTATGAAAAAAAAAAAAGAAAAGGCTGTTCCGTCCCACCAATGAACTATGCAGCTGCTTGCTAAGGTTTCCTGCCCCCCCAGCTCTTCCTCCTCCTCCTCCTCCTCCCACCCCCGCTCCACATCCCTGCCTACATAAACCCTGACTCTCCCTTTCCTCCGCACTTCTGCCTTGTGTCTGAATCCTCCACGTCAGTCGAAGGACAAGCAGACAAAATGGTGAGTAAACGCTGAGCTGATGACGCAGCCCTGGAATTCTCACTCTAGCTTTCTTCCAGCCTCCCTTTGTCTCTGCTTCACAGGATTGCGTGGATTAAACAAACAGGCCTATTTAATGGATAAGGCCTCTGCAATGACTTGAAGGTTAATGATAGAAAACCAGCCCGATCGTATACGGCGGCTGCGGTTAAAAGCAGGGCTTCTGCTAGTAAACATTTTAGGATATGATTTCTGATCAGTCAGTGAGTGCAATGTCCTATGATGGTTCCACTGCAACAGTGAGCCTCCATCCACTGGTCAGTCATGTACTCCAGCAATGTAGGTCAATGTGCGTGTATTTTAATTTCCCACCCGATTGATATTCAATACTTTGGCAAAAAAAAAAAAAAAAAAAAAAAAAAAAAGCTTTTACGTCATCTACTTGAAAACAGGGTACTCAGAATCTTCATCCAGCAATTGTTGAAGAATTGTGATGTTTCTGATGGCTGGCAAGGGAGTGACCATATCAATCGTGGCAGTGGGGGATGGAGGAGTAGAAAGAACAGGGGAAAGAGGAGTGGTCTGAGCTCAGATGTATGACTTACTTGGCAGCCATTTTTCAGCTGTTGAGAGTTTCTGGTCTGAGTTGGATGAACAGAGAGAGAGAGAGAGAGAGAGAGAGAGAGACTGTTGCACGGCTCTATGCAGCTGGACAGGATGGGGGAGGAGAGACGGCCAAAAGGGAGGAGATGAGGAAAAAGGAGGAGACAGAGAACGGGGCGCTCGGGGGAGGTTTCCTATTTTCCTCAGGCATGGCCTTCCTGTTTTCCACATACCGCAATAGTTTGTATCTTTAAAAAAAGCTGTAGTCCCATTAGCTGTACTTCCCGTCTGCTTCATTTTCTACTCAGAGCTTTAAAAATGCTTGTTGCCGTCCTGCAACTCGTATTCCAGCGGCTAAAACTGTCCACGTATTAGTGCCGTTTACAGCTCTCT
This sequence comes from Fistularia commersonii, assembly GCF_037954325.1. NCBI lineage: Eukaryota > Metazoa > Chordata > Actinopteri > Syngnathiformes > Fistulariidae > Fistularia > Fistularia commersonii. The sequence goes on along the minus strand of NC_141287.1, from coordinate 21,112,797 downwards.
GTGTCGGGTTCATAGAGCAGAGCTTCATTGTTCGGTTTAGGGAGCCAATCTTCTTTAAGCTTAAGCACACAAGTTATTAGTTAGGCTTAGAAAAACCTCGTGATCTCGGAAAGCAAACGAAACAAAAAACACACGGCTCGAGCAGCATGACTCACCAGAGTCCTGCATTCCCACAACTCCTCTCTGCATTGGGACACAGCGCCGTCTGGTGAACAGGAAGACCGCAAACAAGGAATGCATTTTACTGAAAAAGACATAAACATGGTCCTTAGTTGTCAGGCCTAAAAGTAGCATCTTCAAGTCTTTTAGAACCTGACAATTGGAATATTGTGACAATGAAATTGATATCAGACGACAAAAGTGAAGTCGGTCAGGAGCGGCTCGGAAAGTTCCCGGATGTTTTGGCAGGCAGGCAACACATATCTGACAAAAGTACATCGAGCGTATTCTCTCTTTATCTATAAAGTGGGGCGGGCAATTGTTTTGGCTGGCCGGACACATTTCTTATTTCATTTTTAGTACGCGGGCCAACTAGGTATCATGTAAATTGAACAAAGTGAAAATTGCAATTTAAATATTTGAATTATTGCCATTTTATTTCGACTTTAAAATCATTACCGACATGATAAAGTTTAAAAAAGGAAAAAATAAGGAGCTTCTGAATTCAATATTGATTAAAAATACATCCTGAGGGGAATAGTTTGGCGGGGCGGATAAAAAACACAACGGGCCGGATGTGACTCGCGGACCATAAAAAGCCCAGGTCTGATCTATAATCTAGGATTAAGTCCCACATTTTTTATTGGATTATGCGCAACATTCTATGAACTTAACAACCTCTCTGCTATCTTTTACAGCGTGAATGTATTTCTATGCATGTGGGCCAAGCCGGCGCCCAGATGGGCAATGCATGCTGGGAGCTGTACTGCCTGGAGCACGGCATCCAGCCAGATGGACAGATGCCCTCTGACAAGACAATCGGAGGGGGAGATGACTCTTTCAATACCTTCTTCAGCGAGACCGGAGCGGGGAAACATGTCCCGAGAGCCATCTTTGTCGACCTGGAACCTACAGTCATCGGTGAGTGGGAGTGGTAGGGCTGTTTGCACGCCGCAAGTGTACAAACAGCCCTCAAGCAAAGATACTTTTGACATTCTGACACCTCTGCTAAATTTTTACCGTTCAATTTTGCGTTTCACAGATGAGGTGCGTACAGGAACCTACCGGCAGCTGTTCCACCCCGAGCAGTTGATCACCGGGAAGGAGGACGCCGCCAACAACTACGCCCGCGGCCACTACACCATCGGCAAGGAGATCATTGATCTGGTTCTCGACAGGACTCGTAAATTGGTGGGTGATTCGTGAAATCGGCTTGCTCGACGGTGTCAGCGCCTCATGTCAGGCCTGCCTTTGCAATGACAAGACCTCAGTTGGCAAAAAGCATCTCGTCATGAATCACAAGAAACACTTTTGTGCTCTATATCTCTGGGTTAACAAAAAAAAAAAGCTGATTGGCGTGGGAGTTTAAGTACTCACGGAAAACTGTCTCTTTCAGGCTGACCAGTGCACTGGGCTCCAGGGATTCCTCATCTTCCACTCCTTCGGCGGAGGCACCGGGTCTGGTTTCACCTCTCTGCTGATGGAGAGACTCTCTGTCGATTATGGGAAGAAATCAAAACTTGAATTCGCTGTCTACCCGGCCCCCCAGGTTTCCACAGCGGTGGTGGAACCCTACAACTCCATCCTGACCACCCACACCACCCTGGAGCATTCTGACTGTGCCTTCATGGTGGACAACGAAGCCATCTACGACATCTGCCGCAGAAACCTGGATATCGAAAGGCCCACCTACACCAACCTGAACAGGCTCATCGGGCAGATCGTGTCTTCCATCACGGCGTCGCTTCGCTTCGACGGCGCTCTGAACGTGGACCTGACGGAGTTCCAGACCAACTTGGTGCCCTACCCTCGTATCCACTTCCCTCTGGCCACCTACGCCCCGGTCATCTCCGCCGAGAAAGCCTACCACGAGCAGCTCTCCGTGGCCGACATCACCAACGCCTGCTTCGAGCCGGCCAACCAGATGGTGAAGTGCGACCCTCGCCACGGTAAATACATGGCCTGCTGCCTGCTGTACCGCGGGGACGTGGTGCCCAAGGACGTCAACTCCGCCATCGCCGCCATCAAGACCAAGCGCACCATCCAGTTCGTGGACTGGTGTCCCACCGGCTTCAAGGTGGGCATCAACTACCAGCCTCCGACGGTGGTTCCCGGTGGAGACCTGGCCAAGGTGCAGAGGGCCGTCTGCATGCTGAGCAACACCACCGCCATCGCCGAGGCCTGGGCTCGACTCGACCACAAGTTCGACCTCATGTACGCCAAGAGGGCCTTCGTTCACTGGTACGTCGGGGAGGGAATGGAGGAGGGAGAGTTCTCCGAGGCCAGGGAAGACATGGCCGCCCTGGAGAAGGATTACGAGGAGGTGGGCACCGACAGCTTGGGAGAGGAAGATGAAGAGGGAGAGGAGTACTGATTCGCCAAACATCATCCAGGCTTTGCCATCACACATTCCCAAAGTTATCATGGAAGTAACACATTCCCGACATTCTGATAACCTGTGGTGGTGAAATGTCAGTATTATCAATAAAGGTCGCCGTGAACCTTTGAACTTATCTTGTGATTATTCAAACACAACGGAGACGCGTCCTGACAGCCCGCTCAGTAAAGCAGTCTTTTAATCTCAGTCTAATCCAATTTACATCAACATCAACCGATGCTTTAGTACGATATAAGGCGTGCAACGCAAATGGTCTCCGCTTATATTACACTTTCACATCTTGCGGTTTCAAACCACTTTATACTGGATTTCATTCATGGCCGGGAGCTACTCCGGGTTCAGTGTTTTTCCCGAGGACACTTCGGCATGGAGTCAGGAGGGGCTGGGAATAAAAACTCTAAGATGACAATCGGTAATTCCTGTCCACATGTTCTTCTCGTGGCGACTGGAGTTTATTTTCTTCCCTTGAAGACATTCGACCCGTCATTCGAGACGTTTCTTCAGTTCCAAACAGAAGAAAGTCAAGTCTAGTTGTCACGAAGAAGAAGAAAGGCCCTTATTGTCGCATACAGTTCATAGACGAACCACGAGCAGAAGGTAGCTAAGGAGAAATTCAGGGTTCAGTGTCTTGCTCAACAACACCTGGACCAGGAGGAACCGGGAGGGTTCGGTTTCAAGGGTGATGGCTCTTCCTCCTGCGCCACACCAGCCACAAACAAATACCCATGTCCTGGATGGGCGAGAACCTCCACGGACATTACGATTAGTAGAACACCCGCTCTACCAAATGAACCACAGATTGCTAGCAAATGCTTAAGGTGAGTAGAACAAATAAAATCAATCGTTAGATTGTAGACCTTTGGGTCAGTTTAGTTGTTTACAAGGTTCATTTCCATTTGATTGACATGAGACTGGATTTACCCCGCAATTCTTCTTGATAAGCATTCCCTTCTACTGAGAAATCGCATCCAGGGGAAATCCCGGCAGTTATGCGTTTTGCAATCTCCTGTTTTTCATCGACATGTTGCTAAAAGCAGCCATGAGAAACGATAATGTCGCCAGGACAGAGAAGGAAGGCAGGAGGTCTCGCCTCGCCCCTGCAGTTCCACCTTTCGTACACTAGATAGCAGCAGGGGCCAAAACGCAAAGAAATCCACCATGTCATCCTGACGACCCACTCCGAAATTATTCACTTTTCCATTTTCTGCCTGCATGTAGCAGTGCACAGCATCACCAAGTGCTTATTTCATGCGAAAAAAAAAACAGCAAAATTATCAGATCAGACGCAGACACGGTCTATGCAGATATCACGTGGAGTTGCATTTGAGAATAAAACATGCACATTTCCATACAAAGCTGATTTATGAGAAAGATCACTCTTGTCATATAGAAAACACACAAAGTAATGATGTGAGAACTTGCCAAAAAAGCATGATGATGCCACTGGATGAATGTGACTGCACCTCAGCTCCATCACCTATTTGAAAAATCGTATTCTCCACCGGTCTGCCTTTACATTACGCAGATATGTAAGTAAACAAACAAACCTACAAATATTATAAATATTATCCCAACGTTATAGCAGCGCAACAGGCTGGGCGTGTCCGACGACGCCCCCTGGAGCTTTCCAGGCGCCCTAGTTGCTTCTCCCCGGCGGAGGCCGACGCCGAGCAGCACCGCGACCCTCTGCGGGCCCAGAGCGCCCCATCCGCGGGGGACCGACTTACAGTCAAGTGCGTGACAGACAGGCGACGGCTGTCCGTCAGGCTTTCGCGGTGTGTTTATTTATTCATTCGTTTCTTTTTTATTTTGTCGTCTGTTTCGAGGAACACACCCACACACATTTATACGAAAACGTGGGAGACGGACGGTCGGACGGACGGAGGGTCGGACGTGAGGAGGCTTTCACGGAGAAAAAGGTAAAGGAACCCCGGGGAGGACCGTAAACACTCGCCCGGTATGTTGCGATCATTTCTAAACATATAATGACTGTGTTTTCTCATTTTAAACGTCGATTTTATCACAAGATAAAACGCCGAAGTCGGTTAAAACACTTTAAAATGTACTCTAAAAATTTAAATCAGCATTATAATTGGACCAATTACCTTCCGCGTGAGTTAATTCGTGTGGAAGCCGTAAGAATTTTAAGCTAGCGGAATATCGGCTAATACCGCCGAAGAAGATGAAGAAGGAGGAGAAAAAGAAGACGAAAAAGACTCTGTCGGTGTTCCACGAAGTTTATATTGAATAGTTTTGCTTCCGTTTTAGATCCCATTCACCAGATTCACTCCCTAAACTCCAGGGATCCACCGGTCATATCGGTTATATCGGCTTATTAACTACTGAACGAGTGCCTGCGACAGCCATGGAAAATATCGGCTAAATGTTAGTCCGTCACACTGCTAGTCCCCCTTCACACACACACACACACACACACACACACACACACACACACACACACGCATATGTGTTTCCACTACACTACACACACACACACACTCACACATACACTACACACACACACGTATGTGTGTGTTGTGTAGTGGTGAGTGTGTGTGTGTCTACTACAGTCTGATATTTGGGCTAACACTAATACCATTTAATGTAACATAATTCATCAGATGTAATGTAATACAGAATATTATTAGTTAGATAATTTAAAATAAAATAATATAGTAATAGTACTACTAGTACTAGTACTACTGATAAGATAGTACTGAATCGATGTCCATTGGGGAAATTCGTTGTCACAGCAACGCAACAATATCAATATATATAAATATCAATATTAAATAGAAGAGACATAAATAAAGAAACAAGTGACAACAACAGCAAGGATAAAAATAGATCAAGAACAGAATGAAAAAACAAAGAATAAGAATAAGAACAAATTTATTTATCCCGAAGGAAATTGTTGTGCCAGAGTTTCAAGTAAAACATAACAATAATAAATAATAGTAGGAAGGAGGGTGTCAAAGTCTCAAAATAACAACAACACAAAGGGAAAAATGGGATAAGCAGGGAAAGAATGGAGTACAACAAGGGTGATAAAAAAGTAAAATAAGTAAGTAAAAAGTAGTAAACAAGTATCATATGAATGAATATATTATTATATATTTTATTACATTCTATAGTGCTATATTATACTATATTAATTATATTACAGTATATTGTACTGTATTGTATTATATGGATGAATACTGTAGGAATGAATAAAGAGATATATACAGCACATCCCATCAAAGTACTGTACAAATGAGAAGAAAGTGGGATGAAACAAATTTAAAATTGATTAATTTGTTTATTCCGCCTTTCTCATAGTGAGGGACAGGATGGGGTTGGAGGCTTCTAGTTAACCCACTGCAACTTGAGAACTCGAAGGAAACCCTTGCAGACACTTGGGGATCATACAAACCCCATATCGTCATACGGTCCAGTTTTAGTGATTTGGGCTACACGTTTACAGTCAGTGACTCGTGTATTTTAACTATTTAAACACTTTTGGCTCTCAACAGGTTTTTGGTACAAAATGTCTTTGCCGGTTCCTTCGCTGTAAAAATGATTGTCATTAATATAAGTGTAAAAACTCTTTTGTTTTATACTTGGTGCATGTTTTTACACAGTGAATTGCAAGAATAGGTGGAAACACTGTTTACACTGTTAAGCATTTATTTGACATTATTCACTGACATCTCTGTATGATATGAGCTATTTTGAGGTTATTCACAAAGAGGTCCATAAATATCAAAATAAGCTTCCTTTAGTCATTCAAAATGACTGTCTTACGTAGTTAAAATTAAAAGTATAATCAGCCCTTTTGTTTCCTATTTCATGTTTAGGTAATAATGCTCAACTTGTCTTTTGTTCATGAATTTAAACAATCACCAAAGAGCAGAACGTGTTTCTCCAAATGAGTATAGATGAAGGTATTGAACAGAACCTTAAAATCCTCATGGACATCGGTGTTCGTGGCATAGTTTCATAACTATATCGTGTCTAGTATCTATGTGGTTTCTGAATGATGGGTTGACTCCTATGCATAACACGTCAACGCCACAATCCTTAAAGCATGACTGGCTTTTCCACATTATTCCATTCGTTTTCTGAAATGCTGTCAAAGATTAACTTATCTGGATGAGATTTTGAAATCTTTGCAGTGACGTAACAATGCTCAAACAGCAGCATCTTGAAAATGTATACCCCGTATTAGTATGCGGCCTGTATTCTTCTACACTTCATTGATTTTTGCTCTCAATGAACAATGGGGGTGGGGGGTTACAGCATTAACTCCCTCCAACACATTGATAATCTGTCCACATTTATAAACAAATTCCCATCTCTCAGCAGCTTTAAAGTGTTTGCACATCAGATGCAGTTCATTTTTCACATTGAATGTTTGAAATCATGTTCAAATTAACATTTAAGACGGAACAGTTTATTTGCATATTTGGACTCGTGCATAAAAATGCAATGGAAAACAAGGAGGGAAGTCAAAGTTTAACCTGTTCTGTACTGAAACTGATCATGGTGTATGTTTCTTTCAGGAGTGGTTGTCGTGAGGGTTGCGAGGTGGTGACATGGTTGATTACTATAACGTCCTGGGAGTGTCCAAAACAGCCTCTCAGGAGGACATCAGGAAGGCGTGAGTATCTTTGTGGAATCATCTTATAGCGTATATGTGTGTTTGTATTTATGAACGCGTGCTTACCTTTGATTAATATTCTGAACCGTCTCGTCGCACATTTGTGACATGCGTCATCCCGTTTTAAAACAAAAAAAGCATTTGACGGTCTTTGTGTGTCTCTGTGTTTGATTTTGTGTCTTCAGGTACAGGAAGCTAGCACTGAAATGGCATCCTGACAAAAATCCAGACAACAAAGAAGAAGCTGAAAAAAAATTCAAAGAGGTGGCTGAGGCCTATGAAATCTTATCTGACAGTAAGTCCTTGTGGTTGTACGTGGTTGCAACAAATCTTGGAGACTCTGTTAGACCTGTAAATCAGTTGACCCGTTTTCCTGACACTCTTCTGTTCTACTGTAGAAGATTCCTGAAACACAGGACATTTTCATTCACGGTTTAAATGGTTAAAAGTTACTGCCTTACTCACTTCGTGGCGAGGATTTTGTGTGTATATGTGTGGGTGTGTGTTTACATATGTGAAGACTGATTGTTTATTTGGACCCTCTTTCTATAGCGAGTAAACGCGAGTCCTATGACAGATTTGGAAATGAGAGGGAAAATCAAACAGGTAAACACAACTTGGCTGCTGAAAATATTTTGCAATTGCTTTGAAACATTATGGTATTTTGTCCTCTGCCTTTGCCTCCCCTCCTCTTTCCCCTCTGCATATAACCACAATTCAGCCTCCTTTTATTGTTTCCATTTACTGTTTACAACCCTGACACAAATGTCTGTTTTTTTAGGCTTTTCCAGCTCAGACTTTTCTTCACACTTCCCAGGATTTACCTACACATTCCGCAGCCCACATGATGTGTTCAAGGACTTTTTCACGAGCCAGGAGCCCACTGCTAGCTTTTTTGGTATGTCATAAGTATTTGTTACGTGGCTCATAAGTTATTTATTTCGGTAAGAGTTGTACAATTTATTGCTTTCATCAGAGGAGCAGTGAATGGACTTTGATGGGCTTTGTATATGTATCCAAACAACTTTTCTTGCACCCTATGTGACGTTTGTACACTATAGAACGTTGTTTTCATAACCATTTTCTTTGTGAGAGATAACCTTAGAAACCACTGCTTAATGCATTACCACCATAGGAAGAGCAGGATAGCAGATTGTGATATACACAAATAATATCTTAACTGACATATGTGCGATATTGAATAGTTTCTCAAATCCAATTGGATATACACTATTTTGAATTTTAAATCAGCAAGCGATTCCCAGAAATGAGATGAAAATCCAATAAATGAAACCCCAAAAGTGCACACGTTACTTTCAAATGATCAACACCGACACAGTCCAAAAACACACAGCAGTTTGATTGAAAGCTACTAATCTGATCGGGTCCCTCACCACAGGATTGGCTGAATAAATGAATTGGATTAGTGTTGTTATTCATTTGTGTCCTACTCTTAACCCTTTTGACTTGTGCAGCACTTTGTGAATAATGTTTCTTCTTATTATTATTAATAGCACAAAACAAGAATCCTCCTTCAAAATCAGTTTGTAAACGGACACCATTAAACTATCAGAGATTTATGAACTACATAAATTTAATTTTTTCTAAATCATTGACTGATGCCATTCAATTCCCTTCTTTTAAGCTTAAAATCTTGTCACTAAAAATTCTTCTGAAAGCAAACATGTAACATGGTTTTTCATAGAGCTGGGAAATATTGAGTTGATGTATTTGTCATTATAATTGATACCTCTGTTCATGTCATTCAGAAGATTTCTCATCCTTCGGTAACCCGTCCTGCAACCTCGGCCCAAGTCGGTTCTTCTCTTTTCCTTCGGCAGGAGGTAAAGTCTTATTTTCTGCATGACAAACACTTCATATTTTTTATAGTAAGTTTGTTAAATGTCTGAAATTCCCCTCTCCTTTCCGCCCCATCTTTCTTCCCTCCAGCTGACTTTACCTCCTTTTCCTCACTGGGTGGTTTAGCTGGGATGAGCAACATGGGAGGAGGCAGTTTTAAGTCCGTTTCTACGTCCACTCGCATCATAAATGGCAAACGCATCACCACAAAGAAGTATGTATCTGAAGATTCTCAGTCGTCCAGATCAACCCCAATCCTGCTTAATCTCTTGAAGACATTTGACAGCACTTTTACTCTTTTGGAAGGGACACAAAAGGAATCCTGTTAAAGCCAACATATAATCAGGAAAAGTGGAACCCTGCTAAATATCTATATACAGTTTCTATTGCTGTCTTACAGAACTAAAGAAAACGGGCAAGAAAGGACAGAGATCGAGGAAGATGGGATATTAAAGAGTGTGCTAATCAATGGTAAGGTCACATTCTGTTCAGACATTGTGACTGAAAGTGGTGATGGACAAATTCAGGCATATTTGGACATATCAGACACACGTTAACTGAGAATAATTTCAAAATGTTGAAATTTACTTAAAAACCATCAAAATGTTATCTTGTTGACATTTTGGACATTTTTGCCTGCGTTTTAAATCCAATGTTTCACTTAAAAACCATCAAAATGTTATCTTGTTGACATTTTGGACATTTTTGCCTGCGTTTTAAATCCAATGCATTGGTTTGGATATCTTGACATCGAGGTCACAATGTACATTTATCCGAATATTCATGCCTGAAGAATGTACAGATTCAGTTTGGACGCCTGCAAAGAATGTTGCAGAACACATGAGGATTCACGTCGCTCATGCACGTGTTTACATTTGCCGTGTTGTTGCAGGTGTGGAGGATGAAATGGCCCTGGCGTTAGAGCTGAGCAGACGGGAGTCTCAACCCCATCCATCATCTCCCAAATTAGAAAGCCAAATTGGATCACCTGGAGATTTTGAAAAATCGAAGGACAAACCTAATTTTAAATTCTCACATCGGTCATTTAGTTCCGCCCCCTTTTTCAACTACGGAGAGTGTTCTGGCACCGAAGAAGATGATGACGATGTCGACGAAGCTCTCCAGACAGCTTTGGCTTGGAGCCTGTCACAAATGGACCCCGAGCAAAGAGCAGCTGCGTCTGACTGCATATCAGGTGCTGGGGGAAGGGTCACGGTTAAGACAACTGTTCATGATAAAGGAAGTAGGGTTACGACGACTAAGACCTCCAAAAATGTACCGGGCAATGAGACGGTCGTAGAGGAAACGAGGGAAGAGTGGGATTTTAAGAAGGATTTAGGGACACGAGAGAGGCGGGCAAAGGAGGCAAAGCAAACCACAGAGACGAGCGCCTCTAGTTCGTCTAGTTCGGGCTCATCTGTCGACGCTGCGCCACAAAACCACAGCAGTGTAGAAAAGTCTGAGCCCGCTGTGCAGAATAGCGATGAAAGCGTGAAGAAGAAAAAGAAGCGCGGGTGCGTTGTGTGCTAATTGGGTTTGCTAGTTCCTCATCTTTATCTTATTGATCTCCCTGTAGCTTGACTACTGGAGTGTGCTTGCCAAATTCCTGCAGCATGACAATGCTATTGATAATTTATGTGACACATGTCAACAAGGCCAATAAAATCGCCTTGGAAACAAACAAAGCAGGCATTCAGAAAAAACATAAAAGCGACATAAGGGACTATAAAATACTGGAAAATTAGCTGACGTTGCCAAAACAAAGGGAGGAAATAAAAAGAATTAAAGACTGTATATGACATTATCTATATTACCATGAATTGGCTAATAATTAGCAAAAAAAAAACAGCAAGTGTGATTTAAGAGTCTGATGCTCTCCGAGAGTTCTGATGTGATAATCGGGGACGAACCTAAACGTGCTTTCGACTTTAGCTTCGACTGCGGGTACAGATGTCAGGAAGCAGTCCGGCTCCAGATGAATCCGAAGCAGAGGTGGTTTGAAACACATTTTAATTGAATTTTGAACACTTTACTGTGCCATATTCCATTAGTCAAGCTGTGCTCCTGTATCACTTTTCATGGAACCCCCTGTGCTCAATACATTCAGTCCTCCTGCACAAACTGCAAATGACATAGAAATTAATATAAAAGCAGAATACTGACAATGGGAGCTGAGAAACTACTGACACAGATTGCATTTGTTGAAAACAAGCCACATCTAGGATAAAAAGTACACAGTCTAATATTTATGCATTACAGAAAAAAATTAATTGGGATCAAATTGCATAAAAGGTGAACCTTTAAAATGTTAATTTCAAAAGAAGTTGCTTTCAGTTATTTGACAACTACACTAAAACTTTTAACATTCTTACAAATGCAGATTATAACACAGGACAACTTTGAAGCTTTCCTAGATGGATCTAATAGTTTCTTGTGGGATTTGTTCACAGCAAACCCAGATCCCTCGTCTTTTCCTCCCAAAACATCTGAGTGAACATGCTTGACCATTCATTGACCGCTTCTACCTAAGCGTCGCACATTGTGCTAAACTTTGTAGCCTTGTTTACCCATTCACACACACATTCACAGACCGATAGCAGAGGGTGCCATGCAACCGTCTGAATAACTGGATAACAGACAGCCGCTCGGCCCCTGAGCACTGTGGCACCGCCGTGAATGTGCCAAATATTTTGGGAGACTGAGGAGAGTGGATGGACCCAGTTCACATTTGGCCGACTTGGTGGGGATTTGCGTCTTTAAATTTTTTACCGTGTGCCGATTTGCGCACTCTGCGTCCATCTGTTTGTGTGTGGGGGTGTGTGTCAGGTTAGTAGGCGCCATGGCGATGTCTCAAGTCAGTCTCTCCAGCAACGTGAATGTATTAAAGTTGTGTTATACACACACACACACACTGCCCAATTACCCAAATTAAGACACATGACTTAAATAAATTTTTAACTGCTTTGTTTCTTATTACTCACACACTTATAAACCTTTCTGGTTCAAGCCAGAATGGCTGTTGCACTCTTTTTTACCTAAACATGACAAGGACACGTGTATTTATTTGATATAAATAATATGGCCTTCTTATTTATAAAGGAAATAAAAGTGCTAAATTATTAATCTCAATTTTTCACCCTTTCGAAACATGAATCCAGATTCGGTTCTTCTAAAAAGTCCTCGACCTTTTGCGGTTCATTTAAGGCTATTTAGAGTCACGGTAAAGTATTTTGGGATAGAACATGAAAAGCAGGGATGTTGTAAGTAAAGGGAGAAAGTGAAAGTAAAAGAGAATAAATAGAGTTGCCTTTTTTACCCCGAGGTTCACAGTAAGCCTTATTTTTTGCTCGGTGTAGCCAACTCACAGGCCAAACTAAAATGCCATTTTGCTCCAGATTTCCATGAAGGCCTTTGCAATCATCTACCTAAAGAAAGAAAAAAAGAATAGAGTAAAATAAACTTTTCTATTGCAATAAGTCAGGATGCCCTTATTGCCTAAATTGGGCTATTTAAAAAGTGAAATGTTTTTGCTATTAAATAACAAAAATGACACATTACTACTAATCTGTTTTGTTACTTGTCAAAGACGTGCCTGGCCTAAAGAGGCTCCTCTCCCTGTCCTGCTTCCTCAAGCAGAACAGACTTAAATATTTTTTGGGGGCTTTTTCTTTCTATAATCGGTGCTTGATTTTTTATTTTTTAAGCTTTGCTGCAGATTTGCAGCTCTTAAGGTTTGTTGATGCTAGTTGCAAAATAATACTATCTATTTTATATTGCTGTGGTCTTTTTTTATTTCTCCTTTCCATTTGGTCATCTGCTCATGTGCAGTGAAGGAGTTTCTGCTTACACCGTACATATATATATATATATATATATATATATATATATATTTAAACATAAATACATATATATATATACATATTTTTTTTTCTTGTTTTTGTATTTCTCTGTTTTTATTTACTTACAATGACATACTGTTAGAGGGGAAAGTAACAAATAAAGATTTAACTTAAAGAGAAGATTGGATATTTGACTTTTTTTGTTATTATTTTTTTAACTCTAGAACTAATCTCAGTGTAATTTCTGTTCATTTCCTGTCATACTTCTACCACTACTAGTACTACAATTACTAGAAATAACAATAATACCTCCTACTTCTGGAAGCATGAGCAACATAGGGGGGAAAATTAGCTACGGTTGTACTTTTGTTATTTCAAATAGTGACAATGGTTTTGGTCCGGCGAATCTCCGGTACTCGGCAGATATCGAGGGTTGAAGGTGTTAAAGTAAAACTGTAATTGACTGCTTTTTAATTCAGTGTTGTTCCAATCAATGCTTTCTCCACTTACTTGAGCAAACCCATACCGATCATCGATTATCGTCAGAGAGGCAGCATCTTATCTTATCTCGCTCTCCACCGGCATGTCCCTCTTTTCGACTCCTCTCCTCGTCCGCAGCCTTTTTTTTTTTTCCTTTTCCTCGTGCATACGCCTGGTTTTTGAAAAAAAATGCCATCGTCCTGAGAAGAAATTCTTCTGTTTTAACTCTTTAATATTAGCTCTTATCAATCAAACCCAAACCCTCCATGCTAATCTCTCCCGCTAACGTCTCTGGATATCTTGTTTGCTCTTGTTGGTGGAAAAAGACAAAAATATGTCGTTGTTAAATTGAGATTGAGCTAGTATTTCTGTGCTTTTGTTTCTTACATCTGCTTCCTGTTTCAGAGTCAGACTTCGAGGCCTTCACAGACTAACCTGATTGCCCTTTGCTGCCGTGTGGCCGCTCCTCGAGGTAACAAACCGCAAACCTGTTGCACAGCGGACAAACATTTGTCAACACATTGAATGAGCGGCGCCTTCAAACTTCCCGTCCTGAGGCTTTCTATAGCTCAGATGCTCCAAGGACCCATCGTACCTCAGAAAGCGCCTGGTTGAATTGTAACGTGTCCTTTCACGTCTCTTTTTTACAGATCTATTCTCCACGACGGCTCCCTCGTGGCGATACGTTGCTGATGTGTATTTGATATTTATGTCTGGGAAGAAGCATATCTCCATCTGGAGCCAAACACTGAAAACAGCGTTAGGAAAGTGAAAGCTTGTAAGGTCACAGCTGGAATTAAATCATGTTTGTTTTTAAAGAGTAACATTGCGTATAAGCTAGAAAACTACCTTGCTGGTAGAATAATTATCCCCGCAAGTGTAAACCGATGTGCGAGGCAAGAAAAATGTGTAAAAAAAAAAAAAAAAAGAATTCTGCCGACTACCTCTGCCTCTGGTTGTTTGTCTCCTGGCCAGGGAACTCCAGAATCCGTAACGATCGAACCGACAGAGCAGAAATGAGCTGTAGCTCGATGAATCTGCTGGATGTTCATTGAAAGCAGGTGTTCCTCTGCTGCCACTCTTGATGCGAAGAAGGCAAGGTGATGTAGATGATGACGTTAAGGTGCCGCGCTCTTTACAAAGCAGAATGGACGCCCACTAAGCGGAATTGTTTTTTTTTTTTTTTTTTGCTGCATCACATCACAAATTTATTCAGGTCAAGTCAAAAATACTTTTTTATAGATATTTTCCATCTGTCTGCTACATGAAATAAACACAGTCGTCAGGGAGAAAAAAAAAAAAAAAGTTATTTACAGTAATCACAAGGTTGCACAGGAATAAAAAAAAAAAAAAAAAAAAAATTGGATATGGCAGAAATGAAACGTAAGCGTACTTTGTTGTGTTTATCATCCGATACAAAGGGAGCAGGGAACTCATTGTTGTCAAGGCAGAGACGAACCCGGCGAATAGAAACCTTCCAGAAACCAACACACACTGGACAATAGCGCACAACACGGGTGGTGGGGGACGAAAACCAAAAACTACGCTCCAAGCTTTAAACTCCCCTCGGTGCCAAGCTGTCGCCTTCGTCGTTCGTCAAGGGTTTTAATCACGAGTGCGGATTTTGGCCGGAGAATGCGGAAATACATGCTCACAGAACAACTGTTTAATCATCTTAGAATGACATCGGTGAGAAAAATTGAAACGCATTAATTTAACCCACATTATTTCCCACATGAAAAATGCTTTCAGCGTAATATCGATTGCTCCTTTCTATTTTTTTTCTCTTTTTGTCGGCCCCGTGCCCAAATGATGTCATTATGAGAAGGAGAGGGGAGAACAAGAAGCCCGTAACGACATGTAAATCCAAATTACACATCAATACCACACTTTTACACGTAAACAGGAGTGTGTTTTGTTCAGCCAGACTGTATGACTGCATCACAAACAGCTCCGCATCATCCACCATAAGCAAAGTTCAACGTGGAAACAGAATCTGGATTTTTTTTTCCTCTTCCAGGCACAGTGTAGATCAGTTCTCACGCTTCCCCGCATCCTGTCTGACGGTTTTCTTCTCCGTAGGTAAACGCCTTAGGTGTCAAATATGCCACGAAGCTGGATTTTTCTTTTCCACTGGCGCACATCTATTTCTGAATGCCGTTTTTTTTAAAACCGCCTCCCGAACAAAAAAAAAAAAAAAAAAAAACCCAACTGGAATAAATGTCAAAATACTGCATGCGGCAAACAGAAGCAGTGACCTCTCCAGGTGTGGCAGAGCGAGGTTGTATTTACAGATAGCCAGACATACATGATTGCATTGTACAAATGTGTCCTCGGGAGAGTGTGTGTGTTTTTTTTTTTTTGCGGGCGTCCTGCGTCGTTACCGGGCTTCCGCAGCTCACTGTGGCAGGGCTTTCAAAATGGCGTTCACCTCCTCCGCCACGGCCGTGAGCGCAAACTCAAACTGGTCCTGGTGAAGGAGCAAGAAGAGGGAGGAGGAGGAACACTATTAGATTATGCACAACCACACTTCATAACATTACGTATGCATATATAGTCCAACAAACACACACACACACACACACACAGTACCTTTGTGCGAACCAGGCCCGGCCTCTGATCCCTGATGTGCTCCAGCGCGGCAGCGATATCAATCTCCTTCACTCCTACTGACAACAAGTTCAACATCACATACCGTAACTGCCTTCACGGCGGCTGACATCCTAAGAATGTGCGCCCGAATGAAAATAGACCTTCGGCGTCCTCTAAAACGGAAGTCGTGCGACGAGCGCGCCTTGAAAATGGCTACGCTATTTACGGATTAACGGCGAAGGCGGCTCACGCTATTATCTTTCACACGCTAAATGCCTCGCGTGACACGTTCTGTGCTACGCTAAAGTTTGGAGCGGTGACTCACCTTTGGCCATGCGGTTCAAGACCATGTCGATGAGAATATACGTGCCGGTCCTGCCGGTCCCGTCACTGTGGTGAAGGGATAAATTCCAGAGAGATGAATCCTTTCCTTTCTCGACGTTTTTCGACAAAAACAACCGTTTTTTCCGTGCGAAGCGGCATCAGTTGCGAGTCTAGAGCCGTTTCAGCTAAACGCCGCGAAGGAGAGAAATCGCGGCGCTAAATCTTTAATTTTCTTCTTCTTGCGGAAGACATAAAATACGAAGGTTTTCTTTCCCAATTTCATTTGCTTTTCGCCCCGAATAAGACATGAGAATACAGTAACGGGCCGCTTCCTGGGTCAGAGCCGCAGGCTGGACTGAAAATCCATTTCTATTAAATCGTTCCGCATTCCTCACTTTATCCGTCGCATGTGATTAAAACATGTTGAAAAGCGCGTTGTCGATTCGTTGAAAGGTGAAACGTGTTTTCTACCTGCAGTGAACAATGATGGGGCAGGATCTTCCTCTGTAGCATTTGTTCACCTTCCTGGAAGGAAGGGGAAAAGAAAGGAAAGCAAAAGACAAAGGAGAGCATTTATTCAGAATAATTGACTTGACGCCGAAAGGTTCGATACGTTGAAATAATAACAGCAAACGGGAGATTAGCTCCCGCGTGCGGCGAAGGATTACGGAGCCCTCGGGCAGCCCGGAGGGAACTCGGGGGTCGTCGCTCAATCGAGGAACGTGAGAGCAGACTGACCGGCGACGATGGATCGGGGAGGGGGGTGGAAAGATGCAAAAGCCGGGTCGGACAAACGATGGGGTAAACACAAGCTGCGGGGTGGAGGGTGGAGGGTGGAGGGTGGCGGCGGTGAGCCAGTGGAGAACAGGTCGATGGAAAAAACGGGAAAGAAAAGGTGGAGAGGAAGCCCCAGATCCACTGTCCCTCTTGCAGTAGCCAGTTACACCTGCCAATGCTCATTTTTGTGACTATGCAACTGGAGCCAGAGTACTAGCTGCAAACCGCAAAAATGACACTGGGAGATGTGAGAGGACAAACCTGTCAACCTGCAAACCGAGACAGAGGGAGAGAGAGACGAGGCGTGATGCGAGGCAAGACGAGGGGGACGGAGGAGAGGGACGGATGTGACGAAGCTGTCCGTTACAAACCTACCGAGGTGTTAGTAAAGCAGAACATTTTTAGAACCTCCGCGTCCGTCCCGAACCGGCGCCCTTCGAAAAAACCCCAGGGACGTATTTTGAGGCGCGATTCGTTCCCATTTCGTACCTGCGGAAGTCGAGCAGGGGCCGCGTGGAGGTGGGGATGCCGTCGGCCGGCCAGCTCAGCAGGTGGAACTGCGTCAACGTTCTGGTCTCCTGCGTCTGAACGTTCTTCAGGTAGAAACTCCGCACCAGGAAGTCCTTGCACCAGATGTGCTCCGACACCAGGTTGACCTGACGGAGTGGCAAACGGACGACGCTGAAAATAACACTTTGTACTTTTGTACAAAATAAGGTCGCAAACGGAGCGCGTGGACTATTCTGGAATAATAACTACTGCGCTATGATTGGTACTGTTTATATGATTACATAGCTACGAGTCTTTCGTCATTTATTTATTTTCCAACTGTTTATGATTTATCGTTTTTCAGCTGACATTTATTTTAAAGATTTCCTACACAAAAAGCAACCAAAGCAAAAAAATTTAATTTTGCAGAAAAAAAGGGCATGAAATGACTTCAAAACCATGGATAATCCCCCAAAAATAAACAAAAGTAAAGTGCGGATAAGGTGACCTGAACGAAGGCAAGAAATATGCTAGAATTACTGACAAATATGTAAGAAACTAGAAATTACTCAAATACTAACATAAAAACAAGAACAAGACCAGAAATTTTGAGAAAAATATTGTTGTTTTTTTTTACACAACATATTTCCCATTAAAGTCATAAAATATTTTTGCAGACTGATGCAGAATCATGCCACACACTCCATTTTGCTCTGAAATGAATTTCAATAAAAAAGTATCACACACTCTCCCTGTAAATGTAGCACATTTACAACCCAGGATGCAAATCTGTGACGGCGACCTCGCTTCACCACCGGGTGGAGACCTTTCACCAAACCATAAGAAATAACATTTTGAATCCAGCTTCGGAAACTCAAATCATTCTGCCATATTCCTCACAAGTCAAAACGACGAACCGCACAGTTTGCATAAATCTCCTTTCCAGTATGTGATTTAACGTTAACAGAGCGCAGACCTCGTAGATGTGGTACAGAGACGAACCCTCGTCCGGCCAGTATCGCTCGCACTGCTTCTCCCCGTCCTCCACCAGGGCCGTCATCATCACGATCACCGTGCAGCCATTCTCCCAAACCATCTGCGGGTCGGTTACACACACACACACATAAGTAGTTGCTGACGTCCGCGTACACACACACCACTCTCCCGTTGACGCACCGAACGCTTTAAGCGGTTTGCATTTATCCGTGAACACGGAGAGACGGCGGAAGAATCAACCGACCTGCCAGAAATCGGCCACCGTGTGCGGGAGAGGTCCCTGCGTGGCGATGTAAGCCGGCTGACGAGGGTCATGATCGAACTGCGGGTTCAAGAAAAAAAAAGGTGATTCTTGTGCTGTTCGTCTGCAGAGGCGTAGATCGCTTTCGGCGTGTTCCGACAGAATCGGGCGTCGAAACGTTAACGTGCAGCCGGGCATACAGATGAAGCAAAGGTAATGCCTCTGTGACGGACATGATAAAAGATGATCACGCTTTGGCTCCCGTTTTGCTCTGCGTCCAAACAAACATCCATTTTCCTTGAATAAAACTGTCCGCCGGAGATAAAAAGATATCAAGGAAATGTAGAGCTTTTAATCATGAAATCCCAAAATGGCCTTTTAGATTGTTGTGTGCGGTGAGCGATTCCTTACGATGATGCTGGCGTTGATGTAATCCCGTTTACTGGGGTTCAGCTCGCTTTTCAGCTTCACGCGGGAGTGATCGTCTGGAACAGAGCAGGGGATGAATATGTATGAGCAGAAAGTTTAAAAGGAATTAAGGGCAAAATCATTGCATCACCATTAACGGGTCTATTAAAAACCCTGAATATTAAAACGGCGCCGTCCGTTATCACACGACAAAGTGGAACGACGACGGACTCGACTCGCCCGTGATTATCGGCCAACGTGCAGATGAATGAATTTCTGGTGACCCCTGTTGTGTTTCTCTAATGATCCCCTGTTCGTTCTGCAGTTTGAGTCTCCAATCAACCTCCTGGGTTTGTTTGGATCGGCGGAGGAAAGCGGAAAACTTGGATAATGGATGCAGAGTCGCAAATCAAACCAGCCACGCCGCCTCGCTTTTTCACTAATCTACCAGTAAACAAAAGTTTACTTCATTTTTTTTCCACCTCATTTTTACCTTTTTTTTCTATATATTTTCTTTTTTTTTTACCTTTATTTTACATCTTTATTTTTATTTTATACATGTATAAATGTTGGATCTGCTATAATCAGACCAAGTTGCTTTTTGTTCATCCACAACGAGATGTTTTTTTTTTGTTGTGGATAGAACTCTTTATAAAAATAAAGAATGAAATAGGGGATAATCCATATAAAATAAAAATAACAGTAAAGATGACAAATAGTAAAAATAAAAGTAAAATATATAATAATAAAAATATAAGAAAGATATTTACAAATACATGCATATGATTCCATGTAGTCATTTTGTGTATCAGCGGGGTATCGGATAGGATGCTATGCTAGCCCACGTGCTATTCAATTCCCCTTCGCGGACAAATAAAGTTTCTGTGATTCTTATTTTGAAACACCTTCCACTCTCCGCCTTGCGACCCACTCATTGCAAAGTATTTTTTTTCTCTTCACGATCATGTTCTCGCGATGCATCCGAGACCCGGTGACGGCGCCGGGTGACAAACCGCAGGACGTACAGGGGAGGGACTGTGCTTGTCTGTTTTTGTCGGCGTTGCCGGAGGTTTGAGCCACGGCGACGGAGCCGGGGTCGGCCTGGTAGGAGCACAGAGCCTCCCATTCCTTCTGGAGGCGGTCCTTGTTACGCAGGTGATCCTCCATGTAGGTCTGGAAGAAAGAGCGACCAAAAACAAAAGCGGGGGGGGGGGGGTCAATAACCGCTCGCCGACCTCTCGTCCGACCTCCCGTCACGCGACGCGCACCAGGATCATGTGTCCGGTCGAGATGTCCATGTTGGACTGAGCCGGCTCCTCGCTCCAGGAGGGGGTGGAGCTGTGGGTGGAGGACGGGCTGTGCTGGGGGCCGTCGCTGAATTGCGAGGAGACGCTGCTGACGCGGGAGGTGTCCGTCCCCCTGCGGCCGCCGGCGCCGGCGGCCATGGCGGATCCCGCCACGGCGCCGCTCACCCCGCCGACGCACTCCTGCCGACACAGGGAGGATTTGGAAGCCATGTGCTGCCGACACACCTCCTGCCGACACGACAAACGGGGATTATTCGCACAAAAAAAAAAAAAAAGCACGGGAAATGCATTGACACGCTCATTCACGCCATTTATAGGAGGATTCCCTTCCGAACCCGCCGGTCGTTCTTCTCGATTTGCTTCACCTGGTAGTCAAAGTGTGCTTCGGCTCCCCCCTCCAGACCCAGGCCCAGTTTGCCATTGGCTACTTGGCCGGCATAGTGCCTGAGACAAGCCACGGCCATAGCCAATACCAGCACGCCCCCGACAACTGCCATGGAAACAAGGGTGATGACCGTCCCGCTGGAGCCCTGGGAGGCCCTGGTCACCTGCGGGAGACCCCGTGCGTCCGTCCTCTGTGGACAACACACACACACACACACACACACACACATTCGAGGAGCGGTGAGAGGGTTATTGTCCGGAGAGAGAGCGTGAAGAAAACAGATAATGAAGGTGTCAAACTCCATTTCCATTGGAGCCAAGTGAAGCGGAGCGTTGGAATCCGCCGTCACCGTGGCAAATCAGGCTTTCCCTCCTTAAAGTGAAAATGCGCGTAAAGGTCACCCGTTTCCCGCGTCGCCGAGCGCGCTCAGTGGGAGGCTGAGGCGGAGCGGGGGCGGGCCGAGAAGTCCATAAAGCCAGTAAGACGGCAGAAGCTCGGCGGGAGACACCGGAGCGTGCACGGTGCGAAACACACCGAGTCGTGCCGAATTAGGTTTGAATTAAAGCGGGTGAAAATCCCTCATTTTGTTTGATTTTCTGAAGTCAAAGATGGATTCTTTCAAAGGCCGGCGACAGGCAGCTCAGAATAAACTGCCGCTCAATTTGAGCTGGAAAAACAAGTGAATAAATTGAAACCGCAGAGGAGCTGAGTGGACCTTTGGTGGGATCAATACTGTTTTAGAAAAATGATATCAAAACGCATATGATATTACTGCTATTATCTATTATTGTTGTGTTTTACTTGAAACTCTGGCACAACAATTTCCTTCGGGATAAAAAAAGTTCTTATAATCACTGAAAAACCATATACGTAATCATCCTTACATGTCATTTTATAATTTTGCAGATTATTTCTACCAATACCTGTTTTTTTTTCTGTTTATCAACTCAGATATAATGAGCTAATTTAAAATCTGGCTTCGTTAAATAATGATAAAATGTCAATTTTTTTTTAGCCCACATACCCATCTATGTACTGATACCACATTTATTCACACGCAATTTTAGCATCCATGATAACATCTTTCCGCGCTAAATGAGAAGTGTGTGTGTGTGTGTGTGTGTGTGTGTGCCAGCCTAATAATCAAACTTTCAATGCATTTAGTAATCCATTATTCACCGAGGCTCATATGCAGCGGCGGTGACTCAGTGGAAACGGGCAGCTTGTGGCGAAACGGAAAAAGGTTAATGACACCTGCGCTTCTGTTGCTATAGCACCTGGGATCCGGGAGCCTCGGCGGGGGGGAGGAGGAGACAAAGCACCATAGCAACAAGTGAAATACTGGCTCTTGTGCTGCGTCGCCATGCTAATTTGTTCTCGCCCCTTGCACACACACACACACACACACATACACATCCTGCAAAGGCTTTTTGAATATTTCCCGAGGGAGAAGCGGCGCTTCTGTGCAGTGAAATGTTTCTGTGCGGGCGGCCACAGGATGTACCTCTCCGACGCCGGCCTGCACGATCTTCAGGGTCGTCTCCGACTCCAGGAAGTTCTTCTCGGAAACTTTTAAGACAGGAAGCGGCATCGTTCGACATTCGGACACTGAATTCTCAACTAGAATGTGCTTGGCGTCCGAGCGGGTGTCCGGGAAGGCGTCTCACCAGCTCTGGTGGCGACATCTGCAGCCGTCATGCTCTGCTTGTTCTGGCGAATGCGAAATGTGATTGCCGGCCCCACCACGCTGCAAACACACACACACACACACACACATGCACGGGAATGTGTCAAACATACAATTACAAACCCTATATTCACACACACACACGTCAATGTGAGTTTGCCCCCAGCCTACGGATGATATTTTAAAAACCCCGGCACAGATTCAGGTGTGAATGCCTGCTGAATCTGATCTTTTTTTTCTTTAACCTGAATTATTTACAAATAAAGTTTGAAGTTTACTCTCAATCATGAAATCAAATAAAATCAAATAAAATGACAGTCCAATTCTACAGTATATGACACATTTCTACAGTCGACCATCCGAGACACATTATTCCTGCTGACACACACACACACAGTAAAAAAACCTCTGACTTTACCTGATGTTGATGAAGCTGCTGGTTGTCAGGTGTATTTTATCAGCTAAAAGCTCCAACAACTTCACTCCGTCATACAAACTGAGGGGGCTGGGAAGGACAAAGCATTATCAAGTACGAGTCGGTGATTTAACGGTGCCTTCAAAGTAATGCAACGAACGCGAGCCATAAAAAATCGGACGTTCAGCAGACCTCTGGTCGGTGACGATGTAGCCGTACTCTTCTTTAGCTCCCGGAGCTTCTGCCACCGGCGGTTTCTGCTCCTCGGGGCTCCGTCCGGCTTCCGGAGCGTTCTGAGGCCGCGGGGAGGAGGACGGGGCCACGCCGGTGACCTTGTCCGGCGGCGCGGTTGCGACCGGCGCCGACGTGCGGCCGTCGGGGACGTCGGGCGCCGCGGGAAGCGCGGGGGGTTTCTCGGGCCTGCCGGATACACCGTCTGCTGTTTTTATCACCTGAGGGAGTCGAGGAAAACATCTCAGCGTGCGGAGAGAACCCGTGTCTCCGGTGATGAATGCGGACGCCGATTTACCTCCTTCAGGGTGACGAGGTCTTTCCCGACGGGGTCTGCGCGGAGAGAAGGGAAGAAGGTTTCCGACACCACCATATTTTGGTCGCTGGTTCTCAGCTCAACACAGTTAACAACCAAACCTGTCTTGTCTTGGACCTGCAGCAGCTCCAGAATGAGGGCCAGCTTGTAGAGCTGCTCCTGGCTCAGTTCTCTGGGGTTGATGCCGGACTTCTGCATGACTCCCGACATCCTGTGCAGCAAACCATCTGACACGGAGGGAAACACGATGAGACGATTACGCCGCACAGGAGAAAAACACTCGCGGAAGGGATCGAACATAATTCTAAAACCGTCTCGCGCCGAAGCGTTTATTTTATTCGTATTTCCACCGTTCCCTCTCGCCGTACCGTTGCTCTCCGCGGCGCTGAAGTCGTGAGGGGCCTTCATGTTTTGCGGCGCCGGCTGCCTGCCCGCCGTCGCCAGCCTCTCCTGCAGAGTGTAGTCCTCCACGTACTCCACTGGCATCTGCATGTCCAGGTCCTCGTAATACGGCAGACCTGCTTACAGAGGACGGATAAGATAAGACGGACTTTATTGATCCGACCTCGGGGAAATTGAATTGTCACGGCAGCGCTGCAAATAGCGCAAATAGTAGTCATAGAAAAAAAAAAAAAATGCAAGTAAGGATATGGATACAAATGATACAAACGACAATGTGGAATATGAAGAACAACAACAAAAAAAAACAAAATGAAATATAAAATAATGAAAGAGAAACAAAAGGGAATAGTCATGGAAGAAACAAACAATGAGTAAGGTGACCTGGAGGATGTATAAATAGGATATAAACATAAATATTGCAAGCATAATAGTTTTCTCTTTCAAGACTTTTTACTGCGCTGATGCCCCAGATCAGGTTGGCAGCAAGTTAGGCTATGCAGTGTGTGTGTGTGCGTTTGTGTGTCTCTGTCCATTAACAAAAAAAAAAAAAAAACCCTTACTAACCCAAGCTTACTGTTCTGTATATTTCCTGTGCATCGTGTATTTGCAAGTGTATTTGCAGTCCTTATGTCCTCTATTGTAAGTCGCTTTGGATAAAAGCGTCTGCCAAATGTAATGTAATGTAATGTGATGTAATGTAATGTAATGTAATGTAATGTAATGTAATGTAATGTAATGTGATGTAATGTAATGTAATGTAATGGTGCATCCAGATGGATATCGGTATCAAGGCGCTGGGTTTTGGGATGTTTGAGAGCAGCGATCGTCAAGGCGACGCTCGGCTTTGCGTGAGATGAAAATTGGAAATGCATCATTCGTCGAAGATTCCTCCACGGGTTATTCGAAGAGGTTTTTGTCGGGGGCTTCTTACCTGCGGGGGCCATGGAGGCGGAGCCTCGGTGGCGGTACGACGGCTGCGCCGATGCCAGATAAAGGGACAAAGCTTCCTGCATCAGCTGCCGGTCACGTTCTCGCTCTCTCTGATTGGCGTGGGACCATGGAGGGGGACGGTTGAAGCCTCCACCTGCACCTCCACCTGCACCTCCACCTCCACCTCCACCTCCACCACCACCTCCACCTCCACCGCCCCTGAGCAGAGATCTCTCCATTTCATCTTGGTACCTGTGCTGTGATTGGTGGAGCAAAATGCACATCTCTCTGATTTCAACCAACACGTCCTTCCAAGATATTTAATACCATCAAAGTGAAACTCATTTCAGGCACGACCCGCATGTGTGTGTGTGTGTGTGTGAGTACCTGGTGGTATGTGTACGGGTCGATGGAGGCGCCCTGCATTTGGATCGGCGACTGAGGCGGTTCAACAATCATATAGTCCATGTAGCTGCCGGCAGGAGGCGTGGACGCTGACTTGGAGCCGTGGTGATGGGACGACTGCTGTTTTGAACTGGGCGCCACCGACGGAGAGCGAGGAAATGTTCCGTGAGAAGAGCGGAGATCCTGAAAGTCACGCAAAACCACGGCTGCTCGGTTGAGAACTTACTGCAATGAATGAGAGGAGGAGGAGTTGGGTTTGGGCGGCTGAGTCGTGTGGGGAACTCTCTTCAGTTCCTTTGACAAAATGTACTGCGTGAGGCTGTCCTGCCAGGAGAGACCTGTGCACACACACACACACACACACACGAGGATGACCACACATTCAAAAAAACACACAGGGCATGAAAGACAGTTATATACAGAAAGGGAACAAGTAAGGTGTGAAACGTAGATATAAATGTAAAAAAAATTAAATAAAATTAAATTTGAAATTAAATTCAAAAATAAGATTAAAAAATAAAATAAAATAAAATAAAATAAAATAAAATAAAATAAAATAAAATAAAATTAAACACATTTCTCATCTTTGTCATTACTCACCTTGCAGCATCAGCTGTTTAAGGACTTCTTGCATCCGCTTGAGGACGGGAACCGACACCTGGTACTGGACGCGGTCCTGCTTAGAGGAGTGGCACTGGCCAAACAGCCCGTCTGGACACACACACACACACACACACACACACACACACACACACACACACAGAGTTTTACTTGGCTTCATGCAAGAGCTCCTTTCACAGTGGTGTATGCCGCAGCACACTGATCCTCCAATCGGGGAAGCTTTTCGGTAAAAATATAACCATAAAAGGTTCTCGTGTAGAAAAAGCGCACTTTTTTGTTGAAAATAGGTAAAGTTTAGGGGAATATTTGCTGATTTCGTGAACTCCAAAATTGCTTTTGAAAATAACAGAGTCCATAAATACACGCGACATTTGGAATCGTCTTTTCTGTGACTTCAACGTGAAAAAGCAGCACAAACCGGGTGTTTGTTCGAACAGCGAACCAACGCCAGCCGGCCACTTTGTACGATGTCGTGCGAATCCAACACGCCTGTGAGTCACGACACCGGCGCAGCCCCCACACACACACACACACACACACACTTCCACGCCGAGTGTCACCGGCCTTTTAATGAGGGTCTCACAGTTGGGTTCGACAAAGTTTCTGCGCTCACGTGCGCGTCACACGCCTCCCGATCACAAACCGTGACGAACGGGTTTGTTCGACGTGTTATTTGAGCTTTGCAACTACGAATGCGTTTTCTGCATTTGAGGATTCGACGGAGTAATCGAGGATTACTCCTTCCTGCCTTCCCTGTTTCAGGATCACGTGGCCGCTCTTGACGTCAGACCTCCTCCTCTTCCTCCTCTTCCTCCTCCTCTTCTTCCAGGCGGTGAAAACTAGTGAATTTTTCATGTGGAATCTCGGCGTGTTGCGAGATTGGTCGGCAGGCTCACGGTATTTGGGCTGCTATGCGACAGGAATAGAGATCGAGGGGAGCAGACGGAGTATTATCTGGTGCACTGATGAGTCACCACGGTCTTTCACAACACCGGCTAAATCTCAAACAAATAGGCCCGCGACTGCGAGGTGCTGAATTATAATACCGGGCAGATTAGAGAGGATTTCATTTTTCCTTTTTTTTTATTTTTTTATTTTTTTTATGCTAGTCACACGTTGCATGTGAAGTTCTTTCACTTCTTTGTGAGGGCGGTGAGCGGCCAAACAGGAATTGTCTAGCGTGTCCAGCGTGAGGAGGCCAAGATGGAGCGGAAATGTAGATAAATTCTCTTCCACCGATTCCAGATATGACAGAAGACGGCGGATGAAGTCGCGGACGATGCGCCGTCTGATCATTTCTAACCAGAAAGTTGGCATTAAATCTCTTATCTCCGTTCCAAGCAGTTCATGTCAGTACCATGATGTGCAGCGTGTTACGCAGTAACATCATGTTACCCGGAAGCAGAGCAAACACACACACACACACACACACACAGGCTTTGCTTGTATTGACGTTGTTCCCCTGAGCTGTGTGGAACCAGAAAAAGAAACTGCTGATTGATGACCGTTTAAAACGACCTTTTTTTTTTTTTAAATAACAATGATTTTCTAAAAAGAAAAAAAAAAAAATTGAATCTTCTTATATCAGGTGTTGCTGTTTCTACACAAAGATGGGACTGCGTGACTAGAATTCAAGTTAAATAAAAAATACAGTCCCGTCCCACATCATGCGCTATCTTGCAAAAACATCCGCGTGGCATTTAAACCATTGATGTTAAGATGCTTTCCCATGAAAAATAACATCATTCGTGATGCTCCGTCGTGACATAAACCCTGCTGGTGTTTCTATTTCAGTAGGAACAAAGTGGAGTCAGATATTTTTCTCTCCATTTTGCAGCTCAATCTTAATATGATAATCTCATTTGCACCTTCTCTCTTTGTTAAAACTCTAGCCACTGTATCGACAGTCAGGAGAGGCTGGAATAAATATGTACACCATATATTATGACACTATGAAATGATATATTATGACATGAAATAAAATACTGAAAGAAAATAATAGTGATAATAATATATTACATTATATAAATTATGTAATGAAATAATTGCAAATATATATCATATTATATATCATAATTTTATTATGAAAGCGTTCAATTTATTAAAATTTGGGAGGGTGCATCAAAGAAACGCCTCTTCCTCCTGATCCCTGTTCATTCTATCCAGGATGCTCGTCACCCTCAGCCCCGTAGGTGTGTGTGTGTGTGTGTGTGTGTGTGTGTGTGTGTTGATCTGGTCCAACTGGCTTAAAGAATTTAAAAATGTAATTTCTCCTGCAACTTCACATTCATGGTTTTTCAACCTGTGAGTCCGCATGCAGAATAGTTATTAAAATATTCCTACTTATCCTAATATAAAGATATTAAAATGTGCCAGTCGAGTGTGTGTACACACATGTTGGATTGACAGCATATATACTGCTTTTACATTGCAATGAATTCGTTGCTATGGAGATGATTATTATTAAACTCAGTGATGGAGATGAGAAATGTTCCTCCTTCTGTCAGAGCTTTGCAGAATGACGACAGAGTCCAGATTGCCAACCAGACTGGAAACCCGGGTTCTAGTATTTCTCTCCATTTGTGGATGTGCCTGGTCCCTGAAGCACAAACACACACACACACACACACACACACTCACACACACACTCCCATTTGGTATTCCGTCCAATGGCTGTCTAAGTGCAATTTCCACCGAGAACTACGTAAGCGTGTGTCAGTGACTCATCACTGTATTAGCACAACAACTGTGGGGGTGTCGACCTCGACGTGATGTCAGTGTTGCCATGGAGACAGTGGAGCGGGAAGGAGGGGCCTCGATAAAGATGATGATGAAAGGGAGAAGGGAAGGTGACAGTGTGAGGGAGACACACGGGGCGGAAGAAAAAAATCAAATCATAAAAAAAAAAGAAATCCTGTGTTTGATTTTCACGAACAGGTGTTGCATTATCACCCGTTTTGTCACACTCCCCAGCCAGTGTGTGCGTGTGTGTGTGTGTGTGTGTGTGTGTGTGTGTGTGTGTGAGTGTGTTTTCAGGTGGGGAGCTTCAAATCCAGGTATGATTTAGAAAATGGATTCATCTAAAGATAGGGAGCAGCAAACAGCTCCTCTTGCACGTTCATCTGCAACTTCTAGCACTGCCAGTTTCAACCTTTTGCACTGATTATATATTATTTATATTGTTTCTTACCTTTTTCTTATTTGATTGCATGTTTTTATATTTTACATATCTGACTGCTGCACATTATTAACCACTCCTACGGCACAATCCACATCCCGCTGTATGTGAAACTGAAATCTCCTTCTGTGGGGTCATTAAGGGAATAGTCGATCCTATTCTAAGTTCAAGAGTGACGTGTGTGTGTGTGTGTGTGTGTGTGTGTGTGTGTGCGTGTACTCACCGTCCGAGCAGAACTGTTCGGCGGTGCACAGCTTCCTCTCGAACAGGCAACCTAATGGAGATGGACAAAGAGGAGGCTGACAGGTACTCCCTGTAAAGATGTTTCAGAGCCGTCGCCATGGCAACGGCCGCTATAACTTAATTTAAAGAGAGTCTACTTAACCCCGACCTACTCGACGATCACCTCAAATGTACCGTGCTGCGGACACAAGCGCTCTGCGAGATGCTTTTAAAGCTTTGCAGGACGCCAGGCGTGTCGTCGGACATTTTCCACGCTGTGTTTTCCGCGGCCGTGAACGCACCACTCCTCAATCCACGGGGAAAACAACCCCCCAAAAAAAATGACCTTCATTGTAAAACACGTTTCTCCACGGATGCAGAGGGAGGTTGAGAGGGTTTTGTGTGTCACTCCCTCCCTCTTTTCCCGTTGTTGCGAGTAAGAGCAGGTGTTTGGTTGTAGAAAAGACCAGGTGAGAAAGTCTGTCCGGAGTTATAAGAAAAATAAGATATTTGACAAAGTGCGTCCGACAGAGAAAGACTGGCTGCTCTGGAAACCGATAGAAGAGCGAGAAGGAGCGACTCGTCTGCTTTCAGATCAACACTTTCTCTCGCAAAGTGCAAAAGTCGAACATTTCCGGCGTGAGTTGCGTTTAAATGTTTTCATTTGGTGCGCATCTCCGCGCCGAGGGCTGTGCGCGTCCCCGCAAAGCGCCTCCGGGGCTCCTCTCCGTGGTGCTGAACGCACGGCGCCGGCTCGTCGCCCCAAAAACAGTCGCATTTAACACCATTTTCACGACTTGCGTGGAAGGTTTTAGAAGTTGACGAGCCCCGCCGGCGGCGACGAGACCAGACGGGTTGAAATAATGTCGTATATTATGCGTGAAGATCAACGGGCTGGGGAATTGAAAATGCAGCTTTTTATTTCTTAAAGCTGCAGCTTCGACAATCCAACTTTTATTCATCTAATCGTCCGTAAAGATGGGGAGTGACAGGATGTTGATTCTGTTTAAATGATATTTGCTTATCTCGTAAAAATACACGCGAGAATAATAAGTCCAACCATTTAAGTTGAAGAATCGAGACGTTTAACTGCTGCTAGATTATGATTAAACATCTCCACGGCAAATGGGGTTTTTCTCCGTGTTCCACGGCACAGGAGAGGGACAAAAAAAAACCAAAATCCATCTTTTCCATCACGCAAACCTCTGAGCTCCCGCAAATTTGTCGGCAACACGTTGGTGCGCCCGATAAGCATCTCCACGGTGCCGCATCCCCATCCATCCATCCATCCATCCATCCATCCATCCATCCATCCATCTCATCGACCCGACACCCAGATGCACAAATCCGTGCACGGTCCCTGCTTGGCGTGCACGGCGTACCGTATCTGTCGGAGGCTCCCGGTCTGCAGAGCGCGGCGAGCAGCAGCAGCAGCAGCGGCATGAGAGGCGGCGGCGGCGGCGGCGGCGCGGCTCTCCGGGGCTTCGGAGGCTCCATGACGCGAGGTTTCTCTTCGCGCTCCTTCAAACACGCATGGCGGCCGGAGAGGCGGCGGAGACGGTCGACGGCTCTCGTCCGAGCATCGTGTCTTCCTCGTTGCGGGAGGCGTCGGAGGGACGAGTTGGGAGGGGAAAAAAAAAACACAACAACTGAATTTTCCCTTCGAGGTGGAAAGGCGGGGCCAAGAGGAGGAGGAGGAGGAGGAGGAGGAAGAGGAGGAGGAGGAGAAAGAGGAGCGGGGGATTCACGACCGCACAGCTGCGGAAATCACGTAGCAGCCAAGACAACCAGCTGCAGGTGCGGCAACGATGATTTCACAGATGGCGAGAGAAGAGAAGAGAAGAGAAGAGAAGAGAAGAGATGAGATGAGATGGGATGGGATGAGATGAGAAGAGAAAAGAAGAGAAGAGAAGAGAAGAGAAGAGAAGAGAAGAGAAGAGAAGAGATGAAAGAGATGAGAAGAGAAGAGATGGGATGGGATGAAAGAGAAGAGAAGAGATGAGATGAGATTAGAAGAGGAGAGGAGTGAAGAGAAGAGATGAGATGAAAGAGAAGAGAAGAGATGAGATGAAAGAGATGAGAAGAGGTGAAAAGAGAAGAGAAGAGATGAAAGAGAAGAGAAGAGATAAAAGAGAAGACAAGAGAAGAGAAGAGATTAGATGAAAGAGATGAGATGAAAGAGATGAGAAGAGAAGAGATGGGATGAGATTAGAAGAGGAGAGGAGTGAAGAGAAGAGATGAGATGAAAGAGAAGAGAAGAGAAGAGATGAGAAGAGAAGAGAAGAGAAGAGATTAGAAGAGGAGAGGAGTGAAGACAAGAGAAGAGAAGAGATGAGATGAAAGAGATGAGATGAAAGAGAAGAGAAGAGAAGAGATTAGAAGAGGAGAGGAGTGAAGTGAAGAGAAGAGATGAGATGAAAGAGAAGAGAAGAGAAGAGAAGAGAAGAGAAGAGAAGAGATGAAAGAGAAGACAAGAGAAGAGAAGAGATGAGAAGAGATGGGATGAGATTAGAAGAGAAGAGAAGAGATGAGATGAGATTAGAAGAGGAGAAGAGTGAAGAGAAGAGATGAGATGAAAGAGATGAGAAGAGATGAGAAGAGATGAGAAGAGAACAGAAGAGAACAGAAGAGATGAGATGAAAGAGATGAGAAGAGGTGAAAAGAGAAGAGAAGAGATGAGATGAAAGAGATGAGATGAAAGAGAAGAGAAGAGAAGAGAAGAGAAGAGAAGAGAAGAGAAGAGAAGAGATGAAAGAGAAGAGAAGAGATGAGATGAGATGAGAAGAGGAGAGGAGTGAAGAGAAGAGATGAGATGAAAGAGAAGAGAAGAGATGAGATGAAAGAGATGAGAAGAGGTGAAAAGAGAAGAGAAGAGATGAAAGAGAAGAGAAGAGATAAAAGAGAAGACAAGAGAAGAGAAGAGATTAGATGAAAGAGATGAGAAGAGAAGAGATGGGATGAGATTAGAAGAGGAGAGGAGTGAAGAGAAGAGAAGAGATGAGATGAAAGAGAAGAGAAGAGATGAGAAGAGAAGAGAAGAGATTAGAAGAGGAGAGGAGTGAAGACAAGAGAAGAGAAGAGATTAGATGAAAGAGATGAGATGAAAGAGATGAGAAGAGATGAGAAGAGATGAGAAGAGATGAGAAGAGATGAGAAGAGATGAGAAGAGAACAGAAGAGAACAGAAGAGATGAGATGAAAGAGATGAGAAGAGGTGAAAAGAGAAGAGAAGAGATGAGATGAAAGAGATGAGATGAAAGAGAAGAGAAGAGAAGAGAAGAGATTAGATGAAAGAGATGAGATGAAAGAGATGAGAAGAGAAGAGATGGGATGAGATTAGAAGAGGAGAGGAGTGAAGAGAAGAGATGAGATGAAAGAGAAGAAAAGAGAAGAGAAGAGATGAAAGAGAAGACAAGAGAAGAGAAGAGAAGAGAAGAGATGAGATGAGATTAGAAGAGGAGAAGAGTGAAGAGAAGAGATGAGATGAAAGAGATGAGAAGAGAGGAGAAGAGATGAGAAGAGATGAGAAGATAACAGAAGAGATGAGATGAAAGAGATGAGAAGAGGTGAAAAGAGAAGAGAAGAGATGAGATGAAAGAGATGAGATGAAAGAGAAGAGAAGAGAAGAGAAGAGAAGAGAAGAGAAGAGAAGAGAAGAGAAGAGATGAAAGAGAAGAGAAGAGATGAGATGAGATTAGAAGAGGAGAGGAGTGAAGAGAAGAGATGAGATGAAAGAGAAGAGATGAGATGAAAGAGATGAGAAGAGGTGAAAAGAGAAGAGAAGAGATGAAAGAGAAGAGAAGAGATAAAAGAGAAGACAAGAGAAGAGAAGAGATTAGATGAAAGAGATGAGAAGAGAAGAGATGGGATGAGATTAGAAGAGGAGAGGAGTGAAGAGAAGAGAAGAGATGAGATGAAAGAGAAGAGAAGAGAAGAGAAGAGATGAGAAGAGAAGAGAAGAGAAGAGAAGAGATTAGAAGAGGAGAGGAGTGAAGACAAGAGAAGAGAAGAGATTAGATGAAAGAGATGAGATGAGAAGAGATGAGAAGAGATGAGAAGAGAAAAGAGGAGATGAGATGAAAGAGATGAGAAGAGGTGAAAAGAGAAGAGAAGAGATGAGATGAAAGAGATAAGATGAAAGAGAAGAGAAGAGAAGAGAAGAGAAGAGAAGAGAAGAGATGGGATGGGATGAGATGAGAAGAGAAAAGAAGAGAAGAGAAGAGAAGAGAAGAGAAGAGAAGAGAAGAGAAGAGAAGAGATGAAAGAGATGAGAAGAGAAGAGATGGGATGAGATGAAAGAGAAGAGAAGAGATGAGATGAGATTAGAAGAGGAGAGGCGTGAAGAGAAGAGATGAGATGAAAGAGAAGAGAAGAGATGAGATGAAAGAGATGATAAGAGGTGAAAAGAGAAGAGAAGAGATGAAAGAGAAGAGAAGAGATGAAAGAGAAGACAAGAGAAGAGATTAGATGAAAGAGATGAGATGAAAGAGATGAGAAGAGAAGAGATGGGATGAGATTAGAAGACAAGAGAAGAGAAGAGAAGAGAAGAGAAGAGATGGGATGGGATGAGATGAGAAGAGAAGAGAAGAGAAGAGAAGAGAAGAGAAGAGAAGAGATGAAAGAGATGAGAAGAGAAGAGATGGGATGAGATGAAAGAGAAGAGAAGAGATGAGATGAGATTAGAAGAGGAGACGCGTGAAGAGAAGAGATGAGATGAAAGAGAAGAGAAGAGATGAGATGAAAGAGATGATAAGAGGTGAAAAGAGAAGAGAAGAGATGAAAGAGAAGAGAAGAGATGAAAGAGAAGACAAGAGAAGAGATTAGATGAAAGAGATGAGATGAAAGAGATGAGAAGAGAAGAGATGGGATGAGATTAGAAGAGGAGAGGAGTGAAGAGAAGAGATGAGATGAAAGAGAAGAGAAGAGATGAGAAGAGGAGAGATTAGAAGAGGAGAGGAGTGAAGACAAGAGAAGAGAAGAGATTAGATGAAAGAGATGAGATGAAAGAGATGAGAAGAGAAGAGAAGAGAAGAGATTAGAAGAGGAGAGGAGTGAAGAGAAGAGATGA
This sequence comes from Fistularia commersonii, assembly GCF_037954325.1. Lineage (NCBI taxonomy): Eukaryota > Metazoa > Chordata > Actinopteri > Syngnathiformes > Fistulariidae > Fistularia > Fistularia commersonii. The sequence continues at coordinate 21,078,426 of NC_141287.1, read as the reverse complement.
GATGAAAGAGAAGAGAAGAGAAGAGAAGAGATGAGAAGAGATGAGATGAAAGAGAAGAGAAGAGAAGAGAAGAGATGAAAGAGAAGACAAGAGAAGAGAAGAGAAGAGAAGAGAAGAGAAGAGAAGAGAAGAGAAGAGAAGAGATGAAAGAGAAGACAAGAGAAGAGAAGAGATGAGAAGAGATGGGATGAGATTAGAAGAGAAGAGATGAGATGAGATTAGAAGAGGAGAGGAGTGAAGAGAAGAGATGAGATGAAAGAGATGAGAAGAGATGAGAAGAGAACAGAAGAGATGAGATGAAAGAGATGAGAAGAGGTGAAAAGAGAAGAGAAGAGATGAGATGAAAGAGATGAGATGAAAGGGAAGAGAAGAGAAGAGAAGAGAAGAGAAGAGATGAGATGAGATGAAAGAGATGGGATGGGATGAGATGAGAGAAGGAGAGAAGAGATGAGATGAAAGAGATGAGAAGAGAAGAGAAGAGATGAAAGAGATGAGAAGAGAAGAGAAGAGAAGAGAAGAGAAGAGAAGAGATGAGATGAGAAGAGAAGAGAAGAGAAGAGAAGAGAAGAGATGAGATGAGATGAGATGAAAGAGATGAGAAGAGATGAAAAGAGAAGAGATGAGATGAAAGAGATGAGAAGAGAAGAGAAGAGAAGAGATGAGAAGAGAAGAGAAGAGATGGGATGAGATGAAAGAGAGAAGAGATGAGAAGAGAAGAGATGAGATGGGATGAGATGAAAGAGAGAAGAGATGAAAATAGAAGAGATGAGATGAAAGAGATGAGAAGAGAAGGGAAGAGAAGAGATGAGAAGAGATGGGATGAGATGAAAGAGAGAAGAGATGAGAAGAGAAGAGATGAGAAGAGATGGGATGGGATGGGATGAGATGACAGGAGAAGAGAAGAGATGAGATGAAAAGAGAAGAGAAGAGGTGAAAAGAGAAGAGAAGAGATGAGAAGAGATGGGATGAGATAGGATGAAAGAGAAGAGAAGAGAAGAGATGAGATGAAAGAGATGAGAAGAGAAGGGAAGAGAAGAGATGGGATGAGATGATATTCTTATTCTTATTCTTATTCTTATTCTTATTCTTATTCTTATTCTTATTCTTATTCTTACCATTAGTCACATTAGTCGCATTTTATTGTTTATTTTGTTTCTTTTTGTCATATTTCTATCATTATCACCTGATCACCTTCTCCTCCAGGTGAGCTTGACACTTAATGTGTTACCAAAATGCAGATTTTAGGGATCTGATCTACCGGAAAGAGGAACTAACCCGTGGTTGGAACCATGTCGCTTAATTTGATCAGCCATTCAAAAATAAACAAGTAAATATAGAGATAGATAGATAGATAGATAGATAGATCGATAGATAGATCGATAGATAGATAGATAGATAGATAGATAGATAGATAGATAGATAGATAGATAGATAGATAGATAGATAGATAGATAGATAGATAGATAGATAGATAGATAGATAGATAGATAGATAGATAGATAGATAGATAGATAGATAGATAGATAGATAGATAGATAGATAGATAGATAGATAGATAGATAGATAGATAGATAGATAGATAGATAGATAGATAGATAGATAGATAGATAGATAGATAGATAGATAGATAGATAGATAGATAGATAGATAGAAAGAGATAGAAATGCCAAGATGACAAATTCCATGTGTGTCATTTAACGTATTGAGGGGAATTAAAAATATTATATGTTAAAGTTAAGAAAAAAAAATTGCAAAAGTTAAAAAATAATAAATTCAATTTATTTAAATAAAAAGCATTTTTATTTTTTGTTTGTTTTTGCAAATGTAAGTTGCAACATAAAATAAATAAATCATATAAAAATCCCAATAAATTCACAATTTATGCCTTAGAATGAAAGATTTTGCAAATAATCAGTTGGATAGATAGATAGATAGATAGATAGATAGATAGATAGATAGATGGCCGGACCCTCAGGCGGAGGCCAGGTCTCAGTCCGAAGTCATTTTTAAAGAAGTGTTTGTTGCGGTGCAGCTGCTGCCGTCTTGCGGTCCGACTGCTCCCTCTTGTGTCTGTGCGTCCCAACTGGCAGATTTAAAAGCCCACGGTTTTTAAATGCCACCGTGCATTCAGGTAAATCTCAATTGGCGACGGCTATTTGAAGGTGCTTTTAAATAACCGATGTGTTTATTTCCCGGGTGATGTTTTACATTTCGCTTCCCATTCCTGGAGGAAAAAAGGGAAAAACAGATCTTATTGTCGAATGCTTTCTGGTTACCCGAAGAAATGTGGCCCATTTTTCCGGAGAGGAATTAGCGGGATTGAACTAAAATCTTGCAGGATGTTGGCACTCAAATTTGGTGTGACTCACAAATGACAGAATTTCATTTAATGTTTGCTGCTCGCTATTTATTCCAAGCTTGATCTGTTCTTATCCCCGGGTTGTCATGCATGCACACATGCACGTGTGTCTAAGCACACACACACACACACACACACACACACACACAGACTAACTCTCTTTGCTGCAGCTCAAGTGATTGGTATGTGTGTGTGTGTGTTTGGTGTGTTGCCCTGGTCACCAACATGCATTCATCATTCAAGAAGGACAACGGCAGCTGAGATTCCTGCACCTGGCCTCACCCAATAACATGTTTTCTCCACTTTTTACTCCACGTTCGGTGTCAGGCTCAGTAATAATTCTTCTGCGATTGTGTTTATTGAATGATACCGAGGTGGGAATTTTGTAATGCAAACTTATCGAGCGCACGTCTCTCTCTCTCTGTCACACCCGGTCATTAAAATAGGAATCCTTGTGAAAGTTCCTATCGTGCCATTGCTTTTTTTTTTTTTTTTTTTTTTTTTCTGCGGCCCACACGGCTCGGAGCTCCAAATAAACTCCGACCTGACCGGAATACATCAGAGAACCGATTTAGCAGTTCAACTGCGCACGCTATCGGATTTCAAAAAGAGGAAATGGGACAAGAGGCCGAAAGTGTCTCGCTCACGCCGGAGTCCACTTTTTTTTTTTTTTTTGAAAAAATCCAGAGTGAATTTCAGTTCTTTCGCATTTTATGACAAAAACCCCGGAGATGTTTAGATTTAGTAATATCAAGTTTATTTTCTCACGATAGAATCCTGGCGTAGCTGCGGAGGGTTTGGCCGCTTTATGCATTTGATATTCTCAGACTTGATGCATGCCTGGGGTCACTTAACTATTTTCCCGTCGGCGAGGGAACTGGGGTGCTAATTTAAGAGGGTGCGCTTTCTTTCCGGCCCGCGTTTTCATCCTGAGGTGTCTGAGGTTGTGTGGCAGCGCAGGGCTAAGCTCATTTTCTGTTCCGTGTTGATGATGCGCTCTGCAACTGGAAGCCCGTCAGGGAAACTCCAGACGGCAACGTAAGGACACATTGCATTTATATTGGTCATTTCCCGCCGTGCACAAGCATCATCTCTGGTTCATGAGTGCAGCAGGAACGGATCTGGTCCCTGTAGAAGTGGCCGAACCCCGCCGCTCAAAATCGAACCTTTTATTCATTGTAATAAAACAGAAATCTATCTCGTGTTTGGAAAAAAAAAAAAAAAAAAGATCAGGTCTTGAAAAAGAATGTTTTCAGGCTCAAACCACCCAGATATATGAAATAAATAAGGTTGGTGGCCGTCGCGCAGCATCGGGTGTTATGAAAAAGCTAATTCGGTTAAGAGGAAGTCGGCCCGGGGTTTAGAGCACACGTGTCAAACTCAAGGCCCGCGGCCCAAATGTGGTCCGTCACGTCATTTTCTGTGGCCCGCCAGAACCTCTTAAAAGCTCTGATTGTCTTAAAATAAATAAGTCAAACGCGCGCATTGACCAGAAACTACATTCATGCCGATCATGCTACCCGCTAAGAGACGGCATCCCGCCAGTAGATCGCAGCGTGTCATTTTCAACACGTGAAATATAAAGAAGAAATATAAATGATCCCTGAATGTCCAGGAAGAGAAAAGTTGATGCAGATGGAAGGCTGTTTCAAGAAGGATGGGAAGGCCGACACAAGGAGAAAAAGCCGTTTGTCTTTTGTGTAAAGAGGCAGTGTTGGAGCTAAGTATGCTAAAGTTAGCCTTCCAGCAAAACAACAAATCTATATGAATATAACATAATATTTTTCTTTATTCACTTGGATCGTTTGATCATTGATTGATGGAGTAATGTGGGTTTCGTAACCAGACAATATAAAAGAAAAAAACATCTTTTTTTTACATCCACGCAAATGCAAATGTCGCATTTTGGATTTGAATGAATCATAATATCAGGGATATTTAACATTAAGGAGCAGTTAGATTTATTTGATGTTACATTTGGTTACTTTTAGTCACATTTATCCTGTTACCGTTCTAGGTGGCCCTTTGAGGGCGACCATAATGCTGACGTTTGAGTTTGACACTGCAGCTAGCATTAGCTCCGCAGAACTTCCTCAGAGAATGTCCGATGTAAAGACAAGGCTCGCTGCGGGTTTTCAGCGACGCTGCGAATGTGTACGTAAACAACGAATAAGGAAATGTGACGGGGCAAACATATGTTGTAACATCTGCCACCGGCATTATTCAGATGTTGATATTACGTGTAATGTTGTGATGTCAAAAAAGAGAAATGAAACATACAGGAACAATGCTCTTCGCATTGGAGAGGGCCGATGTGATTAGAAGAGCGTGGAAAATAGACTGCATTATGTAATGTTCTGCAAAAGGCGACTCATTCATCTGTTCGGTAGTAATAACACTTCAACGAGTCACCTTTGTCTGTTGTGTTTGAGCTCGTCCATAATGAGATCTCCACCGGAAAGTCATTATCGTTTGAAAAACCCCCCTATCGGTCGCTATATTTATCATTTCTTATTTGACATTTAATTTTTACCATCAGCAGTCAAACCCCCCCCCTCCTCCTCCAGAGCATGTCAGAAAGCACTGCATCATTCTTCTTTTCCTGCTGAGGGTGTCTGGCTCCGCTGTCAGTCCCGTGATCCTCCGGGAGAGCGTCTGGACAACGGGGTCCAAACAAATGCTCGAAATAGAAGTGACACCCGCGGCAGCTGACACGGCATGCTGCTCTTTGAAACTCAAATACACGCAGGGCCTCATACAATGATGCGTCCAGACCCTCTTTCTCCAGCGACAACAGGTGAAAACTCACGAGGGAAGGAATACTTTCAAGTGACTCCTATAGAAATGTTCTATAGGCGGCGTGGGTATTTTTAAAGCGGGGGGGTTTACCGGCTAATAAATTAAAGTCCTCCGTCTTCAAGCCGGTTTGATTGTTTCCTCGAGGCTCGGCTCGGAAATGTTTTTTTTTTGGTGACGAAATGACGGGATGTAAGAAAAGGGAATGGATAGCGCGGATGAATAAAGGAACGAATCATCGATTCACACCGTATCTGACGGCGAAGCGGGTCGAATAACGTCTGTCTTTTTGCACTAAATTCAAGATTAATTCAAGAACCGTAAATGGTAAACTCTATTCGCAAAGGTTAAATTCCAACATGTCCCCGAGAAAACCAAAAGCCTGATATGATGCTAAATATAGAGTACAATGCATTGCACAAGCATGAAGTTCTGACTTGTTTTTCACAATAAGCTAATGTTTTGGGTCAGTGGAGGTCAGAGATGCGCATCATTCAACACCGGGGTTCTTTTGCACCCCGGTGACCGAAACGAAATGAACGCAGCTCCGTGCCCTCGCTCACGATTCCACCTCTAACTTAAACGGGCCAATGGCGTTTATTTATTTTTCCGGCCGTTCACACAACACAAACCATCCGCTCATACGGACCGGTGACGGGGTTCATCTCGCCAGGATCGCCAGCAATGATCACTCACTTGGGATTGTTTTGGAGAGACTCTGATGGTCCAAATCAGAGGCTGACCTTCTTGGCAATAGCTGCTTCTTATGTAACCGCCTTGAAACCCAACACAGACGGGCTGCCAACTCAGAATACGTGCATTATATGTATATATACTGCTCAAAAAAATAAAGGGAACACTTGAACAACACAATGTAACTCCAAGTCAATCACACTTGTGTGAAATCATAGTGTCCACTCAGGAAGCAACACACATTCATTTGGACTTGTTTTCAGGACATTACATCAAAGTTGGATCAGCCTGGAGTTTGTTTTTACACTTTAATTTGGAGTGTGATTCCTAATCCAGACCTCCATGGGTTGATACAATTGATTTCCATTGATCATTTTTGTGTGATTTTGTTGTCAGCACATTCAACTGTGTAAAGAGCAAAGTATTTCATAAGAATATTTCATTCATTTAGATCTAGGATGTGTTTTTTAAGTGTTCCCTTTACTTTTTTGAGCAGTGTATATATGATATATATGTGTGTATGTATGGATTCAAGTGGGGGGAGTCACGAGTGTGAGGGACGTTCCAGTCGTGTCTCTATCCGAGGAAAAATCTTGAAAAATCTCTGGTCTGCAGAGAAAACGTGCACCTCAGCGCTTCTTCAGCACGAGAGGATTTCTGATCGATGACGAGTTCGGTCGTGGAATGACGTCCGGAGGCCGTAGACGACGATTTCGCCGCGACGCGCTGGATGATGTTTCATTGGATTAAAAACACAAAACATAGTGTGAGGTGTAAAAGAGGCCACGCATGGAGTCAAGACATTGTCCCATATCTGACTTCCTGGCATTCCTGGCAAATATGACATTTTGGCATGAAAATCTGGGTCCAGACAAAGTTGGTGATTCTATAACAAAAAGTCCCCGGGAGGTAACGGAAACACGGATCCCGACACACACCGACGGCCGCCGTTGAAACCAGAGCCGCGGGACAGCTGAGTCAAAGGCTGGCGACGTCTGGAAGAAAACGCTTGAGTGGGAGTTTCGGACCGTAAGAATCCACGAGAACATCTGAGATGTCAAGATCGTGAAACAGGTCGAATTACCGATACAGATTTATTGGATTTATTTTTTTAACATCCCAATCGAGGGGGGATTTTTCGCTCGATGAATCTTAAAAATAAACCGAAAATCCAAAAATGACTTTTCCGTCGTTAAATCGGTCGACGGGAATATTTTCATTGTGACTGGATGACATTGAAAGTCGCGGGCGATCTCTCGCTATCGCCGTCCGGATTGAAACCCCTGCCAAAGTTATTCAGGAACGGGCGAGACGGGGGCGAGTACCAGAGGTTTACTGGAAGCGGAGGGAGGTCCGCGGGGGCGGGAGTGGGCGAGGCCATTCTACAAATAGCCGCGCTCGGCGTCCAAGCGCTCTTCACTTAGCCAATCCTTCAGTCGCCCCGTGGGACGGTCGGGTCTCGGCTCCTCAAGCTCCTCCGTCGAAAAGCCAAACAGCCATGAGCAAGTCCTACTCCTCCTCGGCCCAGAGCGCCTCCTCGTACCGCCGCACCTTCGGCTCCGGCGTGGGGTCGTCCCCGATGTCTTCCCTCTTCTCTTCTGGCGGAGGAGGTCGCAGCTCCTCCTCCAGCCACATGTCCACCAGGGTTTACGAGGTGAAGAGCGCCGGGTTGCCCTCCTACTCCAGCTACAGGCTGTCCTCCGGCGCCGGAGGCTCGGCCTTGGGGTCGTCCACGGCCGTCCGCACCTACTCCGGCGAGAAACTCGACTTCAACCTGGCCGACGCCATGAACCAAGACTTCCTCAACACAAGGACCAACGAGAAGGCCGAGCTCCAGCACCTGAACGATCGCTTCGCCAGCTACATCGAGAAGGTTCGCTTCCTGGAGCAGCAGAACGCCGCGCTGACCGTGGAGATCGAGCAGCTGAGGGGCCGCGAGGGGCCGGGCCGCGTGGCCGAGTTGTACGAAGAAGAAATGAGGGAGCTGAGGAGGCAGATCGAGGCCGTTACCAACCAGCGCGCCCGAGTGGAGGTGGAGAGAGACAACCTGGCCGACGACCTGCAGAAGCTCAAGCTGAGGTAGGCCGGAGGGGGTTTCTTTGCGTCGTCGCGGCGATCCAGAAAGTGAGTCGCTAAAGACCGTGGTTGTTATTTTGGAGAGAGAGAGAAATCATGAACACGATAACACATCCAATCATAACCTGCGTTACATCGCAAAAGGGGAAAAAAAAGATACGAAACACAAGACGTGATTATAAAACTAAGAGCAAAACAAAAACAAACATTTAAACTGTAAAGGGGCGACTTAAAGTGAAGTGTTTGCATATTTGTGTGTGTGTGCGGTCTAATTGGAGCTGAATTCCTGTCACCGCAGCAGCAAGCAAAGTCGCTTTGCACACACACACACACACACACACACACACACACAGAGGTGGACCAAACATTTTAGAGAACACTGGTTGTTGTATAGAAAGTGTACTTTCCATGTGTTACGTCCTCTGTGGGGAAGGGGAACGTTGCCTCGCCCGTCACCTTTTGTGAATTCTCACACACCATAATAATAGCCTCTGCGCACACACACACACACACACACGCAAATGTGGCTGAGGATACACACTCAGCTGCGTTCAACAGATTTCCGTCTGACTCCTGCAAAACTTTGACTGGAGTTCCTGTGTGTGTGTGTGTGTGTATTTATTGAACTGGATGAATCACCAGGTGTTCACTTCTTTTCTTAAATATCAAAAAAGAATAACGCTATTCTCTCCGCTGTTCTGGTTTCAGACTGCAGGAGGAGATTCACCAGAAGGAGGAGGCTGAGAACAACCTGTCGGCCTTCAGGGCTGTGAGTCCTCAAACTCTCCTTCTCTTTCGTATCTTCTCCCGTCATGGATCCAGACCTTTCTCTCTCTCCGTCGGTCATTCTGCTTCCTCTTGTTTCTCCATTGCCTGCGTCTCCTCCCCAGGACGTGGACAACGCGACTCTGGCCAGGCTGGACCTGGAGAGACGCATCGAAAGTCTGCAAGAGGAGATCGCCTTCCTGAAGAAGATCCACGAAGAGGTTCGTCGATCGGTTCGCGAATTCTTCCGGGCGTTTCGTATTTCGGTCGACGCGGAGTGAAATGCGGAACGTATCCGAGCCTCCGCCGGCATGCAGCTCTCCAAAGGGATCTGCTATTTCACACTCAAGCGCACCAGCTGTCTTTAAGAAACCCGTTTTGCACATGAAGGCGTTTCCGTTCCCGTCTTTCCCGTCCGCAAAACCAAATCAAAAATCAAATATCAATACGTTCACGGGCAGGTTTAGAAGTCACATTTAGACGCGTGTCCAGGTGCTTCCCGTCTTTTCTGCCTCAACTTTGACCTCTCAGAAATGCCGAGCTGCCGATTGGTTGAAGGAAGCGCGTCAGCTGCCGTGTGTATTTGTGTGTGTGTGTGTGTGTGTGTGTGTGCCGAACAGATGCAAAGCTATTAATATCTTTCACCAGGAGACAGCTGAGTTCTAGGATTTGCACATTTCAGCTACAAGCTCATAAATCAACACCGCGTGTTTCTTGAAAGGAGTTGAAAATTTCACATTTCAAATTTTCTTCCCATGAACGTTTCGATGGTTGTCGTTACAACGTAAATCACCGATGGAAATACGCGCGGAGATGTTACGGTATCGATTGTTTGAAGTGAATTTCCGCATTTTTTGTTTTCTTTCTTTCTTTCCAGGAGATCCGCGAGCTGCAGAGTCAGATGCAGGACACGCAGGTGCAGATCCAGATGGACATGTCCAAACCCGACCTGACCGCCGCTCTGAGGGACATCCGCGTGCAGTACGAGTCCATCGCCGCCAAGAACATCGCAGAGGCCGAAGACTGGTACAAGTCTAAGGTCGGGCGGCACAAACACACACACACACACACACGCACACAGTGGACTGAAGATGCATTAAAAGCCTCTTTGCTCCTGCAGGTGTCGGATCTGAACCAGGCCGTGAACAAGAACAACGACGCTCTGCGTCAAGCCAAGCAGGATACCATGGAGTACAGACACCAGATCCAGTCCTACACCTGCGAGATCGACTCTCTGAAAGGAACCGTCAGTACCGACCCTCCTCCCGGAATGACTCTTTCTCGCTCCTCATCCGAAATTTTGACCGCTGACATCTTTGTTCCCCCGCAGAACGAGTCTTTGCTGCGCCAGATGAAGGACCTGGAGGATCGCATGAACCGCGAGGCCTCTGGTTACCAGGACACCATCGCAAGGCTGGAGGAGGACATCGCCAAGATGAAGGTCATTTGTTTGCTAAATGGAGCATTTTAAATGTATCCACGTGGCTTTAAAACAGGGCTAAAAAGTTGAGAATGGATTCATTTTTGGGATGATCATTGGATTTGACCGCTCGTTCGTTCGAATGAATGCAAACCGGCAACGGAAGGCCGTCATAAATGACATTTTAACAGGGTTCCTATTTAAATGTTTCCCTTACGGTGGGGATTTCAGCACTAACATGATCCAAACCCGCCCCGCTTTCCAGGACGACATGGCTCGTCACCTCAGGGAATACCAGGACCTGCTAAACGTAAAGATGGCGCTGGATATTGAAATCGCAACCTACCGCAAACTGCTGGAGGGAGAGGAGAGCAGGTCGGTTCCCCCTTTTTTTATTCGAACCGTAATATTTAATCGATCGTCATCCCAAGTTTGCGGTCGATTGTAACTTATGGGTTTCAATTCGCTTTCCAGGATCACCACCGCCATCCCCGTCCAGTCCGCGTACTCCTCGATCGGATTCAGAGGTGAGAGAAGCACAAACGGTTCTTGTAAAATATCCCCAGAGCCGGTTCATTGTCCATGTAGTTCAATGGGGGGGAAATAAAGACTAATTATAACCAATAACTTTATATGGGCGTTGCTATTTCGAGAGAATTCCCAGTGGCGTTTAGGTGCAGTGACACATCCCGGCCACTAGGGGGAGACATACCACAACCCCCTGGGCTCTTTTGGCTTTTCATGGAAGTAATAACAGAACTTGACCTGTCGGGTCAAATAAGCCATTTATCTCGTTCATAATAGGCCTAGACATTATTACCGCTCCACTCTACTAGTTCTCTTAGGAAAACCCTGAGCGATAATTAAACACGATTTATCCGGGACGCTTGCAATTAATAACGCGGCTTTGACTAAACGACATCTGGAGTAGAGTAGTGCGTTCTCTTCTCCTCGCCGTCGACGGAGCGTCGTTACGCCGAATATTTGATAAACGCGGTGCTTCCGCAGAAGCCCGAGCTCCCGTAAACGGCTGCTTGACCGTCTCTGCAGAGACCAGTCCCGAGTCGCAGCATCAGCAGCGTTCCTCGGAGGTTCACTCCAAGAAGACCGTCCTCATCAAGACCATCGAGACCCGCGATGGAGAGGTGAGGGCTCGCGCGCGCTTGCACCGACACACTCAAACACACACACACACACACACACACACACACATACATACAGAGACGCACGCACGCGACCAATCATTTTGACTTTGACTTATATTCTCATCTAGATTGATGATGAGTATTCTGAGAACCAGGGCGATGTAAGTCCCAGTAAGTCCCAAAGTCCCATCTATCTTCACCACATCTGCTCACAACAGAACGGCCGAAGCCGACTTAGAACGCCTTTGAGTTTTCAATCACTCGGCTCAAAATACTTTAATATTGATCGGTATTCAATACGTTACTTTGCTGCTATTATTTATTGATACGCTCGGCAAGATTGACATCTGCACAACAGAAGAGGTCACGGCGAGCGTTAGCGCCGCAGGGGAAACTGCAGCGGCAGAAAATAATCGTATTTGATATTTAATGCAATTTGACCGGAATTCACAGCATGTCTTATTGAGCAGATTTCATAAAATATTCTGAATGAATATTGTTAATTTAGCTGCTCTGCTACACGCACGTGATGTAAAACATAATCACGAGTGGCCTTGTTTCCACGAAACAAAGTAAAAATGCCTTTTTTTAATCATCCAAACGAAAATCTCCAAAGCGTTAGTTACAAATAAATAAACAAAATACATAAAATAGATTACGAGAGGGCCCTTCGAGGAATATAAACCAGAAATGTGATTGTTTGGTGCAAATTTAAACGCCTCCGGTATATTCATTTTACGAACGGCGGCGCGCTTTGCACAGAACGGCGATCGGGGTTTACCGCCGATGGAAAATACTCGCACACATTATCTTCAACATCCAGAAGTTCTCGACGTGCACGGCAATCCTCGCCGTTCCGCTTACGACGTCTCGCCTCTCCTTTTCCAGGTGGTGAGCGAGTCGACGCAGCACCAGCAAGACATCATGTAAACAAGAAGAAGAGGAGCAAGAAACAGATTTCTGAATAAATGAATAAATAAGATTTGGCATCTCCGTACTTCTGCAGCTCGGCGACTTACGTGCCCGTTTCTAGTCGCTGAATTCCGGCTCGTCGGTGGAAACGTTACGCACGAAAGCAATAGAAACAATACGACAGTAATGCACATTTACAAGATCTAATGCGGGCGCTTTGTTTAGCCTTGTTTGGAAATAAAGGGCATTCCATTTCTTTCTTTCTTTCCGCCATCACCTGCCCTCTCAGAACCCTTCCTGCCAAGTGATGTCTGCAAAAGTACTTCCATCCTCAGAAGACCATCTCATCAAAAGAGTTTGTTTTTGTATTTTTAACTCCATCTTTGAAAGGCCCCGGTTGAAAAGGCGCGGCCGAAGGAAGCCGCTAGCGAACGTATTCCAAGCCTGTTTGTGCGAATGTTTGACCGTAGGACTCGAGGACGGGACGGCTCGTGTTTGTTTAAAACCGATACGAGCGACGAGGGGATTTTCTTTGTGGAACATCAGCATGTCGCAGATGAGGAACGAAGCCGCGTGTGACGTTTGCGGTTGTGAGCCGGACGTACCATCGTACCAAGGCCGTCGCGCTGCTTCACTGGACCGAACAGCTCAAATAAAGACACCAGTTATCATTCCGGCTCCTTTACTTCTTGTAACGATTCTCGTATCGGCGCTCCGTGATGATGCCTTCCCCTCCGAGCGTGGGGTAATTAGAGTTATTATGAAGGGGGCGGCACTGTGGCGCGGTGGTTGGCGCTTACCAGCCAGAAGCTCCCTGGATGGCACTCCTTCCTGTGTGGAGCTGCACAGGGTTCCTCTGGGGTCTCAAGTTTCCTCCCACTGTCCAAAAACATGCATTAGTTTTGTTAAAGACCCTAAATTGTGAGTGAATGGTTGTATATCTGTGTGTGTGTGTGGGCCTGTGATTGACAGGTGACCCATCCACCGAGTGCAGGAGAAGCAGGACTGATCACGGATGACCACGTAGCAGAACAGAGCATATATACATATATTATTTTCCTCTGTGCTTCTTCACCTGGATTCCTCTTCTGAAGTGAACTCTGCTCGTTGCATTGTGATAAGAATATTGTTCCGGGAGGTTTCAGCTTGTCATCCCTTAACGTTAAAATCAAAACCGCATCTTTGGTTTTCTTCCGGCACGAGTCGGGCTCCGGAGAGGATCGACGTGGGTAACGGGTCGGGTCCAGGCGGCGGATCCGTCCGACTCGAGCTTTGCATCGCTGGGAAAGTAGATTAGCGGAATTTAAGTCTTGTGTTTGAAGTCACTGGAGTGAAAATGTCTGCAGAGATTGTGAGGAAACAAGCAAAAACAAAAAAAAAGGGGGTTGCAGCAAAAGCAGACAGCCGTCTGGGATGAACAGCGGAAAGAGGAGGAAACGAGGGAGCGAAGAATGCGCCGGAAAGGACATTCAAAGGGAAAACACTTGCTTGATGTTGTTTGTATCAGGAAACTGGAAAATTTATGATACCCGTTCAATTATGGTGACGTGTTATTGGAATATTACGGTGAATTGAAAACTCCCATTACAAAAAGTCAGGCCCAGTCAAGACGGTGCGCACATATGAGCCTTCGGATACAGTTTTCCTTTTTATTACGATTATTATTATATTATTATTACCACAGAATGTTACAGAACAGACATGACGGTCAGCCTCTCCCTTCTCCTCCTCATTAAGAGCTGCAGATGACTTTACATTTCATTGCAAACAAAGAGGGCGAAAGAAAAGACGACAGGTTGAGTTTCAAAGGAAAAGCGTAATTAAGGAAGTGTCTGTGTGTGTGTGTGTGTGTGTGTGTGTGTGACAAACTCCACGTGACAAACACAAGAGACCAGACCATTTGTAGAATCACAGAGTTTATCACATTTTAGGTCCATATTAATCCATGCTAACAATGATAATAATATTAATAATAATAATAATAACAATAATAAATGACCAGGTGATTTGTGGGAATGGAAGCGGAGAGGCAGGAAAGTGATTTTTCTCTCTTTGAACGCGATCCAGTCGTTCAAAAGGGCTTTCAGAACCCGGTCAGGTGAAAGCCAAGCGCCCGCAAAACAATCGGCTGCATAAAAGACATGTTGTCATGATGTAAAACATGGATACGGTCAGACCCTTTTACACTTTAGAAATTATTTACAGATCAGTATCTACAATACATGTGTTTCCCACATATTAAAAGAGAAATATTAAATAAAAAAAAAAAAGTTAACAAGGTGTGAAGTTGACATTTCTGAATTCAATCACTTTTCCAAATGATAAAAGGGCAATATTTTGTCTGTTTAAAATATGGGAAAAAAAAAAAAAAAAAAAAAAAAATTATAACCACTATAAGATAAACCACTAAAAGATGGCGGAACTAGCGAGAGGAAAATTAAAAACAACCACGGCTGCAGACGTTAGCGGAGGAACAGCGACACGGACGTTTAAAAAGGAGTCTTGGCGTGAGACCGGAGACTATTCGGAGCCCTTTTCACGGACAGCTCGGCTTCATCGGTGAAGAAGAGAAGGGGACGGTTATCGAAAGCGACGTCGTAAACTGTCGATCGGACGTTTCCACGGGACAACAGTGACACACCGGAACACGGACACGTTGTAAACAGATACACAAGGAGTCTTCATGCAGCAATGAGTTACAGCGACAGGACCGCGTTTCATCACACAAAAGGCCTGCTCGGTCACACACAACTCCAGCATTTTGCGGCAAAAGGTAAGAACAAATCAGAAATCGACAAAATCTCAAATAAAAAGGACACCAAAATGAATTAGAATGAGTTTTCCGGCCTGGTCAAGCCTTACTCTGTACAGTAACGCGTCGTGTCGGTGTCCCGGAAGCCGTTAAAAACTTGTTCCCGGTAACAAAAGAGACAAATAAAACCAAACCGGACGGGCTGCGTTTGGGATTTCCGCACGACGACGTCATTGTCGGGAACGCGTTTGGACTCAAAATCAAATCCCAGACGAACCAACGCGCGAACACAAGCGGGGAATGATCAGAGTCCGGTTGTAAACATTAGAGGGCGCCGTTTGCAAAGTTCATCCGCCGCGTTCCTTCATGAACCCGTGATCCTCTCCTCGTGTCGTCACCGGGGACTAACACTCACCAGGAGACGAAGGAGCTTAAAAACCGAAACCTGGGACCAAACGGTCCTTTTCTCATCACACGAGAACCCCCGTTTGAGCCCGTATTTGGTATAATCCATCCCTTGCCCCGGGGCCCATGTGTCCACTCCAACACAAAAGCACGTACTATATTAAACACGTTCACGGCCATGAATTGTCCGCCGCGAGTGCACGGACGCACGCACGGGATTCGTGACGGTCAATTTCCCGGAGAAGGCGGCGATGGAAAACTGCTACGTTTCTCGACGCCGAGGCAACACACTCATAAAGGGTCTAATTCACGCGAGAAAAACGGAGAAATCTCTTGGAGGGTGAAAAAGGAAGGGAAGAGGCGTGAATTGTGTCAACAAACAAACGCATACAGGATATTTAACACGTTCTGGGTTTGTTTATCCGTCTCAGGCCTGCGGTTAAGCGGCAGGCGATGCACGTTGGGTGAAAAAAAATTAAAAAATCAATGTTGGCAATGACAGAGGTGAGATCGTCCACGAAATGCAGAGCTTGGATTTTTGGAGTATTTTACAGTAAACGTCTTCGGTATGATAAAAAAAATGGCTTTAAATTCAAAATCGGTCCGATCCGTCGGGATCGTAATATCAAAAGTACAAGAGCTCGTTGTCAAGAAAAATGTCCAAATTAGCGTTTGATCGATCGGATTGCTACTTGGCACGCTTTGCTGTCGGCGCCGGGAATGCGCCGATCCAATATCAGCAGATCTCATCGGTCGTAAAATCCAAAGCATCAGGTTCAAAGTCAGCAGTTGGCCGTACTGAATTTTCATTTGTTGATACAATTGAAATAAAATTGGAAAAAAAAAAAAAAAAAAACGCTTCAAAATCAGAATCTGTCAGTATTCTAAATTAAATAGCTGGCATGAACCTACAAGCCGCATTAAAATCAGAAAACATGAGGGCAGCTTTGAAATCCAGCTGGGAGTCTGCGCGCTTCTAACAAATTGATTATAGTTGTAGTCAACTTCCATTTGAGTCAATACTGATCTGCATGCGAAACTGGCCGACCAGAAATGGTTTGATCCAACGGAGCCGGTCGGTATTTTGTTCACGAAAGATGTTTCTTCAAAGGGAATGTTAGACTCAGACCTGGATTTGAGGGGAAAAACGGAGAGACCCGGCGAACAGACGATTTCACGGACACCTTAACGGAGCGTCTCTTAAGAGGAGAACAATAAAGAGAAAACTCGCTCTGCCGCCTTCCGCAGAGGATGCTTTATAGAAGCATTAAAAGGAAGTGAGCCGCTCCATTAACTACCTTGAAGGCTCATTAACGGTGAAGTTAGCGCCGCTCGGTGTCGGCCAGGTGGATCCCTTTGTGCGCTTTTTTCCCGCTGTACAATGAGTGTTGATTACCCCCCCGCCCGCCCCGCTGTTTCCCGGCGTTTCCCCCCAAGAGGGACTTCGTATGGCTTAAAGCAACCAGACATCCTTCAGGTAAAATGTCCTGCGGTATCTTTTCTTTTTTAAGGGTTGAAAGTGGCGTAAAGGAAAGAGAGGGAGGGACGGCGAGGCGACGGCGCGTCCTCGTCTTTCATCCGTCTTTGACGTGGAAACAAAAAAAAAAAAAACGGGCGACGCGATGACCTCCGAGGGGGTCGGGCGGCGGAAAGCCCGCGCCTTGGTTTCCTTTCATTTCAACACGCCGGCGTCTCTGAAACCCGGCCGTCTCAGATGCGAACCGGGGGCCCGCTGGGGGCCGTGAGGGGCACTTGAGAGCCACAGTCGTAGTCCAGCTCCGCCATCCGGGAGCGGCTCATCATTCGACTGTGGGAATACGCTCGTCTGTCCGTCTGTCTGTCCCTGAAGCTGCGGATGTAACTCTGAAACAGAGGGGAAAAAAAAAAAAAGAGAGTTGACGGATTTGATATAAAACGACACGACTGGTTTCAAAGACGACCGAGCCTCCGAATATCGCTCGTCTAAATCCCTGAGCGCTTTGCGGTTTCTGTAAGAGACGGACGATTTCTGCGATGCCGTTCTTCTTCTTCTTCTTCTTCTTCTTTCGGCTTTTCCCTTCAGGTGTCGCCACAGCGAGTCCACTTTCTCCATCTAACCCTATTCTCTGGATCCTCCTCTCTCACAACAACTACCTTCATATCTTCTCTCACGACGTCCATAAATCTTCTCTTTGGTCTTCCTCCAGACCTCCTGCCTGGCAGCTCCAATTCCAGCATCCGTCTACCAATATATTCTCTCTCCCTCCTCTGTCCATGACCCAACCATCTCCGTCTGGCTTCTCTGACCTTCTCTCCAAAACATCTAACATGTGCCGTTCCTCTGATAGACTCATTCCTGATCCTCTCCATCCTGGTCACTCCCAAAGAGAACCTCAACATCTTCATCTCTGCAACCTCTCGTTCTGCCTGCTGTCTTTTGGTCATTGGAACAGTTTCTAGTCCAAACATCATCGCTGGTCTCACCACTGTCTTGTACACCTTTCCTTTTATTCTGGCCGATAGTCTTCTATCACATAGAACCCCTAACACTTTTCTCCATCCATTCCAACCTGCTTGGACCGTCTCTTCACCTCTTTTCCACACTCTCCTACGCTCTGGACTGTTGACCCTAAGTGCCTGAAATCCTCCAGCTTCTTGATCTCCACTCCCTGTAGCCTCACCGTTCCACCCGAGTTCCTCTCATTCACACACATATATTCTGTCTTGCAGCGACTAACTTTCATTCCTCTCCTTTCCAGATCACACCTCCACCTCTCTAGATGTTCCTCTACCTGTTGTCCGATTTCCGCGATGCCCGATCGACTAAATAATGTAATATCGCGTGAGAGCGAATGGATAAAACAACAACGCGGCATCATCTCCGCGCGCTTTTGTTTAAGCCTCTTTGCATCTTACCGGCGAGAGCACGTCTCCTTCGAAGCGCCTCTTGTTGTTGGCCTTGCGGTGGAAGCCCGGCTCCGTCTGAGGCAGAGGGACCTTCGGCGGCTGGGAGCTTTGAGAGGCGTGCTGGGGGTCGGACGTCCCCGGGTGGTGGTACTGCTGGTGGTGGTGGTGGTGGTGGTGGTGATGCGTGTGGTCCTTTGGCTTCTGGTTGGTCTTCTGGCTCTGCCTCTTCTTCTTCTTCTTATTCTCCTTCTCCTTTTTTAGCCTCTCCTCCCGCTGGCGGATGCGCATGAGCTGGACCCTCCTTTGCTGCCGGCTCAGAACCACTGAAGACGGGAAACGTTTATTTAATGGGAACGGTAGAATGCTGGGGACGAATTACATGACCTGAGAGGAATAATGAGATTAAAAAAAATATCTTCATGGGAGTTCCATCTTCAGGGACGGGGTCTGAGCGGGATTCTAAGAAAAAAAACAGAGACGACCCTTGACCCTTCCTTCTATAGCAGGGGTGGGCAATTATTTCGGCAAGCGGGCCACATTTTACATTTAACTTCTATATCATGTAAATTGAACAATATAAAAACTGTAATTTAAATATTTACATTTTTCGGCATTTTATTTCAACTTAATCATCGATGATCACATAAATGCACCGACATTATTTTGAATGCAATCATCCATACAAAATCAAACAAAAGGAAAAATATAGGGAGTTTCTGAATTTATCATTGATTGAAAATATTTGTTAAAAATATTCAAAGAAATTGTTTGGCCCGCGGGCCGTCGAGTGCCCAGGTCTGTTCTATAGGAAGGGTCAGAGCTGGATGAGGAGGAAAATGAGGTGGTTGTCTCAGCCCACTCACATCCTGCTTATTTTTGTTTGTTTTATTCTTGTTGTTGTCAATCTATGTTTTTGTTTATCTATTTTCACCTTTACTGTCTTTTTTTCTTCCATTTTGTCCATTCTCATGCTTGATGTTATTGTTTTTTTGCCCTGCAGTCTATTTATTTGTGCCTTGTCTAATTGTCTCTCTATTTGTATTTATATTCATATTTATTGACACTACTACTGTTACACTGCCGCGGCAAAATTATTTCCCTTAAGGGGATCAATAAAGTTTATCTTATCTTAAAAAGCGTTTCCATTACCGCCGGTGAGCTGATCTTTGTCTGACTGGATGCACGAGCGGCTCCTGACATATTGTGCGTGGGTGCGTCTTCCAGCCATTTTTCACACCGTCCGAAGCAAACGACGTGCGAAATACATCACGTCTTGCTCTTCATTAATTGCCGATGTAATTATTTGTGCAGATACATGAGAGTGTGTGTATGTGTGTGTGTGTGTGTGTGTGTGTGTGTGTGCGCAACTGTTTGCGAGGATCCTGGGTTTAATGATTTAATAATAGCGAGCGAAATGTAATTGCCCCGTTTCATCATTTTCATTACAGAGGACTGACAAGTAGACCGATTCAGTTGGTCCTGCAAGGTAATGTCACGGTCTTTGTATGTACAGTGTGTGTGTGTGTGTGTGTGTGTTTGGAGGGGTTATGTGCTCTATTGTTTCTTTGTGCAGTTAGACGGCTAACGAGGCACCATCTGCTCTCGAAATGCTTAATGATACCCCTCTTTACTTTTCCTCAGCTCACCCCCTCTTGGGCCTCTCTGGCCAAATGCCACTGTGTGTGTGCGTGTGTGTGTGTGTGTGTGACAGAATATGATCGTCTGTGTCTATCTTTTTTAAGGTCCAACCGGAGAGCATTATGTTAATGAATGTCCTCAGAGGTCCAATAAAAAGAGGGCGGTGATCGTGCTAATTCGTTCACATCTGTGCCCGCCGCGTTACTCAGGCAGCTGACACACACACACACACACACTTTCCCCCGTCGGCCGAGCGCGAGCGCGCCGCACACCCGATCCCCCCACGCTTCACGTGCACCTGTTCTCTCTTTTCTCTCCCACGTCGAGCCCTGTCGTCCCCCGTCCGTCGACGCGCCGCTAAAGACAAACCCCGACTCCGTTCCAACCCCAGGAAAAGGGGCTCTATAAGCGATACTGCGACGGCCGTCGCTGACCCGGCTCTTATTACAGAAGAGCAGGAATCGCAATAACATTCACAGAAGTTCATTTCCTGCAGCAGCGCCCCTCGTTTGTCAAAGTCACAAGTCACATATGCGGCAAAATGTAATGCAGCTCGGGCGCAAATATGACTATGGCTATCACACACACACACTGTGTGCTTTTACTGTGGTATCGAAAAGCTCTGCGACGTCGACTTTGGATGTTGTTTGGAAGTGCTTATGCACGGCGTGTTCTTGCAGTGTTTAGGAATGCGGAGCCAGCTCTCGCTGAGAAGCATTGCTGTGTCACTGTCAAAGGCCAGGGCTGCTTTGCCGATGGAAAACTATTATCCAAACTTCATCTTCATCCGAGAGATTACATAATGACTAATAAAAAGAAAGATTTTAGCTCGTGCATTTCTTTCAAGGAAAAAAGGGAAGACTAACTCCGAGTCAGTCACACTTCTGTCCACTTGGGAAGCAACACAGATTCATTTGGACTTGTTTTTAAGGACACGACATCGACGTTGTGTGTTTTTCCGCTTTCGTTTGGAGCTCGACTCCAAATCCGGACCTCCACGGGTTCATACATCGGATTTCCACCGATCATTTTGGTGTGATTTTGAAGTCGGCACATTCAACGATGTCAAAAACAAAGCATTTCCTAAGAACATTTCATTCATTCACATCTCGGACGTGTTATTTTAGTGTCCCTTTATTTTTCAGAGCAGTGTATAGAACACAGAAATGTATATTGGCACATTCTATTTCTCTATAGTCATTGAGGATCATTTTTGAATTGTCCAATCCCATGTTTGTGGAATGAAAACACACTTCTTCTCGAGTGGACAGATAAAGTTTCTTACCGCTGAGCCCCCCTGACAGCGTCTCTTGTTTAGTCCTATTGCCTGAAGCTATCTGGTCTGTTGTTGCTCAAGCGAGCGAGAGAGCGAGCGAGGAGGAGGAAACCATAATCTTTGTTGTTCTGCCTCAGCCTGGCTGCGTCTGCATGCTTCCATCATGCTGCGCTGCAATCACTGATATGTGAACAAGGATGTGTGTATGCAGTCTTACCATCTGTGTTGTGGCTGCTTTCAGAACAGATTTAGGTATATTTCCACACACACACACACACACACACACACACACACAGAATTCTCCCCGTTCTTGTAATGATAATGATTCCTGGAGCAGTTAAAATGGTTGCTAAACACATCGTGTGTTTCAGGGTAACACCGTCGCAGCTTGTTGTGACCTCATGTCGAGACAGAAAGTGTTATTGTACTTCTGTGTACCAACATGTGTGCACATTAAACGCAAAAACATTAGTGAGGAGGTCGAAGGATGCGGTTTACAGTATAACCTTAATTTTTTGCGGGGGTTACGTTCCAAAAAGAACCCGTGATAGGCAATTCTTTTTTTACAATTATTATACAATTAAATACTCTATTATACATTGCTGCTGTCGTCCTTACATTTTTTTCTTCCTTCTTTATGGAACGAACGGAAGATTCATTCATTCCGTAATGCCGACCGACAGCCGCATAGCTTTTAGCTTCCCTTAGCATGTCCAGAAGTTCAACTTTATCTGCGATAGATAGTATCTTCCGCTGCCTTTTGAGCGTTTTGTCAACATTATGGGCTTTAGAGAAACTCGAAATTGCGAGAGAATTTGCACGTACGTCATGTAAATTTGTCAAGCTGTTTTACGTACGTGTACATATTAAACTGCAACGTTATTGACGCACAGGTAGAGAAGAAGCGGAGTGACTTTTTAGCCAATCAGAATGCAGAACACAATGCACCATGCAAATCCGTGAAGTAGCGAAACCGTGAAAAGTAAACCGCGTTATAGCGAGGGATCATTGTATTGCATATACACTGCTCTGGAAAAATAAGGGGAACACTAAAATAACACATCCTAGATGTGAATGAATGAAATATTCTTAGGAAACACTTTGTTCTACACATAGTCGAATGTGCCGACAACAAAATCACAGCAAAATGATCAATGGAAATGAAATGTATGAACCCGTGGAGGTCTGGATTTGGAGTCACACTCCGAATGAAAGTGGAAAAACACAAAAAACGTTGACGTTTTGTCCTTAAAACAAGTTCGAATGAATCTGCGTTGCTTCCTAAATGGACAGAAGTGTGATTGGCTGGGAGTTACATTGTGTTGTTGAAGTGTTCCCTTGATTTTTATTTAGCAGCATCTATTTTCATGCACGGTTATAAAAGACCTCAATTCCAGCGGTGGCATCTGAGGTAAATATTGTTTTTTTTTCCTGCGGGCAGCTTTGTTTCAGCGTTATGCCGGAAGCATATTTTATTGTGATTCGAAATTCAATTTCATCTCCATCCACAGGAGTATGTGTGCTTTTTTTGGGGGGGGGGGACCAAATCCCCTTTATTTCATTACGTGCGTTATTGGAATAACCCTAAGAGATCGGCATCAAAGCGTCGCGTTTCCCACACTGGCGGAAGTTGAACACAAGGGCGCAGTTCAGCGTGAGGTTAATCTATTTGTACAGCCTTCGCTGTATTCGTGTCTCCCCACCAAAGCAAAGATAAAAGAAAAAGGAAAATAAATGTGATGTGTGTGTGTGTGTGTGTGTGTGTGACACCTGAGCTCCAAGCTGTGTCTCATAAACGCCGTAACTCACCCTCTGTGTGAGAAAATCCCTCGGCGGTGACTTTCCACTGTATCAGCACTCCGAGCAGGGCGAGCACCGGCCAAACCCCCAGGATCACCCAGGTGAACCAGCACACCGGCTTCTTCGGCGCCACCTGTGCGGAGGAGTTCCCGTTAAAATTAAACACAAAATCGGAGAATCGCGTCTCAAGTACGAGCCTGGGCGGCGATCGGGAGCGCGAATATGTCACGGTGCCTCAAACCATAACAGATTATAATTCTGATGTTTAATGAGAACCATGGAGACGTGATGGATTAATGACGTGCACGCTGGTAAAAGCTTGGCGGCGCCTCCGTCGGAGACCCTCGCGCCCACGCAGCAACTGGCAGAAACGCGCTTCTCTCCCTTTTTTTCTTCCGCTGACGAGTCCGGAGACCCGTGAAAGGGGCATTTTATTCAAACACTTAATCAGGGATGGATTTCCATTCATCGGCGCAGCGCCGCGGGGGAGGAGGCAGAACAGGACGACATTTATACAAGGGATCCGAGCACAGGGCCAGTTTTGTTTTAGAAAACTTGGAGAAAAGAAGATTTTCACACACCGACACACAGTTTTCATTTATGAATGCGGTCGGCTGGAAGCTTCCGAGGGCGTCTTGTTAGCCTTAAAAAGCGCCGGGCTGCTAAAGATTGACTGAGCCGCGGCAAAGTTACGTATAAATAACATTACAACAGAATTTACTTTAATCGCCGGAAACGACGCTCGCTTGATCTCGTCCGGTACTTTTCGCAATCCGATTGACGAACGAAAACATTTCCGGAAGGACGCTTTTATTTTTCCCTTCACTCCGAATGCGTGAACGCAGACTAAAGTAGATAAATTGGGCTTCTTGGGGGCGGGGGGGGCGGGGGGGGAGGATGGAAAAGAATAAAAGCCACCGCTTGTTTCTGAGTTTGCAGGTAAGCGGGGCGTCTCAGCCCATTTCCACAGCCAAATGAATGAGAAAAAAAAATGCGTCTGACTGCACAGTGAGTCATGGAATGGTAATTTGTGTTCTCTCCTGTGCGGCCTGCCGGCGGACGATAATTCTCCCTCCGACCGAGACTCGCTCTGCTCGCTTTTTGGTCGTATATTAGCGCGTCGCAGACGGCTCTGGAAACCGGGGTTCGGGGCAGCATGTCGACGAAGTGTCTCCATGTCAATGTTTATTTTAGACCTTCATTTGCCACGTGTCTAATTCGCTGGCGAACCCCAGAGCCGTCACCCTGCTGTCGCCCAGCTTTACTTTCACGTCTTGAAGGCAAAACAGGATCCTCATCACCGTTTCTTCTTTTCAGAATTGACACATTTCTTCCCGCCACCCCAATCTCTAGGAGGTTAGATCGATCCCTCTATCCGCTGAACACATCCTTTCTGTTTTCTGGTATTTTAACTGTATTTTCTTTTTGTACCCGCTGACATTTTCTGTTTTTTTTTTTTCCTGTTGGAACAGAGATGGTAAAAGCAAACACATATCGGGCCGGAATCCAAATGCAGCCTGGCTACATTTCATAAATATACATCTACGCACGATCTGGACACTTGCTCCGGAGTTTGCTTCGTGAATGTAATGTCTGATTAAATTAAGTTGTTGTTGTTCAGAGGATGATTTAATACTAAATCTAATCTGCGATTTAACAGCTCCCAAACAATAGCGGCGGTTAGATTTTTCCAGACGTAGCAACAATCTTTTTTCTTCGTACGCCACGGCGTGCCCGGAGTCGACTTTTTGGCCGACATATAGAGTCGTACAACCGTCCGCACCATTTCTCCTGGACTGTTTCGCCCACCTACCCGCAGTCTCTCGTAGACATAATGCACCAGGGCGAACAGCTCGATGAAGTAATCCACGGTGACGGTGATGATCGCCGAGCCGAAAGTGGCGGTGGAGAAAGTGACGAAGCAACGCTGCCACTGGAGAGTCAGGACGGCAAACAGCGTCCCGGAGCCGAGGAGAACGCCGAGGGGAACCCACACTGTTCTGGGATGGTAAAACTCCTCCATCACCTCAGAAGGAGAGAGAGAGATAAGGATTCAGGATTTAGAACAGGGGTCTCAGACTGTTAATATGTTGTGGTTTGAAATCCTGAAATCAAATCTTTGTTTTTTGTTTTTTTTCTCATATGCATCTGGGGGTTTGATACAGTGGGGTTTCAAAAAAAAAAAAAAAAAAAAGAAACAGGCAAGGAGAAAATGGAAAAAGCCACTTTGCAATATATTTTTTTGCTTCAAAATTTGAAAACATTTTTTTTTTTTAAGAAACAAAAGGTCAAGTGACATTATTAAAACAATATTTTCTTTTATCTATAAAAAACACAAAAACCATAGCAAAAAAAAAAACCAGGCAAAATTGAAAAGATTTAATAACCAGAATAGCCACCATTAGTCTTGTAAACATTGCACCTCCTCTTATACAAGCTACCAACCAATTTTCTAAAATTCTAATAACAATTTTTTTTTCTCTTAAGATTTTCTTCAATGATTTTCTCTTGTAACTCAACAATATTTTTAGGGTGTAATTTAACAATTCTTTTTTAATATTCATTTTTAATATGAATTTGTCATGTATTTTTTTCAGAGGTACAGTTAATTATATATAAAGATCTTTATAATTTACCCGTTTACCTCCTTTACTCTAAAACATAGAAAATATTTGGACTTAGAGTTACTTGATGATGTTGATGATTTTACTTCTCCGGCCCCGTTGACAGGATGATTTGTTTGTTGTGGCTGTGTGGCCCGGAGAAACATCTGCTGTATCGAATGATTTTAACTTCATTCAGGACAAAGGATAAACTGCAGGTTTGTGTCATTTGCAACCACTTCCACCTAATGCGCTCGTAGAAAACAACATGTGCTATGATGGCGTGGAAACACCGGGGCAGAGAAAGCAGACGAGCGATGAAGGTGACCTTTCACTGAAGACTTTATTGATTCTCTAGATTCCGGCGAGTTTTTCTTTGTCTTGAGGAAAAACGGGGCATTTTTCTCGGACTCTCCAATGTTCGCAACTCAAGTGGTTTTGGTGAAACTGACGTCAGGTTTTTTGTGATGTTTACTTGGCAATGAAGAGATAAATGCCTCTTTGAAAATATCTTTAAAATGTGTGTTTAATATAAATATATCCTTCAGTGGGAAACAAAATGTCATGCAAAATGCATTAACTTGAAATATAGGAGCAGTGAATTTCTATGAGATAGTCTAATCTCCTTTTGTCTCTGTTTGGTTACCGTGGTAATTGGGGATAAAACCGGATTTAGAAAATAACATCGACACACAGTTTATAACCCTCATATTTTCCCGACACCTCTTCATTTCGGGAGAACGGGTCGTGTGGTCGATTTCTATACGAAGTCTCTATTTGAGAGCCAAACTTACTTGAAATAAACAGATCCGTTCAATCACATGTTTGTTTCAACTGGTTACAGAAGAGCGCTGAGAAATCAACCGTGGATTTGGTTACTTGGCAACAGTATTGCCAGCGTTGGACTGTGGAAAATGTCGAACAACATTGATGCTTCTCGTCCCACGGTGCTTTTTAGTAGTTTTACAGAAAATGGCAGATTTTACACGAGCGCCGTTTCCTCACCACCAGCGAAGCGACTCCGACCAGCAGGCCCAGCAACAAGCCGACCATGAACAGCCCAACGCTCCGAACCAACATGGTCACCAGGCCGCACAAGGTCCCGATCCCGAGGCCGATGCCGACCGACGCCTCGATGCTCAGCTGCGTGTCCATCACCCGCTCCTTGTAGCACAGCATGAAAATCACCACCGAGCCAAACATGAGGCCTGTGAGGAACAACACCGCCTTGAAGCACCTGTAGCCTGCAGGACAGACATGGGAGGGAAAGAAAAATAAACGTTTCAGTCGAAGCCGAACAGACGCGGATCTTCGGTTGGCGCGAAGAGGCGAGCGTTTCACGGTTGCCGCCTAACTCACCTCGAACCGAGGCTCAAAGCGTCCCGTATGCAGCGCGACGCCAACTTTCTTGGGATTTCACAAAGTGCTCCAAGACGGTTCAACATGGTTTAAGAGGAAAACGTAATTGCTTGGCTTTATCATGTATTTTACTTTTATTTTCCACAAAATACATCTGAAATACATCAAATGCGCCCAAAGGCCGGATTGATAGTCGAGTTTGTTCAACAGAATCGAAGCTGTCTGAGTGACCATTATAAACATTGTGTTTGTACAACTTCTAAATCCTCATAGCAGTTTAATTCCACTTCTCTGGGTCAGCTGATTAGGAAATAAATTGCTTTCTGGTTCTGGGAGGGCGTCTCGAACAAACGAGTGTTTCTGTTGCAGGGACGCAGAATTGAAATGATGGTGTCTTGATGAAAAAGCCAAACGGCCGCGGGAAAACGGTTGGTAGTCGTTCGATTGGTTTCCTCACCGGGGGGGGAAAATGATAAACCGCATCCCAGAACCTTTATAAGCTTCAAAATATGATAGAAATCACATCACAAAAGGTCACGCACATTAATTAGTCCGCCGGCAGGCTGAACGCAGCAGCTGCTGTCCTTCCAGTTCCTTTTTCCTCTCTCGTCGAACGGCCCCTCCTCTCCTTCTTGGCGAGACCCTATTTTCTTCCCGACGCCGTGTTTAATATCTAATATGACTTATTGCCATAAAAAGCCAGTCGCGGAATCAAAAGGCCTCTCGTTAGCATTTGTTTTAGCCTCCTTCTCGGTTTGTTGACGTTTGTGATCCCCTCTATTTTCCGTCTGTACCCCCTCGCCTTCTGACTGGACTCGTTTCTCCAGGGAATTTACATCACATTGTTATCTTTGTGTAATCAGGCGTTGCGCAGCTGAGTCAAACAATACTCTCCTCCAAACTGTCGGCCCGGCCCCTCCCCCGTGACCATACCTCACACACTCCGCTGCTTTTTACCTTCCCTCGGAAAATCTACTCCCGTGTTTTTGCTCAATACACCCGCTTTTAGTTGAGGCCGAGACACGGCCAGTTCCTCACCGGGGACACGGTGTCTGTTAGCAGGCTGACAAATTACAAACTCCACCGTGTTCTGGGGGGATGGACTGAGAAATGCTCCAGATCTACAACATGGAGCCATTTAAACCTGTCCTTCGAAGATAGGCTTCTTTCAACACACACACACACACACTCACACGCACACACACACACACACACACACACACACATACACACACACATATATATATATATACATACACACATACATGTATATGTATATACACACACACACACACATAGATATATATATATATATATATATATGTGTATGTTTGTGTGTGTGCGTGCGTGTATGTGTATGTATATTGATATATATACATATATCTATGTGTGTGTGTATATACCCACACACAAATCCCCCCCACACACACATACAGAAATGCACACAAACACATACATATATAGAGACATATGTATACAAACATATATATACACATCTATATATATATATATATATATATATATATATATATATATATATTCACACACACATACACATATTACATATATATATATACCTATATATACACACATCTATATATGTATAGGTATATATACCTATACCTATAGCCTATATATATATAATATATATATAGGTATATGTATATAGCCCCACACACACATATAAATAATCCTTGCTCAACCAATAGGGTGGCCAGAATAGTTAGAGGCTATTATCATTTGACTTTTACAGGTGGGGAAAGTCGTACCACCTCACGTATGTGTTTTGTATTTCGTATCCCTACAAAAGCACCACTGGTGGTGCTGAAGTTCTTCAGCGTCTCCTCCGGGTCCAGAGCAACCCAGGGATTCCTGGAACTTAACCAGCCTTCCTTCTTGTTTGGTGGGAAGCCATCATGAATTCCTTCCAAAGCTCCTCCATATCCTAGCATCCATCAGTGAATAGGCCGATGAAATATATGCGTGTGTGTGCGTCCTCTCCTCCTAAACCAATCCTTTTCTTGCATATTGTGCACTCCTCCTTTCTCCTCTTAAACTCCCGCATTGTCCTAGCGCTTCCCTCATTTGCTTTTCTTCTTAGCACTCTTTTGTTCCTCGCCGCCATCCTTATTTATCCTCCAGCCATCAAACCCTCCATCCCATCTGTTCATGTCAGCTTATGCAGCTCTCATCTCTATCCTCTCCTCATTTCCCTCCATCCATCACGTTATTACAACGCCGTTTATTATTTCTTTGGAATTCTTGGACCAAATGAAGCCTCTGTGGTGGCAAAAGGGGCCAAAAGCAATTTTCTTTTTGACATAACAGTACATATTCGTGGCAAAATACAGGACATTAATTGGGATTAATTATGTAGCATTCCCTTATTCGATGGGATTGTTTAAGTATTTCCATCCATAGCGATAAAGTATTTAGAGCAGATTTTTATATCATACGTTTTTGCTGCATGAATTGTTACTATCATATTACAAAACTACATTTAATAGCTGTCGTGTGCCTGGATAAAAAAAAAAAAAAAAAGAAAACATTGATGCTTTGTTACCAATCAGAATTCATCTGATTTCAATGTTTGACACAAGAAAAAGGCAAGTTTGTTTGACGAATGAATCGTTAAAATCTCATTTACGTTCCTACTTCCCTTCCATCACCATGCAGCTGCTGAAGTGTTTTGACGTGATGATTCCCGAAGGCGCTTCGAAGTTTTCATCAGCTGAATAAATCTGTAGCGCCTCCCGTAATCCCCGATCTTATAGCACGGAATTGGCGATTTTTCCGACGCGGACTTGGATATTTTGTTTCTGAACGTGAGCCCCTGGATATAGTCAGGTGTTGACCGGCGACGCTTCGCTAGCTTGTGTTAGCAATGCTAAGCGCACAAGTTCAAAGTTAGCATTAGCGACCCGCGTGCTAGCTCCAATATATATAGCGTCACGGGTACTGACGGAGGTCGGAGGTGCTCGTGTGAAACCACTTTCTGAATTAATTGCAAAGAAAAGCGTGTTCGTTTAAACTTCCATCTAGAATTTCTTCTTTTTTAATGTTGTTGCTGTCGCGTAATGTGTCCCCCTGGAACGAGCTCCCGGAGAAAGGTCTGCGGTTCAAAACAAGTTGTGATCCAAATGCATTACTTTTCTTTAATTCATCAAAATGAATGCTTTAAAGGTCCCGTTTCTAGCTAATCGTGATGTTAACTTCCATTCCAAAATGTCTACATTTTAAGCTCCATCGGATCGGAAGACGAAACTCACTCTCTCTGATTAGATTATTTGAAAAGCTATTGTAAGTGAAACAGCCGGGCGTGAAACTTCCTCCCTAATTGTTTAGTGATTCCTTTCCGTGTTCCAAGTGCATTGGATCCAAGCTTTTTCACTCATTATGCATCGAAGGCGGCCACCGTGTCAAAAAAATAAATCTAAAACTTAGGGACTTAGTGTCTTATTGGACACATGCACTGGGAATTCATACATTCTAATCAGAGCCGGCCCATTTATTATTTAAAGTAATTTAGAGTAAAAAACACCTTCCTCTCTCCAGCTTCCAGTGCTGCTGCATGGTTCAGTCTCGAGCAGCAGACCTGAGCATTTTACGGCCCGTCAAACTATTTTCATTGAAGTATTTTCAACCAATATTGAATTTAGAAACTCCTTATTTTGTTCCTTTTGTTTTGTTAATGGCGGGACATTTAAATATATACAAATATATATACACACATATACTACATATATATGTATACACATATATATATATGTACACATACACACACGCATATATATATATATACACACACTCACACGTATATTTATATATATATATATACATACATACATACATACATATATATATACACATCTACATCTACATATATATGTAGACATATCTACACATATATACATATTTCTTCCCTCAGCCGCAGGGAATCTTCAATCTTTGTAGTTACTGCTAACAGTTAAGACAATTCATATTTCATTATATTTCTTATTCATGACTGTTATGTTGTTTACTTGAAACTCTGGCACAACAATTTCCTTCGGGATTAATAAAGTTGTTCTCATCTCATTTCTCATCTCATCATATACACACACACACACACATATATATATATATATACATATATATATATACACACACACACACACACATACACATATATATATGTAATTTTGAAGTTGAAATAAATGCCAAAAAATAATAATTTAATTGCAATTTTCATTTTGTTCAATTTTCATGATACCTAGTTGACCCGTGCAGAAAAATGAAATAAGAAATGTGTCCCGTCAGCCAAAATAATTGGCCACCCCAGATGTAGAGTGTTTAAAGAGAGATCACTAGATCGCAGGAGATCACATTGCAGGCGGTTCCTTGACCCGCCTGACGGTGTTTCTGCCAGGCTTCTGTCGACCGCGGAAACGTAACAAGCGAACAGGGGATTGGAGGCTACCATTACAACACAACAGCCAGCAGGAGCGGCCATGGTGCTCTCAACTGATGGTAATTAACACTTTTCAGGTGGCAGTGACAGCCACGCGCCTCCTCGCTATATTATTAACCTCATATCTACAAACCGGCTTGAAACGTACAATAACAGAACATCGAATAACACGTTTGCGCCACCCAACGCTGACGTCCGTGAGCTTCTGCTTCTTTACTTACCGAAGAAGCAGTAGATTATTCCGAAGAGGCAGCTCATGGAGCAGACCACGGAGGGCACGATCTCGTATCTCCTCTCGATCTCCTGGTCGCAACTCAGCCCCATCTCAGCCAAATCCAGCAGCTGGCTTGTGGAGGCCATGTTTGCAGGGGTGAGCTGGCTGCCACTTCAGGGGAGAGACAAGGTCTTGGGCGGGGAGGCGGTGCTGTGAATCACCGGCCCTCACCCATTAAGTTGTGAGTATCTGCGAAAAGGTGCTGGAGAAAGAAAGAAAGAAAGATGATGGAAGGAGATGGGTGAAGGGAAAAAGAGTGGGGGGAAAAAATGAGAGGGAGGAGAGAATCGTTATTGATTTCACATTTTAAGTGCTCGGCAGTGAGTGCTGACGGTGCAGCAAGAGTTCTGTGTAATTTTGACGGCAGAAAAATCTCCCACGCCACGAAAAGGCCAAATAAAAAAATAATTAAAAAAAAAACAATTAAAGACAGAAATATAATAGCAATCAACAACCGGGGTGTAAAAGTTAAGAAATTGAAAAGAAAAAAAAAAAAGTTATGAAAAAAAAACTGAAATTTGGAAATATTCAAAACAGCAGCAGAAAATCGTCAGGGTACATAATGGTTGCCATGGAGAGACCAACTGGAATTGCATATATTTGCATGCTGTTTGGAATCTGTGGAGAAGCAAAGCTGTTCGTGAGCTTCGGACTTCAGCCTCAAAAGATAACGTCGCTTCGATTTAAAGGAGATAATTGATCCGACGCCTGCAGAGATAACTTCTATGGACATCTGGGATCTTCTATTCTCCAAATACAATTTTTAGAATTGCCCTTATTAGCAACCATCATCAAATTTCCTCTCTGCTAAGCGCATTATAGCCTTAGAAATATTTATCGACAGGTTAAAAATACAACCGGACAATTAGTGTCCACTTATATATACATGTGGCGGAAGACTAGAAAAGCTTTATGGTCATGGCAAAGTGCAATACAACATCAGAAAGGTGCTTCTCCAGTCTTGGTTTCTAAATAGACATGATTGAAATGCACAGCCAATGCATCAAGTGCTAAAGGCACAGTTGAAGAATTGTCCAGAGTCAAATGTTTTCCCGGAATATTGCACGTTGTATATACACCGCGTGTATACATACATCACCTCGATGCCCGACTACGTCGAGATGAAAAAGAGAGCTTTTGAATATCACGGTGCTCATTTTCCTCGGCATCAGCCGCGCCCGGTGGTAATGGCCGAGTTACAATTCGGGAACATGACTCCCGCCCCTGCCTCTCCCGGTCACAGTCGACACAGTTAATGCATGTAAATCAAGCGCCCTCTGGAGCAGCAGCCGTGTCCTCCTGGCTCCTCGTCCCCGGTGACGGGCAGACACTACATGTTTGTGCAGAAGGGAAGCTTTCTTCTGGTTTGGAAGGGCTGAACTTTAGGATCAACCTCAGTAAATGCATCCATGTGCATCCACACACACACACAGGTTGCTTCTGGCACATTTGTCATTTCTTACCGATCATAGAATTCCTGAACCACAGCATTAGAAATCCTTTCACCACCAGAGCCTCTGAGTTGAGATGCAAAGCGTTTTCTTTATTGTTATATTCGCTACTATGCTCGAGAAATAACAGACCTTGACTTTTTGAGGCCTTTGTCTGATCAAAATGTGCCTGAGGTGTTCCACTAGCTGCTTTCACTTTCGCCATAAGTTCACAAAAGTGATGAAACTCGGCCGGCCTTCCTTCTGTGAAATCACGCACTCTGAGGTTTTACAGAGTTCGACTCTTTGCTTCTCCAGGAAACCCCCAAATTCCATTTGAGACACAAATGAAGACCAAATACGATAAAAATTCCTTCAAGTGCAAGGATTAAAAACTATTGCGAGTCGTTCACAGCCGTTCTGATGACGCCTACGACTGCGAGGAGCCCCGACGGAGTGCGTTTCCCCGACGTGGGTTCATCGACGAGACGTTTAAGATAAAGCATCTTGAACAAAAAAAAAAAAAAAAAAAACAACTCTTACTTCACTTAGGATAACCATGTGTGACGTGTTTTACAGACCAGAACGAAGGAGCTAAAATGTTGCACTTGCAGCAAGCTGTAGATTAAAACTGTATTGATATATCATTAGCTTTAATTGGAATCGACTTTGCGGAGTTGAAAAGGCGTCCATTACATGATCCTAACTACAGGTCTTTCCCCGAAGCGTATCGGCCGCCGTCCAAACCTCCGGGATACAGATCATACCCTTCATGTTCGGCTTTTCTATTGGAAATACGTTCACTAAATCTGCGTTTCTCTAGCAGGAAGCTACACCTGTTGTGTCGAAGCACTGATGAGCCGCTTCTTACGCTGTTGCGCGATTCAACAGGAGAAGTCGGAAACCGTGACTGTGCACACATTAGAAGGTGTTAATGTTTGCCAGGAAATTAAATCTCACCCCACCTTCATTTTCACTCTCTGATAAAATGATTTATGATATAGCTATTATTACAGGATTCATCCGTATCATGTTCTCATCATAATGATTTTTACTGTACAAGGTTACCGCGCTGACTTTGAGATGGAACCTTATTTGTTTGATTGAATTATTGATAGAAACAAACACCATCTCCTTACATCTTATCGGGAAATTCTTATTTGGATTATGACGATATAATGAAAAATGTCAATTTTTCATTAAACCCAGAACTGGTTGATAGCCTTTTATTTCCTCCTCATTGAGCTAACAGCTAAATCTGTCATACCTTCGTGTGTTTTTGACACACTCTTGTGTAATTGTTTTTCTGGTTTTCAAAATCTCTGGCTGCAAAACCTGTCACAAAAAAAAAAAAATAAAAAAAATAAATTCTTACAACCCGCTTTGTGTTCCTTAAATAAAGGGTGCTCAAGAAAATAAGAAAAAAAAAACACCACACAGGCTTAACAAAGGCTCTCAATTACACAAACAATACTACTCAACATCCCATTGCATTCAAGTATGATGATATAATTAAAAAAGAACAGGTTCCTCCAGCCACTGCATCTCTATTAAAATGAGTCCTCCAGGGGTGCCGGCACAAAATTTGCAAACACTTTGAAATCCCCGGCCAAATTCTCTTTTCAGACCCCCCTCAGGTGGGCGCCCTGTTGTTACAAATATGGAATCAAAAGCTTTAAAGTGGAATAAGATGAAATATATTAACGGCGTGGTGGAAGCCGGCCTCCCTGTGGGAGATGTCAAGAGCCCATGACTCAGAGCTAAAGGGAAGCTGATTAGCATTAATACAGGGCGGTTAAAGCCAGCAGTCTTCTTATGCCGCCGATGTGATAACGCACATTGATTGATGCTAAACTCCACAAGGAGAAACTAACCGAGAAAATACACAACGTAACAAGCGATTTAATTATGAAAACACGTCTTTCCTTTTCTGCAAATCCACGTCGCACAGTGAGTCAAAAAAAAAAACAAAACTAAAAAGCAAGTCTTAAGCGGGAAGATGACTGCACACAGGAGTTCAGCGACTCTGCAGACGCCCTGCACTCAAACAAAGATTCATCAGAGGTTCCCACACTGGAACAGATGCGGTGAGGAGGTGCGGAGATGATTTAACCCCTATCCGCTGAGGAGGTCTTTCTCTTGAGAGCGAAAAAAAAAGCCACTCTGAGTCAGGATGAACCTGAAAGGCTTCTGCAGACACCCAGGATGTTCACCTCCCGCAGGAACGTGGAAGAAATCCACAAGACACGGCAGCGCGTTCCTTAATCCAGCGTATAAATACTGTATTAGAGTAGATTTGTATATCGATTATTCACAGGAATGCAAAGTAATCCACACCTCACAGCTTTAATTACTTCCTGTGTAAAGGGTTTGGTGGATCAAAACAATAAGGCTTGTACTGTTTGTTTATCATTTTTTGAGGATATTTATTTGTTCTGACCATTACAAATTGGATTATATTTGTATATGAAAATATTCTATTATATATATATTTTTAATACATGGATATAGATTTGGTTTTAGCCGTCTACCATCTGTCGTGCACTTCTTGTTCAGGTGCAAAATTTAGTCCAGTACATTAAGTTTATGAGTAAAAAGAAAAATAAACAAGCATTTTCTGCTCCTTTGGGGAAAAATAACATTTTATTTAAGCACCGTTCTCGGGATTCAAGATACCATACAGACATAAATATACACAAAATACAGATTTAAAAGAAACAGAGAACAATAGAAACAATAAAAGTGGAGAAAAAAAAAAAATGAAATGTGGAATGTGAGGTTTCTAAGCCGACATGTGTGTGAACAGAGATGTTGTGCATGTATTTATGGAAAAGGGTCACGATTGCATTCATCCCTTCACACACCAACGGCACGCAAGGCGCTGACCAGACCGTCGGAAGCATCTCGAGGACAAAGGGAGAACCGAGAATCAAACCTCCAACCCCGGGACAGTTTAAACAGAATCCCCTTTAAATCCAGTTTTGTTAGCATTGCGCTACATGTCAAAATAAGTATTCAAAAGAACGCCGCCGGGAAATAAATGGCGGGCAAAGCATCCGTCGCGCTCTGGTCTCGAGCGCGGCACCGCTTATTTTCACGACGGCTTCATCAAATAGATTATAGCAGCCATCCTCGGTTAACACACCGTGACTCTTCCTGCTGAATGCCAATTTTAAATGCGTGAAGGTTCTCTCCTTCCCCCCCCCTTTATTTTTTTCTCTTTGCCAATTTACATCGTGCTGACCTGAGACCGTCCACGCACACGCACAAACAGAGATTACATGATTAGAAAATAGCCCACCCATAAGGTCAGAGCAAGGAAGATGAAAAAGCAGCGTATTATGCAACGATGTCACATCCTGTCTGTTGCCATAACAACCAGCACCAGGGAAAAAAAAAGGATCCTGCGAATGGCAAGGGAGGCTTGTCTCTAAGGGAATGTACATATTAAGAGCCAATCCGTGATGGTTTCTCCGGGGCAGCAAATGCTCCTGACCTCTGATCCGTCTCCGCTATGCCATAACATGCCAGGGGAAACACACACACACACACACACACACACACACACACACACACACCTCTCTTTGCATTACAATGACTCAACAATGGCCTAAAATAGACAGATTCGCGTGGAGATTTTGTTTAATGTGGCCGATTTTGATCAAGAAGGCTTGCTTATCGCAGTGATAGTTTTGGGTCAAGATTAATAACGCCAAGAAATGCCAATTTCCGACTCACGTCTGTGGTTTCTGAAGAGATAACAGCTCGGTGATATCTGAAATCAGAAACCAACTCTCTCTCCTCGCTGAGGTTTTCTTTGTCCACCTAAAAAGCGCCGCAGCCTTCGAAGCACCACGTTGCATCAGGTATCATCCATTGGATTTTTTATTTGTCAATAACTTTTGGCCCGTCCGTCCAATCGGAGAGGAGAAACGGGAAAAAAGACCGACCGCCGCATCCTTAATGTACGAGTGCTGCAGCAGAGGCCGTTGACCTGCGTATTTGGTAGCTGCGAATGTTGGCGGATGACATTGTGATCTGTAGTGAGAGCAGACAACAGGTAGAGGAACATCTAGAGAGGTGGAGGTATGATCTGGAAAGGAGAGGAATGAAGGG
The DNA here is from genome assembly GCF_037954325.1 of Fistularia commersonii. Lineage (NCBI taxonomy): Eukaryota > Metazoa > Chordata > Actinopteri > Syngnathiformes > Fistulariidae > Fistularia > Fistularia commersonii. The sequence continues at coordinate 21,041,271 of NC_141287.1, read as the reverse complement.
TAATTGCAGCAAGACAGAATATATGTGTGTGAATGAGAGGAACTCGGGTGGAACGGTGAGGCTACAGGGAGTGGAGATCAAGAAGCTGGAGGATTTCAGGTTCTTAGGGTCAACAGTCCAGAGCGTAGGAGAGTGTGGAAAAGAGGTGAAGAGACGGTCCAAGCAGGTTGGAATGGGTGGAGAAAAGTGTCAGGGGTACCAAGAGATAGAAGAACATCAGCCAGAAGGAAAGGAAAGGTGTACAAGACAGTGGTGAGACCAGCGATGATGTTTGGACTAGAAACTGTTCCAATGACCAAAAGACAGCAGGCAGAACTAGAGGTTGCAGAGATGAAGATGTCGAGGTTCTCTTTGGGAGTGACCAGGATGGAGAGGATCAGGAATGAGTCCATCAGAGGAACAGCACATGTTAGATGTTTTGGAGAGAAGGTCAGAGAAGCCAGACGGAGATGGTTGGGTCATGGACAGAGGAGGGATGGTGAATATATTGGTAGACGGATGCTGGAATTGGAGCTGCCAGGCAAGAGGTCTGGAGGAAGACCAAAGAGAAGATTTATGGACGTCGTGAGAGAAGATATGAAGGTAGTTGGTGGAGAAAGTGGACTCGCTGTGGCGACACCTGAAGGGAAAAGCCGAAAGAAGATTTGGTAGCTGCGAACCTGGATGCAGCAGATTGAGGGCTGCAGTCCGGAGAACTGTGTGACGGAGGCGTGGCTTTCAGTCACTTGAATACTTGGGAAATCCGGGCGACACGACGAGGTCCCGGAAACCAAAATCGTGAGGCTGCTGTGTCTCTGTGTATGCAGAAGCCTCCCCTGCATTATAATTAATGACTCTACGGATCCATAACGCCAGTTGGAACAGCGTTGAGCTGCTCAGACCCAATTATGTTTTATTTCCCCTTTCACGGAGCCGAGTCTGCGTCTGAACAAATTTCACAGACTTAATGGACACAATGGGCCCGGAGGAGATAATCATTGACTTTCATGAAACTTGTGTCGGATAAGAAGCGCTGATTACTGATCTTAAAATAAATCATTTGCACTTGAAGAGCAAAATGTGGAGCAGACTCTCCGATGCGACGCGAGCCCATTTCCGTACGTGTCAGATGCCGACTTTCTGGAGCAGCCGAGACCATCGCGGGATTATAGAACTGCGCTCAACCTCAAAACATGTGGGGCGGGGAGACATCGCAACTTGAATTCATATCGTCGCTGCTGGGGGAAAAAAAAAAAAAAAAGGTTGCTCCTCGGTGCAAAAATTCGTTTCCCTTTCCAGCCCCGGCTGAAATTAAAAAAAATTCCCATTACGGTGGTGTGCCGTGCTTGAGCTGTGATAAAGCGAGCGCTGAAATAATAAGCGTGCACGATGGCGTTACCTCGCTGCGTTGTTTCTCTGAATTTACCTCAGATAATGAAATACGCGGAGACAGATTTCCTCTCTTTTCCGCTGCGTGCTACTGCACCCTGACTTTCCCTCCGCTGATCAACAGACACCAGTAAATCACAGAACGTCCCGTCTGTTGCAAATCACAGCTGATGATAAGCTCAGCCGCATCCTCGCCTGCATGCTTGTGTCAGGCCAATAACAGCGGGTTACATATCAAAATCCCTGACAGTTTAATAACCTGGCTGTGTTACGCTCTCCATCGGACGTCCCTCTGTTCCCTTCCTATTCGGATCGGTAGTCAGTAGATTATAGTGCAGATTGCTGACCCTCTGGTAATCTTTTTTTACGACTCACCGCAACCCGGGTTTGGTTCCTCGCAAAGCTTTGACTTCTCTCGCCCAATAATATTTATTTTTGCATCCGGCTGAGGTAGTATATCATGTATAATTGGCATTGAAAATCCCACATATCTTCTAAAAATCTTCCCACTTGCTTTTTTTCCTTGATAGTTCACGAATATCCTGACGTTTCTTCCTGGAAATCCCAGCTAATTAGCCGAACCCACCGGACGTACTCGCGTCCTGCGTGTCACACAATTTATTGAATTTCGGATATATGACGACCTCCTGCACATTGTGACGCTCACTTTTTTCCACATCACCAACCAGCCTTAGAGTAATTTACATTTATGCCAAATACTTGTTGCAAAAATATCTGAACATTTGCAAAGTACACACACACACACACACACACATATATATATAGATATATATGTACTGCTCAAAAAAATAAAGGGAACACTTGAACAACACAATGTAACTCCAAGTCAATCACACTTGTGTGAAATCATAGTGTCCACTCAGGAAGCAACACAGATTCATTTGGACTTGTTTTAAGGACATTACATCAAAGTTGGATCAGCCTGGAGTTTGTTTTTACACTTTAATTTTGAGTGTGATTCCTAATCCAGACCTCCATGGGTTGATACAATTGATTTCCATGGATCATTTTTGTGTGATTTTGTTGTCAGCACATTCAACTGTGTAAAGAGCAAAGTATTTCATAAGAATATTTCATTCATTTAGATCTAGGATGTGTTTTTTAAGTGTTCCCTTTATTTTTTTTTGAGCAGTGTATATATATAAAAGACTGGAGGAAGAGCTGGAGGCTGCAGAGATGAAGATATTGAGGTTTTCTTTGGGACTGATGAGGACAGATAGGGCCGGAAATGAGTCCATCAGAGGGACAGCATGTGGTAGATGTTTTGGAGAGAAGGTCAGAGATGCCAGACTGAGATGGTTGGGAGGAGGGAGAGTGAATATAACGATAGAAAGGCTCTGGGGTCGGAACTGCCGGGCAGGAAGTCCAGAAGAAGAAGATTTATGGATGGAGTGACATGAAGTTAGCTGGTGTGAGAGAGGAGAACACAGAGAATAGATGGGAAGAAGATATGCTTGGACCTTCTGAACATCGCGATGTTCCTTTTTTTCCCCCTCATCACCCACCAACATCAGAGCTAAACAGTAAATACATGTTACAAAATAAACAAACATTTGCAATAGATAGATAGATAGATAGATAGACTGTGAACCTAAATGCAGGACTCAATGCTGGTGTTCATCTTAGCCATAAACGATAAAACGCAATTGTACGTGGAAATCAAAAAAAATTAAAAAAAAAAACAGACCTGACTGACACGAAGCCGGGACGTAGAAACGGCACGAAACCGAAGCGACATCTGCACGCCGGTGGAGACACCAGGTGGAGACGATCAAGGAGGGACGAGGAGGGAGGCAGCTGCTGATAATTAACAGAACCAACGTCCACCACACCCTTATCTTCTCTTCCTCCAACCTGCTGACGGATAAATTGCATTTTATAATCTTTTATTACGTGCAAAACTGACGGTAAAGATGAAATGGAGCCTTTGAAAGAGTCTGTGTGCATCTCTAGGTGTGTGTGTGTGTGTGTGTGTGTGTCGGCATGAATATTTCAGAGGCCCCTCGCTGAGTGGCGGCGACGGAGCATCAGCCGGAGTGGAGATACGTTGCTTAAAAGCGAGTCGGATAGAAAGAAAGAGGAAGAATGAAAGAGAATAAAACAGTGAGGAAGAAGGATTATCGGTACGTGGATTCATTTGACGTCTTCGAGCGAAGAGAAGGCTTCTTCGACGTGATCAGAAGGCCTCGGCAGGTGAGGAAAACACAGCCGTTAACATCATCGGGTCGGAAATAAATAAAATAAGAAGAAAGGGGAGCCGAAAGGAGGAATTATCAGAAGTTGCTTCCGCGGAAACGGGGTGTGACTTGACTGAAATCAAAAAGGCATTATGGATTTTCTTTTTCCCCTCGCGGCGACTCGAGGTCAGTTTGCCGGTAACGGCACCGTCCTCGACAAAAAGACACACTAAAGTGGGTTTTACTTCCCGGAGAAAAGAATCCGCTAATGGAGGGATGAGCTACGAGTCTTGGTACGATAATAAACCCAAGGCCGTGTAAAAGTCACCCAACTTATGTTTTCCGATTCGGCAATAAATACGAGAAACAGCTGCGAGAGCTTAAAAGGGTTTTTATGAATGTATGAATGAATGTTTCCCGAAGCAACAGCGTTATGTTTTCAGGTAAACCCTCTCCATAGCGCTAAAGCTATTACGGAGATATCCAGCGCGCCCCGATGATGAGGTTAATGGGCTGGAAGTGATCACGCCGCCGCCGCCGCCGCCGCCGCCGCCGACCGGCCGCCAGAGCAAACTGTGAATAATGACTCGGAGCGGTGCGGTGCGGCTGCCGTACCGACGTGCAGCGTTTATGTAACACAAACAAACCCGCGGTGGATTCGAGGACTTGGGACTGTATTGTCTGCGCTTGAGCTGCAAGTCCAACAAGTGGTTTCTCACATTGATATGACGGGATGTTTTAAAAAAATGTAAGATAAGATAAGAACAACTTTATTAATCCCGAAGGAAATTGTTGTGCCAGAGTTACAGAAAATATAACAGTAACAAATAATAAAAAGAAAAAGGCAGAATTAGAAATAAAAATAAACTATGAAGTGTCTCAGTGAAACTATAAAGTGTCTTAGTAACAAGTGAGGTAAGGAGTGCACAATAGTATGATAAAAGGAAAAATTGTAGTGTAGCTGTTATGAAATGAAATATTGCACAGTTCTGAATTTTGCACAATCGTAAATACGATTGTTTCTGCGTAATATTTACCGGCGGCGTCTGAGCAGGCCTCGTGTGGCGTGCGGAAAAACCGGAGGCGACCCGTCGAAGGACTCCATCATGATGGCGAGTTGCGGTTTAGCCAACGGACTCAAATGTTACACCGTTTATTTTTTCAGTTCTCCGGTGCAACGTTTTGCAAATGAATGAGACGCACCGGATTTTAACCAGCGGTGAAATGGAACGGCGTTGTTCTTCTGTTCGCTGTGGTGCAACAGCATGTCCCCGTTCTCATTGTTACGCCCGACGTCGACCGAGACGTGGCTTAAAATGCTGCTCCGTCTTCGTCTTTCAATAGAGGCACTGCTTTAATGAGCATGTTTGAGAGAGCCGATGTCATGATTACTAACAAGACGACTGTTTCCAAGTAGTCCATCTGTTACTGGGGAGACTAGTGTGTGTGTGTGTGTGTGTGCAGAATAGCAAAAAGAATCTTAAAGTTTGAATGTGTGATGCATGTAGTTGCAGTCACCGATTCCAGGCTGTTGTATTATATAGCATTGCGAGGACATTTAGCTCAGGGGGCGCTAACATTTATTGCTAAATAAACGTCCCGCCTGTCATTCTTTATTTCATCGTCAGCTGCGACGCGGCCCCGGGGTTCAAGTTAAAGTCTTGCCAGCGAAGGGGTATCGGTTTGATCCCCTGCCCTGGATGGCGGTCGAAGCGTCCCCCCGGCTGCCGCTTAGCTCGTGCCCAGTGGTGAATAATTAGCAGTTTGTTTTTCAGCCGCGGCTTCTATTTCACGCTCTGCTGTATTCGGTTTGCATTTTTTTTGTTCATCCTCTCTCCGGTTGAGCCTGTTTTTGTTTTGCCCTGCCTGCTGCTCTTTGTTAAAATAAAATATTCATTCGCTTGCTATTCGACCGCGCCGGGGTCCTCGTGTCTTGACACTTTACCCTCCGTCGGCGAAGCTCTTACGCGACACCGCCGCTCTCTCCACCGCTTATTCGGAATGACATCTTTACAGATATTTAAATACACTGAAACACTTCCTCCCCTGGGCGTGAAGCAGGAAGTGGATAAAACTTCCAGTGGCTCATTCAAACTGGTTCTCGGAACTCACGCGGACGTTATTATGCGTTTGCACGCTAGTCGTTTTTGTTTGTCTTTCTCGACATCGTCCCCTTTTAATTCCGGCCCCTTTCCAAGTCCCTGCCCCGTCCGCAACTGCATCGACATCTCAAGCAAACGGCAAGTGAAATAGCGACGCAAACAGCAAATAAGTGAATAACATTTACCTGAAGGTGCGTCTTATTCATCACAATGTTTTGTGAAAAAAGGGCACATATTGAACGGTGCCACATTTTTTTAAATCAGCAATACGAAGACTAAGCCACTGTCCTCATTCCAGCAGTTTCATCTGTAAAAGCTTTTCTGACTCTCAATCAAATTTGCAATTTTTTTTTTCTTTTCTATAAATTCCACATTTTCCTTCAATTCCTGCGCTTATCAATTTCATCCGGAGAAATGGACTTAAATGCTTTCAAACCGCGGTTCGGACAAAAACGGCGATCGATCATTTTTTGATTTAAACACAGATCTTAAACGTCTGCACTTCATCAGATCTTTTATCGTGATGAGAATGAAAATGAGGATCGAATGAACTGAAAACGATCCTAAACGACAAGGCCAGAATCTAAACGTTTGTGCTTTTTTTTTATCTTCAATCGTGATGGTAGCGTTTCAAAGAAGGATACAAACAAAAACCTTGTTATTGAACCCAAACGTTTCCTTCAGTAGCATCAGACGGCTCCGTCGTCGTCTCCTCAGAACGGGTTTGGCTCGTTGCGGCCGATTAACCGGAGGAACCGAGCAGCGGGCTCCCCGTCGGCGGCCGGTTTTAGCATGTTCAGCGTGAACCCGAAAGCCTCTCAGAGCTGCTGGCAGGACAATCGGACTCCTCGTCGTGTTCGAGTCCATAAACTAAACCGAGACGCCCCGGTCGAGGCGGCCTCGGTTCGGGTCATTAAGTGTAAACGCAGCGGGGCGATTTGCAAAAAAAAAAAAAAAAAAAAAAAAGGGGGGGGGGCGGGAGGACATTAGCTTTCTCCTCACACACAGAGCGGCTCCCTTTTGAGCTCCAAATCTATTGAGTCGTCCAAGTGACCTTTGGACGGCCTCCGCCTTCCACGCAAGACAAGTGTACAAGTGGCGTGAGGAGAAGAAGTGGCCGCTGCGCACGGCGGCACGCAGGTGATTGTTCACATGCAGCATGTGTGTCGTGATCAGCTTTCCGAGCACTTTCTGCGGAGTGACGTGAGACCTGTGTGTGTGTGTGTGTGTGTGTGTGCCGGTCGGTGGTCTCAGCAGTGATCCCTCTCTAAGCCTTGGCCGTTGCTTGTGGCCTGAAGGTGAGGCAACATGGGAGTAAAGAGGCTTTCATCAGATTACAGCTCATTCTCTGTCTTTCAACGTCTCTCATTTATCTGACTGCTGTTTTCCACTGCTTTGCTCTCTCTCTTCTCTCTATGTTGCTCAGCATCAGGCCTACTTTACACCACGAGTGTCAAATTTGTCTTCGATCCAAATTGGATCACCCTCCGCACCCCGACGAGCTGACGGTGCTTGTGACCGTTTGATGCCTCAGACAAAAACATACCCCGCTCTCAAACTGCTGGAGATGAATAATCCTGCTTCTTCTGATAGTCATCCGAGTAGCTTCTGTTTCAGAACCAGCGAAAGTGTGAGAGCGGTCATATTGCAGAATGTGTCACACACACACACACACAGTCACACACACTCGCCATGTCTCCTGACGGTTTCCCCCTCCCACGCTCCAAACACATGCAGGAGGTTCGTCGGAGACCTTAAATTTCCCGGACGTGCGAACGAGAGGCTAAATGTCACTAGATGGGATGTGAAAGGTTGAGCGTCTCAACACTTGGCCCTCTGAATGCAGGATAAGCAGAATAGATAATAAACGAATGAAATGTCACCTTTAAACGATCGATAATCTCCCCAAAACAGCCGTCGGGGAGTTGTAGCTAGAAGGTCGGTAGCACGAGGCCTTTCTGCACGTCTTTCCCTGGATTTGCGTAGGTTTCCCTCTTTTCTCTGGCAGACCAAAGAGCCGCGGTGGGCGAACGCGACATCGGCCGCAGTTGCAAATGAAGAGCGAGCGGTTTTACGTCTCCGTATGCGACCCCTGCGACGGACCGCCGGACCAGAACCCAGCTCTCGCCCGCCGTCAGCCGGGATGCGTAAACACTCCCGTTCACGTCGGCGTCTGAGATGAATCCACTGCTCTGCATAAATCTTGATATGCACTGATGTCACGATAAGATTCTGATTTTTTTTTTTTTCCGCCTTAAAAGAATCATGGCGGCGCGTCTCCAGGACCGGATGAAACGCCTCCGCCTTCCCTTTTGCAGAGAGGACACGGTCGTACCGCTATCGCCGGATGATAGCGAGTCACCTTTAAAATACCGTTTGCAGTTTGCAGACTTTGTCGGGCGAACCGGTTGGATTGCCGGAGGGCCAGATCAGGTTCTCGATCGAAAGCTGCTCCGGTCTCCGGCGGCGTGGAGTTCAACGTGCCGATCACCAGAGGACAGCCGGAGAGCAGGTTGGTGAGTATGATAAATAGCAGTGTGAATCAGCGTCTGCGTGTGTGTGTGTGTGTGTGTGGATAAGCCAGTGGGAAGGGCAGCATTGGTGTCTATTAATGGGATTAGGATCGACCGCTTTCTCTCCTCTCAAACCCTCGTCCTGCGTCTTCCTGTGTCTGTTTCAACTCGTCTCTTTGCGCGCCGTCAAATCACTCCGGTTTCCGGGCGAAGACGCGCCGTGTTTTTTTATCGTCAACCTCTATGACGCATTTTAATTGTAATTTCCTGTTGAATCATCGGATTAATCAGTGGTTTTATCCGTAATAAAGGCCTATCGCTGTTCATCGCCTTGCCTTCCTTTTGGACGCAATCGTTTGGAATTGTGGGAAATAACATCCGTCTTTCTGCCGAACATAGAATATAATCCCGAGTCCTGTTCGAGCCCGCTCTGACAAAAAAACCCCGCGACACGGTTTTCTTTCTTGCTTCCGAGTCTTTCTGGCTTATGTTCTCTGCACTTATGTAACGCATCAGCTCTGGCGTGCACGAGGGGGGGGGGGGGGGGCAGCAGGAGGACAGGAAACCCATGAGTTGCATCTCGTCTCTGAACGAAGGTCTTCCCCGCCGCTCGCACCTCCACCGGATCCGCATCGACGCCACTTCTTGAAAGAAGCCAACTCTTCCGTCAGTAAACCGCGCCGCGATCGGCCGAGCCGTCGCTCAAGTCACAAGTTGCACGGGAGGGATATTTTGGAGACGGACCACAAAGATATTTTTTTTCTCATGGCTGCGCAAAATCCCGGGAGCCTCTAATCCCCCCCCCCGCCACCCCCCGCTAGATGTTTCACACTTAACTCGGCCGTGGAAATGGAAAATGCCAGAAGGAGATAGAGTTTTTGACTCCCGGCCAAACTTGTCATCAACTCTGAGCCTGTAAGTTTGGCCGCGGTCCGAAGTCCGAGGACCGCTTGGCTCTCGCTTTGGATTATATAACTGACAGCAATGCAGCACCCGGGGCCTCGCTTGAAGTGGGTTTTAATGAACATTAAAGAAACCCATGTTTAAAATCCCGCTCAATGTTTATATCCTAGCGTTCCCGCGCTCTGGGTTTTCCTCGCCGTCCCGCCTCTAAAAGGCCGAGTGACCCGCGAGGCCGTATCGGAGCCGTTAGTCAAACGGGGAGAAAGGCCGTCGGAAAATCGATTCGGTGGGAAATGACATTTTCTGTTTGCGGGGAGTAAAATGTTGAAAAGCTCGTGCTCAATAACTCCTGCTGCCGTCCCCCCGCCGGGCCGCCCGCCGCCGCCGCTACTGATTAATTCCCTTTTAAACGAACCGCCAATTATTGTTTCCCCTTTCTCGGGTCATCCGGTGAGCAGACGTCGGCGCAGGGAACCAACCGGAGGAGAGGTTTGCGTTTCAGGAGCCTCCAGCTTCCGATCAGCGCCTCATCCATCCACACCCGCCACTCTGTTGTCTCACATTCACCATGGTTGCTCTCCGCCCGCTCGCATCCTGACTATTTTTGATCGTTTATTTTATTCCGCTATTGTCACTCTGGCTACGTCGTTTAGTTTTGGTTGTCTATTTTTTTTTTTTTTTTTTTTTTTAATTTCCATTCTGTTCATTCTCATCCTTGATGTTGTCGTTCTCTGTTGTCTATTTTTGCTTTTTCTTGCCTTCTAATTGTCTCTATTTATATTTATATTCATATTTATTGAGATTTATAACTGTTTCGCTGCTGTGACAAAAGAAATTCCCCTATGGGAATCAATAAAATTTGTCTTATCTCATCTTTAGTTTTGCAGCAGACAGACTCCACCAGTGTGTTGAATGTAAACATTCTCCTTTCACACACACCGGCGTCACATCCATCCTTCTCCTCCGCGGCTTCGTCTCCTCAGAGACACCGGATCCGTCCTGAGATCCCTAGAGTTCTTCGGCTCGTGCGAGAATTTTTTTTTTTTTGTTTTGTTTTTCCAGATAGCAGTTATTCTTCTAGCCGCTTTCACTACCAGTTCGTCTGCGCCGCCGGTTTCCACAGCTGTGTTTACATGCACGATAAAGACACTTCATAAAATGTGGGTGCATTTTCCGAGCCGTAGACCAGGGGCGGGAAAGGATGGGCGAACTTCCTCCCTGTTCCAGTTTGAAGCACATATTGAACATCTTCTCAGACATTATTGTTTAGCTGTGATAGATAAAGTCCGACCGATCTCAACGCTTCTTACCGCGGCTCCTTCAGAGCTCGGCGGTTTATCTAAAAGCGAAAGTCGACCTCAAAATGGGAGGCGTAGCACAACGATACTGCTCAGATGTTCCAAAATAGGGCGTCAAATGTAAAGAAAATAAGAAACTGTTGGAAACGCCTCCGTCGGAAACAGGCCGAAAGGACTATTTACATCCGCTCGACTTTGGATTGGACACTTTTTAGGCCTGGATAGAAAGATAGATGGATGGGCTACATGTGACCCGAGTGTTTACAAGCCCAGCCCGGTCCTGCGTCCCCGAATTCAAATTCAGACTTTTCGTGTTTTCCGTCAGGAATCCTGAGGAGGATCCATCTCCCCCTCCTGTCACAGGGGTCCGGAAGTGGCCCCCGATCTGCAGGAGCACCTCCAGCGTCGCTTTGAAAACAATGGGGAGGGGGAACAATAGCAGGGCTGGGGTCGCCGTCCCCGGTGTCTGGCGGTCGGGGCCGGTCTCCGGGGCTCCGCCGCCCCTCGGCTCAGCTTTCTGCAGAGCACTGGCACTCTTTTCAAAGGTGCCTCGATGAGGAAGCCTTTGTTATTGTGGTGGAGGAGCTGAGGCTGGAGGAGGAGGAGGACGGAGGGTGGGGGTGGGGGTGGGGGGGGGGCAACGGACAAAGAAAAGTCTTACCTCAGAGATGCAACATAGTGTGCGTTCCCCGCGGGAGTCCGGGAGCAGGAAAACAAAGCCCACGGCGGGGGAAAAGACCTCCACGGTCACCCGGAGAGCGAAGCCCGCATCCTGACCTCGACGGATCCGAGCCGGAGCCGGGAAACAACTCCAACTCCGGCTCTCCTGACGCGGCTCACTTTCACCCACGGTCCGGAGATGAGGGTGTGTGTGTGCGCGTTCACGTGTCCGTACGTGTATGTGTGTGTGTGTGTGTGTGTGTGTGTGTGTGTGTGTGTGTGTAGAGAGAGACGATGCGTCGCGGTGTTTTAGTCCATGTTTACATCGTGCGGTGCGACCCGCGTCCTCCCAAACGGTATGCGCTTTCTTTGTGCGCCCTCTCTCTCTCTCTCTCTCTCTCTCTCTCTCTCTCTCTCTCTCTCTCTCGCTCTCATCGTGGATAATGGGTTAAACCATTCCTGCAGAACGAGGGGGGTGGAGTGTGTGTGTGTGTGTTTGTGTGTGTGTGTGTGTGCGCTTGCGGGGGGTGGGGGTATTCATTTCATCATGGGAACGAACGGGGCTCGGTGACTCGTGGCCAAATGTTGTTATTGTCGGGGATAAAGGGAAGGGTGTGTGTGTGTGTGTGTGTGTGTGTGTGTGTGTGTGTGTGCGTGTGTGTGTGTGTGTGTGTGTGTGTGTGTGTGTGTGTGTGTGTGTGTGTAAGACATAAAAGCGGGAAAGGGAAGGAGGAGACGGTGCGGAGCACGGTTGCGAGGAGGGGGACGACGACGACGTAGACAATGTGCGGGATTTTTTGCGATGCGTTTGCGTGTTTTGGCGCAAACTTTGCGATGAAACTGCGGGCGTTGCGTTCGCAGACGCCGTGCGGGAGAAGAGGCTTCACCGCAGAGCGAGGTTCAGGACCCCGGACAGCTCCGGAGACCAGCTGCAGCATATATACCAATCTATCTATCTATCTATCTATCTATCTATCTATCTATCTATCTATCTATCTATCTATCTATCTATCTATCTATCTATCTATCTATCTATCTATCTATCTATCTATCTATCTATCTATCTATCTATCTATCTATCTATCGCGCTGGTTGTGCAATGTGTGCGCTTCCTTCCCCGCCAGCCGGGCCTGCAACCCACGGGCAAGAATCACCGCGTGTTTGGGAAATGATGGTGGTGGTGGGGGTGGGAGTGGGGTGTGGGTGGGGGGGGGGGGGTGCGGGGGGGTCACGCAGAGAGCTTTGAGCGTGCGGGGAAAAAGCGGTGGTCCCGCAGCGCCATCTGCAGGAGAGCAGAGGGCTGTGACACAGGTGTTTTATTTTTGTCGTGCATTTAGAAGCTGCTCATTTGAGCCGAGGCAAGGGAAAATAATAAGATTGAGAGTAGAATGCATGTAATGGGGCTTCACTGTGACACACACACACACACAAATATAAAGCGGATATCATACCATCCTGTGTTTGTCCAGATCCCTCTCCTGCACGTTTGATGTCAGCAGCAGTTCTGTGAAACAGTTTAGTCGTGGGGTTTGACTGTGAGGTGACGGCGGAGGGACGTCTGGCACACGTTTGTCGGGTTCTTTTATTAAAAATGTGCAAAGTTGGTGGCGAAACCCGTGCAGCGATGACATGACACCGCATGCAGGGTCACACCCGGACCCGAGGAGTCATGGCTAAACATCATCCGTAAATGAATATATAATACTTAATACTACTTAATTAATACTACAACTAGTATGAATCATAATTATAATGAATAATGATAAATAGATAGAAAATAATAATAGAAATGTTATTATTTGCTTTTTTTAATGTTATATGATACTACTTGAGCAACAAATTTCTAATAATAGTAATGCTGCTAATAATAACAATGACAATAATACTGATGATACTTATAATAATGACTATGATAATAATGGATATTATTATTATTATTATTATTATTGTTATTATGGATGGTATTATTATTACTGTTATTATTATCATCATCATTATTATCACTGTAATTATTATTATTGTGGCTATTATTATTATTATCATCATCATCATCATTATTATTATTATTGCTATTATTGATATTATTATGGATAATATGATGATGATGATGATGATGATAATTATTATTATCATTATTATTTTATTATCATTATTATTGATGTTATAATGGATATAATAATCATAATTATTATTATTATTATTATTATTATTGATATTATTGATATTATTATGGATATGATGATGATGATAATGATGATGATGATTATTATTGATATTATCATGGATATTATTATTATTATTATTATTAAAAGCTAATATCCTAAAATCTGCAAAAAATCAAAAAACGCTGCAATGAGTCAGGTCAGAAATGACATTGAAGAATATTGCAAAAACACGTGTGATTCCACCTGATCTGACCTCGATCGTGCATTTTTGCGTGGATTCCCAAGTAAAGAGACACGGGTGATGCCGCCGTGGAGGTGTTGCAGGGCCACAAACCGAGCAGAGAGTCGAGAGGAGCGATGCATTTCCGCTCCGTGCGTCCGGACGTGCACGGCAACAGCTGCGCCTTTAAGAGCATCCCTGTCAGCATCCTCCTCCTCCTCCTCCTGCGTGGACGCGCACTCTGCAGCTGCACATCACGCAGGCTCAGCCCAGCTCCCCGCAGGACATCTTCCTCCAGATAGGACTCATCTTCACCCCTCCGTTCTTCTTCCTCGGCCGGACATTGATGAATCTATCCAGCCGGTCGCCGTAGCGGTCCAGCCGGTCGTGTCGCTCTCATCCTCGCCTCCTCCGCGCCCGCCGAGCCCGATCGAAACGCGATAAAAAAATGGCTGAGTTGAATTTGGGGAAGGGGCTGACCGCGGGGAAAGTGGCGAGCAACGTCCAGAAAAAACTCACCAGGGCTCAGGAGAAGGTAAGCTGCTCCTCCGGGTGCTGGAGATCTGCACGGCGGATCCGGGGCCTGCAGGCGGCGAGGCGGCCGGGCGGCCGGGCGGCGAGGCGGCGGTGCCGCATCCCCCCGCCGCGGCGCAATGTCGCATCACGACGCCGGGGATGCTTCACCTCCGGGAAGAGGAGATCCTCCTCGCTGCATCCCGTCTCTTCGCAATGTCACCCCGCGGATGCAGTTGAAACATAAAGGCCCTGCTCGCACACACATATATATATATATATATGTGTGTGTGTGTGTGTGTTTGTGAACGGTGTGTCTTGCAATCTGAGTATCCGAGCATCCTCCTTGTTGTCGATGCGTTTATTCCTCCTCACATTTAAGAGATAATAATTCGGGATGCGGCATTTCTTGGCTGTTCTCTCGTTCTTCTACCGTTCATGCAGTCGCCTGTCGTGCACCCGGATCGCCGCTAGGGGGCGCTATTTGCGAATCCGAAAGGGCTTCAGGCCTTTTAGAGCAAAAGCTCAGAGGATGCGGGGCTTCTTCCCGTCATGATCAGCAAAACGACCCCGTTGAGCAGCTCTTTTCGCACACTTACACACAACTTCACAAGAGACATGCACAAAAACTACGGCGGGAACGTCGATAGATCGCAACTACGCGAGACTTGACAAACAGCCCCCGTGAGACTTTACGGCGGGAGGCGGCCGTGCACGCCGCCGGCTTGGACGCTCATGCGGGAGTCGTTCAAGGTCGGTAAGGTAATATCTTCGCAGAGCGAGTTATTCTCCTCCTTCCTCCTCCTGCTCTTTCTAACAATCGTGGCTCTACAAGTCATTAATTTATGAATGAATGCATTGTAGACGGAGCAGACTCACGTGCACGCCGCCGTGCAATGAATATTTCATCCACGCCCTTTCGGATCAGACGGACGTCGGTTTTACGTATTTCCTCCTCTGTTTTCCAGGTCCTCCAGAAGCTCGGCAAAGCGGACGAGACCAAAGACGCCGCCTTCGAGGAAGGCGTTATTAACTTCAACAAACAATACGTAAGAGACGCCTCTCGACATTCCGTTCGCGTTTTATTCGTAAAAGTGTCGAGGCCTGCGCTGAGCTCAAAGTCTCCACGTGTCTCTTCAATCTCTCCCGCCGCAGACCGAAGGCAGCAAACTGCAGAGAGACCTCAGGGCGTATCTGGAGGCCGTGAAAGGTGAGCCCGCTCGGCCCGCTCGGCCGGCGCCGCCGTCGAATCGCAAATGGTACGGATAAAAACACCCCGCGTCCGTTTGCCTCCTCAGCCATGCACGAGTCCTCCAAGAACGTGCAGGCCTGTTTGGCCGACATGTACGAGCCCGACTGGTACGGCAAGAACGAAGTGGATTCGATCGTGGAGGTCAGGGGGATTTTCATGAATTCATGAGTGTGATGGCATGCTTGTGCTGTGTATAAGTGCATGTGTGTGTGTGTGTGTGTGTGTGTGTGGCGTCTCCTACTTTTTCATCTGGATAGAAAGATTATAATGACGAGCGCTTGACGCTTTGGGGATTCCCGTGGAATTTATTAAGTTCCTGGACATCTCTGGTGAACAAATTGATTATTTTCCGTCGACGCCGTCGCTCCGGTTCGGTCTTGAAGGCGATCGAAGAGCGAGACGTTTCGGCGCCGGCGAAGAAATACATCGATTTCGTGCGATGCAACGGGAACGCTTTAACACTTGAATGTGGCATCTGTGCCGTAGGACTGCGATGTGCTCTGGACGGATTACCACCAGAAACTGGTCGACCACGCTCTCATCTCCATGGATACCTACTTGGGCCAATTTCCCGATATCAAGGTAAACGGCGTCATGGCTACGACTAGAAGGCCACGCTAGGCTTCGCGCGTCAACCTGATTTGTTCCCCGCGGACGGCAAATATGCTGCTCGTGACATCCAAGGGGACACTTGAACAACTCAATGTCAATCACGCTCGTGTGAAATCAAACTGTCCACTTAGGAAGCAACATTCGGACGTGTTTCAAGGACGTTGGATCTGCCTAAAGTGTGTTTTTCCACTTTCATTTGGTGTGTGAGTCCAAATCCAGACCTCCGTGGGTTCATATGTTGGATTTCCATTCATCATTTTGGTGTGATTTTCGTGTCAGCACATTCGCCAATGTCAAGTATTTAAACGAATTTTTCACTCATTTTGAACAGTGTATTTTAACAACTGACCTCAAAAAAGGCAACTAATGGCCGAAACAGACGATTCCAAGTACAGCATTTAGAGAAATGAATGTGCACAAAATGTCATATTTTAAGTCAAAGAGTCTGTTTTGCTGCAGCGCCATGACGTCCGTTTAAGTCGAGCAATGGATCCTTTCTGTTTCCAATGCAATATGAGAGATGAGATGAGATGAGATGAGAACAACTTTATTTATCCCGAAGGAAATTGTTGTGCCAGAGTTTCAAGTAAAAAACATAACAGTAATAGATAATAGTAGAAAGGAGGAAGAATAAGAAATACAATGAAATATGAATTGTCTTAACTATAAATTCAATTAACTTAATAGTTACTAAAGCAAGAAGAAGTAATGGAAAAATAGAAGTTGAGAATTTAGGAAAAAGAGACATGAAGGTGAAGAGAAACTCTGGCAGACAGCGCCGGAAGAACGTCAGCAAACAGTGTAATAAACAAATATTACAAACAGTGCAGCTGAAATTCCCCTTTTCTCTACAAAGAGCTGATAAATGTTACTGGTAGACACAAATACAAAGGAAACAAATTGACTCAAACACGCTTTGATTCCCATTGATCATTTTGGTGTGATTTTGTTGTCAGTACATTAAACTATGCGACAAACCAAGCATTTCAAACAAATATTTCACTCATTCATATCTAGAATGTGTTATTTTAGAGCTCCCTTTGTGTTTCCGAGCAGCGTACTTCAGAATCTCTCTGGAAAATATCTGGAAACACCCAAAATAAAGACTCTCTCCGCTGCGTTTCTGTTTGGCAGGCCCGGATCGCGAAGCGGGACAGGAAGCTGGTGGACTTCGACAGCGCCAGGCACAACTACGCCACCACGCACAAGACCAAGAAAAAGGACGGAGGCATCAAACTGACCAAGGTGGTGAAAACACGAGGGCTGACACGCGTGGATTTTTGTAAAAAAAAACCGGGCCCTGATTCTATCCCGCTTCCCCAGCCGTCGTCGCTGTTGGAGCGAGCCACGCCGGGCTGGGCTCAGGGCATCCTGTCCGCGCATAACGTCGCCCAGAGCAGCCTATCCAGGAGCCAGGTACGCAAACGCACTATCTTTCACGTCAGGGAGACGGGCCGTCACCGGATGTGACACATATTCGTCCGGCGTCGTCATGGTGACGGTTTGTTCTGTGCGCACCAGGCGGAGGAGGAGCTGGAGCGAGCTCAGAAGGTGTTTGAGGAGATAAATATTGACTTGCAAGAGGAGCTGCCTTCTCTCTGGAACAGGTGTGTTTTGAGACCGTTGATTGACGCGTCCGGTGAACTCGTTGTTTTTAAATCTGTTTCTGGAAGCTGAGCCCTCCCTCTCTTTTGCTCGCCGTCTCTCATCCAGTCGTGTCGGGTTCTACGTCAGCACATTTCAGAGTTTGGCCGGTTTCGAGGAGAAGTTCCACAAGGAGATGGGCCGGGTGAGCGTCTCAGATGTTTTTTTTTTTGGATGACTTTGCTCAGTTGGCTCATTTTGTCAAAATGAAAGAAAGTGTAGAAACAGAAATGTAGGACATCATTTTTGCTCTGCGCTGCGGGAAAATCCTCTATTATCCCCTCTGTTAGCCTGATCTTGAGGCTTGTTTATGCTCTCTTTCTCCATATTTGGACATGTTGAATCACACAGAACCATGTGTGGAGTTTATGCTAAAATATTGTTACTGCATTTACTACATATGGAATAAAATCACAGTATTACATATCAAAATATAGGTTTAAAGTACAAATATGACTGCGCTTTGACCGTTTGGTTTATGTTGTTGGAGTATTTTTATGTGTTAATCATACAAGGGTAAATAATGCATGATGAAAAACCAACAATTTCCTTCAGGATAAATTAAGTTGTTCTTATTCTTACTTTTATTCTTATGCCGTGATGAGTCGCATAAAATATATAAAATATATATATATATATATATATATATATGTGTGTGTGTGTGTGTGTATATGTATATATATATATACACACATATATAGACATATATATACACACACATATATATTTTTTTTTTCTTTCTTTTTTTCTTTTGGCACAAGAGTGTTTATTTTTCTTTATTTTCTATAATTTCCAATACTTTGCATGCTCCTGTTTTTAACAAACTATTTAAAAACCTAGCTGCCTCGACTGCGCTGTCCACTCTCTGCAAATTGAAACCTCCACATTTTGCGCGGATAGCAAGAAAAAAGAAGAAAGGTTAATAAAATGATTAATTAAGGGCGTGCCTTATTTTAATCTACTTCCATTAATTTATTGGCGTTTTAAGCAACCAAACTGGGGGAAACTGATGTCATACTCAACAGTCCCTAATTGATGGCACTTCAATTTAAATGTTTGTTTTCTCATGTCTCTTTCTCCACTTTCCTCCTCACAGCTGGATCAGGATTTGTATGACGTCCTGGAGAAACTAGAGAAATCCGACACAAAAAGGTCAGTGATAAATGATCCTGTAAAGTGCACTGCTGTGAATGTTATGATCTGGATCAGGAACTTATGCGTTACAGGCATTGAAAGGTTATCCAGAGTAGCAAGCCAGGAAGGCAAATATCCGTTGGGATGTATGCAGCTTATTGTGGAGCTGCGTTATATAACAATATACAACATGTACGCTCAACATCATAAATCATGGGACGATTTTTAAACATATTGTCAATATTTGAAAATTGCACATGTAAAAATCCCAGCGGGGCAATATTCTTTCTTGAAGAAATCACTAAAATGCCCTGCAAAATGAGCAAAATAAAGTCCCACACATTGTTAGCTTCAACTATTCAGCTAAAGAAGTTGCTGAGAAACGTTAGCAGTGACTGAAGGTAGAGCACAGCTGATATTAGTGTGAGAATATGAATAATTCATTTAACGGAAGGTGGGTGTCCTTATTTCTAACATGCAAAAAATGTGAAATATATTGATTAAAAACATGCACGGCGGCTTCGAGTCGCAGGAGTACGTAAACCACTCATGAACCCCCGCCTCCTTGCAGAGAGGCGGCTCACGGCGGCGTCTTATCGTCAGGAACAAATAGGAGGTAACCTGAAGCCAGTGCGGTAACCACGGTGACGCCGCTCCTTTTCCGTCCGTGCGGATGACCTGCTTGTCTTAATTGTCCGAATGGCAGTCGTTTGGCGGGTCGGGACGGAGCCGGGGAGCCCCGGTGCTCGGACCCGCCTGCAAAATTCACAGGCGGGGTCCGATTTTTGGTGCAGATGCAAGACCTGGACCGGCCCGAGTCCTCCAGGCTGCACCGGACATGCTGACAATGGCCGGGCATCGCTCTCATTCAGGCCCGCCGGGAGGACGCTTGTAAAATCAAATGATGTGCAGTGATTTTTACACGTTTAAATTGATTCAAAAATCAATCGTGCATTCTCTGTGCATATTTTTATGCATTCTGTAAAAAATGTGATTATTCATCGCGTTATTTCAGTACCGTCCATCGTACTCGGGGGCAGGACTCGGCTCACTCGGCTAATTGGAATACAGTAAACCCTCGCCGCTTCGCTGATTTTTGTAGTGCTGATTATTTAATGCTTTTTTTAAAAAAATTTTATGCTTTTTTTTTTTTTTACAGTTAAGCATGTTTTGTTATGCATCCTAAGTGGCTAATGTAAGGTAGACCAGTGTCAACAATCTCCGCACCTGGTCTCTGTGCAGCTCACCAAATTTAAGTTTGCAAATTTTTCTCCAGGACAAAAACCCACAATGTCGACGAAACACCAAAACACTATTGCAGAATAAGTGAAACTTCTAGACATACCGAACGAAGCTAGAAGCTTCATTCATAAATAAATCTTCGGTTTGTTACATAGAGGAGGAAAATAACATTAGGACGACAGCGGCGATACGTTTTAACACGGATTCAAAAGGGTTGTGACTTTAGCTTTGTGGATTTATGAGCGCAGGAAAAAGAACATTATGCTGGATACCAACGTTATCCACACAAAGCTAGAAAACTTTATGAAACCTTTGCTGACAGCGATGACATTCATGACAGCGCAGTGTGGCGTCCATTTACTGCCAAGGACTGACTATTAACGCTGAATACTTTGCGGATTTCGCCTATTGCGGGTTGTTTTTATATCGTAACCCCGGCAATAAACGAGGGTTTACTGTAATGGAATCTCATTAGCCGGTTGTTGCATGACTGACACACTAACACTGATTGTATTCTGGTTTTCATGCTTTATTTAAGTAGATCCACAACGGAAAGCTATTCGTTCTTCACAAAATCACAAAATCAGGAGGAAAATCAGGAGGAATTCGTTCTGAACTCTCATTATTTTTGGAAAGCGGACGCTTTTAGATGCCTCACGTCTCGACGGTTAAGTTGATACCCGCCTCTGACCTCGGACATCACATTGCTCCGAGACGTCGGTCCTCGTGGAGCTGCTTCGTTCAGCTTTGACATCCACGGTGACGAAGCCTGCTTGCATGGGATGAAGACGGGGAGACGGGGAGGAGGAAGGGAGGAAGGAAGGAAGGAAGGAAGGGAGGAAGGAAGGAAGGAAGGAAGGAAGGAAGGAAGGAAGGGTGCCTCACTTCTCTTGCATGACGGCTCGTGCAACGACAACCCCCGCATGTCTTGTAACTTCTCTCTCGTCCTTTCAGCTTCTTGCTGATTCACGTGTGTGTGTGTGTGTGTGTGTGTGTGTGTGTGTGTGTCGCTTTCTCTGCAGTCATACTTTGTGTCTTGTCATTCCTTGTTCACTCAGTGGTAAAGATGCAACCAATCACACTCTCAGGCCGGGAGGACCACCACCAATCCCAAAGTCTCCATCCAAGGTGGACACACACACACACACACACACACACACACACACACACACACACTAAGCTCGGCACTGAATTGTAGTTGTTTTCAGTAAAACATCTCTCCGCGTAGGAAAGTATAACCAATTAACTAAATAAATTAGAGATGTCTATTTATTTATTCATCTTTTAATCTTTTTTTTTTTTTTGTTTAGTCCTTTTTTCATCCATTTATTCATTACTTTTGCTGCATTGTTTTCACTGCTTGGAGTTTAATTAATAGGTATTTTCAAATGATATTCTTCAGCAATCCTACTATAGCATTTTAAAGTGTCCGGGTATTCATTGTTTTGTGTTGTTTATATTTAGTTTTAATTAATTATCTATTGTTTTATTCTTAATTGTGCAGTTTTACACAATGCATATATTGGCATCTTTTCCTAATTTTGTGAGATAACGAGGTTTAGATTTTGTGTTTATGGCGTTTTGATAAATCACCTCGAAACAATGACAATGACCCAAAGAGCTGGAGGTCGCAGAGATGAAGATGCTGAGGTTCTCTTTGGGATGGAGTCCATCAGAGGGACGACACATGGTAGATGTTTTGGAGATAAGCTCAGAGATGGTCGGGTCATGGACAGAGGAGGGAGAGTGAATATATTGGTAGACGGATGCAAAGAGAAGATCGATGGACGTCATGAGAGAGGATGTGAAGGTAGTTGGTGTGAGAGAGGAGAATCCAAAGAAGAGGATTAGATGGAGAAGGTGGATTCGCTGTGGAGATCCTGAAGGGAAAAGCCGAAAAGAGACGGTGTTTTGATAAATCATCTAAGTAGCAGTTAGCGATAGATTATTGTCCGTTTCTCCCCGAATGATGGCGGCATCCTTCCTTCTTTATCCCAGCTAAAGCCAGCAGTGCCTCCTCCACCCAAGGTGACGCCATCGAAGGAAATGAAAACAGAGAATATCATTAAGCTGTTTGATGCTGCAGCTGCGCCTGATATCAGCGTCACCTCCCCCACAGAGGTAAGTGATTATCTGCCGGAGTAGTCCTTCAGCCACGCCGTCCAGTCCTCTCCTCTTTCATCTCTTCTCTTCTGTTCTCCGTTCTCGCCCCGATCCTCGTGTCCTCTAATAACGCCGGTTAGCCGGTGAGACCTCCCGTCCCTGTTCACTATCAGTTCCACGGTCCGGCAGCAAGCGCCTTATTGGACATGGACCCGGACTCTTTCGGCGAAGCCTCTTCGGTCACGCAGGTGGACGATCCGCGGCATGACGGCGTAGATTTTACCGACCTCCTGCCGCAAGAGCCGCCAAGACTCACAAGAGATCACCCAGTTGCTGTCCTCCGCGCTGTCGGGAATCACGTGCTCCGACCTTGAGCGGTTAGCAATGTAGCTAACGGCTAGCTGTCGGTTGATAGCGATGTAATCTGGGTTTTTTTTTTTTTTTTTTTTTTGAACATTTATTAGAACAGGTTCCTTAACAGAGTTTCACACATTCTTACAAAACCTCATAACAAGATATACATTATACAATAATCTTTATAGGTCACTTATTTCCTCAATAGCACGTGAAAAATAAAATAAAACTAAAAAAAAAAACACAAAGAAAAGCATCTAACTCAGTCAAATAGAGATAGTATCTTCAACTCTCCAAATATTTTTTAATGGGTGCCCATTTGTCAAGATGTAGGTCTGTCTGAAGTCGTAAGTTTGCTGTTCTGCGTTCCATGCAGTTTACATCCTTAAGCCTCTGACGCCACTGGTCCA
The DNA here is from genome assembly GCF_037954325.1 of Fistularia commersonii. Lineage (NCBI taxonomy): Eukaryota > Metazoa > Chordata > Actinopteri > Syngnathiformes > Fistulariidae > Fistularia > Fistularia commersonii. Next base: position 21,018,580 of record NC_141287.1, on the reverse strand, counting down.
GTAGGTGGGTGGGGTTTGAGCCAGTTTACTGGGATCATTTTATGTGCATAATCTGGGTTATTTAAGATGAGAAAAAAAACAATCGAATTGAAATGTCTTGTAAGGCTTGGCGTATTTGGGGGACGCTTTGCTTTTTTCCTTCCCAATGAATAACTGGAGATGAATGGCGGCATGATATTGATAGAAACCCGCTTCTGGCGAGCCTTTTCCCGCTCGGTGCTGGAGAGAGATGCTTCGTAGGGAAACGTTTTTCAAAAAGATGCAGAGCCGCTGTTTTTCCGCCTCCTTGAAGAATCTCCCCTCCTCAGTTTTGCGAGTAAACTGGCGACTGAGTGAGAACAGGAAGAGGAGGGTCCCTGTACCATATGTGGAATATCTCACCAGTTACAATTTGGATTTGAATATTAACTTCTTGAAGTGTGTTTGGGTCGATTTGTTCCCTTTGCATTTGTGTCAATCAGTAGCATTTGTAAAGAAAAGGGGAAATTCAGCTGCTTTGTTTGTAATCTCGCATTGGAAACAGAGAATTAAACAGAGAATGAAACGGACGTCATGGCGATGCAGTAAAACTTTCTCTAAACGCTTTACTTGGAATCTTCTGTTTTGGCTGTTAGTTGCCTTTTTAAGACATCAGCTGTTGAGAAAAATCGCTCCAAAAAATAAAGGGAACACTAAAACAACACATCCTAGATCTGAATGAGTGAAATATTTGTATGAAATACTTCATTGAATGTGCTGAAAAGAAAATCCCACCAAAATGATGAATGGAAATCCAATGTATGAACCCATGGAGGTCTGGATTTGGAGTCCCACTCCAAATAAAAGTGGAAAAACACACTTTAGGCTGATCCAATATTCTTAAAACAAGTCCACATGAATCTGTGTTGCCGTGTTCCCACGTGGGCAGTTTGATTTCACACCAGTTTGACTGAGATTGTGTTGTTTGAGCGTTCCCTGGGTTTTTTCGGAGCAGTATATGTCGCAATGTGCAGCACAGCGGCGCTCCCTTCAATCAATGCAGGGAAAAAGACAGCTTTGTCAGAGCTGACGGCTAATCGCCTGCACCCTCGTCCTGCCGGCCTCGTGCGTTTCGGAGCATGGAGTTGCACCGCAGGCATCTTACCGACTGCGAGCGCAAACGCGGGCTTAAATTGATTCTCATTTCTTGTGTTTTTGCAGCCTGCAAACTGGGACTCGTGGGTAAGCGCGTCATCCTCATGTTTCTACTTATTTCAAACGTGTCGTAAAAATATGGATATTCTAAATCACTATGATCATCATCTTTTATCGTGTGTTGAATGTGTCCATCCTTCCGCACTAACTCCTGCCGTCTCCATCGTCATTACGCCCGCTGAGAGGCGCAGCTCTTTGAATGCAAACAAAAGACACCTCCATAAAAGTGTGTTTCATCCGTCCGTCCCCGACCTGTTTGTGCCTTGTCCTCACGTCCGCAGTGCTTCGAACAACGACGCTTGCCGCCGCAGAGGTCGTCACACCGCACAAATCCAATCCTGCCAATTCAGTCTCAAACCCACGCGTTAATATCAAGCGGCGTCAAAGCAAGAAGCTCCCGTCGTTGCAAAAACGATATATTTTTCACCACAGCTTCTTTGTGCCACGAGTTTCCTGCTTTGACGGACGTCTTGAAATTCAAATGCCGATCTTTTGTGTTCGCGACTGAATTGACCTCCTTTTCCGACCCCCCCCCCCCCCCTCCCTCCGCCGCCACGTTATACTGACAGAACATGTACCCGTCACACGTTAGCCACAGTACATGCTATGCCATATAACACATCCTTACCCTGAAAGTCCGGTGAAGTTGCGCAGCGGAACGAGTCCTCTCAGAAACCAGACCGGTATCAGAACCGAGCTGTTGGGCAACTTCACGACGCCGCGCCTCCGACTCGGCATCCCGACCATGAACTAACCCCCCCCGTTCATCCCCGACCCCGTAAGAGAGGCGTGTCCCCGAAACCGCAGTTCTGATGTGCTGCGGCTTGAGGCCAATGACGGTACTTCAGAATGAGCCGACACTTCTGCTCTTACAAAGCCCCCTTTCTTTCTCCATCTGACCATCGCCGTGCTTGGCAGCTACACACAGAAGACCTAACATCCATCTTCTGATGGAGGGGAGAAAAAAAAAAGTGCTGACAGTCTTGTGTTTCTGCCTTCTACCGCAACCTTGTTACCCCCATTTGTCTTTTAATTTAATCAAGACCTTCCCCAGCGCGGTTTCCCACACAATAACTCTCAGTCATACAGTGTTTTTGGTGATGACGATGAAGATGATGATGATGGTGGCGGCCGTACTGACCGGCATCTGCTGTGGAACTCCTCGTTTTTTTTGCTGCCGTTGTATTTTTCCGAAACCCCCACTTTCCCAGCGAACGTAGCTATTCTCGTCATATGAAAAGCAATGATTAGTGTAGCTCATGGAATTAACATAGAGTTAACATAGTGAAGGGGAAAAACGATGAATTCTTAAGTGAATGCACATTGTTGATATTGTACTTTTAAATGCTCACGAGTGGAAAATCCTCTTGTTGTGCAAATGACGTAAATAATAATAATTAAAATCATTATCAATTAATTAAGCTAAGATGAGAACAACTTTATTTATCCCGAAGGAAATTGTTGTGCCGGAGTTTCAAGCAAAAACATAACAATGATAGATGATAGTAGGAAGGAGGGAGAGTTAAGAAATACAATAAAATATAAATTGTTAACGCTACCAAGTGTTTTAAGGTCTTAAGTCACTTGATAGCCTTAACCTTGACAATTAATAATTTAAGTCATGTTTTCAGGAATCACTCATTTTGCAGGTATTGAGATATTTTAACCCATGGCTGTTAAGTCCTTATTCAGGGGATTTAGTCAGAAACCTAATAAGGCCGTGTAAATATGCAATTTAACAGAATTGGACCACAAAATGTTTGGTAAGAATAAGTAACCTGGCAATATTTGGTCAAATTCTGCGCCGGTCGTCGTGAGCTGAAAGACAAATGTTGACCGGCAGATCGGTTAGATTTGTTTCCAAACCAAAGTCACAAATGTGTTTCAAAAGACAGCGGAGGGAAACCGTCATGCCTATTTATGTACACGGCCTTGAGACGACGTTTTAATTCCCTTAAGGTTTAAAATGTCGTTCGCCGAAAGCTAGTTCGTATCGGCGATTCCTCTAATAACAACCGAAGCGCTCCCTTATTTCGATCTGCCCTCAATGTTAGCCTTAAAGTAACATATTTCTCATGACTGCTTGAAAACACCTGCTCCTCAGCCTGAGGACAATGGTGCCCAGGAAGAGAACAGCCAGAAGCACTATGACCCTGTGGCCGCGGCTGCAGAGGCCTGGGGGGACGATGGTACGCAGCCGGTCCGCTATGACCCCATAGCAGCTGCCCAAGAGAGCTGGGGGGACGACGGAGCCCAACCGGTCCGCTATGACCCCATGGCTGCGGCTCAGGCAGAATGGGAGGATGATGGGACCCAGCCGGTAGAGGATGAACCTATAGCTGAAGCTCAGGAGGGCTGGGGCAAGCAGGAGGAGGAGGAGGAGGAAGAGGAGAAGAAGAAGAAGGAGGAGGAGGAGGAGGAGGAGGAGGAGGAAGAAGAGAGTCATCCGGTCACAGAGGTGCCTGCCACAGATGATAAAACAAATGCGGCTGAGGAAGAAGCACCTCCAGATGCTACGTTGGATGATGAAGAGGGTCAGGTAACCGAGGAGAGAAAAAAAAACAAACAAAAAAAAAAAAAAACACAGAGAGATGCATCCGGATGAAAAGGGTGGATGCATCGACTTGTGAGGAAGAGCTTTGAACTCGGGGTGCAGATGATGATAGGAGACAGATGCAGAAGGCGTAGGATGCATCTGAACAGCAGCATGGATGCATCGCCCAAAAACCCCGGAGGGAAAGCTAACTATTGATACCTTCTAGATCTAGCGCACATTTAACCCCAGTCACTGCTAATCACTAGTCAACACACATAGATTGCTGTGCAAAAAGCTTTTTTATACATGGCTGAAGTGCATTAACACCCACTTCTACTATCTAAATAACACACCTGCCCGTATTTACTGGCTGTTCAGGTTGTCATAGCACCGCTTGTGTTTGGTGTTTGTCTGCCGTCCGTCTTCTCTCCTCTCTGTCATTCTTTACTCTTGCCCCCCCCCCCCCTTCGTTTCACCAAAAGTGCGCTCAAACTAAGCTCCGTGTTTCTTCTCCCAGGGCGAGGCAGCGTCGGCGCCACCGGCCGAGGCGGAGACGGAGGCGCCTCCGGTGGAGACCGAAAAAGTCGGTGCAAGTTTTGCACGCATGCAAAATCTCATGGATCATTGTATTAGTTATGGACAATTACTTTGGCCATGTTTTTTATTTCTTTTTTATGCGTGGGTTAACTAGGTATCATGTCATTTGAACCAAATGAAAAGTGCTATTTAAATATTTGAATTTTGAGGCAAAGTTATTTCAACTTTAAAATCATTTGCGATCATATCAATGTACCAACATCATTTTGTATGTAATCATGCATACAAAATTAAGGAAAAATGAGGAGTTTATAAATTCAAGTGATTGAAAATACTTAAAATATTCAAAGAAAATAGTTTGGTGGGTCGGATGAAAAAGCAAAACTGGCTGGATGTGACCGGTGGGCCGTAAAATGCTTTGGGGCAAAACAATGATTTACCTGCAGTCAAATAAAAAACAAAGCTATTATTTTAACTATTGGGAAAAGTGCTTGTTAAAACCGGTTTCACAGTGCGGTGAATACAATTTATAGTGATTTTGCTAAAAATGCTAAAAAAATTAAATCATGCATGTCATGATTTGTCTATCTAATATTTCTAACTGCCCACTTTTTATAATTTTTCATTTGTTTAATTTGTTGCTCTTCAGTGTTTTGTTTCTTCTTAATGTCCTCTAAGTAAATATGAGAAATTTCAAAAGACTAAAAGAAATAAGAAAATGTGGTGGAAAAATTCAAAAATAGACATCTTTTTCTTTTTCATATATAGCCAGTTTCTTCTCAAAGAGAATCCAGCAGGGATTAAAAAAAAAAAACATGAGTTAATATCAACTCTTTGCAGACACCTGAAGTAGAGGCAGAATCGGCGGCGGTAGCGGCGGCGGAGCCTGCAGAAATGCCTCCGGGTTTTTTGTTCAAGGTAAGAGAGGCGAGAGAATGGAAGAGGAAACGGATCCCTGAATAATCCCCGTATCAGATACAATTTCCAGAAATATTCATGCGTCGCAGGTCCAGGTGATGCATGACTACGCCGCCAATGACACGGATGAACTGGAGCTGAAGGCCTCGGACGTGGTGCTAGTGGTCCATTTCGATAACCCTGAAGAACAGGTAGATGCGGAACACACACGAGCACGCAAACCAACGTGCACAGACGTGTGTTAAGAACGACCGGACTTTACGGCGCCTGTTGAGCCGCATTTTGTAATAACGGTGCATTTTGTTATAAACGTTCTAAATGTAATCACTTTTTCATTTCATTTTGTGATAAAGCCGCATTTTGTAAGGTTATTACATTTTGAGAAGATTATTATTAAATGCACTTGCAACTTTTTTATTCTCGAGGAAATGTAATGACATGGAATTTATAGAATATTCTTAGTTAATGCAACCTTTGAATAGTGAACTGATAGTAAATGCTAAGCACTGCTACTAGGCTAATACAGTGATACTAATAATAGGCCTAGCTTTTACAAATACTTTAAAGTAAAATAAAATACAATTAACAAACAAATAAAGTATGCTTTAGAATTGTTATTACATAATGCACCATGTTATTTCATTTCCTAGAGAACTAAAAAGTTGCAAGTGTATTTCGTAATAAACGTCCAAAATGTAATAACTTTTCCATTTTGTAATAAAGCCGCATTTTATAATAAACGGCTGCATTTTGTAATAAACTGCCCGGACGCATTTTGTAATAAGTTTTGCCGCATTATGTAATAAGTTATTACATTTTGAGAAGATTATTACAAAATGCACTTGGCACTTTTTTATTCTCTAGGAAATGTAATAAGATGGAATTTATAGAATATTCTCTGTTAATGCAACCTTTGAATAGTGAACTGATAGTAATTGCTAAGCACTGCTACTAGGCTAATACAGTGATACTAATAATAGGCCTAGCTTTTACAAATACTTTAAAGTAAAATAAAATACAATTAACAAACAAATAAAGTATGCTTTAGAATTGTTATTACATAATGCACCATGTTATTACATTTCCTAGAGAATTAAAAAGTTGCAAGTGCATTTTGTAATAATCTTCTCAAAATGCGTTGGGGCAGTTTCTTACAAAATGCAGCTTTATTACAAAATGAAATGAAAAAGTGATTACATTTTGGACGTTTATTAAAAAAATGCACCGTTTTTACAAAATGCGTCTTCACGGCTCTTTGTTGCAGGACGACGGCTGGCTGATGGGAATCAAACAAGACGAGTGGCTACAGAGCAAAGAGAGTGCCACCAAAGGGGTTTTCCCAGAGAACTTCACCCAGAGGCTGTGAAAGAGGGGGACAGGAAATCACTCCATCTTCCTTTTTTTTTTATTTTTACGTTTCCTTACCTCCTCCCCCTGTCATCCCTTCCCCTCCTTGCCTTGTATTGTTTGTTTCTAGGACTTTGGCCATAGACGCGGAGCTTTACACGGCCCCTGACGGAAAAACCGCGCATTCCCGTGGATCTTGGTATTTCTGTGGATTCTTTTGCAAAAAAAAAAAAAAATTTGCAAGTTCTGGAAATCACAGATATGAGCCATTTTGGCCGTGCTACTGCTGCGCCGCTGACCTCCCGCGCAGAGGAAACGGATGCGTGGGTACCTCTGCAATGGCTATCACTGTAACTGCATCCTAATGTTTTAATAACAGTCATGTCATCACTGACATCAACACACCTCTGTTCCGGGCAGATTTGTCATGCGGCCAGCGGCGTAAACGTCTCTCCTCACCTTCATTTTGGGGTGACTGACTCCACCTGAAGGTGATGCAAAGGGCAGGAGAGGTCGGTGGCGGGGGATAATCAAGCACCCAGATGCGATACTGAAGAGTCCGGCGTTTAAATTTTGCTCCTCTAGGATTATTCCAATTAGCCCCGGACGGTTTTCGGACGCGTCCGGCCGATCCCGTAACTCCTGCCGTCTTTCTATATTTCCGTGTTTTAAGCAGGGACCCTCGGTTATCGTATTAGTTTAGACTCTATGGTGATATAAGTGGAAACCGTGTGTTGTGAAAATCCAAACGAATGCATATGCAGTTGAACTAACTCACAACAACCTTATCAAACGTGGCAGGAAATCCAGAGTAAAATCAATATGGTGGGGCTTTATTTTCTACCCCGTGTGTTTCAAACGGATGCTTTTTGGACTTTGGAAGGCATTAGATATTCTCCCTTGTTCCGTCGATGTGATTCCAAGTATGCATTTTGCCCGGCTCGCCGAGGAGCCGGGCAAACACCAAATGAAAAAAAAACTGCTAACGGTATTATGATCTTCGAGCAGATGTCGTCGCACCCCGATTTGAACATATTCTGACTGAGCCTCGTTCACGTTTAGGAAATGTCGGCGAAAAACATTTCCGTCCGTTTGCATAGAGGTGACCTGACTCCGATGCAGACGATTTAGAATATGCACCAGAGCTACTCCTTTTATTTTTGTATGCTGCCAAGCAACGGATACACATGTAACTTATGTATGCCTAATGTAACTTTGTCATCAGAATTGCCAACCGAGGATATAACGGAGTGTTTTCTACTTCTGTCAGGTTTACCGCGCTTAACACGGCCGACGGGTTGGTAGTTAAAGGTCACTTAAGTCACTGACTCAGAAAGAGATTCTCATGATGTTATTAACATGTGATAAGTGTGTGGGAACGTGTGTGTGTGTGTGTGTGTGTGTGCGTGTGTGTGTTTGGAAGCATAAATTCTCTATCTATGAGCTAATGTCAATGGAGGACATCGCCAGCACCCACCAGAGGCAGAGATGATCCATTATACATGTAGCTTTTCTAATGGGACAACTCAAACGTATTTTGGGTCTATTTTGTTTTTTTGTTTTTTTCCACCGGCTGGTATTATGGTTCCAGGTGTTACTGTGCATTTGTTGTGTATAAGTGTAACTTTGCAAAGCCGTGATGACAGTTACATATTCTATAAAGACATTCATATCTGTATGTGTGTTACTGTGAGCATGCTGGCTTCCCATGTATTGTTGTGTGAACACCCTTATTTCAAGGCGATGATACTCGGATTACTTTTGAGGCGGTTGAAACGTGCACGTATTCCCCGTTTTTCCTCGAACGTTTTTTTTTTTTTTTTTTTTGTCAACATGGTTTCGTTGTCCATCAGCCTCGCCTCAAAGTGTCGCCCAGTGTATCATGGCCCAAAGATGACGAAACACGATCACATGGAGACCGGACGCGTAGAGAAAATAAATAAAAATCAGACCACCAGATGCAAAAATCACAATTTTCATAAAATCATCTCCGTCAAATGTTTCGACGTGCGTTTTTAAAAGCCGTGGCGTTCGGAAATGTCACCGGCATCTTTATTTATGCCCTTTTTTTTTTTTTTTTTTTAAATTTTATTTTCTGTATGATGTGGTGCGTGTTTTACCTGGGTCTGGTTCTCTATTTGTCTTCAAGGATCAGTCTCCTGTGATGAAGTAAAGGGATAAGACGAAAAACGTTTCTTCCTGTACCCAAATGACCGATATTAAACAGAAGATACCTTAGATCCTGTTCTGCTCAGTCTTTTTTTTTTTTTTTTTTTAGCTATTTACTTGATTTTTAGAGGTGTAACATGGATGCTGTCCTGAAGCGGAGCGTCTCAAGTGCTGGTCACACAAATTCATCCATCCTTTATCTGTCCTGCTGATCCTGCACTGGAACACAGATTTTTTTGGACCAAACATGGGAAAAGACAGAGAAGGCCAAACGTCATCCTCCTTGGAGTCGGGTCGCGGGGTCGGCGGCCGGAGACCCGGACCTCCTCCGCCCCGCCGCATGGTCCAGCTCCTGGCCAGCGTGTCCCGGGTCTTCCCCGTGGTCTCCTCCCGGATGGACATGCTCGGAATACCTCACCGCGCAGGAGGCCTCCCGACCGGATGCCCGGCGGCTCTACTCCGAGCTCCTCACCCTATCTCCAAGGGAGAGTCCGGAGAAAACTCATTTTGTCGCTTGTATCTGCAATCTGGGTCTTTGGGTCGCTGGCCACAGCTAGTGACCATAAGTCACGGACCTCCTCCCCGACCCGCAGTGGACCCTCTCCGCGAGCTGCCGCCTTACGGTGCTGGAGGGGTTCGCATGTCCCGGTGATCCTGGGAGCCATGTTGTCGGGGGGTTTATGCTCCCGGAGTGGCCGGGCCTTCACTCTTAAAGCTCTGCCGTGCACGGCCCAAAGGATGGACACGGGTCCCTCTAGATAGGGTAGATTTGCGTATATATAACCTCCAAAAGCGTAGAAGAAGGGCCGACGCTGTTTGAGAACCCGATTAACTCCTCCTCCTCCCAGATGAGGTCGACACAGGCAGTGGCTCCGCAAGCTTTGTACATAAATCGAGTAAATACATACAAATATATGCAGCTACGGCAGCATTCAGCAGGGTGTGCTGTGCTCAAACAGTATTTTTACATCAAGGGGCAAAAAGAAATCAGACCTCAGGCGGTGGAAAGAGAGGAATTGCTGTCCATGGTGCTGAAAGCGACCGGCAGCCCACCCTGTCTCCGCTGCTTTTCGGGTTTCGCCCGGGGGTCCGGCGTTGTGCGCCGACGTGTCCGACGATGGCGTGAACAACGGGCCGGATCTGAAGACCGGCGCCGCTGCGGTGCCGCTGAAAATGAAGGCGTGTCGTACGAGTGAAAAATAAAACTTCCGCAAACCCCTTCTTGGAGTCCCAGTGCTTTAGCATCTTGATGATATCGTTTTGCTAAAAAGCAAAGATTTCAATGCATTTTTTGGGTGTGTTTTTTTGTTTCAATACGCATATGACGTGTGAATGAGTGAACGGTTTTATGTCTTTACGTGCGGTTAAATAGGGAGGCTTAATAGAAAGGCTGCAACCCCTCGATGTGCAGGATCGACAGTGAAGAATGAATGAAAGAATAAAAACTTCACAATTCCGATTGCATGTAAAGAAATGGGAAAAAAAAGAATTATTTTCCATTGTCTTCTAAAAATAGATTTTTTTAATAGCTTCTTCAACAATAGCTTCATATACAAATTTGACAGATCTTTCATTGGCATACAGAAGTTCCTGGAAAATGTGATTGTTTGTCTCTTCTGAATAGATTTCATTGCCCGTGAGAACAACATTTTTGTATTTATGCATTGTTTTGTAAGATCACTTATTTCCCTCAGCTGCGTGTTCAGATAGTTTGTGTACTTCTTCCACAGTTTAAGCCTTTGGGGTGCGATATAGAAGATCATGCAAAGAACAACCGTCAAGCAGCTCCGGCATTTACAGCAAAATGATATTACTACTTAACATGATGCATAGCTTCTGCTTAATACAGTAGTTTCATACAGCCTGAGTGTTGTGTCTGTCTAAACTAAGATGCTACCGACCCGGAACAACAACAACAATACGCGTCGCAAAAGTACAAACATATAAATAAAAATACCTGACGAAGATGAAGATTTTTACATGAACATGAAAAAAAAAAGAGCGGTAATTTAAACGTGACAAATCCAAAGTCAGTGAAGTAAATACTGAAAAGCCAGACGTTTCGGCTTCCTCTCTGCGTCGCCGGACGCTGCTATTAGCGACAAATGAATCTGTTCTCCGAAAAAAAAATGAGAATACGAGGAGAGAAGTCCACCCTTGAACTTGTCGCTTACTGGGACTGTTCTTCGCGGACGGATTGGAATGGCGCTCGAATGTGAATTACTCTTTATTTAATGTTCAGCAGATACTAGGATACTAGCTAGCTAGAATAATTTCCAGACAGCAGCCTTTGACAAGCAGCCCTCAGATAAGATGAGGAGAAAACTAATGAGCCTACGCACTCATATATATATATATATATATATATATATATATAAATGTCGAAAATTTGGTCGTGGAAAGCCGGGAATGGCGACGACGGACGCGGCGTTTCCCGACGGACGTCTCTGACATGTAAATGGTGCATCGCACTTGCAATAATGACGGAAACGACATAATTTACAGGAAGAGCGTCGCTGTGCCCTCACATCCAGATTGATGAAATGCCCTGAGTGGCTCTTCAGAGATTCAATTACAGCGAGGCCTCTTTACGTCACCGGGTTCAAAAAGCCTCCGATGCTCGGTCACCATGCACACTCCAATTGGGGCGTTTATACTATTATCTCACAGGGCTCTGGCAGAGAGACGCTGGTTTGTTTCAGACCCCCTGCAGGGCGGAGATCGGCCGCTGCCATTTTCATCTCCGACGCTCGGCCGCGCTGCCAATTCCGAGGGAACCGGATGATTGAATTTGACTCGTCGCTGGGAACAGCGAGACGGCTGGCGTTGGGAAGGGAAGGGAAGGGAGGGGAGGGGACGCCGTGTTTTTCCGACGGGCCGAAAGAAGGGTCTAGAAATGCCCGCCGGAGAACGTGGGAAAACATTCAACGTGCGGAGCCGCGAAAAGGGGAATCGGGGGCGGACGAGAAATCTTCCGATTATTCCGGAGCTTGGCTCCAGCCGGTGTGTCAGGGATCGCTCACGCTTTCTTTTCACTGACAGGGATCCCTCTCCCCGTGGCTGTTATCGAATATCTCCCCGCTAAAAAAATACCCTTAAACCATATATTCGGTGCCTGGTTTTCTGTACTGGATGCTCATTAAGTTTGATATTTTTTTCATTTTGTTCCCGTTGCAGCTTTGACCCGCAAACATAGGGATGCTGGATTGTGTTTTATCGTGTCAAAAAGGGGACATCGTGCACAGAATCTTGATTGATATATGCTTTTTTATATATATATATATCGAATCCCAGCCTTATCCATTAAACGGCACCAAAATTGATTCGATTAGACATTTTTCATGTTCATATGGTTTCCCTAAATAATCACGCTGTGCGCCACGCTGCTTTTACAAGGCGATATGGCGGCGGCGGCGGCTCGACCTTGATCAGAGTAAACACAGCAAACTCCTTTCGTATTTTCCTTTACTTCGGTATCTCCGTATAAACTGTATAAATAAATTTGTACAAGGCACGGGTTCGAGTCGGACCCCGTTCCCTTCGCGTCCTCCCGCTTTGTTTGTTCTTTGTCTTATCACGATGTCTCCTTCGCATCGCTTCACCTTGAGCTGTCCTCTAAAACCCGCCAGCAGCCACGATCCCTTCAAATCCTCCGCGCGCTGGAGGACGCGGGTTGTTTCCAAACCCGGGCACCAAAAGCCATGCTCCTACAGCAGGGCGGGGTCGTATTAAAATGTTCAAACGGGCCACATTCGACAGAACAACGAATAAGTTTGTCCGTGCGGTGAAGCTGCCGTCGCCGGTCTGTCGGCGGCGCTAAAATATAAAAGCGTCGCCGGCCTTCTTACATTTCCGGAAGCAGAAGATCTTGCGCTAATACTTCCGTATCGTTAGCGGCGCAGCTGGCTGAGCCAATCGGGAAACAAAGCTCTGTTGAAAAGCTGAGAAGTTAATCATTAACAGAGTGACTTTTCCCTGAGGCGGACAATTACATATGAAAATAATGTTACGAAAAAAAAAAATCGGCCCAAAAAGCGCGGACACGGCCAATTACCAGTGAGTGATATTTGCATTTCGCCCAACCCATCACACACACACACACACACACACGCACACACACTTTCCCCAATTGACGTATCAAATATCAGAGCGACACGCACACACACACACACAGCTCGTAACGACGAGGACGAGTACCTCGGACAGATTGCGTCTGAGTTGCCTGAAAAAGGCATTCTTCCTAAATCTTTGATTCCAGTATATTTGGTTTCCATCAATCATTTGACCCGAATGTGAGTAAAAGGTTAAAAAAACAACAAAAGATCCTTTATGATACTCAAGTGCTGAACAATTAAATACAGTACAAGTGACGAAAAAGACCCTGGATGTTCAACTCCTGAATTCGGCGTTTTGAACCCATAAAGACAATAGTTTGAAAATCGAGCAGTTTTTGTTTCCGTGTTTCGTTTGGTTTTACCTCTAAGGTGCTTTGACGAACCGACACGCGTGAGTATTTTGGGCGAAATATTCAAGTTAAGTCCACAAAGCACTAGGTACTCGTGCGACTGTGATTCTGTCCCATTCTCAATCTGTCTTCTTCCCAGTCCCTGACAGCGACCGCCAAAAAATATCAAAACAATAGCTCTCCCCCATCTCTTTTAACGTAGCGGCCGATTTGGCGTTACCAGTACGGCGAATACCGGCGGGCGGAGTCTACGGCGTACACGATGGCGGCGGCGTTTTAAGAAAGCGCCGCCGCGGGCTTTGCCGTTCCCGAGCGAGTCAATGAAGTCGTCGGCGTGAAACCCGTCGGCGGGAGCCCTATCTGTGTCCCTGTTCCAATCCCAAGGGGTGGAAACGTCCGGGGGGGAGCAGCGTTCGGCCCAGCCGCTGCAGGAGCCGCGGGTACCAGTGCAGTCCGTCGCTCTGCCGCTCCGAAGGACCCGTCAGGCGGTGGAAGAACCGCAGCGGAGCCAGAGCCCAGTGGGCCAGGTAGTGACTGTCCACGGCGGCGTAGCAGGACGCCAGCGCTCCGTCCACCACCACGGAGCCGTGCTGGGTCAAGGGGGCGAACAGGCCCGAGCCCCTCCGCTCCTCCACGAACGTCACCGCCGAGAGGCCGCTCTTTTTCCCGCGCCACGTCACCACGCATTGTCCGGGCCGGACCTCGCTGGCGAAAGCTGTTCTCAGACTCCGGAGTCCCTCGCCGAAACCCCCCGTGGACGTTTCTTCCCGCTCCGGTCCGTCGGAACAGTCCGCGACAAAGATCAGGTGCGCCGCCGTGAGAGTGATGCTGCGTCCCTCGCCGGTGCCGATGGCGAGGAAGGTCTCGGTGACGTTGGGCCGCCGATCCAAAAAGGATAAAACCGGGCTGTAAAGAAGCGGGCCGCGGCCGTCCGCCGTCGAGGAGGCCAGAACCCGGTCGCCGGGGCGCAGCGCTCGCATCGGCTTCGACGCGCCGCCCTCCAAAATCACCCGAGCGTCGCCCGGGAAGCAACCGCCGGTTTTGGCCGCCACCGAATGTTCTGGGGAAATAAAAGAAAGAATTACAGATAAATCACTTTATTCGTCATCGTCCGGCACGCAGACGCTCCCGAGGAGGAAGCGACGGCGGCGGAGAGCTCGGCCGCAGGTCGCAACTTAGTGATCTATAAATCGGGGTAGACTTTGACACCAACTAAAGGCCAGTATTATCTTTGTGGAGCAGCGGTAGAATGTTAACGCATGGACAGAACGGCTCGTCGCGACCCTGTTCTCCAACACACACGCAAATATAAGTAAATACTCATATACATACAACATTCCCCTGGTGGGAATTTTTTTTATTTTTGCTTCCCGATGCTGTTTTTCGCTCCCACGCTTCGCCCGGTGAGCATGTTTAAACTTAAAGACGCAGTCTTTGTGTGGCCTGAGCAGATACCCAAAAATGCAGGATTGGAATTTGGTCAACGCTGATCCTCAAGGAAGTTCCTATGACTCTTGGTGACTCAGTGCCACAGACGTGGGTTTTGATTTCTGAGGCTGCGGGTTGATCTGACCTTTTTTAACGCTCAGCTTTTTCGGATGAAGGGAAATTATCGTAGACGTTTGACGATCTAAGTACACGCTCGATGACCCATGACGATGAAAACCTTTTGTTGAAAAAACGCCCGCAGAGAAAAAGGGCTGAATAGAAGACGTCAGCAAACGTTAGCAAACGTTCCCGATCGGATCCGCCGAAATCGAAAATGCTTGCGATTTTTTTGTCGTCCGTTTTGTTTTCGAAGCCGTTTTAAGACCCGATGTTGTGAGGTAGCCAGAAAAGGTAGTCGGCGGGAGGTAATGGATAACCAGCTGATTGTATCAGCGCAGTTAGAGCGCGGCCTGAGGTCAGACACACCGTAAAAGCACACACACTCTTTGGGAAAAGGCAGCTGAGGATAGACGAGGCGAATCAAGCGAAATTATATTTCGCATAACGGTAGATAATACGTCCCGCTAAAGAAAATCCGCATGAAACGTGGAATTCCCCACCTCAGAATGTGTCTGCGTGTGTGTGTGTGTGTGTGTGTGGGTGGGTTTTCCTTAAGCAGCCAAATATTTGTCAAAGGTGTGTGTGTCTGTAAGTATAAGGGCTGCAGAAAAGGAGGTTTGAGACCGGGAGGTGATAAGACCTAGATAAGAAACCTCCTGAAGGAAAAGAAACAGCAAAACAAAGAGAGAGTTAATCATCTTACAGCCTATCAACCTTAACGAACGGCGAGAATGTAGTTTGGCATCGAATGGCTGGCGGTGCCAGACGTGCACTTCGAAAATGCCTCCAAACTCGGAGTAGCTCGATGTGGAATGTGGAAGACTATTGTTTGCTTCAAGGTCTGCAGATGAAGGGACGGATTTAAAATGCCGACGCAGATATGTATGATTTCATAATCCCGGTCAGAAAAACAACGTTCGGCTTGTCTCCATAACAAACGGCCAGTGTTGCACTGAAGAGCTGAATATTCCATCGTAAGGACCGACGGAGGAGAGAAACCGAGTGTATCGGAGAGCGCAGGTGCACATCCTGATTTGATTGGCTCCCATAAGACAATATACCCACACACACACACACACACACACACACACACACATGCAATAATGATAACACTGAAACACAAGGTAGACCAATCGTGAGTTAGCAACTATGAATCTAGTGACAACCCGACAACCTCATTAGCGTTAATCACAGATGGCCACAGACTAAATAACACACACACACACACACACATATGTTGACACACACCTGATTTGACGCTGCAGTGAATATGGGCTTTGGACTCGTAGAAGACCCAGTCAAATCCTGCTTCGATGGCCAGCCGGGCCAACATGGCATACTTGTTTCTGTCCCTGTGAAAACCAAAATGTAAAGAAACCTCGACCGACCGGCAGGAAATATGAAATCTCATCATTTCATTTTCGCGGTTCGCTCGCTTCTCGGCGACGTGTCCGACCTGTCGGAGGTGGTGATGTCCACGGCGCGGCCCTCGTAGTGCAGCGAGTCCTCGGAGTGATGGCCGTCCTCGTCCCAGCCCTCCGTCACCCTCAGCTTCACGCCGGGCCACATGTTCATCACCGAAATGGCCAGAGAATTTAACTTGTCTTTACAGCGCTGGGCGGGAGAATCAAACACAGGTTTCATAAAGCTGAAACAGCTGATGCCGGAGAACGTGGGGGAAGAACTGAGTTAGCAAAGTAGGGAACACACACACATAGGTTCATTCCCGTTTTATATTACGATGCTGTTTTTCAGTTGTAAATATCAATAATTCATAATGTGATCCATCTGATTTAACGGGATGGGGGAAAGATCACGCATTTTAACTCCGACTATGATTTATAAACATCCCAAAGGCTATGTGACGTAAAGACACAAATCGTGATGTGAAGACGGTTTTATCAGACCCGGAGGGCCGGGGAGTCGATGGAATCCAACCTTTTGGTTTAAACATTTAACTGACAGCAAACAGCAAACAATTTGACGCAACTGTGAGAAAGGAAAAAAAAAAAAATTGCACAATGTAAAGAGGCTCAGGGGGAAACCAAAGACTCCCCGCCTTCCCGTGCGTATTTACGCATCCACGCATCCATCCAGCGGTGCCTCACCTGGGTCATGAGCCTGTCCGCCCCGGTGTCCTCCTCATCCTTGAAGATGATGTCCGTGTTGTAGTTGGGCGTCAGCTCCTTGAAGCGCTCGGAGTTGCGCGTAATCTTGCCCTCGGGCCTCCCGCTGGCCCCCAGGGTCTTCTCCGCCACGTTGGGGCTGAACTGCTTGTAGGGCAGCGGGATGAGCTTCTTCGGGAGCCGCCTCTTGCCGTACCCCCTCCCCGGCCCGCAGCCCTCCGAGGCAGGTGCGAGGAGGAGGATCGAGGCACACAGAGAGGCGGTGAGAAGGGGGAAGGAGCTCCGCATCGCCCCGGGCGGGGGAGAGAGGGCTCTCCCGGTGGGGAGGAGGGGGGGTGGGGGGGTTCTTCAGCGCCTCTCCGGTGCAGCTCCCGGCTGCAAGACCGGCGGCAGCTGCGACATCTCGGCCGAAAATCTCGGAGAAGAGGAGCTCATTTACTCGGCATCAGGACAGAAGAAGAAGAAGAAGAAGAAGAAGAAGAAGAAGAAGAAGAAGAAGAAGAGGAAAAAAAAACAAAAAAGTTGGTCGAAATTCAAAACCCCGAGGGAGAAAAGTTTGGAGCCGCGGCGCCGCGGAGCCGGCGTGGGTGCGCAGGCGGTGAAGTCCGTGGATTTAAACAAACAGGTTCAAAGTCGATTTGCGAGAGGGGAAGAGAGTTGAAGAGAGAGAGAGAGAGAGAGAGCGCTTTCTAATATCCGACTGTCGTGTGGTTTCTCTCGTCTCTCTCTCTGGGGGTGGGAGTGGAGAGGGGGAAGTCACACCATCCGCCCCCGCCGGCCGGTGCCGTCTCCCCGGACCGGGACGCGTCCTTCCCTGCGAGCCGCCGCCTCCAACACGCAGCTTCCAACCGACTTGGAGAGACCTGAGGGATCCGCGGCGATCTGTTGCCACTCCAGACCGCACCCTGCCAGTCCTGCCCTCCTCTCGCTCTCTCTCTCTCCCTCTCTCTCTCTCTCTCTTTCTCTCTCTCTCTCTCAGTCTGTCCCCAGTTTGCCACCCTCCCCGCCCCTCCCGGGCGCAGGGCGCACTGGAGAGTCCAGTCCGCAGAGCGCCTGCAGGCAGCGGGCGGGCAGCGAGGCGCGCTTCGCCCTCTATTCGCTGCCACCTCGCATTTCCAGCCTTTGTGCTCCCTCGCCTTTGACAGCAGCCCCCCCCCCCCTCTGTTTCCAAACGGCGTGGGTTTCCTGGAGTACGCAACCTTTATCCAAATCAGATTTGAAAAGGAAAAGCAAAGGTCAAGGGTCGCCGGATTGTTCTCGCTGGCCGGTCGTCGGGGCCGGTAACGTCCGCTTATCGAGCCGCTCCGTCCACAAGATCACCTTTCTTACAGTTTCCTCCAACTGACAAATTGCATTAATAGCCTGCGCTCCCCAGCCCTGCGGCTGCTGGTGTGTGGCTCTCTCTCTCTCTCTCTCTCACACACACACACACACACACACACGCTCGCACACACGCTTTTTAACACCAGGCCCTCCGAATTAGCTCCTCAAATATTTGCCAGAAGAAAATCAGCGGTCGCGCTCCTGTTCCTTAAGGCGGGCTCTTTTCAATGAGCTGAACTGTACAAGGCTGCGGGTTTATACAATTTATGTTTTATTATTTGCGAGAGTAAATACCATAAATTATTTTTGCCGCACTGCTGCTTTTCATGTCTCTCGGTGGAACTGAGAAAAGTAAAGACAGAGATTCACACACGGTAAACAGCCCTCTGTGCTTGTGTTTACTTTCTAGCTGAAATAGAACATCCACTGACACTTGTGTAAATCCATTAGGACGTTGGAGGTGGAACACACGGGCCCGTTTAGTCGAATCGAAATCCGTCACAAAGGCGTCAGTGTTTTCCCCGATTTGTTACCAGCTTTGTGAGGCAGAAATACCCCGATGATAAAGCTCCGCTTAGAATCCAAACAACTCGCAGGGGAGAAGGAGAACACTTGTGAGGTCCGACAGGAGACGGGCTCCGAGGTTCTGGGCTTCATCACCGAGGCGCCGCCGCTTCGGGTTGTCGAAAGTTTAACCTTATAGCTCGCCGTTCGGGAAACTCGATTCAGAAATGATGATGATATGATGATGAGGGATTCGTGGACGTCCCCGTCGGCTTCCGCCCCAAACTACCGGATCGGGACGTTTCCGATCCCGAAGGACTCGGCGGCGACGAATTTATCCGTGAGATCCGGGACATCGTGATGGGATTTTGGGTAAAAACAAAATCAACATGGCGCGAAATCATCGCATGTGGGTTTTCAGATAATTAGCATTTTGTCGCTCTTTTAAGAGAAAACTTAAAGCAAAAAAACGAGACGGCGTTCATAACACACTGCGCGATATGAGAGTGACATGGATTTTTATCATCCGACATTGTGACCCGTTTCACGCGGAGCAGCTGCCGTTTATCGCTTTGCACGCGAGACCCGACATCAATATGCAAACGTGTGTGCGCACAGTCGCGCGAGCATATGTTTTCCTGTAACTATCGATATTTTGTGGGCGTCTGTGTGTGTGTGTGTGTGTGTGTGTGTGTCATCCTTCCTTTGAAGATCATAAATACAGGCGTGGCTCTCGGCAGGCCCGCTGCCTATTCAGCGTGGCTGTCAACAATGCCTCAGAAGTGGTCACATTTTCTCATCCGTCCATCCCTCCCTTCATCCATCCATCTCTCACTTCTTCTTTGCCTCAAGAAAGGACACGAGCGGGCAACGATCCCGTCGGACGAACCCGATACCGATACACGATTCCTGTCCCTTCGCACTGCAGCGGCGGGTCACGTATTTTAAGGTATGAGCTCAAACACACATGCGGGCCCGTAAACAAACACACACACACACACACACACACACACACACATAGCTGCGCACATGGTCACACAAACCGGGCCGGCCGACAAGCCAACCAGGCATCAGCTCATTGATGTTTGTTAAAGTTATTAATTTTCTCTGTCAAATAAGAGGCCACGGAGGCAGGACAGAGGGAGATGGGTGCCAGTCCCGGAATCCGTCCCCGCTTTCATCCGCCGACGCCGGGGCTCGGCGAGTCGGCGGCGCAGGGTTTTTACACGGGCACCAGGGTTACCCGCGCGTAGCCGTGCCTCTAACCAACAAAGGCTGCGAGGGGGACGAAAAATAGTCCGGGAACGGAGGGGGATGGAGAGATTACGGAATGATAATGAGGGAGGGTGTGAACTCTTTCCGAAGGTATTCGGGGAGACACCCGGTGACACCGGATGATTTGTGTGTCACCGCAGAGAGTGACTACACGCCACATTAACGGGTAAACAAGTGGGCCGGTGTTGTTTTTCAGTCAGAGGGAGTTAGCGTGTTTGTGGCTTGCGGCGGTTCGCTGTAATGGGGGTTAAAGGACGTTATGCTCAAGGTAACGGCGGCCGGTGGCTAAAACCGCCATCCCTCTTCCTCCTCCTCCTCCCGCTTCTGTCCCTCCGCACACTTCGGCCTCCAACCCCAGACCACAATAAACACCTAAAACGTTGTCCCCGTGCACGAGGCTTCTCGGTGGCTCCGTCCGAGACCGTGTAAGTCCTAATCTCCGGAGACAAGTGGATAAAAACTCGACTGGAATGCCTCCCTCAACGGGCACTTTTTAACTGAGGCCTTTACACGTCGGGCCGGGGAGAGCTAATTTGATGCTTACCCGGATGGCAGCCAGCGAAAACCACGACGGCCAAATGTGTATCGATGGCCCAGAGTAGCGCCGATACCAGACCTGCTGAAGGCCAGCTCAGTGCAGCGTGTTTGGTCAGAGGGTAGACAGAAGGAAAATAAAAGCATGGTGATATAAAAGCGGAGTATAGGCTAAATGTGTCTTGGAGTTAGCGGGCAAGGCTAGCCACTGCACAGCTAAAACAAACAAAGAGCAGCCCAAGGGACTGAAGTTCACTGTGCTGTGATACAAAGCCCGTGCACAGAGAGACCAGAGCACGCGCACGCACGGGCGCGCACACAAACTGACACACACACACACACACACACACACACACACACACACAGGCAAGTACGCAGGTAGCTGCAGGCACGGGGCCCAAGTTAAGCATTCATGCATGTCTACACAGTGAAAAAGTGCAAACATGGTTATATACAGCCCGGCACGGACGCGCACAAACACTTATATAGTCAACAGGATTAATGGCTCCTTTTTACAACGGAAGGGAACGGATGATAGTAATGACACGGGCCGATAAAGTATATTTCTATCGACGAAGCGGATACGACGCTTTCTTTGCTACTCTTTTTTATCGGAAATAAGATTTTATTCGGCGGGAACCGAAATGTAGCTACAGGTGGGGACTCGAGTTACTGTGTCAGTGCACTTCAATAGCAGTTTCATTAATTGCATATGGCCTTTTTTTTAAGTCTATTTGAAGGGATTCTTAAAATAAGAGACTTGCTGAGTAAGATTTATGCTCCCAAGATTGGAGACTCTGAAGAAAACCTGACTCAAATTGGTATGAAGTGTCCTAATAACAAGCCCAGAAGGTAATGCCAACAATAATGCTCCTGCTGTAGTCTCCCTATGTCAAATGGGGTTTTACTCCCTCTCTCCAGCCCTCTCTCCCTCTCCTGACTGTGTGCCACATCTGTGGGTTCTGCGGTGATGTTCCTCTGCTCAGAATGGATTCACCAGCTCAAAAACGTCCTTATTATATTTATATTTTACTACACCACTAGGAAAGCCGTGCCAGCTGGGCTGCAGAACGTTTGGGCAGGAAGAAGGAAAGGGAGAAAAAAGGGGGGGGAGGAGGACAAATGAGGAAGACAGGGAGGGATGGAAGATGGGCGGGGGCGGACGGACGTAAACAACGAGCGAGATAGGACCGAGGAAGGTGGCGGCGAGGCGGGACGCGAGGAAGAGGTGAAGCGCAGGCGCCGATCGGAAACCCCTCAAAATAGGCCGTGACGATACGATCACAAAGACGGCTCAACGGTAAACACAGAAACGGGACGACGTCCGCACAGACCCTCACACACACACACACACACACACACACACACGCGCGCGAGAAGCAGCGGTGACCTCCGATGACTGGAGCCAGAGGAAGGACAGAGGGACGTGGCTTCGGGAGGATAAAGGGAAGGACGAGCGGGGAAAGAGGAGGTCAGGAGAAGGTGGCGGGCGCCATGACAGATGGTAAACAAGGGGGAGATAGAAACATACGGAGCTTCCGCATCAGTCGGACACTTTGCTCGATTCCATGAACTGTTAATTAACTGACCGATATTATTATCTCTGCCGTTGTGAGAAACAATCGGGACTTCCTTATTTATTGCAGAGGGAGTTTTGCTCTGAATGCAGGGGAGGTCGGCGCTCCGCCGGGAGCTTATAGTTCATTTGCTCCTGCCGGAGATTGAGGTGATGCTCCACTTGGAGATGTCGGAGGATTGAAAATAATCGTCGGCACGGCGATAGTTGGAACAAACTATCGCCAAACGTCGATTTTGGGACGGCAAACGTGGCCATAGGTGAGTTCTCTGTTGCGTCTTGCAACGGTGTGTGCAATTCAAGGTTTGTTTACAAGCGTTAAACATCCGTCGATGTCGCTTTATATCCTTTATATCCGGTGGGTTCCTCCGTCGGTCTTTTGAAAAAGATGACGCGAATCCCGGTGGGCTCTCGGCAGTAAACCGGAGGCTCTCGGGAAGGTAGACCCCAAAAACTGGACGTAATGAATCCAAAATGAGAAAAATCACTGTGGTTTCATAACTTACATCCTTTCCCTTCTTTAAATGGAAGGAACTATAGGGTTAACTGAGAGTGTTATAAAAAAGAAGTGATAATGGGTGGCCACTATTAATCCAAACTACAATACATGCTACACAGATGTATACTATCATTAAGTTAAGGGATTTTAGTGTGTGTGTGTGTGTGTGTGTGTGTGTGTGTGTGTGTGTTGGGGGGGTCACTTTAGTTTACACTCAGGCGGCGCCGTGGTTAGCGCCTCTGCCTTGCAGCAAGAAGCTCCCTGATTGGATGCTGACACGGAGCCTCCCTGTGTGGGTTTCCTCCGGGTTCTCTGGCTTCCTCCCACAGTCCAACAAACATGAAGGAGCTTCATCGGAGACCCTGAGATGACAGGCTGAACGGTTGTATATCTTCATATGACATGGCGGTGAGGTGGAGGACGCTTGCACAGCATGTAACCAGAGTGCTGGAGATAATAGATGGATGGATGGATGGATGGATGGATGGATGGATGGATGGATGGATGGACGGACGGACGGACGGATGGATGGATGGATGGATGGATGGATGGATGGATGGATGGATTGATGCACGGATGGATGGACGGATGGATGGATGCATGGATGGATGCATAAATGGATGGATGGATGGATGGATGGATGGATGGATGGATGGATGGATGGATGGATGGATGGATGGATGGATAAATGGATGGATGGATGGATGGATGGATGCACGGATGGATGGATGGATGGACGGACGGATGGATGGATGGATGCATGGATGGATGGATGGATGGATGGATGGATGGATGGATGGATGGATGGATGGATGAACGGATGGATGGACGGATGGACGGATGGACGGATGGACGGATGGACGGATGGACGGATGGACGGATGGATGGATGGATGGATGGATGCATGGATGGATGGATGGATGGATGCATGGATGGATGGATGGATGGATGGATGGATGGATGGATGCACGGATGGATGGATGGACGGATGGATGGATGGATGGATGGGTGGATGGATGGATGGATGGATGGATAGATGGATGGATGGATGGATGGGTTTACCATCAGAATTCACCAACACACCCAAATGTCAATTTTTTCTTGTTACTTGTAACTGACTAATACATTCACCAACTCCTGGTGTCCCTGCATAGCAATATCGTTATTTGTCAGTCTTCGACACAGATTTTCCCTTGATCCCATTGATAACCATCAAAAAATTAGCACCGAGCCCGACCTCACGCTTCCTTAAACCCAAACTAAATCCTTATCTTTAACCCAAAACCGGGTATGAGCCGCTAAACCGTCTGAAAGCGAGGACCAACCCAAACCCCCTTCCTACTGTCGCCCCGAGGTGCAAACGACAGTGTGGACAGTTGACACAAGAAATAGTCAGAAGAAAGAAGGGGGCGAAAGTCAAGAGTTTGAGGGTGAAAATAGGATAATAGAGATAAAGAGAACAGGGATAAGTTTGAATAAACGTGGTTCAATAAATAAGGGAAAGAAAGGAGAAAGGCGAGACGGAGCAAATAAGAGAGATGGACGTCCGGAGGACTGGTACTGATCAGAAGCTCTTTCTGTGATGCGGCTTCAAGCTTCCAGCCCACCGATTGGTCAGCTGCCTAACTCGGAACATGCGCTCCCACAATCCCTCAACGCCACTTCAATCCCGCCGCACTGGTTCACCACTCTGTGGCTTAAAACAGTGCCTGCTGGAATGGGCAACATATCAATAAATTCATTACGCATTTATACTCAAATATTTATACTGCAGCAGTGTGTTTTGCAAAGGAACGGTATTTATAGTGTGTGTGTGTGTGTGTGTGTGTGTATGTATGTGTTTGTATGTGTCCATGTGTACTCATATTTATAGCGCAGCGTCACATCATAGATCTGTGCTGCGGTGAGACAGCTGTCTGAGGGGGGGGTGTTTGCAGAGGAATAGAGACGTTAACAGAGATGTATAGTAGATCACAAGAGAGACGACGAAAAATGGAAAAGTTCGAGAACAAAAACCGGTCGCGACCTTTCAATCGTCGCGATTCGGTCGCATTTACGGAAAAAAAAAAAAAAAACGAATAAAAAAAATCCACTTTTTCTCCCGATACAGAGTCCCGTTTGGCCCGAACCTTCGACGGAAGAAAAAATTGAACGATAAACTTAAAGATTCTGCGACAGGCATCCCCAGTCCAGCCCACGGACACGCCGAGACAAAGGAATATTTATTCTGCGCGAAACAGAAGCCAGGGAAATTACATGGTGTTTGATTGTTTGGCTGTTTATTGAATGAAGACATTTCTATTCAGTGTGTCGTGCCATTGTTCTTACAGTTACAATGGTTTTTATAAAGTCCATTCAAAAGGGCAGCGCGGACTACGTGCACTGTGGAATATGACACCGAGGGTGAAAAGGCCACGAGGGGAATGACGGCGTTTTTATTACGAGGACTAGAAAACGAGTTGATGAAAGAAACGCCACATATTTTGTTTTTTCGCCGTCGCCAACGTGAAAACGGTTCGGGTCGATCGAGTTCGTCATTCGTTATCTTTGCGCTGTCGCTAGTTTTAACATGGAGGACGGGCCACGGTTTTAAATGTTGATATTATTGAAATATCCATACTGAATTCTGTCATTTTGTCGTGTCGATGTGTTAAAAACAACGCAACGGACCCGTCATGACAATAACTGGCATGAAAATGATATGAATTATCCACTCATTTAAATCTCTGAAATGAAGCCGTGAAAAATGTGGTTTCAAGCTACATGATTGTTATGTATCATAAATGTTATTATTCAACAAATCCAATATGTTGTACATAAAAGTTTCCATCTCAGTTCCAGAGTCAGAAAGGTGGCAAATGCAGGACACGTGACAGAACATGTAGAAAGAGTGTTAACCCGTGTTTCTCCTTTTGGTAGATCAACAGAGGACATACGCATGTTCACAATATTCAAAATCCTTCCAGGGCCTCATGTTGCCTCCGAGACTCGTCTTCTTTTTCTTCTCCATCTTCTTCTTCTTTTTCTCCTGTCGTGATAGACCTCCCTCCGTTTACAATCTTGCTCTCCTTCACCAGCATCTCCAGACTCTTCTTCACCCGCATCTTCTCCACGCTGAAGGACCACGTCATCAATACGGCGTCTGTCGGCAACTCAGCGCCTTTCAGATTCCAAATTGCGTTACTGTGCTGTCAAAATTATGATAAAATAAAATAAAATAAAATAAAATAAAATAAAATAAAATAAAAAAAGAAAACAAAGTGAAATAAAATAAAATAAAATACAATAAAATAAATAAAACAAAGTAAAATAAAATAAATGAAATAAAGTAAAATAAAGTAAAATGTAATAAAATAAGATAAAATAAAGATAACAGAGTGAAATAAAATAAAATAAAATAAAATAAAATAAAATAAATTAAAATAAAATAAAATAAAATAAAATAAAATAAAATAAAATAAAACAAAATAAAATAAAATAAAATAAAATAAAACAAAATAAAATAAAATAAAATAAAATAAGACAAAAGAAACGGAAAGAAAAGGAAAACAAGAGAAAACAGTGAAATAAAAGAAAAGAAATGGAAAAAAAGAAGAGAAAAGAAAGTGAAATAAAAGATAAGAAAGGAACTGAAAAGAAAATGAAAGAAAAGAAAAGAAGAGGAATGTAAAGAAAAGAAGAGAAAAGAAAGTGAAATAAAATAAAATTAAAAAGAAAAGAAAAGAAAAGAAAAGAAAAGAAAAGAAAAGAAAAGAAAAGAAAAGAAAAGAAAAGAAAAGAAAAGAAAAAAGATATTTGGTCTATTGTCTGCAATAGATACAGGATCACAATGCTATTTGCCATTTCAGTTGAAACTGATCAAACTTAGGGATGTGTTGGACGCAAATCACAGTTTTCTGTTATTTGAAAGAATCCCCGGTGCCTTGTTTACCTCAGCCAAGCTTGTACGACCCCTTCTGTTGAGGAAGGAAGTGTTTTTTTTTTAGTCAAAGAAGGAAACCGAAAGGAAAGGGGCACGAGTGTGAGACGAAATGATGTTCCACCGTTGTGAGTTGGGATTTACATACCACTCCCACTCCTTGGTTCAAAAACATGTTTGTGACAGAAACACACACACATACAAAGGCGTGACTGAAAATAACACCCCGGTCATCAACGTCTTCATTTGACTTTATTCACCATCAACAGCCTTATTTTACCTTACCATAATTATACCTCGAGCAGCCTCCGTTCCCCATCAACAACATCTGCATGCCATTTCCATCAGGCATCTCACAACTGAGATTTTACGGTGAATCGGTTAAAAAAGAAATCTGGGAATTAATTAACACCATGAGGTTGATTGCAGTTTTGAATCCAAAGAGCCCTGACATTGAGTTTCTGATCAGAAAGAGCGGAGTCACGCCGTTATGACGTCGAGCCCGAAATAGCAGCGACCCAAAAGGGAAGGAGGAGGTCGATGGCTCACCCCTGGAAGGTAACTGCCAAGAACTTTTAACGTTCCTTTTACCTCGACGTCTGTCTATTTTGCCGAAATGTACCAATGTCCACGTCTTTCCGTCCGTCAGCGGGGTCACGTGAAAAGCGTGGGTGGAGGGTGGCGGGGGGAAGAACGCGCTCGGTTTCACCGTTCTTCCCTCTCATTGACGTCGCAAAGCCTTGCGTTTCATTAAAGTTGGGCGGTTCGAGTCGGAACAAGAAAAAAGAAACATTTGAGGCAGGTGTCGAAATCACCTCTGAGGCTCTTTTCATGAAAAAAAAAGAACAGTCCAAAGGAAAAGACATGCTTTTTTTCATTTTAAATTGACCTTGATTTATGCTAATGTAGTGTTGTGTTTACATCCACATAGAAAATAGTAATCAGGTTGTTTATATCAAAACAGGCGGCTCCAAAACATAAAGGGAACACTAAAAAAAACACGAATGGATGAAATATTCTTGTGAAATACTTTGTTTTTGACATCGTTAAATGCGCCGACAAGAAAATCACACCAAAATGATGACTGGAAATCCGATGTATGAACCCACCGAGGTCCGGATTTGGAGTCCCACCCCAAATGAAAGTGGAAAAACACACTTTAGGCTGATCCAACGTCCTTAAAACAAGTCCAAATCAATCCGTGTTGCTTCCTAAGCGGAAGGAAGTGTGATTGACTTGGAGTTACATTGTGTTGTTGAAGTGTTCCCTTTATTTTTTATTTTTTTGGAGTCGTATACGTACGGATGCCAAGAAAGACTGGAAAGTTCGGCGTGTAAATAAACATGAAACACGCTTGTGATTCACGAAAAAGTGAGACGACGCAAAGAAGAGCACCGCACAGAGCGGTACTAATGGAAACTAAACCCCCGAAATTAATTTCGCGCGACATTTCTATAAAGCACATCAAAGATTTAGGGACGCGTGTACTTATGGCTCAGGTCACCACACCGACCTGGATAGCAGGGTTGCAGTTTTTAGATGTAAGAGAGGGTGAGACGGACAGAAATGATGTGAGAGCACGAGAGGTTAAAGGAGAGACGGTAGAAGGGAGACAGAGACGGACAGACCGACCGAGAAATTAGGGGCTCTACTGACCAGAAAGTGCTCTGACTCAGACAAAGTCAACATCCTTGCTGACATCACTGACCATCAGCGCCATCATTTCAACTCTAAATGCTTTGATGCCACAAGAAACCTTCATTTGTCTGAACCCACAAGGGCTCTCGGTACAGCCCGGGAGACAGGGGGAGCCCTGCCGCGCCGTTAAAAAAAATAAAATAAAATGTCAAGGCGCATTTATGCTTCATTAGAACACGTCCCCTGTTTTCGGCTTCGGGCCGACGTCTCGAAAAAGGTGAAAGAAAAGCCGGTCGCTTTGCAGAGACTCTTTCGGGGCGGAGAGATGAGAGAGGAAGACGGGAGACCGCAAGCGTCCTGCAGGCACCAGCCAAATATACAGCCACTTCATTTACACTTGTAAAAGCTCTTAACAAGGCTAACGGTGTTATTCACGGTAGATTAACAAATATAATGATAGACACGCGCACGTCGCGCACACGGGGGGGACAAGAAAAAGAAAATATCCCTGCGAGTGTATTTAGTGTTATGCATAAAAAAAAAAGATAAGATAAGATAAGATAAGATAAGATAAGATAAGATAAGATAAGATGAGAGATGAGATGAGAACAACTTTATTTATCATGAAGGAAATTGTTGTGCCAGAGTTTCAAGCAGAAACATAACTGTAATAGATAATAGTAGGAAGGAGGGAGAATAAGAAATACAATAGAATATATAAGATATATATATGTATATAAGATCTTATATATATATATATATATATATAATATAATATATAATATTAGTTTTATCACTTATTTACTAAGACACTTTATAGTTTATAGTTTATTTTATTTCTAATTCTGCCTTTTCTTTTTAATATTTATTACTGTTATATTTTCTGTAACTCTGGCACAACGATTTCCTTCGGGATTAATAAAGTTATTCTTATCTTATCTTATCTTATCTTAATATAATATATATAAAGATAAGATAAGATAAGATAAGATAAGATAAGATAAGATAAGATAAGATAAGATAAGATAAGATAAGATAAATTTTATTGATTCCCATAGGGGAAATTCCTTTGTCACAGCAGCGTAACAGTTATAATGTCAAAATATAAAAAAGTAAAGTAAATATAAATAGAGAGACAGAAAATAGCAAGTCATTCAGGAATAAATAGACAGCAGCAACAGGGGTAACATAAAGGAACAGTAAGGACAAAAAATACACAAGCATATCTAAACGATGATATAAGTGAAATAGCAATGACAAGAACAAAATAAAATTAAATAAAAAAAAAAATCTGAATAAATAAAATGAATAAATTAAACAAATTAAATTCTTGTCATTGCTAAAATACATTAGCATTCCTGTCCTGCGCGTCAGAAGGAACGGCAAATAGTAAATTATCCGCGCCCGTTCAGTTCCTTTCTGTGTGAATTATCGTCTCTTGCGTGCGGCATGAAGAAAATGAAGACGGGTTGGACGGGGCTTCACGTCAGCGTGGGGGGGCCGGGGGGGGAAAGGAGGGGTGTCGGGGTTTCAAACCGACAGACTCGAATCCCGACACGCCGCCTCTGCCAATTATAAGGGCTTCAAACACGGCCGGCGGGAGGAAAAAACATGACCAGCGAGACCAGACGAGCACCGGGGCGTATTTAGCAACATACAGGCAGACTTTAATTACATACGTGGCCAACAGAGAGATTGAACAACTTATTTTTTTTCTCAGACTGATTGACATGTGGTGGTTTTATCATAATATCGCTGTGTTGAACAATCACGAGACACGCTCATCCAAGTTAAAGGATGTCCGTTATTCTTCAGAGACGTTTCTGGAAGGATGGAATGGAGTTTCAAGTTCATGCTAAGAGCCGAGCGCCGTCTTGTTTCTTACAGTAAAACTGGAAACCTCAACTCTGTTGTGATACGGTGTGCTGCCCCAACAATATCACACTGTACATTTGAAATCATAATAACTATCATGTAGTTTAAAACCCCTTACAGCCACCGGCCACATAATATCCACACGCGAAATTTGTTGTTTTTTTTTCTGGAGACCTTTTCCTGTCCACAGCCGGCGTCTGGTGCGAGGCATGTGAAAAATCCCGGGTTGAAAACATTCCACCATTCGACCCATGGTTGTTTGGGTTTAAAGCAACGCCGCGCGCGTTCTCGTAAAAGTTGTAAAATCAGTGTATCTTTTATTTCAAATCAAATACGGTATGTATAGTATTAAACGTGATTTGTCAGTATGGACACGGGCTAATGTTTGCAGGCTGCGTGTGTCAGATAGACAAAGAAAATGCTTTTTTTGATAAAAAGTTCATTCAAACAATCGTGTTTATCGTGTGTTTGCACGAAACCACCGGTAACCAGAGCGACGCTTGCATATTTATTAGCTGTCGGATCACGAGCTGCGATTTCTCAATAGGGCACATTTGGCATCTTTGTTGACATCAACTATAGCTGAGGAGTCGGTGATGTGTGACTGCAGCTTAACGCATAAAGGATCACATCAAAATGACATGTCAAATAATCAAAATTTAATAGTATAATCGTCTTGCAGTAACACATAACAAAGCCTCAAATCATCAGCAATATCAAAAGTATATTTATTTTGACTCCCTTGCTGAGATTGTGTGCAGAATTTGGTGAAATGTTCTATTTTTCTATTTTGCATGACAAAATAACATGCACGACTTAAATTAAGAAAAGAAAAGAAAAGAAAAGAAAAGAAAAGAAAAGAAAAGAAAAGAAAAGAAAAGAAAAGAAAAGAAAAGAAAAGAAAAGAAAAGATCATTTCATTGATCGCCATTGGGGATATTGCTTCGTCACTGCAGAGTAACATTTATAATGTCAAAAAGTAAAATAAATATGAATATAAATATAAATAGAGAGACAGAAGACAGAAGATAGCAAGACATCCAAGAATAAACAGAAAGCAGCAACAACACCAGGGATAATAATTGACAACATAAAGGAACAGTAAGGGTGTAAAATAAGATATGGATATAAACATAAATAGAGAGACAATTAGAAAGAAGCAAAGGACATCCACAAATAAATAGACACCAGTGAGAACGATAACAGCAACAACGTCAAGGATAAGAATGGACGACAGAATGGGGAAAAAAAGACAGTAAGGGTGAATATAGACAACCAAAACTAAACAACAACATCAACACAGCGACGATAGCAATGGTAAAAATAAAACAAATAAACAAAAATAGGCAGGATGCGAGTGGGCCGAGAGCAACAAGGATAAGAAAGACAACAGAGTTAGGGCACGACACGTGAATGGACGGGTGAGATAGTGAAGTTATGAAAAATGTTGCTTGACGAAATGCCTTTCGGTCGGTCAGAATGAAGATTTTGATCGGTGGATTCACCGAGAAGCACGTTTTTTCATGTTAGCGTGCTGTACTTGTTTACTCCCTTGTGAGAGTCTTACATCATTACAACCACAGCACCCTAATAATAGCTTGCACTGAAAATCACTTGAAACACAAAAGCACACACACACACACACACACACACATATGCGCTCACACACACACACACGTGCAGCAACACACACCTCATCCCATCCTTTCATCGTACGCTGCATTCACACTTCTCGTAAAACCTCCACTTCTTAAACAGTGGGTCGGAAGCAGAGATGGGTGACATGCCTCCTTCTGGTGGGCTGCCACATGATAAAGAGTTCTTCTATCGTTTAATGAGCTTCCATCCTGGCCTGGATTTCTCCTTTGGGTTTAAAAGCAGAGAATGCTAAGAAGCTGCCATAAACATCCCGTTTTATGGGTGATATCTCCATCCACCCATCCTTTCCCCCAATCCATCAAGGAGTTTTCGCCCTCAGCTTTAATTTCTACCTCCGGACCTCTGTAATCTTTCTCTTCCGGGATATGACCGTGCCCTGTTACTATGACGACGCTGCCACTGTTATTTTCACCGATCGGGTTGCCTGTGGAGAGTTCCGTCAACTCCGGATGGGAAAAGTACTAATAGTTTTATATTGCGCGGAGGTTTATTATTGTCAAGCCAAAAAATATATATATTTCTGAAAGACGCTTCATTTTTACAAGGTGCTGAATCAAAAAAAGCATATGACAGGGTGCCAAGAGAGGAGCTCTGGTATTGTATGAGGAAGTCTGGAGTGGCAGAGAAGTATGTTAGACTGGTGCAGGACATGTATGCTCGCTGTGAGACGCTGGTACGGTGTGCTGTAGGGGTAACAGAGAAGTTCAAGGTGGAGGTGGGACTCCACCAGGGATCAGCTCTGAGACCCTTCTTGTTTGCAATGGTGATGGACAGGCTGACAGATGAGGTTAGACAGGAATCCCCATGGACCATGATGTTTGCAGATGACATTGTGATCTGTAGTGAGAGCAGACAACATCTAGAGAGGTGGAGGTATGCTCTGGCAAGGAGAGGAATGAAAGTTAGTCGCAGCAAGACAGAATATATGTGTGTGAATGAGAGGAACTTGGGTGGAACGGTGAGGCTACAGGGAGTGGAGATCAAGAAGCTGGAGGATTTCAGGTACTTAGGGTCAACAGTCCAGAGCAATGGAGAGTGTGGAAAAGAGGTGAAGAGACGGGTCCAAGCAGATTGGAATGGGTGGAGAAAAGTGTCAGGGGTACCAAGAGATAGAAGACTTTCAGCCAGAATAAAAGGAAAGGTGTACAAGACAGTGGTGAGACCAGCGATGATGTTTGGACTAGAAACTGTTCCAATGACCAAAAGACAGCAGGCAGAACTAGAGGTTGCAGAGATGAAGATGTTGAGGTTCTCTTTGGGAGTGACCAGGATGGAGAGGATCAGGAATGAGTCTATCAGAGGAACAGCACATGTTAGATGTTTTGGAGAGAAGGTCAGAGAAGCCAGACTGAGACGGCTGGGTCATGGACAGAGGAGGGATAGAGAATATATTGGTAGACGGATGCTGGAATTGGAGCTGCCAGGCAGGAGGTCTGGAGGAAGACCAAAGAGAAGGTTTATGGACGTAGTGAGAGAAGATATGAAGGTAGTTGGTGTGAGAGAGGAGGATCCAGAGAATAGGGTTAGATGGAGAAAGTGGACTCGCTGTGGCGACACCTGAAGGGAAAAGCCGAAAGAAGAAGAAGAAGAAGAAGAAGAAGAAGAAGAAGAAGAAGAAGAAGAAGAAGAAGAAGAAGAAGAAGAAGAAGAATCAAAAAAAGACTGTTGGGGGATAAAAATGTAAAAATGTCGACCATGAAGATTCATCGGTAATAACCTCACATGCATATTTGTACATCTGCCATTCATATCTGCCATTTTTAGGCAAGCTTTAGCCATCAGGCTGAATTAGCTGGTTATTTCATGTAACAGTGCAACACTCATTGAACATGTTAAATTCCAAGGTTGGAGGTCGCCGATGACCCACTGCCCTACTTTGACCATGAAGGAAAAAAAACATCAGACATCAATATGGCGCCGATTGGCCGATCGCTAGATCTCCTCTTTTTTCTCGTGGGATAATCCCTTCTTTGACCATCAGTCTACTTACCTGGTTTGGATGATTTCTCAAGATGACTAAGAGCTGCGCTTTTTCACGCCGATGAAAAATGACCTTCTCTGACTCCACCTACTGCATCCATGCAAGAAGACCGGATCAATATCCATTGATTCTGATCAGATGGTGATGGGAGTTTTTCATTTCAAAGAAACACAGTAGAAAGAATCCATGTTTGTAGTCTTTTTTAATATATGAGAGCGATGAGTCGTGAGCGTTGTCTTTCCCGTTCATATTGTAGAAATATTGCAGTCCGGGCTGTGTGCTGCGCAGGGAGGATACATTTCAGGCATACTGGCTTTGACTTTTTATGTTATAGATATTAGATTTTTAATGCAAACCCCCGCTGTGCACGGTAGTATCGAGTTTCGGGTATCATGCGGTAATTCGGGAACGCTTTGAAAATGTCGGGACAAGTTCACACTTGGACTGCGCAGCCGAATGGTGACAGCGAGATGGTTTAGGGTCAGAGGTCAAAGGTCAGGTCAGGTCTAAATGGCTTGAAGTGATTCAATGACGACACACAGGAAGACAAATCCACTTGTACAATGAAAAGATTTTAATCTGGTGCTCACAGGGGTAACGAAACATGCAGTTTTTAAATACTCACATGCGCTGAATATGTAAATAACACATATTAGGTTAACTTTAGGATGTGTAATAATGAAGCATTTAACACATGCGATCGTTTTTGTGTGTCCAACTAGACGTGAAGATAAATTGCGACTGATTGTTGGACATCTAGATCTGCAATACACCTACATTTCCCCTTTTTTTTGATATTCGGCATAGTTTGTATCCGATGTTCCTGCAGACCTTCAGCAGTTATTATCTGTACAAAGGTAAATTGCGGTAAACTGCAGTAAATTCAAATATGAATGTAAAATTGCTTGAAGGTTCTTCTTTCTCAGCGGGCTCCGATCGGTGTCGGATCCAGCCGGATTCCACACCGCACCTGCGAAACTAACAAAGTTGTGCTAATGTTGAGAATTATTCCAATTTGCCATCACTTAAACAGATGAGTAATCTCAAACTGGGTGCCAGGGCACTGTCCCTATTCACATGCACATATTTACACGCACGCATGCATGTGCGCCTACACATAAAAACACATGCGCACAAACTTAAATACATCTTGCTCCCAGCAGATGTTTCGTCCACCGCTGCCTTCCCAGAAACCCACAAGTGAGCGTATTTTCCCACCGCAGGGTCGGGGAGCAAAACCACTGAAGAAGACCGCTGCACCCTAACATAAAACAAAACACCAGAGGGAGAAAAATGTACAGAAAACCTTTCAAAAAGGAAAGGAAAGGAAAAAAGCAAAGGATTTTCTAATCCATCCTTTATTGAGGTGGCTGGTTTTCGGCAGCGCAACCTTTTTTATGTGTGAGAAGGCAGGCCTGTAATTTGGGTAGCCACGGCGACCAGAGGGACTTGTAATAAAACGAGACTCTATTCTGGGATGCTCTGTAATAATGGACGCCACCATCCACTCTTCTTGTTAGAGATGGATGGACGGACAGATGGACGCATGGACGGACGGACGGACGGACAGACGGATGGATGGGTGGATGGATCGATTGCTGGATGGATGGATGGACGTACGGACGGACGAATGGATGGATAGATTGACAGATGGATGGATGGATGGATGGATGGATAGATGGATGGATGGATGGATGGATGGATGGATGGATGGATGGACGGATGGATGGATGGATGGATGGACGGGCGGATGGATGGATGGATGGACGGACGGACGGACGGACGGACCGACCGACCGACCGACGGACGGACGGACGGACGGACGGACGGATGGATGGATGGATGGATGGATGGTGGAGATATAAGCTGTCTGAGGAACGAACATGGACCAACATAAGTCTGATCATTTGCAAAAAGTGAAATTATGAGCTCACAACTTGTTGTCGGGGGTCAAAAAAACATTGATTTCCGGACCCATACGCTTATCCAGAAGAATATAGAGCCCCTAATTACATTTCTTACTCATGTTTATAATCATGAATTAAATGTCGAGCTGGCTTCCTCTCAACATACCATCTCTTATTAATTCTTCTGAGTGGCCATTATGCCCTTCAACACTGTTACAAGTCCATGTGGTTGAATTGGTGCATTCAGACACCTCTCTATAATCTCCACGCCATGTTAACAGTCACCCATTTTGCCAAAGCCATACTTAGGAAATCGCATTGGCATATACATCCTGTCATTAGAAGTGTCTATTGCTATTGCATTGTAATTACATTTTAGTAGGTTGTTATTACACCATTGAGAAGCTGTCCGTCTTACCTCAATCTCCTCCTTAATTGGTTATATTGGTCTGTCCCGCCCCCCCAAGGTCCGCCCACTTCTTTGACAGAACATTCCAGTGGTCTGAGCATTTTAAGACGGAGAGCGTTACAACTGAGTCTAATATGCCACAGAATGAAAGAAATGAAGAAAGGGGAAAAAAAAAAAAAAAAAAAAAAGCCGTGCAGAAAAGAGAATTTGGTGAAAGACAGAACTTGGTGAGAGCAATAAAGGAAAAGAGGGAATGAGAAGATGAAATGAAAGGGGGGAAAAGGGTGAAAAACACAGTTTTCTTGTTGCATGACAGATTCCCTCCCAGCCAACCAAGGCTTGTCCTTTAATACCCGGGAGCCTTCATGTGGCTTCTCAACGATTGCACGTGGGGCAAAGCCGACCACATCGCTGCCATACTGCTTATTACACTGCATTGCTCACACTCCGCATGTGCGTTTGCATATGTGTGCGAGAGACTCTGTGTACGCGTGTTGGAGAACACCATCAGTCATGCAGAGGCGCTTTCAGTCAGACTCGTGCGTCTTAATTTGTCAACCAAATTGTGATGGATAGCAGGGAGAGAGAGATGGCGGAATAAGCGAAAGAAAGAAAAAAAACATGTTATGAGATCGGGGCGAGACGGCACGTAAATAAGGAACTAACTACGGCGATGTGGGATAAAGCGAAGGGGACGCGTTCGGACTGAAATAAAGCAAATTAAAGTAACAACGCGATCTCTGCGGGCTCAAAGTGCAGAACAATAATGCAAAAAAAAAAAAAAAAAATCTTGATAAAGCGACTCTAAATATTGCATGTGATGTCCACCACAGTCAGGAGGAGATGGATGAAGGGGAGAGTAATTTAGGAAGGAGTCTGTGACATGGAACAAAACATGTGTTCCTTGCTAGTGACCACAAGGACTTCCTCTTTATGACCTTCGTGACCAGCGTTCATGGGCTGCATAAAAGGAGTGGATGCAGCCATCATGACGTCGACCATTTGTGGATTCCAGGCCCCGAGTTTAGCATTTTTGAAGTTGTTGGTGTTTTCGTTGGACTTCACTACAATCGGACTTCTTTTTGCATCCAGCGAGGCCACCCCTCCGTCCGCTCCGAAGAACGCACGTCTGTTGTTGTTTGGTCCGGCCTACGCGGCCTACGAGAAGCATCGGGACGCTGCGCCGGCGTTGTGGGATCCATGTACGAACCCCTTTTCAGAAAGAATACTAAACTCTATTTTTCATCGGCCCCATATTTCCATTTAGAGGAGAACCCTGGCTGGAGGAGGCCGAAGACGTGAGCCGCAGCCAAGAAGCAGAGCTCACCGAATCCACGGGGGATTTCATGCATTCATAAAACCGGCACGTTTGCGTTGGCCTTGCAGTTCACACCAGCAGCCTGTACTTACTTTCATTCTTTAATGAAGTCAATTTTTACTTAAGGCGCTCGCACACACAAATCACATTGGTCTTTTCAAATGAGACTGAAGCAATTATGCTGTTTTTATCATGAACAAAAGTTTCTCTATCATAACATTGAACACTGATACATCCGGGTGTTTAATGTGAATGGAGTAGCTTGTTTTGATGGCTTATACACATAATACCATGATGCCATAAAATTCCTCTCGATGAATTTTATGTTCTGCAAGCCCACGTGGACATAATTGGAATTTTGCTTCCCTCTGCTGTTCAACGTTCAAACTAAAGAGGTACCGGAATTATCCTCTTGTCAATGCGTTTATAATGACAACACACAACATTAAATTTAGATATATTGGATTTAAAAAAAAAAAAAAAAAAAACAGGAAAAAAACATGTTAAATAAACAGTCTGTGCCTTAAAAAGCAGAGTAATGCAAATTCAAAATGTTCTCTCCAAAATATCCGGCACTACATTGGCTTGCCATATTCAGCCGCTTTATGTTATTGACAGCTATTATTTTGGGCATTTGGTATAAATATCATGACTCATATATCCATACTCATCTAAATTACAGTCAGAATTTTCCTAACTTAGACAAGACAGACTTAGACTCACACAGACACACAAACACAGGCAGACACACACTCCAAATCTTTTTCAGTGTGTGTGTAAAAGATGGTTGGTCAGAGAAGAAGCTGGCTCTGAAAAGCTGTCAAACGGCCAATTACAGTCAACTAATTACAGCTGGAGTTGGAGCCGCGTGCGTGGGTTTGTGTATGCATATATCTGTGTAAATGGTTTATGTGTGTGTGTGCGTGTGTGTGTGTGTGTGTGTGTGTGTGTGTGTGTGTTTGCCCATGTGTCCGGACAGGAAGTGGTAGTGGCTGGTTTGAGGTCATTGGCAGGAAAGAATAGTAACTATGCTGCCGCTGTGACTATGTTGCCGGGGCTTTGAGTTTTTCTGACACACTGCAGTCTTTAGCCACCTCCCACCGCCAGCTGCCCATACCTGCTTTCCTCTTTTAACAGTTAATCGCCGAATCAGCTAATACAATCCCCCCCCTCCCGCCGAACATCATCTTATTTTTATTTTTTAACCGGCTCCACATTTAAAGCGCCCCATTCTATGCCATCCATATAAAATGTTTCCCTACTGAATGCTGCTCCACCCTTCTCTTTAGACATTAAACGCTGCACAACAGTGTGACCACAGGAACTAAAAGGCCGTGTTTCTGCGCTGTTTACTAGCCTGAGGCGCACCGCATCCCTCTTATTCACATCTGGGCCTCCAACCATCCACGCTGAACGCAAGCGGGGCCGGTGATGTCATCAAAGTGAGGAAATTCATCATTACAGCACCTATTTCGGAGTTTATCCGAGGAGAAAAATAAATAAAGCTCCGAGAACGTTCAAGTTGTAGTACTCTGTTATTGGCGATGCGTTTCCAGAACTTTTAATGTGGAAGAAAATGTTAGTACATCATTTATGTCAGGATGAACACTTTTTACATATTGTGCTCAGTGGTAAATTTAGGTTAGTTATTCTAGGGAGCTCTGAGCACGTTCAAACTACTAATTTGTTTTGCCGGGCACACTGAGGAGGAGCGAACATTGAGAGAACATTGGAAACAAAGAAATTGCTTGGAAAACCCTCACCAGCAGATGTCAGTCATGTTCAAGAAAACCAAAAGCAGATGCACGTCTAGAGAGAAATATATCCAGCCAGTTCTCGCAGCGCTCCCACTGTAACTGCGCCATTGCAAAGACAAACTGCATTTCAGTGCAAATGCAAGAAAAAAAAAATCACTGTTGAATTTTTTGTTGATTTTAAATGCGAAAATGTAAGAAATGTTACATGTGGAAAAAAAGAATCTCCATTGAGCTGATTTGCAAGGCAAAGCGTCTTCGGCCGCGCATGCGCAGATGAGCCCGCTTCCCCCCCGGTGCCAGCTCAGCTGACAACAGCGGCGCTTCGGTTGGAGCCGGATGATGATGGCAGACTCCGGGAGCAACCAAGAAACAGCTGTGATTGCTAACACCGACATCACTTCGGCGGAGTCGGAGAACAACATCGTGAACACGGTGACGATCTTTTACTGTTCCGTCTGAGAATTGTCACAGAGGCGTCCGGAAAAAGTTGGTTTGGACTTGGGGAAACTTTGCGAGAGACGGGCCTAGCGAAAATGTTAGCTAACGTCGGTGTCAGATGCGCTGAGTTAGTGGGAGACTTTCCCTGCTACATTTCTACACCTCCAACATCTGGTTGTTTTTGTTTGATTTCCTTGTGAAAGTCAGTCATGTAACAATAACGATAAACCCGTGAAGAAAAACACCGCTTTCGCGAAGGGACACACCAACACTCACACGAAGTTATGGCTGAAAACTTTACGAGGCGAGTTAGCTTGTAAGCTAGCGAGTCTAACTCCGCCAAGACGGCTCCAAAGCGAAGATGTTATTTTACACGAAGCTGCCACGGTTCTCCCCGGGCTGCACCTCCCGGTTCACGGATTCAAATACAGCCGTTACAGCGGGATTTCTGCGGGGAAACGACCCGCGTATCGTGGAGAAACGTCCCTCTTTTCCAATGCTCGGCGGTGCGGTGCGGGGGTCTTGTGACCTGCACACGCCTGTCACTTTTTTTACCCGACCGTTGATTCCCGTCTTGGGCGTCTCTCATTGGAAACATGCCGTGGCCTTCACAGATGGTGGAGGAAGGGACCGGGCTGCTCTCAAAGCTGGAGGTGAATGTGGCCGAGGCCGAGAAGAGGACGGGCAAGAATACTGTAAACATCCAAGAAACTTACACTGTCTACCTCATTGAAACACGGTGAGTCAACAAACGCATACGTCTGCCTGTTGTTGTTGTTGTTGTTGAAGAACTTAAGCAGTGTGTGTGTTTGGAGAATCTGGGATCACACAGCTTGTTGCAGAATCAATAAGATAGCACTAATTCTGATACAAACAGAAATAAACTGAAATAAACAATTAGGGTAACAAGAATAACCTACCAAAGCCAAGTTCAGCCAGATGGATAGTAAGATGAGATGAGATGAGATGAGATGAGAGATGAGAACAACTTTATTTATCACGAAGGAAATTGTTGTGCCAGAGTTACAAGTAAAAACATAACAGTAATAGTTAATAGTAGAAAGGAGGAAGAATAAGAAATACAATAAAATATAAATTGTCTTAACTGTTAACTGTTAACTACAAAGATTTGAAGATTTCCTGCGGCTAAGGGAAGAGGAATCTTCAAATCTTTGTTCAAATCTTAGATGATATTGTGATATTATTTCCAGAATGTTTGTAGATGCTGGTTATATGCATATGTGCAATAATGGAAAGAGACATGGGGGCAGTTTCCATTTACTTATATTTTGCTTCTCTAAAGCTCGACAAGAAATTGCTAAATGTTAAAGAAGGATTACTCAATAATAAGGAACAAATACTCACAATTTTGCACAGAATCAGTCATGGGAAATGGAACAGTGCGTGTCATATTTGTTTTTATTGGCTTTTTTGCTGAACATCCTTTTGAACAAGGCAGTTGATCTGCCTGCTTTTGTCATTTCTCTGATTTAACCGTCGGAAATGGGCTTCTTTTGTCTGCAGGCCTGCTGAAACTGTCCCAGACGGGGGTTCAGTGGCTGCCCCTGATTCTCTCTGGCGGCGTTACAGTGAGTTTGAGCTACTCAGAACATACCTCCTGGTGACCTACCCCTACATCATTATCCCCCCTCTGCCAGAGAAAAGGGTAGGTAATTTGCAGTTTGAGGAAGTTTGCATGTACACGTACACTCTCCCACTCCCAGCGGAGAGAAAACGCTGCAACTTTTCTGCTCTACATCAAATATTTATCACCACAAATGCAATATTTGCAAGCACCACAGTTTTGTCAAATGTTACCTCATAATGTGGTTGGTAAACAAAGATGCAGTTTGTTGACTCTGTAACGCATCCAGCAGAAATAATTACTTCATAGTGCCGTGAAGAACTCAACGTGGAATTGAACTTTGTATGAAAAAGAATCCTACCACAAAATGGCCACTAGGAGGCATGGAAGGACTCGCTAGGCTCTTGTGTTCAAGTACTTGCTTTCAATTTAGTAATGACAGCAATGATTTAAAACGGTATTTTAAAAAAACAGACATTGATAAATTCATGTATTTACATGTTGACTAAGTTGATGCCTTGTGGTTTAAGCCAGTAACCTGCTAATTACCACACCAACCACTAAACCATGCGATACTGGTATGGTAGTTTGAAACTACAACGTGCAGAAGAAGCGTGGAGACAAAACTGTAGATAGTATCTGTAGAATGCCTCCAAATCTCGTTTTTTCAATGACTTTTTGAAACATTCATCTATGAAGCTACCGTCAAAGTGGGAATAAAATCAGACACAGCGAAGATCAAACATGCATCTGTAGCAAGTAAAGGAAAGGGATTTGTGAAGGGTCTCAGGCATCCAATAAGTGATGCAATCTCTGTTACGTCTCTTGAAGGCGGAGTTTGTGTGGCACAAACTGTCAGCAGACAACCTCGACCCAGACTTCGTTGAAAGGCGGAGAGTCGGCCTAGAAAACTTCTTGGTGCGTGTTTTGTCACATCCGGTCCTTTCCAATGACAGGATCTTCTTCCTGTTCCTCACCGAGGTGAGTATCTCAGCAAAGAACACGCAATGTCGTGATGACGTGTTCATCTGATAGACGCGGAAAAGAACAAACTGAGAAACTCATGGGTTTTTAAAAGCACCAGAATATTGGTGTTCATGTCCTTGCTTCAAGATTGAGAGAAAGGAAAACACAGAGAAAATGTTTCTGGAAAAAAAGATAATGATTTCCCGTCGCAAGACACATCTTGTTGCTGTTAAAGAAATGGAAGCTGCACCTTTACTTGCTGGATCCCATTATACCAACAAACCGGTTGTCCTCATATCTCTTTCTCATTGAAAGCAAACCTATAAATAGTTGGCTTGAAGATAAAAACATGCACACGCCAGGTTAAACAGCTACAGGGTCAATACGTGTTTACGACTTACTTGTAAATGTCTCTTCAAAGCACATTTGAAATCCCTCTCAATTCTGCTTTTCAGGTGTTAAATATCCCAAGCGACTTTCCAAACTTTCTGTCTTTTGTCCTCACACTGTAGCAGCACCATGAGCTGTCTATTCACGTCAAGCTGATGTTCAACTAATTTAATCGAGCAATCTGATCATCTGAAAAATGAGAGATTCTGTCAAAGTGGCTATATTTGATCTAGTATTTTGACTTTAACGGTCGGAAGTGAATGTGTCACTCACATCTTCACTTGAAATAGGTTATGTTGGTTGAAATCCTAATAAGCCCGGCTGTGATATGGCTGGTCATTTTTGTCAATCGTTATTCCTCAGGAGAAGGGATGGAGAGATGTTGTCTTAGAGACCGGCTTCCAAGATAAGGTATGTATGACATTTTATTTCAGACAGTCAAATCAGAAGCTTGTCTTCACAGGCCGTCTTCTTTCTCCACGGCAAAACCAAATCCCTTCAGTGTTCATTCTTCTGCATCCTCAGGTGGACTCCAGACTCAAGTCTCTCAGTGCCATGTTCAGGGTCAAGAACCCCGACAAGTAGGTACCAAACATGAATGTTTGTTTATTTCCTGTTAAAAAGTTGGAAAGTTGTAGGGGAATTTCAGAAGAGTGGAATCCCAGTTCATTCCAATTAAGTTTTCTGACGTTGCGGTGTAACTGCAACCCGGAGCCAAACACCTAGCATACGCAGAAGTACTCGTCCGATAAAAGCCGACTGTGGTTCCAAAACGGTTGCGCCCTCGTAAAACCTGTTGTTGCAAAGCTTGAAATGCAGAGTCAACTTTCAGTTTTGTTTTTGTTTCCGTGTCTCTTTGTCAGGCGATTCACAGCACTGAAACAGTACAGTGATGAACTAAACAGCGTCATCTCTCAGCTTCTCAGGGTGCGAGCGGTAAGTACAGGATCCACACACACTAGCAAGAAGTCACTCGACTTCTCTGTGCGCTTGGTTCGGCTCAGGGCTGCAAACTGTCTGTAAATGTTGTTTTATATCACGTGCACTCGGGCAGCGTCCTGGTGTATACATTGTCTTAATCCAGACGAGACTCTGTGATTTCACAGCAAAATTAGAACATTTATCCCGGAAACAGTTGTTTAACTCATTTTCTTAATGATACGCTTTATCAGTCTTGTCAGATCCCCCAGCTGCACTTTACACCCCATTTACAACCCAACTGTCTTCAACACCTAGGGAAAAATCCGCCATATCTCTGCACAGGTTTTTTTGGTTGCCTCACAACTCCTATCTATTTGCTTTTATTCCAGAGGGTGGCAGACAGGCTGTATGGAGTTTACAAAGTCCACGGTAACTATGGGAGAGTCTTCAGGTAAGAAAGACCTGTTCTAATGTCGGCTCATTTCTCCGGTATCACAGCAACAGAAGGTCACAAAAGGCACCGAGTAAAAATCAATCGGTATCACCGTATCATGTCCACCGCAAGACCCGTTCGTTTCAGTTGCTACGTCAACAAAATTGAGTCGCAAGAGAAGGAACAGCCAATCTCACAGTCATCGGAAGTCGTCCGATTGATATCCATAAACACTGGTCCTAGCAAGGTGTGG
This sequence comes from Fistularia commersonii, assembly GCF_037954325.1. NCBI lineage: Eukaryota > Metazoa > Chordata > Actinopteri > Syngnathiformes > Fistulariidae > Fistularia > Fistularia commersonii. The sequence goes on along the minus strand of NC_141287.1, from coordinate 20,974,601 downwards.
GATGTGCAGGGAAATGCAGTGAAATAAAAATAAATCAGTTTATTTGTTTTTGAATAATCAGATGAAGAGTTTGTTTGTTTTTTAAACCTCGAATGTGTACGTATGTTAGATAATATTTGGGTCATCGCTGCATTTACGGATGCCTTTTATGTTACGGATTTTGGAAGCTTTATGATGTGGAGGCTTTTCCTTACATGCTTAACAGACAAAGCAACACAACTGAGCTGTGTATGTTGACTTGCATCAAAGACAAAGTTCTAGAATCATTGATTTGTGCGTCCAGTGAATGGAGCGCCATCGAGAAAGAGATGGGAGACGGGTTGCAGAGCGCCGGCCACCACATGGACACGTATGTAGAAGAGAAAGAGACGTCATTCTCTCCAGTATTTCCGCAGCTCTTCAACACTTGTATAAAGTGTCGCAGGGATATAAACAAACGTATCACACACGAGCGTGATCTAAGAAAAAAGATGTCTCTTTCAAACACCACTTTGTTTCTGCGTATACGCTCAGCTATGCCGCATCGATAGACGACATTCTGGAAGAAGAGGAGCACTATGCAGACCAACTGAAAGAATACCTCTTCTACACCGAAGCCGTCCGGTAAGCCTGTGGGCCTTTCAAAGTTCGAGATAGTTTTCCATTAGTTTGGAAAGGAAATGTGGCGGTCAGCTGCTTTGCTATGACACACGAGCGGTACAGCCGGCACGGTGGTCTGGAACGGTCGTAATAGTCTCAGCCGAAAGGAAAATATACAGTGATATAAAACATTACATCTGCCCGGCTGGAGAAAGAATAACATACAATTAGTATTTGGGAGGAATAGACTTTGGCCGCCGGGTAAATCTGTATTCAAGGCAAATTGATATTCCCAGATCAGACGGTCGTGTTTTTAGTTTATTTTTTATTTTTTCACCGATGCCGTGTTTCCATCGCCGTCCCTCCGCTTAGGTCGGTATGTCGGAAACATGAACTGATCCAGTACGAGTTGGAGTTGGCGGCTCTGGACCTGACGTACAAAAAGCAGCAGAAAGAAGAGCTGGTTTCCGGGGTACCGCCATCTCTTCGTTTTCTTCACATTCGGCTTTAAAAATAAGTTCATCCGTGCGTCCTATACAGGAATATTTGACGTCCCTAACTGTGTTGTTTTTTTTTTTATGTGTTTGTAGACGGTGCGTGTTTTCTCTCTGAAGGGCATGACCAGTAAGCTGTTTGGCCAGGAGAGCCAGGAGCAGAGGGAGAACAGGTTAGCCGCCCTCGAGCAGAGCATCCAGGAGGGAGAACAAACACTCAAGGAGAAGAACATGGAGTGCCAGTAAGCCCAGCACCGAAGACTCGGTGGTCTTACAATTTTTTCCCCCTACAACACCGATAGTCTTCGGCGTTTCGCCCTCGATCTACATTTTTCGGTGTAATTTTGATGGCGCTGTGTATCACGAGCATGGCGACGGCGCTTCAGGACTCCAATCTCTTTGCTCCCCTGGGAGGATCTCCAGGTTTGTCCGCCGGGTATTGCAGGCAGCGCGGGAGCCGCATGGAGCGGCACAGAGTCGCTTTCATGCTCAAAGCACCGGGTGCTTGTTTGAAAACGCCCCGGAAGTTCTGTTGCGCTGCGGCATCTCCGTGGACGAGGCTTCTCATTTACTATTACGTCAGATGTCCACCGAGGGGGCGGAAGTTTTCTAGAAAAACATCTACATGAAAAGACTAGACCCCGCAAGCAGAGAGGAGTACCTGCCAGTCTGGTTGGTTTAATACAGAGCCTTGGCAAGGAAGCAAGGTTGGGTTGATTCAGCTCCTCCTTACATGTGGACGGAGGAGCAGATGTTCCTTTTTTTTTACTGTTCTGCCCCTTCTTTGACCGGACCTCTCTGGAAAATCAAAATGTCAAACGTAACAATGAGCATCCCACATTCAGCTTTGCCGTTTGGCATGTTTGTGATTGAAAAATGGCACTGAGAGGGTTTGCGTTGCTGCGTCGCAGTCACAGAAAAAGCCCTCATCTAAGCTGACGGATTGCAGTGTGCGCTCACTATCGTGCTTCCGAAACTAAAACATCTGACGGAGACGCCAAAGGATCGACGTCCGTGTCGCATCCCGGACGCCGGTCCGGTCGGCACAGTTTGACCTCGAGACATCCGGTCGGCTCGTGGTTCCCGGAAGCTCGGACTCCTTCCGCCCGGAAACAACTCTCCCGTTTCAAGCGCGGCATTATTACGTGCAGAAACCCGCAGAAACAGCACCATCAATCAAAAGCGTTGACCTTTTTAAGTCTAAATGATTTTAATCATTAGCTCGGTGATGTAGAGTTGACATCAAGTACAATGTAGGAGAAATGGACTTCTATGAGACGCGCCATAGAAACCAAGCAAAATGGCAATTGCCGTGTTTGCTCAGGATGTGTGTCACCCGTCTCGGGCTCCTGCCCACCCGCCTGAAAAGAATGCGGCAGTGAGGCTTTTGTGTTTTTCATTTTTTCATTTTTTTTTTCCCTGTCATCAGAGAGTTTGTGCAAACAGCTTGGGAAGAAATTGAACGTTTCAAGGAGCAGAAGGACAGAGATTTGCGTGAGGCGCTCATCAGTTACGCCATCATGCAGATCAGCATGTGTAAGAAGGTACGGGCGTCTGCGCTTTTCTACCATTTTTCAAACGCTATAATGTTATTTACATAGAAAAGGATAGGTTGAACACTTGAAGGGGCAGCGAGAAAATTCAGATATTTATTTAAATAGACTCAAAATTAGCGATTGGATGCCACAGTTCTATTGGAATCAAAATAAACAAGTTATTCTACTTGTGATTTTATTTTATTTGTTGTTTTTTTTTTTTTTCCTTCTGGAATTGTGGTCAGCTCTGCCAGGAAGTCAGATGTAGACTGTCGCGTTTTCGCCCCGTATCCTTGAGCTCCGCCTCACTGCTTTTCCGCTCCGTTGCAGGGAATCCAAGTGTGGTCCAACGCCAAGGAGTGTTTCAACAAAATGTGACCGGCCTCTGAGTCCAGTTCAACCCCCCCAGCACAAATATTCTGCCAGATCGCGGGGCTCTGAAGCGCCAGCCAGTCGTCGTGCTGCAGTCTTACGGAAACGGACCGCGGCGGTGAAAACTCTTGATTTCACTTTGTTTGCTGAGCGGACGCTGTTGAGATCGACTCTCTTATTTTCCCTCGGACGGACGTGCACGTTCGTACATTTGGAAACGCTTTACTGATTCCCTCCCTTTTGAAACGCCCTTGACTCAAAAGCGGCCGCTCTCCGCGGAGGCCGCCTTCAATACTTCTCCCTCCTCGGCCGACAGCGGACTGGAAAGGAACCGTCGGTCGATGTGATATCTTGCACCGGTTGCGTGCTCGGGGTTCCTGCCGGGAGTCTCTTCTCCGTTTCGGTCACGTGACGTACGTTATCTCTCGGGCCGAAAGCCCGAAAAGCACATCAGACTGATACCGAAGCCCGGCGCTCTGAGGAAACGGTTCCTCCGACCGATTTTAGAGTCGCCCTCCTTCGATAGCAAACTGCCGTATGTGCCTCGTGGGTTCCTCTGGCATGTCGGGTTTTCACACGCGCAAAGAAAATACGAGTAATCCCACGTGGATAATTGCGTTTTAATCGAAAACCCGAAAAGAAATAAACATTGGTTTTAATAAAAGAGCAGTCACACCGAGGCGTGACAGACTGCATTTTCACCGCCGCTTTGCTTTTGGTCTGAGGAAGGCTTTGTCGGAGCTCCGCTGGGAGTTCAGCGATTCGGGGTAAAATGTGTCGGTTGACCTCATGAACGCATGAAACCACTCTGGAAACAGCTCGGCCTCTCTTGCTCTGGGCCTTCGTGAAGGCTCTCGTGCATGAACTGACCTGCCAAGTGACCCAAAGCCGTAATAACGCACTCCATCGTCGCAAAAAAATGCTCTATCAGTACCAAGAACACAAACATCGGCTTTGTCCAACAGACGGTTGTCGCCCAGGGGTTGAAGCAGAACCTGAAATCCGCATTTCTGGAGAAATCGTAATCCCAAAGCTCATTATCCTGTGGTTTGAGTCTGAGGACGAGGGTGTAAAGCGATCCTGTAACTAACAGAATAACAGAAATCATCTGGGCGCTTTCATTGTTTTTATAAATGATTTGTTAATGGGAGATGATTATTTTTTATGTTCCTGTAATCAACGTGTCACGACACTAATAAACGTTTCTTTTTACGATTGAATGTGAAGGTTTTTTTTTTTTTTTTTACGCCAAACCGGCCTGACAGGAATCTAGGTGATGTCACCAGCTGACGTGACGCTCCGGTTCCACAATGTTCCTCCATTTACCCACTTCCGGTCGATTGATGTCTCATCGTATCCGGAAGATGGATGCGGGTTTTCAGGCTTCTCGATTTTGGAAATCTCCCCCAGGTGTGGGTGAAAACCATCGGCGGATGGCGCCTCCTGTCGTCCAAGCGGGTACCTGCTTCTGTCTGGACAGGTGGATGGAGAGAAGGGGGGCCATGGAAGACCTCCTGCGGGGAGAGAAGGCGAGGAGACCGACTCTCCTCCGGGGAAGATAATAAATCCACCACGGGTGCGCATCCGTGGAAGCCCTGGGCGAGAAGAGCATTTTTATGTTGTTTTTTTTTTTTAATTTAACCAATTAATATTTTTTCCTCGCAGTTCGAAGGCTGTCAGTAGAGAATGTGTCTGGGGGGGGGAAACAATGGAAATGTTGAAAATGAAGTTGAGAGCATCTGTGGTGGTTGGAGGTTTTTAATCCTGAAGGGAGGAGGTTGTGTGTGTGTGTGTGTGTGTGTGTGTGTGTAAGAGAAAGGGGAAGGGAGGGGGGCGTCTCCCCAGCACCCGAACCCAGCCCTGTCTGCCTGCATGTCTGCGTTCTGGAGGAAAAGACCCGCCCACCTTGATAAAGACTGGACCTTCTCCCTTCCAATCCAGACAAAAGGAGAAGGACGGCGGAGCATCCGAGCGCCACCGACCCGACGCGCAAGCACGCCGGCGAACACGCCCTCCGCAACCACCGGCGAGCACCTCCGCTGACCGGTTCAAGGTCCGAGACGCGAGATTGCGTGTGTGCGTCAGTGTGTGCGTGTGTTTTAGCGAGAGTGTGTGTGTGTGTGTGAGTGTGTGTGTGCGCTCCCCGGTTCACTGGAAGCCAGAACACCGTGTTCCCATGATGTCATACCTGTGGATCCTGCTCCTGGGGAGCCTGCTGGCCGGAGGCGCCGGCGCGCAAGGTGGGCCCTTCTGCACCCCACTCACATCCATCCATCCATCCATCCATCCATCCATCCATTCATTCATTCATTCATCCATCCATCTATTTATCTCTCTGCCTTATCCACCCACCCAGCTCACCTGAGTGTCTTTTATTTGCCCTTTTTCCTCTGCAAACCTCGTTGCTCATCCATCCCGGTGGGTGCCAGAGAAAGAGCGTGCATGTGTGTGTGTGTGTGTGTGTGTGTGTGTGTGTGTGTGTGTGTGTGTGTGCCATTGCCTGTCTCCTTTGCTCCTTGTTTGCATTTCAAGCCAGACCCTCTTTTTTCCCCCCTGATTGGCTGTGATTGGCTGAAGAAGCTGCCCTTCCTCCTCCTCCTCCTCCTCCTCCTCATCCTCCTCATCATCATCATGGTGGTGGTTCTAATAAGTCAGCAGGCTGACTGAGGTGTGCACGGCGGAGTGTCAAGTCTCTGCGAACACGAGGTCTGACCCACGCGGGGTGTGGTGAAACCCTTTGTCTTTTGTGCTGGGCTTCCTCTTCCATTCTGCCTTACCGCCGTGTCTTCCTCGCCAATGAGGTTCCCTGTTTTTTTTTTTTTTGTGTGTGTGAGTGTGTGTTGTTTGATTATGCAAAAATGATAACGCCATTTCTGGCTTAAACTTGTTAAAGCTGCGCATCGATGGCTGAGAAAAGAGCCAATCAGATCCAGGCGCCTCTTAGTGAGATGTGTCCTTTTCGTCGTTCCCGTTCAGCCTTCCTCCCGCCGCTGATATTTCATGGATTTCGGTGAAAATGTCACCTGTTAATGGAAGGATTTACAGCCCCGCTAAAAGTTTAAAAGAGCGGGCCCGAGCAGAGATCGCCGCTCGCCGCGCTTCCCGTCATTTTCTCGACCTCAACTCATTTCCAGCCTTCATATATTCCCCCTTTTCTTCCTCCTCTTCCTCCTTCATCTGGCCCAGACGACCCTCCCGTTCCCTGCGGCAACATCACATATAACGATTTCAGATTGTTCAAACATGCAATGAAATGACGCCGTGTTTGATGTTGAAAGGGAAATAATCTTGCTGACTAAGTGTGAAAATGGAAGAGGAGTAAAAGCAAAAAAAAGAAAAAAAAAAGGGGGGGGAGCGGGGGGGCGTCTTTATCACGCAAGTGAAATCTTGACGAGGGCTTATTTCACCCCGGCAGGTCAGGTTTAACGGACAAAGCATCGAAGGGGAACCACCCTCTCTCACACACACACACACATTAATCCGTCTTTCTTTCTTCTCCTATAAGTGTTCATCTGTAGCCTTATGAGAAACCCGTTTGGCCTTCACATTAGACCAGAAGATGCACGTCCTTCCTCTGCTGGTCACATGTGTGTACAGTATGTACAATGCAGAGGTGATGGATAGGGAGTTTTCTCGGTAATCGAATCCAGCTCCAGCTGTAGACAACACCCAGCAACGCAACTAGTTTCTGCAAACTTCCTCCTCCCCAGGGCCCTCGGCATCTGTGTGTGTGCGCGAGTGTGTGTGTGTGTGTGTGTGTGTGTGTGTGCGCACATTAGCTATGATCTAAAGGTACAGCACATGTATAATACTGAGACTCATTTCTAAAGGTGAGTATGCAGGCATGAGTCGCTTATAGATATAGTAGACGTGTGTGTGTGTGTGTGTGTGTGTGTGTTTACACTTTCCACTGCCAACACATGAAACCCCCCTTGAGTGGATGAGTGAATCGCACAACACACACATGTTGCGCTCGTATGGGGGCGGCGTGCATTATTGGAATAAACAAACTTTCTGTCCTATAAACACACAATAGAACTGTGCTTGACTGTAGTTTCGCATGTCTCACACACACACACACACACACACACACACACACAGAGTTTCAGGTGTACTGTTACGTACTTGGCAAGGCACGGTCGGCAGTTGCACGCTCACATATATTACTCATTCATCAGCGCAGCACAGATGATCTCACACATTGTCCCAGCAAATCAGAAAGTAGAGTTTGTGACTCCTGGCTGGTAAAAACATTCCCGGCATGGCTCTCATAGCACGGGCGTTGTAAAGCTTCGCACCTTATCATCATCCGAAAACTACATCCGAGTGCCGCTTTCTGCCCGGCAGAGCCGTGAAGTTGTAATTCGAGTTTTTGAATTTTGAATACTGTGACGTAGCGAGGCGGAGCGCCGCCGTCACCTTTCAGATATTGAGTAAGTAGCTCGGCAGAGCGGCTCCGGGACATCTAATAGCATTACTTTCCCCCTCCTCCTTCCACTCCCGACGGCGCGATCTGCACTTTGGCACGTCAATCTGTAATGGATCTGATTTATACAAGTGTTACAGAGCGAGGCGTTTCAAAATTCACTGCTGTTTTACTGTTGAGTCGTAGTAAAAAACAAAAAAAAAAAAAAAAAAGGGGAGGGGGGGGTTGAATTGAGACAAACATCTCCGACCTCTTACGACCCCGACCGTTCGGCTTGTTGCTCGGTGTTTTCCCCGATGCAACGTTTTCATCCAGGTTCCTCCCGTGACGCCGTGTTTTGGCTCCCATGTGCATCTCCATACGCAACAAGACGGAACAAAATGCATTTTAAATGGATGATGATTCATTCCTGTCTAGAAAAGATGCGTCAAACTATTCAGAAATGATGAGGCGTGAAAGATTTTCTACATGTATAGAGAGATTTGGAATTGATTCCATGTGAATTTTGAACGCTATGCTGCCTAACATTAGTTTCTTAACCATTTTGCGGTCTGGGAGTGGATAAACGTCACCTTGTCTTTTTTTTTTTACTGACGATTCACTTGAGCTTTTAAATGTGCGCGTCGTGCACGTGAAGTGCGATGCGATTCAGCGCCTCTTGAAATACATCCAAACAGGCCTCGACCGAATGTGCCGACTAATCATTTGGGTGCGTTTTCGCTTCGGCGCGCGAACGCGTCGAAAATAACAATAATTGCTCTTCCCGTGCAAACAATGTCGATTATTTCGCCCTGACATCGGGTGCGCGGCGCGTCTTACGCACAAACCTGCACGCCGCGCACCTTCGCCGGGATGATGAGGCGGCTTTTGTGCCTTGTGCTCGCCCACATCTCCGCGCAGGAATGCCCCGGGTGTTGCCAAAATCCTGTTTCCTTGAACAAACAGGAACAACAAATGCCCACATGTTGGTTTATCCACTGTTTGATGTGCGGATGTAATGTTTAATCGCAGAATTATTTTCTTTACGTGGAATAGCTAAACGCCTGTTTTCGAGAGGGGGAAATAAATGTCACCTTGTTTTCTGGCGCGGCGCGTCGAAGGTCGCGGGTTAGCGCGCGCGCGCACGTTCGATGAAATGGAGATTTGGCCGGTCTTATCTGGGAGTTGTCCAGCAATAAGCCAAAAGAATCAAACGCTCGCCCTTCGGTTTAGGCCGAACTCACTAAAACGAGATCCGCCTCCGACGAAGCGCTCGCACTAATTAAAGTCGGCGCGATCGCCATCTCGATCTTTCTTTTTTTTTTTTTTTCTTTCCCAAAAAGAACACAGTGTAACAGACGTAAAGCGGTTCGGCCGAAGGGCGAGCACATCCTCGGACCGCCGCGGGGTTCGGCGCTTTCGGGCCCCCGTACATGAGTACGATAGCGTGTGACCATGTCGGAGAGGAAACACGGATGACTCACTGACCTCCAGGGACGGCGGCGTCCCGGGAAAATAGGGGAGGGGTGGGCGGGAGAGCGAGTGGAGGGGGGAAAAAAAAAAAAAGTTAGGGAAGGAGGAGTGTGAGATCCTTTGTGCCGCTGCTGCACTAACACAAAACAGGAGACCCCTCACTCTTAATGTGTGTGAGCGCTTCGTGTGTGAACATGTGGTTGCTTGTGTGTGTGCCGAAGGAAAGGGGAGGAGGAGGTTTCTTCTTTTTTTTTTTTTTTTTTTTAAAGTTTGTACATATACACCCTTTACTTGTGAGTGCATGTGCGCGCACGTGCTTGCATGTTGGGCCTGTGTGTGTGTGTGTGTGTGTGTGTGTGTGAGCGTTTTAAGGGGAGGCAGTTGAAGGAGGAAGTGGCACAATGATAGATGGGAACATAATGTTCTATCATGTGACATGTGAGAGAGTTTTTTTGTTGGTTTCACACAGGCTTTCTTTCATTCTCTTGCATTCATACAAGCGCACGTGCACGTGTACACACACACACACACACACACACACACACAAAGAGCAATAGGTCTTTTTTATGAAAACCGTTAACCTCATGCTTAGAATGGCGCAAATAGAATTGTCAATAAACTGTAACACGTTCATTTTCATAATATGAGGTCTATATTTTGTGTTTTTTCAGGTGAGTCGTCGCTCTTGTGAGTCATTTCTGCCGCGGCTGCTTGTTTATGGCGTGAAATATAAGATTTAAGATAAGGCGGCTTTCATCGTAGCGCCGCGATGACTAATGCGTCGGTCGTTGACTATAATCGATAACAGCTTCGACTCGGACCAATAAATAACAAAAACAATCGTGTATTAATGGATTGTTTCGTTTATTGTCGACATTTTTCTAACACGATGATAAGTTTTGGAAGCCTAACTTTTTAAATGGAAAATTTTCAGTGTATTGATTGCCAAGCCCCAAAATTCAGAACCACGCCCAAACACACACACACACATCTGTAGTCCTGTTTACGTCTGTTTGAATGGTGTTTCATCCCTAAATAAATCCATGAGGGTGCTGACTAATGTTTATCTTGGAAACCCAGGTGTCACATGAGTGAAAGAGAACAAAGAGGCCATTCTTATCTCTGTGGGTCAGCGTGCAACTCCGGTGCGTCTGCATGTCTTATTCCCATGTTTTAGTACATGCGTGCACGTACGTGATTGCGTGTGCGAGAAAGGCGCCCAGGTGTCACCAGCGCGGCTTCGCTGGCGGAGAATTTACGACGTGATGGAAATACTTCAGATGTGTTCACGCCGCTCTCCCCCGAGCCTTCGCCGTCTTATATAATCTCATTTGGCGAACGCGGCGAGACTTAATTGCGAATGTGCACGGCGTGGAACAACCGGTTTCTTATTATTTCCTGAGAGCAGGAAAAAAAAAAACGGAAAAAAAAAGTTATGACACTTACAGGAATACGTCCTTGTTATATATTTAATCCCAAAAAGAGGAAAATTCGAAATGTAAAATCTAATTTGAAGAAGACAGTTTGCACAGTTTCTTTTTCGGAGAGTCTCTCTCCCATCAACAGGGTGCGACTGAGATCAGCTCGGTTTGCCATTTTGCCGGCTGCTCACATACAATAGGGGAATGTCACAGCGCTCTCTCAAACACACACACACACACGCGCGCGCACACACCCACACACACACTCGCCGCACAAAAAAAATGACCAAGATGTGCACTTTCTGTTTTCTCATTAGTACACAGTCGCAATTCCAGAGAGGAGGTTGAGACCTCGATACGACGCAAATCAGCCGTGATCAATGTGTCTGTCACCCCGGTGTGTGCCTGTGTGTGTGTGTGTGTGTGTGTGTGTGTGTAATATAATCAACTGCTGGATAAAGTTGTTCGCATCAGTCACCTGCATGCCTGCAGAGGCCCGAAGAAGCGCTCTTGCACTTCTTCCGTCCCTCCTTCGCTCATCCTGGTGTCCCGGTGTTTTTCCAAGCACCTCTTCATTCCTCTGCTCCTGAAACCGATATCTCCTGCAAGCCGGCTCCGGATTCGCAATTCCGTCGCTTTCTAACCTCGACACGTCTCTGTTTAGAAGAGGATGCCGTAATCCCAGAGGACTCGGCCCCGGACGCCGACCCCGCCGTGGAGCCGGAGGCGGACGAGGGAATCGAGCCAACGGTAGAGGTGATTCCGAACTTTGATTTGTTTTTGTTTTTTAATCCAAAATCACATTCTGTAGGTCGGCGTTAAATAGCCCTTTGGTGAAACCGCCTTTTTTTTAAGACTTTATCCTGGCAGTCCTTTGCATCTCAGCAGCGTAGATCAGCTCTGAGATCCAAGACACAGAAGTCGAACCGCAACGAAATGCTAGAAAACGCGAAAACGGGAAGCAGGTGAATTTGGGACGTTAACTTCAAGCCGTACGACTCGTCTTCTGATCGCAGGAAGTGCCAACGACAGATACCGACCAGGACGCCGCCGCTGACCCTGAAGCCGACGCCCCCGAAGCCCCCGAAGTCGGAGCGCCAGAAGTCGACGCCGCCGAAGCCGACGCCGCCGATGCCGAAGCCGACGCCGCCGATGCCGAAGCCGACGCCACCGAAGCCGACGTCCCCGAGTCGGCCACTTCTGCAAATGAGGATGCAGAGGCTGGGATCGATGGAACGGAGGAGGAAGCAGCTGCAACAACAGAGAGCTGTCAGTAGGATCTCGGGCGTGCACGTATAGAATGACGAGGAATGAGATACGGTTTGCGTGTGTGAATATCAGACGATTGTTTTGGAAAAACAGTCAACCGGAGGAACAACTGACAAACTGACGGCGCAGTTGAAATGTGTTTCGGATTTTCTGTTTCCTAACCGTCGGGCGAGTGGGAAAACAAAATATCGTGAAAGCGAAGATGGGTGTTTGTGATTTTGCCCCCCCGCGCCACGAGGGATCGCATTCATTCATTGAGTTTAAACTAGATTAAACTGGGGGGAGGGGAACGCATAATGAGATCTCAAGGAGAAAAATCAAGGCCTTTCCTTCATTCCCCAGTACCTGCGGCCGATCCGGTCCCGGATGACCCCGAGTCCGATGTGGACGACGGACCTGCAGCCGCCACGGACGCACCGCCTGCACAGGAAGAGGTGGGTTCAAACCAGTGACGTGCGGTGAGGTTCGCGGCCGGTGAGGCGCCGATTTCGTCACAATCAGATTTATCGGTCGCGAGAAGAATCCCCCGGAATCACGGGCGCCCCCCGACCGTGAGGCGGGAGACCTGCGTGCCTCACTTCGTTGCTCTAGGCAGCCGTTTTGTGATCGCTCAGCACAAGAAACTAGTAGCGCACATTTGGTTGTTGACAAATTGGAAATGTAGTTCAAATAGCAAAAGGGTTTAAACATTTTAATGGAGACGGCGATCCGGTCTTTGTGCAAAGGACGCCGGAAGTCGGTCGTCGTTGCGGAATCTACGTTGAGGCTCCACAGTGCACTGCCTCGCCGCACGTCGCCTCTCAGTATTTGAACGTCACATTATGAAAATCCAGCCATTTTAAATCAAAACAATCTAGAACTGATGAAGTTCAATGAAAAAAAATCACTGATAAATATAACCATTTCATTTTTCTTTTTTTTGCATTTTTTTTTCTTTCCAAGACTGGCATGTGAGGCACGGCCTCTCCTGCCTCCCCTGACTGCACGTCACCGGTTCAAACCCTCATGCGTACCGCACAGTGTTACTCACGTGTCCTTTATTTACACGGATTATAAAAATCGCACTTTGTTCACGACTCTGTGCTGCTCGAAACGACAGGATCATGAAGTCGAAATCGTGTCCGTCGAGAATCAGAATCCTGACGTCGAAGAAACAGCCGACGAGGGACCGACGGGCGCCGGGGATGACGGGACGACGACAGATTCGGCCGACGTCGGCGCGGAGAAAGACACAAATGACGCGGCCATGGACGCCGATGAAGAAGACGACGCTACGGAAACACCAGAGGACGCAGTCGTCGAGGAAGAAAGGGTGACGGACGTCTTGATACCCGTGAAGGCCGGAGCTCCAGAAGGTTAGGACACGGCTTTCACTCAGTATTTCAATACGACCACACCTTCCTTCAGATTTCCTTTTTATTAGATTTCATCAACAAATGATTGACATATTCCTGATTCTTTGGAGACCATAAATTGCGCGGACGTGAACGAGAGAGTGAATTTTATGACGTGTGTGTGATAACATGTGTGCGCGAATGGACGAATCACAAGCGGCGACTGCACTTTAAACGTTGTCATCCAAATAATTCAGTTTTCCTTTTTTTTTTGCCGATAAAGTGGGCGCCCCGCCACCCAAGGTCAACTCTGGTACGTCCCTTCTTCTACTCTTCCTTCTTCTTCAAGCAATGTCCATTAACAATCCAAGTAACTCACCTTCGGACCTTCGGACGCCGAGTCGCTCCTCAGATAAACGCTAAAAGTAAACAGTGCTCGGAGCAATTTGAAAAGTTTATCTAGAGTGACAATTTCAAAGAGCCGAACCGATCAAGATGACTATCGAGTTCATTGACGTGATCAATTGTGAGCCTTTTTCTGCGGGATCAATAATCGTCAGCCGTGACCCCGACCGTGCGTGTGACTTAAAACTGTTTATTCTCCAATATCAAACCAAAACCGGTGCCGCCATTCCATTAGCAGCTAGCCGCGGTCGATTTGTAATTATATCCAGGAATTTCTATTAACTCACACAAATATGCATTTTATATATTTTTTTTCCGATTTCCGTCAGTCGTTATAATAACCGTACACGTAAGCGGGGTTGCGTTCTTTTTGGCGGTCGTCCGCGTAAAAATATATAGGAAACAGATGTGTTATTATTCAAAACACAAATACTTTTGGCAGCTTATAAGGTTGGATTTAAACGCGTTTGAATTTATCTCCTGAATTGGGGTTCGCTGTGTTTGGAGAGCGGAGCCTCCCAGATGACCTCACCGTGGGTCTGTGGGAGCCGAGGTGCGCCCCGCCTCGCCCCTCACCCCCTTCCCTTTACGCTTTCTGGAACTCCAAAAAGCAAACGTCGGCCGAATCTGCATTTAGCGCTCCGTCGACGAGCTCGGCGTCTGCAGGCGCGCTGAAAAATGCTAGTTTAACATCAGGTATTTCTGTCACTCGGGAACAGTTTGCATCGCGGGTCGTCCATTTCAAGGTTTCTTCCATTTTAATTGGGGGACGATAAAGAATGAAAAGTGTTTTTATAAATCAGTAAAAAGGGAGAATCCGGGCGGGGAGGATAAAAGAAGATAAGGGGCGAGAGAAGAACGATAAATCAAGGTGTAGTTTCATTACTTGACCATTCGTCACCCTCCTGTGAGAAACACGGGCTTTACGACGTCGATAGAGTTCTGATTTACCGGTTCAAAAACAACCTCCCGACAAAAAAAAAAAAATCAATGAACGAGTGAATTCTCGGATACCTTCGGTGTCCGAAAGCTCGTATCGGCCGTAAAACAAACGGACGTCCTTCTCGCGCGTTCTGACAGTGACTCATGCGTGGCGTGTCGGTCTCTCGGGGTTTTCCCCGGGATAATAACGCCGTCGGGGTCAGGTGTTGTTCCCGATAGACGATCTCCTTTAATCAAAGTCATCATGAGTTCATCCGATCGCCGTCGACGCCCTTTATTTTTTTTTTTGCCTCGGAGCTGCTAAAGTTTCAAGGTTGTTTTTTTTTTTTTTTTTGAGCACAGCTCCGCGGGGTGTTAGCTCGCGGTCGTCGGGGACTGAAAATGAGAAATACATCCAGGTTTAGGGTGGTTCGAACCCTTCCGGAGCGCCGTCTAAACAACGGTGCGTTTAATGCAGGAGAACATCTGGACGCATCCCGCCATTTCTAACCACTGATATCTGCAAATTCTTTCAGATGACGGATTCGACTTGGCGGACGCTCTTGACGGAGGGGCGGAAAAGCCGTCCAGATCGGGGAACAGCCGTAGTTCCGGGGCTGGAGGTCAGACATGACGCGCGTCGAATGTATCGGAGGAAGCGATTAGCAAATAGCCGTTAGCTCTCAACCCTTTTCCAATCCATCGGTCCAAACGGCGTCCGAGCGTTTTTTCGTCCAAAAGCTATTTTATCCGGCCCGCCAAACTATTTTCTTTGAAAATGTATTAAATTTATAATTTATAATTAAAATTAAGTATTTTCAATCAATTCTAGGTTTAAAAACTCCTTATTTTTTACTTTTGTTTAATTTTGTACGGATAATTAATTCAAAATAATATCGGTACATTTATATGATCATGAATAATTTAAAAATCTAAATAAAATGCCAAACTATTTTCTTTGAAAATGTATTCAATTTATAATTTATAATTAAAATTAAGAATTTTTAATCAATACTAGATTTAAAAACTCCTTATTTTTTTACTTTTGTTTAATTTTGTACAGATAATTGCATCCAAAATAATGTCGGTACAATTATATGATCATGAATGATTTGAAAATCGAAATAAAATGCCAAACTATTTTCTTTGAAAATGTATTAAATTTATAATTTATAATTAAAATTAAGAATATTCAATCAGTACTAGATTTAAAAACTCCTTATTTTTTAACTTTTGTTTAATTTTGTACGGATAATTACATCCAAAATAATATTGGGACTTTCATATGATCATGAATGATTTAAAAATCGAAATAAAATGCCAAACCATTTTCTTTGAAAATGCATTGAATTTATAATTTATAGTTTATAATTAAAAGTAAGAATTTTCAATCAATACTAGATTTAAAAACTCCTTATTTTTTACTTTTTGTTTAATTTTGTACGGATAATTACATCCAAAATAATGTCGGTATATTTATATGATCATGAATGATTTAAAAGTCGAAATAAAATGGCAAAAAAAAAAAAAAAAAAGATTTAATATTTGAATTTTTATTTTGTTCAATGCACATGATACTTAGTCGGCCCATGCATAAAAATGAAGTTAGAAATGTGGCTCGCCAGCCAAAATAATTTAATGAAATGTATCGAGCGGGCGTCCCCCCCCCCCCCCAAAAAAAAAACGCGAGCTCGTCGTTTCCGCACGCCGAACGCTGAACCCCAGGTTCACGGCGTGCACGCCGGCTCCGTGGCCACGATTACGCGTCAGTCGCTCATGTTTACCCGATCCTGCTCCGTGCGGCAAAAATATAATCAATGGCGATCATTTTATTCCCCCTGATGGTCTTCTAGCATCTTAAAAGCCAATGATTTGTGCTTTGAGACATTTCTTCAGGTGAACCGCGGAGCAATTAAAAACATATTTACCGTCCTCCCCGCCCCTCGTGGCTCGACATACTTTAATTACAAAATAATTTACAAACAACGCAATTCGACATCACACGAGGGCAAGGCGAGATTTTGTTTTTTCTTTCACTCTTTTATTTCTTCACCTGAAAGCTGATTCATCCAGGTCAGCATAATGGTTATAATCCAGGTGAAAGGCGCTGCTTTCGCACGCTTTGTCATCGCCGGCTTTGTCAAGTCGGCGCAGGCAGCGCACGGCCGTGCACGTACAGGCGTTTTAAGGGCCGACGGCACAGAGGGAGATAAACTTCACTATTTGCATGGAGATCAAGTCGAAGATCACAGAAAGTCATGTGGCTGTTTGAACCCCCACCGCTCTTCCCAGTGTTTCAATAAAACCATCTATGTGTGTGTGTGTGTGTGTGTGTGTGTGTGTGTGTGTAATTCTAGACAGATTAGGGCTGAAACCCGAGAGCCCGAGACGTCTCCGGGGTAGAAAGAGTGTGAATAATCCGGCTTTTGGACTCATTTTATTTCCTTTATTTACATATCGGGGTCGGAGGGGTACGATACATAAGATCGACAAATACGTCCGTTCCAAGCAAATGTCCTTTTTGTTGAGATGTTTTAAACAACAGAAGACGTTGCAGAAAGTAGCTTTCCATCTTGAACCACTGAACAATCTCTCCTCTTTCTTCTCCAGCTCACGTCGCCGAAGCCGCCAGAGACGGTAAGTTTCCCCTCGTCCTTTTCTTAAGTCTCCGAACGCGAATTGTCGCCGATCTTTACGCAAGATAACTCCAGATAGCGCCTCCCGTTCTGCTGTCGGCGTTTCTGATGCCGTTTTATTAAAATCAAAAGACGCCGTCGGTCAACCGAAGACTAAATCGCCCAGATTGGTGAACGGTGGTGTGTCTCTTTACAACCCCGTGATCCACGGCTTTTCTGTCAAGGTCGTGACCTTCCCCCCCCCGGCCAATGGCGGCCGTCTCAGCCCCGCCGCGACCTTGACGGCGGGATAGGAGATCTAGTCGGTAACCGAATGCGTGCGTTTGCTCTCGGAGCATCAGCCACTGCGGGGAACGTGCCGACCCGTGTTCACCTACGAATACCCGTGTCGCTTTTACACGCGTGTTTTTTCGCACTCCCATGCGGTTCCCATGAAATGATTCATGAGTCGACTCGCGAGCGACTTCCAATCAAGGTGCGGCTTCCCTTTCGTTCCTTGTTTTCTCTGCCATGACTAACACGCTAATGAAAGCATGAGTCATCCCGGAAAGAGAATGAAAAATAATAAGTAAACTGGTATTGAATACCAGCTTCTTTGTCTCACATCAAGCGGTTCGTCCCGCTGATATGCAAAATAACGCTGATTTTAATTTGAATTCACTGCATTGTGACGGCGCTTCTGTTTGTTTCTTTCTTCGCAGCAGAGGTGACTCCCGAACCCAAAGGTGAGCGTCGATTCGCCTCCGACCGCTTCGCCGTCAGGAAACAAACCGCCATCAGACCCATAACTTGTTCAACACCGATTTTTTACTTATATTCGGTCGGAGTTAATCCTCATATTTTAGCCACCGGAGTCAAAACACGGCAGCCTGTCAGATCCCGTCTTTTGGCGTGGACGTTTGCATAAGAGACGATCCCGGCCCAACTGGTGTGTCTGCATGTTGTGTCATCCCCGCACATACATGTACACACACGCCTGTTGCCTGTTACCACACACACTCCTCGTATTTCTTGCGCCGACTGATAAGATCGCACGCACCCCCCCTCCCTTGCACGTAACTCATTTATCTATTATTATATCAATATTTGTTTCTCTGTCTTCAATAACAAGGGAAAACACGCCTCAATTGTTGACTTTTTAGTTGTTGTGCGTATTCCGGTCATCCCATTTCACACACACACACACACACACACACACACACGAAGGGCCGACGGCTCGAAGGTTGACAAACACGTTGGCTTTCAAACTGAAAAATCACAAGCTGCGCGTCGAAGCGGCGTAATGACGCTTTCGATCGCTAATTCCTATCATAATAAACCGCAGAAAAAGAAAACAAGCTTTGGTTTGCCGCTTGTGGTCTCTTGAATAATGACAGTTGAAAACAATTCACTTTAGCACAAAGTAAAAATGCAGACAACGCCCGAGCGCTCGGCGTTGTTGTCGTTTCTGTAGCGGGATGACGCGTCGGCGTGCCGGATGTCTTTCGGCGCCCCTCGGTGACCGCGGGAGACGACGGCCCGCGCGCTGTGAAAATTGCTCGGATCCCGGTTGTCATGGTAACCAGGTTACAGGTGCAGACCGATGAGTGGCAAATAGAACGGGTAACGATACGGCCATAAAAAGATGCGGCGTCTTTCTCGCAAACGCAGGCGTAGAGGGAGAGGGTATTTTGTCATGTCACCGAGCTTCGTTATTCATTATTTCATTTCCCTACAATCTAAGTGGTGTTTGACGACGGGGCGCCGAACATTATCTGCCTCTTCTCCTCAGTGTGTGCCTTTTTTTTTGTTGTTGTTGTCTCCAGAGGGCGGCTCCAGCGCCGTAGCGGCCATCTTGAGCGTCATCGGCGTGGCTCTCGTGGGAGCGGTTGCCGGATACTTCACCTATCAGAAGAAGAAACTGTGCTTCAAAAACACACAGGGTAATTGAGGTTAAATAAATAACGTAGAGACCCGCTGTCTCGTTTTGTACCTCAGCGTACCGACAGGTGAGCATCTGCCGCAGCGCAATTTAACGCGTTCGTCCTGTCGTTACCGCCGTCTGGCTCAGAACGGAAGAGCTCGGCGTCCTGCATTGAAATACCGCCGATTCAGCAAAGTTTGTGTTTACGGTCAACAGGAACATTCGGCCTTTCAGCTGACACTAATTTAGGCCAAAAGTCAAATGTCGGTCCAGGACTGTAGTATTGTAGTGTTTTAGTCAGGGAAAGACCCGGGCGACGGTGAAACGTCCGTTTAATGAGCGATAGCTGCAGAAACGCCACGCGAGCCTGCGATAAACTCACTGTTACGCTCAATTCCAGGTGAAAAAATAAATCAAAACAGAATTAACTGCGCCCCAAACGGCATCCACATTATTCCCAGCAAACCCCAGAATCACACAGAAAACAAGCATCGACACAAAGCCCAGCATTCGTGACTCGCTACTGTGTTTTAAGAATTTCGGATTTGAATGCGACGCCTCCAGATTCAGGTTATTCTGCGGTAACGACTCTTTCTCCGGTCGGACGCCGATGTTAAACGGGAAGATTCGAGCGGGAAAATGAAACAGATTTGTAATTATAGGGGAAAAAGGAGAAAAAAAGCTCCTCAGACAGACGCTTCCCCTCCGGCTTCTCGCCGTCCTCTTTAATTTACGATGAGTTCTGCTGTGTAGCTTCACAATCCACGATTGAGCGAATCCCTTTTTATAAACTTTCCAGAATGGGAGGGGACAAGCTAATGAATCGGCGTCATTCAATCAGCGAAACGCTTCCACAATCCAAAGTGACATGTGATGTCTTTTTTTTTTTTTTTTTGTCCCTTTTGCTTCCCTTCTTTTCGCCGATCTCTATAATTAGAAGCGGATCCGGAGGCGGCTCGCAAGGCCGACGCAGTGGAGGCTCAGTCGGATCCCCAGGGTACGACGTGAGCTCGTACGGCAAATCCATCAAAATAAATCAAATACCGGATTACATTTTTTAATTTTTTTTTTTTTTTTTTTTTGCAGTTCTTAGCAACTTGCTGAACTCCTCCTAGACTCGGAGCGGCCGTGACCCCCCCCCGCCCTCCACGGGACCGCCTGGACCAGCTACAGTCAAGCAAAGTGGCAATCTCACTGTTAGGCTCTGTCCTCTGCAGAGCGGCGTTACTGTGAGGCCCTAAAATAGGGCTTTGTGTGTTTGATTGTGGACGTCTGTCTGTGTGTGTGCGTGTGTGTGTGTGTGTGTGTGTGTGTGTGTGTGTGTGTTAATGCGGGCAAAGGGGAGTTTTAAAAAAAGGAAAAAAAAAGCAATTAAAGTAATGATAATTTACGGGGTTTATGATTGTTACATCATGATTGATCAGACCTTCTACTTTCAAGCAAATCATAAGATGTTAGAGATTCAACCAGAGATTAAATCCCAAATCTAACAGAGATATAAAATGATAGAGTTATAGAACTACCCTTTTATAATATTTGCATGACTACAATCCAGTTATGGTGAATCAATGTGAATATAAATCGTGACAGATATCGATGTTGTAGACTTTGTACTGAATTCTTAGAGGTGGAGTTTTCTTCTTCTTCTCCTTCTAGTTCTTCTTCTTCTAATTCTTCTTCTTCTTCTTCTTCTCTCCTTTTCGTCTTTCCTTTTTGTGGTGGTGTGGAGCGGCCCGGCTGAACAGGACACCCGGTGGCAACGGTTCACCATCATAACTTCATTTGTAAAAGAAAGAAAAAAGAAAAGTAAAGGTCCCAAGTTAGTTTTCACCATGTAGCTCCATTTCTTTGGATTCTGGCAGCGAGCAATAAGCGACGTGGGGTTGCTGCTCCTTCGGGTCACCGCCGATGTCACCGTACGCATTATATGTGTGTGTTTTCTCATAGGCGTGGGTTTGAATCTGCTCGGTAAACGGACTGGAAGAGGAAAAAAAAAAATAGATCGCTCGAAATTTTTAAAGACGGTCATTCGTTGTGTTGATTCCAGCAATAAGAAAAACACCAGGTCGGCGTCCGAGGCTGCAAAACGCTTGTTGTAAATGTACCGACGTGAGCAGAAGTCTGGTTTAAGCCTGGATGAGACCGGAAGGTGGTCTTGGTAGGAAAACGTCCCTCCTTTCTAGTGCCTTTCACTGACACGGCTCGGCGGAGCCTGAAATCGGGGGGAAACGCCTCAAAGATGCTTTTCCGGAAAACCTAAAACGCTATTTGGAACAAACCTGCCGCTCTCACGTCTGACTTTTTTATATTACGCTTCACTATCGTTTATCACAGCTGCTGTATTCCTATTCACAGTGGGCCTTGTTTGCTATTATTTACCTGGTTACGACTTGTTAAACTAATTCCCGACAGCCTCGGCGCAACTTTTCTGATTGTATTCGTCCGATTCGGAGCGAGCCGGCTGCTGTTTCGGTCTTAATTTATCCCTCGGCCTCCCGCATTTTGAAACGCTCCTCGTTCCGGCGCCTCGGAAATGACGCTGAATGTCTTCGCCTGACTCGTTGGCCGTGGTGTCCGTGATTTGTTGTCGTGAAACGCCTGAAAGGCACAAAAAAAAAAAAACAAAAAAAACAAACAAACAAAAAAAAAATCCCTTTTTTTTTTTTTTTTGTTTTATTTTCCTCCTCCACTGTAGCACAAAAATATTAACTTTTGAATGTATTTTTGTCGCCTTGCAGTTTTGTACTCGCTCTGTTCCCTTTAAGATTTGAAAATAGGGTTATATAGAGTTTTTGCTTCACGTAGCACGTGCTACATGTAGAGAATCATATAGCTGCAATACAGGACAGAGACCTTTGCTAAAAGTCTAGCCTCCGGCTGATGAATATCAATAAGCGGTGTTATATTGAATAATTCTACTGTATTGAACTGTGGGCTGAACGCCTGCTCGCTTTTCTCTTAGAAATGCCTTCTTGTACTCTTCTCTTAGACCGGGTTTCTCTTGACCAGTGTTGGGCCTGTTACCGTCAATAAGTCGTTTCTTTGCTTATTTACATCTCGCCGGTTCACGGTGGAACAAAATGTACAACAACAGCACACTGTCTTATCAGACTTGTATTATCCGAGCAGAAGTTTTTTTCAGGCGGGGTTAAAATAATGAAAAAAAAAAAAAAAAAAAAAAGAAAAAAAACAAGCACATCGGAAGTAGCTGTCCTCGTCCCCGAGGTGTATTTCCGTGAGCCTTACATCGTGCCGTTTCTCCTTCGCAGTGGAAAAGAATCACGCAGCCGACGGCGATGTCGGTCGTCTTATCTCGAGAATATCTAAACCAACATTTCCAGCTGCTGAATGTATATGTTAGTATCTTGCTGCTTAAAGTGCATCGGTCGATTTTGTATTTCGGATCAGTAGAGGGAGAGACGGCGAGTGTTTGCGACTAGTTGTTTTTGGGGAGTTTAACTGTAATATAGTTACTGGATTTTTTTTTTTTTTTTTTTTTTTTTTGTAATTCCTTACTGGAGACGGCGATGTTCCTCATGAGTGCATTTACAGTACATGTAACAAACTACACTAACTTACCAATCTTTAGATGTATGGAGGTGACAGATAATTAAAGTGTTCTTGTAAACAGCCTAGTATGGTATCTTTTATTGTCAGATAATATTTTAATCTTGACTTTTTTTTTTTTTTTTTTTCTTTTTCGCGTAAAGAAACATAAACCCACGAGTTCCGACTAAATCCCTCGAACCGGTCTTTTCTAACGTCGAAGCCGAAAAGAACCGTTGCGTAACAGATTACTGCGTGAATGTAAACGTGCTCGCTGTAACGTGTCACCGCAAAGCAGAGAGTGTGTGTGTGTGTGTGTGTGTTGTGTTTGCATGCATGATGGGAGACAATGCACACTCAAACATGATCCATAGCTCATATGGATGGAGACACACACCCCAAAAAAATGAGGTTAAATCCCCCAAAGTGGAAGATAAACCGCGAACCAGCCACTCATTCAGTCCCGAGCGGTTAGTTTTCTTGTATAACAAGCTAGAATGTCACCGAGGAAATCACACAAGGGGGTCCGGAAGTGCACTTCCCCGATGATGCATGGGTCCGTTCCTGCCTTACACCACCTCTGGAGCGTTCCTCAGAGTGGAGACTAAGTCGGATGTCGCTGTGCCGCAATGAAATGTGCCAATGTGCATTTTTACCAACACAGTTTGCGTGGAAGAGGCGCTATCCCGCCCTTTGTGAATGTACACAATTCTTCTGCTTTCAACAAATGTAAGACTTTTCCATTTAATTTAAATGTTTTGTTGTGTTTTGATGTGAAACTGCCTTCTGCCTTTTTATTTTATTTTATTTTTTTGTTTGTTTTTTTTTTTTTTGTCATCTGGCACTTGTGTTGTTTGTGTAAATAATGTTTGAGGAGTGAATTAAACAGCAGTTTTCATGGGAGTGGAGTTCTGACTTTCGTGCGAGACGTTTCACGCTTGATGTGCGACGTCTGCAACTCTCGTAAACCGGGAGGAGAAAAAAAATGTCAGGAATTGAGCGTTGAGCTGAGATGACAGATATGTTTGGTATTTATAAATGAAAAACAGTTTGCACTTAGGAGTCTCATGAAAATGAATGTTGACTGGTTTATTGTAAAGCACACCTGGTCACAGGTATGCACGTGCGCGCCATTTGTCAAATCCCGCATGAACAAACAAACAAACCTGTTAAGAGTGTTTCTTTTTTTTTTTACACAAACAAACCTGTTTAGAGTCGGTTTTCGGCTTCGCATTCGATCAGTCAAAATATTAGATTATTTTTATTCAACTTTATTGTCATGAAATGCGGTTAGCATCGAATCAGAGGCGCATATGGACAGAATGTGCGGTATTTACAGATAAATGCAGTATTGAAGAATAAGTGGAATTTTCTTTTTTTACAGCAAGTGCAACTATGGGTGGACAAGATATGAGCAGAATATGTACAACTAGTGCAAGTATGGTTAAGTGCAGATTATGTACAAATAGATAGTGATTAGTATGATTACCAAACGGCGATATACAGATAGAACTGTGAATACGCAGATTCTCATACAGTAACTTAAAAACATCCAATATGAGCCAAAGCAGGGATGTCAAACACAAGTATATTTGGTCATTATTAATATTATTTCACAGTAGCTTCTGTTCTAGTCTGGTCAAGTTTAGACTGTTTCAGGCAAATCTAAGTCACGGTTCCACAGAAATGGCTTTTAGTAAATCACAGACTTGTATCGACTTGTTTTCATTTTCCAAAAGTGTCCCTGTGATCGTCCGTCCAAGCGTTGAAAGCACAATTTATTACTCATAATCGACGATTGAGTGCACAACGGCTGCCCGGTTTATACCGAATAAATATCCGAAGCGTTCGGGGACATTAAGTTTATGGACTCTGAATTCCCTTAAGGTGACGCTGGACAGATGATTCTCCGCAGGTTCTCAGGGCTTCATGAAGGAAACCTCCAGACACGTGAGGTTTAAGGGATATATTTGTTCAGGGCTCAATGTCAGGAAAACTATCAGAATCGCTGAAGCCAAGAGGGTGAACGCTTGCCCTTGAGAAACGCGATGCTAAGCTAAACAGGTAGCGACCACAGCCAATCGCGACAGACCTGTTTCTTCTCGACGTCCTTTCCAGCAGCTCCAACCTCAGCGTCCTTCCACCCAGAGCTCCACCGCGCCTCCTCTGAAAATGTCCAAACAGGTAGCGTCAACAATTATGCTAATGTGGTGCTAATGATACCCACTGCTCCAAAAATAAAGGGGACACTAAAATAACATGAATGAATGAATTATTCTTATGAAATACTTGACATAGTCAAATGTGCCGACAAGAAAATCACACCAAAAATGATGATGGGAACCAAATGTATGAACCCATGGAGGTCTGGAAAAGTGGAAAAACACACTGGGTTGATGTCATTGTCCTCAAAACAAGTCCAAATAAATCCATGTTCCTGATTTCAAACAAGTGTGATTGACATTGTGTGTTTAAGTGTTCCATTGAGTTTTTTTTAAGCGCAATATTTTCAAGTCTTTTACGTGAAAACTTAAGCAGACCAGCATCACGGACGCCTTTTATAATCTCATGTTGTTGTTTTATCGGGTTTAAAAATGGGCGTCTCTTCAGACGTTGGAGCTCGGAGAGGGGTAGTTTTCTATTTTGCCACGTCTTGAAATGTGGATTTTTATACCTGCTCTCTGTGCCAGTTGAAAAGCATATGTAAAGTGAGGGATTAAAATAATCCTCGGAGTCAATCTCCCGCTACAGAGCTTTAACAGCTCTGCTCTGTCTGGATCTGGAGGATTTTATCTGCTGCCAAATTTCAATCATTTCAACAAAAGATACCTTTGAGCCAAATCAAAACCAGGAGACACTTTACACAAGCTAAGTGATAACAGCGTATAATGATCATCATCGTTGTTGTTTTTTCTGTATCATCCTCATTTCATATTTGGCCTGCTAGAGATAATCTATATATTCAAATATGTCCAATACTGAAAAAAATTCTGAAAACATCATACTATCTGGAAGAAATTCCTGGGCATTTACTCTGTAACTCTTTTCCTTTGGGCTTTTCCCTTCAGGGGTCTCCACAGCGAATCAACCTTCTCCATCTAACCCTATTCTCTGCATCCTCCTCTCTCACGACGTCCTTAAATCTTCTCTTTGGTCTTCCTCTAGACCTCCTGCCTGGCGGCTCCACCTTCAGCAACCTTCTACCGGAGATCTTCACCATGGTTTGAGCCGAGGAGTGTTCATGTCCAAACCATCACAGTCATCACTGTCTCGGTCATACATGTCCTGCACCCCTGTGACAAATACTTCTTTTCCTTTGGGCTTTTCCCTTCAGGGGTCTCCACAGCAAATCAACCTTCTCCATCTAACCCTATTCTTTGGATCCTCCTCTCTCACACCAACTACCCTCATATCCTCTCTCACGACGTCTATAAATTTCAATCTTCTAATTTGGTCTTCCTCTAGACCTCCAGTTCCAGCATCCGTCTACCAATATATCCACTCTCCCTCCTCTGTCCATGACCCAACCATCTCAGTCCGGCTTCTCTGACCTTCTCTCCGAAACATCTACCTCGTGCCGTCCCCCTGATGGACTCATTCCTGATCCTCTCCATCCTGGTCACTCCCAAAAAGAACCTCAGCATCTTCATCTCTGCGTCCTCCAGCTCTGCCTCCTGTCTTTTGGTCATTGTCACAGTTTGTAGATCATCTCACCAATGTTAGTCTTCACACACATTCACACACATATATTCTGTCTTCATTCCTGTCCTTTCCAGATCAAACCTCCGCCTCTCTAGATGTTCCTCAACCTGTCCTCTGCTCTGTAAATTAAAATTCAACGAAGCTGCAGTTTGCATGCCTGAAAACGGCGCCATCTTCTGGACACTGGAGATACTGCAACTCTGGCGTGGAAAATTACCACTGTTGAGACATCGAAACGCTCATTTCACCTTTTTTTTTTTTTTTTTTTTAATATAACATAAGAATCCAAAATACAACACGGGAATTGCAAAACAACACAGTGTTTGAATATTTCACTTTCTGTTCCTTTTTATTTTTACCTTTGGGCAGATTTCCCAAAATGTAAACACAGTCTGGTTTCATCACGTTGACACCAACCATCAACAAGGAGGCTTCATTTAAATCATAAAACCGGTGTTCCTCGAATTGTGACGTCAACCTGGAGCAAATATTTGACACATGAAGGTAAATGTGTACGTGTGTGTGTGTGTTCATGAGTATGCGTGTGTGTGTGTGTGCGCGTCTACACCGGTCAGTGCGGTAAAGGCGGACTCTCCGCGAACAAACGCGTGGCTTTTCCCCCCACAGGCGAGTTCAGGCTGCACGGCTGGGTGTTGCAGCCATGAGGTGAGTCCAAATGGATCAAATACAGACTTTCTCTTGCTCTAACTTGCCCTTCTCACCATCCACAGTCTACAGGGAAGCGGTAGATTTGACAAAAAGAAAGTCCAACTTTATTTTTCAGTCAATTTGCCAGCTTTGCAAAGACCTGCCAGTTGTTTTTTTTTGTTGTTGTTGCTGGTTTGTAACGCAAAGCTTGTGTCAACGCAAAGTTTAGTTCCTTAGGAACGAGACACCTCTCTTGTTTCTTTACAGGAAGGGAGAGTAATAAATCATGCACGGCGTTTCCGTTCCGGGAGGGTCGGCGTGCAGTCGGGATCCAGATTTCACCAGTTTTTTATTTTTTCCAGTGAGAACAATCTTTTCCCCTGTCTGGCTCCAAGGTGCCCCCTGGTGGCGCCCTTCCTCCTCCCCCTCATCCTGGCTCGGGGGGCCGTCGCCGCGGGAGAGGACCGAGCCGGGAGGCCCAACTTCGTCCTGGTGATGGCGGACGACCTCGGGATCGGCGACGTAGGTTGCTACGGGAACGACACCATCAGGTCAGTGGCGAATAGTTGGTCATTCCCGGTGGTCCGGCGCCCGTGGTGCACGCCGTGTGTCCCCGCAGGACCCCCAACATCGACCGACTGGCCTCGGAAGGGGTGAAGCTGACGCAGCACATCGCGGCCGCTCCCCTCTGCACCCCGAGCCGGGCGGCCTTCATGACGGGGCGCTACGCTCTCCGCTCAGGTTCGACAAAATAAACCCCCCCGAAATGACGTCTCGCTTCTTTTGGCGCGACGGTTTTCTTGTTTCCCCCGCAGGGATGTCCAGCCTCAGCGGGATCCAGGTTCTGCTCTTCCTCGGAGGTTCGGGGGGGATCCCGCCCGGCGAGACCACCTTCGCGAAGCGGCTGCAGCGGCAGGGATACACCACCGGCTTGGTCGGTGAGGCGTTAACTCCATGCTAGACGCGATACGGGCTAAGCTAACCTGCTGCAGGGTTCAGTCCTTTTTTCACTCCTCCGAGTGTTGGTTCTTTAATTTTCGAGAATGAAACTGAGAATTGTCCCCCGTCCAAAGCCGCTGGTTATGATAAACCAGCTCATGATGGGCGTGCATTTGAACATGAGCCGCCTTTTCGGTAAACAGTAGGTAGGGGTAGAATGACCAAATACGCCGGCGGCATGGCACCGGCTCCATGGCTGTGGAGGTTCTGGGTAAACAGTGTCTGACAGACTCACTCCTACAACAAGGGAGACTTCCAGAATCGTGTAAAACTTCTTATGAAATTCTTGTGTCACGGCAGTTATAAGTCTTAATAAATATGACTATGAATATGAATGGACGGACAATTAGAAAAGCATTACATTACATTACATTGCATTTGGCAGACGCTTTTATCCAAAGCGACTTACAATAGAGGACATAGGGACTGCAAATACACTTGCAAATACACGATGCACAGGAAGCAAAAGACGTCCATAAATAAATAGACGCAGCCGTCCACGTCGACAAGCTGCGGGCGTCCCGTGAGCTGCTCCGGGACCCGGGCGGTGACGTCGGGGTGAAGTTGCGCCCTCAGCAGCTTGAAGGCACTGGAGAAGTGAAAGAAGGTGACTCACAGGGATGATTGCATCCTCTGCAGCCACGCGCTGCCGGTATTAAACTGCAGACAGTTGGAGTTGCTACAAGCCTCCGGAAAGACTCGTGCCGCCGGCCTGTAGTTGTTTTGGATCCTGCAGAGTAACCTGGCTTTAGCCTGAACGCGGTGCGGGAAAGAATCGTGCACGAGTGGCTGAAATAGTTTGCTTTCATCCCCAAACTGTTGGTACAGTCGTATGAAGAAGTTGGGTACCCCCTGATCATTTCCAAGATTTTCCTTTATAAATCATTGGTTGTTCGGATCAGCAATTTCAGTTAAATATATCATATAGCGGACGAACACAGTGATATTTGAGAAGTGAAATGAAGTTTATAGGATTTACAGAAAGTGAGCAATAATTACTTCAATAAAAGTAGGGAGGTACGTAAATTTGGGCACCCCAAGAGAAAAAGGGCATCAATATTTAGTAGATCCTCGTTTTGCAGAAGTAACAGCATCTGTGCGGTTGCAGGTAAATGGCACCTGGGCGTGAACTGCGAGCGGCGAGGAGATCTCTGCCACCACCCCAACCGCCACGGCTTCAGCTACTACTACGGCATCCCCTTCACCTTCTTCAACGACTGCGTGCCTGGACAGGGGAGCGACATCCAGGCAAAGCTGCAGCAGAAACTTAAGATTCTGGCGATGCTGCTCTGGGTTGGACTTCTCACGTTGGTACGGCGGCTCGAGGAGTGTTTCCTCACCGCATTCTCAGATCCATCGTGTCGGCCGACGGGTTATTTTTTTCTTTCCATAAGACATAAAATGAGTAGAAAACAGGACCAGATGCCGTTGTTGTGAAATCCACAGCTGCATCAGCCAGAAGGCTGGAAGTGTCCTCCTAAAACAACAAGAAGCGGCAACAAATCACCCCTTAAAGAGCTTTTTGAAGTCTCCCGATGACGGCAAACATCCATCTTAACGGGGATTCTTGAACTTTCCTGCCGCATACAAAGAGATGTTGCTGAACATCGTCAGCAATAATTCATACGTCCATGCCTCTCTGAGGCAGAGAAAATAAAACAGAAAATTCTATTTATTAATTTTGATTCTAATTTTCTATTTTATACAATTATATATATATATATCAAAAAAGTCAACTGAATTAAGATAAAAAAAATGCACCCAAAAAGTGCTAAAAAAGAAATAAAATAAAAATAAATGAATAAAATAAAATTAAATAACTTAAAAAAAAGTATATATATATATAAAATTAAAATATGTAAAATTGTATTAAAATAAAATTAAGTAACATTAAAAAATTATATATATATAATTTTTTAATGTTACTTAAAAAAAAAATATAGATATTTTTTTAATGTTACTTAATTTTATTTTAATAAAATTTCACATATTTTAATTATATATATATATATATATATATATATATAATTTTTTTAATGTTATTTAAGTTTATTTTATTTATTTATTTTTATTTTATTTATTTATTTTTATTTTATTATTTTCTTTAGCACTTTTGGGGTGCATTATTTTTTTTTTAATCTTCAATTTTAATTCAGTTGACTTTTTTGATCCAGCGCCCATGCCTAACTGGGCGGCGGATGTGCGTGTTTTTTTTTTTCCTTTTTCCTGCAGGTGTGCGTCCGCGTCATGGGCCTTTTTAAAGTGAATCTACGTCTCTTGGCGCCACTTTTATGTCTCAGTGTCCTGGCAACCGCCGTTTGGTATTTTCCCTTTCAACTCATCCCGCTGTGGAACTGCATCATCATGAGGAACGAGGAGGTGATCGAGCAGCCCATGACGGTGGAGACGCTCCCACAGAGGCTGCTGGGAGAGGCGCGGGGTTTTATCAGGAGGTGAGGAAACCGTGTTCATGAGTGGAAAAATGACATGGCTGCATGGAATGCGAGTTATGCATTAATTTTCAATAAAATGTACTCAAGGTGTCACAGGTCTATAGTCAGGAAATCAGGCCGAATTAATCCACTTGGTTCATTTCAAAAACATCCCACGGTGAAAAATTGGGCTTGTGTTTCTTTGTTCGCTCGTCGAACCTTCCCCTCCTCCCTCCAGAAACGCAGATCGTCCGTTCCTCCTGTTTTTTTCCATGGCTCACACCCACGCGCCGCTCTTCGAGACTCCGGCGTTCGCCGGCAAAAGTCGCCACGGTCGCTATGGCGACAACGTAGAGGAAATGGACTGGATGATCGGTGAGTAAGGGCGGCTTAAGATACAAAGAAATCCGTCCGGAAGCGACCGAAACCGTGAACGAAAACCTGCTTTCTAGGGGAAATCACAGAGACAGTGGACTCCCTGGGTCTGGCCAACAACACGCTCATCTACTTCACCTCAGACCACGGAGGGCATTTGGAGGACTTTTCTCCAACGACGGGCCAGAGAGGAGGCTGGAACGGCATCTATAAGGGTAATTCTGTAACGTGGTCAGTAAGACACGCTTCATAAATGGGACAATAGCTGTTGTGAGGTCGGCGTCACATTCCAGCGAGCGCTGCTGCGCGGCAAGGCGAAGGAATCAATTATTTACATTTCAATTCATCTGGGTGATCTGAAAATGAGTTTTAAAAATTCATAAAAAGTGACAGTAATTCACCTGGAAAAAAAAAGTCATACATATATATATATAAATTTTTTTTTTTTTTTTCAAATCAGAATACAGTTGACCCTTGCTACTTTGTGTTTTCTTTCTGTCACTTGGCTGTCGCAATTTATTGTTTTTTTTCTGTTGTTTTTTTTTGCAGTATTTAAAAAAAAGTTTTCGTGGTGAAATAGCCATATTCTAGCCTAAGAAGAAAAAAAAAACAGAGAATATAGTAAATATAGAAAATATGAAATATAGTAAAAATTTGGTAAAAATATAGTAAAGATATAGTAAAAATATAGTAAAATATAGTAAATATAGTAGAATATAGTCAAAATATAGTCAAAATATAGTAAAATACAGAAAATATTGTAAAAATATAGTAAAATATAGTCAAAATATAGTCAAAATACAGCTAATATAGTAAAATATAGTAAAATATAGTTATTATAGTCAAATATAGTCAAATATAGTCAAATATAGTAAAAATATAGTAAAATATAGTGAATACAGTAAAATATAGTAAAAATGTCGTAAAAATGTCGTAAAAATGTCGTAAAAATGTCGTAAAAATGTCGTAAAATTTAGTAAAATGAAACAAAATTTCATTTTATAAAATTGATAAAATATGAGATCTCCTTTGGACTCCTGACGACATCGACGGCTTAATAGACATTCGGATCGGTTGACGGACGAGGACCTGGTCCAGATGATGAAGTCTGCCGGCGAGGAAGAGGAAGAGAAGTGACAAGAAGAGGAAGAAATGGAAGAGACCGGTCTCGCGCCCAAACAAATGCCGCAAAAGCCTTGCAAAATATTTTAGAAAAACATTTTTTTCCAGAAAAAAAGCAGATGCAGCAACTGTTTATAAGGATGTTTCTGAAGAAAAAAAAAAAAACATCAGTAAAGCAAACAAATGCAGGGAGGAGCGTAAAAGGTAGAGTGAGGTTCGTTTAGGGTTAATATATCTGTAAATACCATCAAAATGATCACGTCTCTACTTCAAATTCATTTTTTCGTGGTGGATCTCCCACAAAAAGTGATGGTCCACTGTATCTTATTGATCCCGCAGGTGGAAATTTATTTTCATTAAAAGCAGCTCCTGCTACAGAGTCACATGGGGAAGAATCAACATAGAACTCTATATAAAAATAAAGAGTAAAATAGCGGAATTATAAAAATAAAATAAAAAGAACAATTAGGATTGAAATAAATTAATAAAAATAGTAAAAAGGTATGTAAAATATATAAAAATATGTCAGATATATACATGTGTATTACAAGTGCATGTATATGATTACGTAGAAAAGGAGTCATTAAGTAACTGCGTCTCAGTTGCCAGGACGGCTTCCAGGTTCTCCCCGATGGTTCGGTCAGCACTTTGCTTTGCAGCTCCGCAGCCATCGGTGTGTGAGAGTGTGTGTGTGTGTGAGTGGGCGAACTTAATCCGATGCAAAGCACTTTTGAAACCGCAAGGTGTGAAAGCACCGTATAAGTGGAGACCAACCCAGCTGAACATTCACAGCAGGAGTCTGATCTGCAGGCCGGCCGTCAGGCGCGGCGGCAGAGCGACGCCGTCGTATCGCAACCGCGTGATAATCGGCCAGTTGGAATGAAACATCCATGCGGCTAATCTCTGAGCTAATGAGCTTCACCCTGTTTTGTGCGGCACTGATAGTCTGCATCATTATGAGAGATTATCCCATCTTTCCCCCAATACATTAGATTTTTCTGCAGTTTTTTTTTTCCAGATTATTGAGCGCACCTGAATATAAGCGTCACGGTCGAAAGATAACGAAAATAAATCTATGTTTACATATTTAGCCGCATGCGTCCACGTCGGAACATGAGATATTTACACTAGTAATGGAATACATATCGGTAACATCCAAAACACGTACTGCTTTTTTCCCCCAAACAGTGGCTACAGCACAGCTGATGGAAAAAGATGAATAATAAGAATAATAAGAATAAGAACAACTTTATTTATCCTGAAGGAAATTGTTGTGCCAGAGTTTCAAGTAAAACAAAGCAATAATAAATAATAGTAGGAAACTGTATAGACAGTAAAGAAAAATGGGGGAGAATAAAAAATACAAATAAAAATATAAAGTGTCAAAGTCAAAGCTATAAAGTATTTTAAGTGTTTAAGTGTTTAATAAATAAGACAAGGAAAAGTCTCTTTGTCCTGCCAGTTAAAGTCGTCTTTTTCGGTGTCGGAATTGAACGGCCTCAGAATTTCTCGCTCATTTCATCTTTCCGATGTGACGACGATAAATGTTTTGGCGGAGTGAAGCTCGTTAGCCCCAAAAAAAGCTATCAATTAGCAGCGTTGTTGTTTGGAGCGTGTGGAAAAAGTAACACCTTACAGTCTGCAAATTACAGGAAATAAATTTGTACTAATCGGTGTTATTTCCATATCAGGGGCGGTTGGCGATGATAAGTCGCAGTCAAGCTTCTGATTTCCGTCTACTTCTGCTTCAGGTGGAAAGGCCATGGGGGGCTGGGAGGGAGGCATCAGGGTGCCGGGTATTTTCCGCTGGCCGGGGCGACTGGCGGCCGGACGGGTGGTGGACGAGCCCACCAGTCTCATGGACGTGTACCCGACGCTGAAACACCTGGCGCAGGACGCACAACCAGACAGGTGACGCCTACAGTTACCATTGTTAATGTTCACACCGCTGTAACCGACGTCATTTTGTTCTTCTTCCTCATGTCCTACCTTTTTATTGAAAGTCTCTCTCGTTTATTGTGCACACTTTCAGACACTTAGACGGTTATAACCTGATGCCGCTGCTGGAGGGCAAAGTCGGACGCTCCGAGCACGAGTTCATGTTTCATTACTGCGGCAGCTACCTGAACGCAGCGCGGTGGCACCCAGCTGGCAGTGAGTTCTGGCCCAAAACGCCGTCGCAGCTTTTACTAAAATATTTCAATTTCCCCGTCATATTCGGGTACAGACAGGAAAAACAGTGACAATGACGATGAGACGGGAAGCAGAGCTGGAGGTCGCAGAGATGAAGATGTTGAGGTTCTCTTTGGGAGGGAGCAGGATGGAGAGGATCAAGAATGAATCCATCAGAGGGACGGCACATGGTAGATGTTTTGGAGAGAAGAGGTTGTTGGGTCATGGACAGAGGAGGGAGAGTGAATATATTGGTAGACGGATGCTGGAATTGGAGTTCTAGAAGAAAACCAAGGAGAAGATTGATGGATGCAGTGAGAGAGAATATGAATGTCGTTGGTGTGAGAGAGGAGGATCCAGAGAATAGGGTCAGGTGGAAAAGTTGGATTTGCTTTGGAGACCCCTGAAGGGAAAAGCCAAAAGGAAAAGAAGAATTTGTCACAGGGGTGCAGGACATGTATGACTGTGACAAAGTGATGACTGAGATGGCTTGGACATGAACACTCCTCAGTTCAAACAATGGTGAAGATGTCCGGTAGAAGGTTGCTGAGGTGGAGCCGCCAGGCAGGAGGGCTAGAGGAAGACCAAAGAGAAGATTTAAGGACGTAGTGAGAGAGGGTATGAAGGCAGTTTGTGTGAGAGAGGAGGATGCAGAGAATAGGGTTAGATGGAAAAAGTGGATTTGCTGTGGAGAGCCCTGAAGGGAAAAGCCCAAAGGAAAAGAAGAATTTGTCACAGGGGTGCAGGACATGTATGACCGAGACAAAGTGATGACTGAGATGGCTTGGACATGAACACTCCTCAGTTCATGTCCGAATGATGGTGAAGCTCTGGGTAGAACGTTGCTGAAGGTGGAGCCGCCAGGCAGGAGGGCTAGAGGAAGACCAAAGAGAAGATTTAAGGAAGTAGTGAGAGAGGGTATGAAGGTAGTTGGTGTGAGAGAGGAGGATCCAGAGAACAGGGTTAGATGGAGAAAGTTGCTTCACTGTGGCGACCCCTGAAGGGAAAAGCTGAATAGAGAGGAAGAAGATGATGCTATGGGTACATCTTAAAAAAATTGCCTGAATTCTCCAATTTTTAAGTTCATTACAGGTGGTCCTCACTTAACAACGGGGCTACGTTCCGAGGGGTCTGTCATCAAGCGCCTTCGTCATTAAGCAAAACACCATGTCTGCCGTGCTGCCGTACAATATTTGCATACATATCTGCCATTTGCACCGTGCTATTTTCCCTTTTTTTTCCCTTTCATGTTTATATTTACACGAATATGGGTCAATTATAAGCACAGGTAAGCGCCGACAATACATATTCACTCACAACTCCGCTGCCAGCACATTCCGGCGTATTTTAATATCATCGCGAAGCCCGTCGTAACTTTGCGTCGACATTAATCGAGTATGTGGTTTAGTGAGGAACGCCTGTATCCGTGAGCTATAGTCAACAACATTATGTGTCCTTCATCTATTTAATAGATCACTTTCCGAAATGAGTGACAAAAATATTGAAATATATGATGATAGTCAAATTTTCTGAGACGTCACGTGAAGGTCTGTATTTCTCACTCAGCATCCAGAGTGAACCTGATGGGATGCACAGTGGAGCCCTTGATGAATACATGAGGTTTTAATGGCACAGACAAACACCGAAACACACTTTAGACAATCGTGTTTTATTTACCGCGCTTCCAAACTGAAGCCATTCTTGTCCTAATTGAATGGTTTTCATGACCAAGGAACAACTAAAGTCAGATATGCATTATTTATTCATGCTTGGAAGTTCCCCCGGCTGACTTGTTTACACAAATAACTTGAGAAAACGTCCGGTGACGTGCTTCTCCGGTGACACGTAACATCTTTAAATGTTCTGCGTGCGTTGGGGGATGTAAACCTTAAGGGCAGATAACCAGTGGGGAACAACTGGGGAAATCCAAAAACATCTGAACTTGTTATCTTGTTTAAGATTCCTCTCTCGCGTTAATTACTCCGCACGCAGTTGTGACATTTGGTAACCGCCGCCTCCGAAATAACACGATAGGCGTAAATCGCTCCCTCTGAATTTCACATTCGTAGAGTCAAACCACATATTAATGTGTCTTTTCCATTTTTATTTTCTCAGCACAAATAATATCCTCTTGTTGGATGCGTGCAGGTGACTCCATCTACAAAGTGCACTTCTTCACGCCGAACTTCTCCCCGCCGGGTGCCGGCGGATGCTACGACAGCAAGATCTGCCTCTGTTTTGGAGAGCACGTGCAGCACCACCGCCCGCCGCTGGTGTACGACCTTTTCCGCGACCCTTCCGAATCCCGACCGCTGACCCCTCGCTCCGAGCCGAGGTACGCCGAAATCCTCGCCGCGACGGCCGAAGCCGTCCGGAGACATCGGGACGAGACGGCGGACGAGACGGCGACGAACCAGCTGTCTTGGGAGAAGATCGCGTGGAGGCCGTGGCTGCAGCCGTGCTGCGGGACCTTCCCGTTCTGCGGCTGCAAAGAAGACGCCGCTCATATAGACGGAGTAAAAGTGGAGTAGAAATAAGTAGCGTTTTAGAAGGACACAATTAAAAATGAACGGCGTCAAGCATCGTGTCTGGTATTTAACGTCTCACGGAGGACTCGATAGAAGCAGGATTCCTGAAGGTGTGTTTTCACGCATGCCGCCTTTAGAGGGCAGCGTCACACTGTGTTTGAGAGCCAGAGGCCGCCCTGCAGTCTTAATTGAATCCTCACACCAAGCCGGCTCCCGCCAAAGCAAACAAGTCAAATCCGCTGCAAATCCGCCCCACCGAGGACGGGTGACCGACTGTAACGCTTCCCATGTGGCCGAAACACGACTGCGTTTTTTAATTTTTGCTTCACTGGATGAGTTTTAAGTTATTTGGACTCGCGCTGGAATGCGCGAGTCCAAATGATCTTGTAATGACCAAAAATCCATTTCCCCCTCTGCTCAATAACCCGCATTAAATACCTACAAATGAGCTTAAATTCTCCAGAATATTAACATGAATGTAGCAAATAATCGTGAAAATAATGATTATTATGACTGTCTCCGTTGGAGTAGGCCTTGAAAACATGTCATGATTAATAGGCTGTGACTTGGATTTTTTCTGAATGAAAATAATAAGCCGTATCCTTGTGCGTTTGCGAATGGATTATTGCCTCGAATGAAACCTGTATTTTCTTCTGACGGTCCTTTGGTCCATTATGTCATCTCCGGATGCGTCCTCCATCTTTAAATGGATCTTGAAATCATAGACAGTCATAGACAAAGCGTCCATCGGCGAAGAAGAAGTGGCTTTTTTTTTTTAAAGGAAACAATCACGTGTAAGCGGTGTGAGAGGATTGCTGATGAAATGTCAAATCTGCCAGAATTCTGTGTAGTATAATTTCAATTTGTTTGAAATGCATTGCTTCAAAAAGGCATGCAATTAAAACCAAAATCGCAAAACCTTGGACACGCCGAGGCAGGGTTTGTGTTCTGCTCTTGTCGTTCTCTATCCCTTTATTACCGCTGCTTTCTCCTCCCTTTCTGCGCCGGCCTTGTTTCGATGACAGTTTGATAGATTTTCACCCCGGAAAGGGAATTGTCATTTAGGCCCTTTCAGAAAAGGTCATCCAAGAAGGTCACGGCACCGATCAAGGACTCGTGGGCCGGGCGGACCCGGAGGAGGACACCCCGAGGCTCGAAATACTGTATCCCACCCGCGATAAAAGGCGGTAAAGACCGCGTGAAGTTCTCCATCCTCTGCGTCGTCACCCATCATCATCAACGCTCCACGCCGTCTCCCTCCGGCGGCGGACGACTGTCAAAACATCAAAGTTTTCCACGGCAGAATCCTTGTAATTGCTCTCCTCCTTTTTCTTTATCGCCGCGTCCTCTTCGGAACGGCTTTCTTCATCTCCTCGCCGTCTTCTTCCTCCACCTCCTCATCGTCTCCCTCCAGATATTCCACTCGCATCTGCAATTGAGGAGGAAAATGTCACCGGCATCATCACTGTAATCGCGGCAATCGCTGTCATGGTATTTACTCGTCTCCCTGCAGCACAGACGCGCACATCAAACGCCGCAAGTTCATTACAGTAGCCACTCCATTCTATCTTTGCGCGGTAAATCATGCAGCCGACCATACATAATGACATTTGGCTGTACATCAAAGTTAATGATGGCTGGTGGGGTGGAGTGTTTCTGGCTGTTCATCACGTCTGCGCTCATGCCGAGCCGTACGTTTAGATCCGGGCGTGTTCACGCACAGATAGACCGGGTTTATCGTGTTTTCGGTGGATCGGTGTTTTTTTTCTTTTTTTTATGTAAAGGTCAGCGTCGCGGGAGGAGCCATAAAGCATGTTTAATATCATTCTTTGTCATGCATCGCCCCCGATACACTCCGCTTGAAATGATAATGCGTGGCAATTTCGAACCGATGCGACACACAAAGACCGAGCTGAGGGCTTTGTCCGAGATACCCGGTTGCCGATTTCTGCTTGTCCGACATTGAGGGTAGCTGTCAGATTTAAAGTTCGTTCGTCGTGGGAAAATGTGTTTGCGATTTCGACGTTTTTCACGGACGTGAAAATTCCCGTGCTGGCATTAAGCGTCAAACGATCCGTATCGGTGAAAGATTTTTATCCCTTTTGTCAACTAAATCGGGCGCGGCCATTGAAAGGCTTGTGTTTGCTAACGGGAGCGCATATTTAAGACTCAAGAGCCCGAGCCACTTTCGCTCAAGCAGCCGATGACCTCTGCAGTGACCGAGTAAATGGGTTTTAGCCCAGCGATGCCTGCAGGAGTTACCCCATCATTTAAAAGCTTCTTCATAAGTAAGCAGAGTTTACCTCATCTCAAGCACTAATTAATTACATTACAAAGTGCGTTTAGAAAATCGGCACAATATAATCGCGCTTTCATTTGCACCGCGGAACCTTCTCCCAGTGCTGGAGTTTAAGGGGAACCGATTTCGGTGACGCACAGGTTGACAACATGACAGTCCAGGCAGGGATGATGGCAGCCGGAGGGAAATTCAAATATTTGAAGCCTCCAGATCGAAGTGGAAACAAAAGTGCTGTTCTTGGGTCTTCACGCGAGAACCTCGAGGCCTCGACCCTCCGCCAATGGCTCAATGACAAACATGTCGGAGCCAACATACAGGTCGGTAAGATGAACTATATCGTTCAGCGATGGTCGCTAAGCATCCTGTCGGTGCACAAATCCAGGAAGAAACATGGGATTAATTGACCAGTTGGGAAGTAACTCGGGTCTTGTTGAGGAGAGACACTAATGTGTTTTCTGTACTGATCTTTTGGTCTGTAGATTAATTGGAACATAAACAGGACTTAAAGTTGAAGCAGACGTTTATGGATTCGATACGAAACAATTTTTTTTTTTTTTCACGTGTCAAATATTGCAATGCAAATACGATTTGATTAATTTTGATTAATTAATCGCAACGCCTGGAATTAATTAGATTATTTTTTAATCGAGTCCCACCCCTGCTGTCGATACTTTAACGCTTACCCTCTGAGATTTTTGCCTATGGAAATAACATTCCCCCAGAGGAGGCGCATCCTGCGGCTGCAGGAGAAGATTTGTGAGATCGTTCAACCTCATCAGAAATTGCTATTTATTCAGGTGTGTAAAGAAAACACAAAATTTGCATGAGAATCAGCAGAACACATTATTGTCTGATCCGTGGCGCTGCGCTCTCTTCTATTTCACTGACCTATGTTGTAAAGCTGTCATGTTCCCTCATGATTTATATACCGTCTCCGACGCACTGTGTGCACCGTGCCCTTTAGTATTTTCTTAAAATAAGGCCGACGCTGTTTGTGGTGGATGAAGAGCTGCGGGAAACGCACAAACAATACAAATTCAAGGTTTCTCCGGGAAATATAAGATCCAGTGAAAATGCTGCAAAGTGTGTACGTGCGCGTATGGTTTCTCATAAAGACATCATGATGACTCTGTGTCAGGTTTATCAGCGAATCAGGTGAGCGTGGCCACGACTTGCACCACATTTATTTGTGTGTCTGCGCATATATGTACGTGTGGGTGACTTGCATGATGATTTCAGTGCACGCCGAAGATTTTGAAGCCTTTCTAAATATGTTGACACTCGACCTGCAAGTAGGCCTTTCAACCAAAGACATTTATTTATGGTACAAAGGAAACATTGCATTAAAACTTGGAATACTATAATGATATTATACTCCGTTAAATAGGAGATAACATCAAATCATGAGCATCAGTGTGAATCAGTGTATGTATATATGTGTGTGTATATATACTGCTCAAAAAAATAAAGGGAACACTTGAACAACACAATGTAACTCCAAGTCAATCACACTTGTGTGAAATCATAGTGTCCACTCAGGAAGCAACACAGATTCATTTTGACTTGTTTTCAGGACATTACATCAAAGTTGGATCAGTCTGGAGTTTGTTTTTACACTTTAATTTTGAGTGTGATTCCTAATCCAGACCTCCATGGGTTGATACAATTGATTTCCATGGATCATTTTTGTGTGATTTTGTTGTCAGCACATTCAACTGTGTAAAGAGCAAAGTATTTCATAAGAATATTTCATTCATTTAGATCTAGGATGTGCTTTTTAAGTGTTCCCTTTACATTAAAGTGTAAAAACAAACTCCAGACTGATCCAACTTTGATGTAATGTCCTTAAAACAAGTCCAAATGAATCTGTGTTGCTTCCTGAGTGGACACTACGATTTCACACAAGTGTGATTGACTTGGAGTTACATTGTCTTGTTCAAGTGTTCCCTTTATTTTTTTGAGCAGTATATATATATGTATATACGTGTGTGTGTGTATATATACAACGATATATATATCCATATATATATACTGTATATACAATATGTATATTTTGAATATAACTGCTCCTCTGGTGCTGCTCCTTAGCTTAGCGTCCTGCTCACGGTGCATCATGATGGCTTCAATGCAGTGGTCTCATGTTGCTGATGTTGTGCTCTTTGTAGAACCGTATGAGACAATAATGCATTTCTTCTTCTTCTTCTTTTATAATTAAAGAGACATGCATATATTCCTTATGTCAACTGCTATTTAAAGTAAAGCTGCAAATGGTTGTGCAGAAAAAGGCAGCATTGCACATAGGGTCTAAGAGTTCAGTGTGTGTGTGTGTGTGTGTGTGTGTGTGTGTGTGTGTGTGTGTGTGTGTGTGTGTGTGTGTGTGTGTGTGTGTGTGTGTGTGTGTATGTATGCGTGTGTGGCCTGGGGGTAAAAACTCCACTTTAGTCTTTTGGTTTTGGCCAGCACAGGCGTCTGCCTGACCTCAGCAGTTTGGCAAACACTTTACTGCCTCAGGACGTGTTTTGTTGTTTCGTGCGTGTTTATTGTGACGCAGTGTGTGTTTCAGTATGTGTCACATTTTGTGCCATATGCTCAAAAAATACTGGCCGTCTATTCACGCCGAGACACGTATATGTTTTCTGTAAAGGTACTTCCCATATCATGAAACACAAATGCTCTCATACGTTCACTTTGCATCAGAATCCAACACTTCCTGAACACGCCACCTCCTGCGGGGACAGGAAGTGTTTAAGAAGGTGGGGTTTGATGAGGAACAGATAGCTTAATAACTTGGCTAAAGGGGATGGCGGGGTGGGGGGGGTGACCTTTTTCTCTCACCATGAAAGAAGTGAAAAGTTAATTGCTGAAAAAAAAAAAAAAAGATGTGTTAAAAGAGAAAATGCACGCTTTCAAGATGAAAATGCACGCTCATTTAATTTGATTGATTTTCCTTATGTGATTTGTATTCTATGATGACTCATGAAAAAAAAAAAAAAAAAAAATCTGTGTTCATATTCTAAAGTAGTTTATTGTACCCAAAGCATGAGGGATTCACATCTCTGCACACACCCACACACACACACACATGCACTCAACTTATCTTGCCATCCCTAAATGCCTTGTTAACTGACAGAATTTGGCTCCAGCACCCTCATCTGTTTTGCAGCTTAGCGGCTCAGAGCAGCTCGCAGACGTTAACCTGATCACATGCTTTGATTCGGGGCAAAAACGACCCAGTTAAAGCAGGTTGCAAAAGCAGAGCCAGTCGTATCTGCAGAAATTCAACGTTTTGGGTTTTTTTTTCCCCGAGCAGAACGCT
Source organism: Fistularia commersonii (assembly GCF_037954325.1). Classification (NCBI taxonomy): domain Eukaryota; kingdom Metazoa; phylum Chordata; class Actinopteri; order Syngnathiformes; family Fistulariidae; genus Fistularia; species Fistularia commersonii. The sequence goes on along the minus strand of NC_141287.1, from coordinate 20,932,715 downwards.
CACATCGGACACGTTGACACAGAAACGCGTTAATGGACACTCGGGGATGCGATCACGGCGTGACAGGCGACGAGCGGGATGGACTTTGTCAGAACTCGCCGAGACGCGTGAATGTTTGCGTGTCTCCGGATAGCGTGTGAACGAGTGAGCGAACGCTTGCATGTTGCGGGGATGAGCTGCAGGATGAGACGTGTAGATGATGAACGGATGAAAACCGTCTGCGCTCATTCATGCAGACATTAACCGTGGAGGTTCTCAGCCATCCAGGTCATGGTGAATTTTTGTCAATATCTTCTTGTCGTGGCAACTGAATCTCAGTTTGTGAACCGAAGAAGCCTCCGGGATGCCGGGTGAAACGTCTCCAAGTGAAGAAATTCAATTCCGGTTGCCATGACGAGAAGATATTTGACATGGAAACAGCACTTAATTGGCTTTAGTTTGAGTTAAAGGTGTTTTTTTCAGGAATCGCGTTTGCACTGATTTGCTTCTTGACTGAGATTGAAAAATAATTCAGCGCCCCGCTCATTTCCACGTGTCACGCCCTGACTCGTCCTCTTATTGTCGCTACATTCGCAACCCTTTTCGTTTTGTTTGTCTGTTCTCACCCTTTCTGCTTTTTTTTTTTTTTGTTTGTTTTTTTCATTCTGTTGTCTATTCATATCCTTGTTGTTGTTATTCACTCTGCCGTCTATTGATTTGCGCTTGTCTTTTTTAATTGTCTCTCTATTGCTATTCATACCCATATTTACCGATCCTGTACTTGTTACGCTGCTGTGACCAAAGAATTTCCCCTATGGGGATCAATAAACTATATCTTGTCTGATAATACATTTCAATTGAAGAAATGGTGCAACAAGTTAATACAGGAAAGAGATGTTACACGACAAAAGCCTTAAAAAGCAGAATTTTCTTTTTAAACATTTATGACTCCGATTGCTCAACAATGTGACCAAGTCGGATCTGTCGTCAGGATACGAAACACAACTATTTCTGGGAAAATCTTTGAGAGCGTAGATCCAAACCCAATGCAGCCACAAGCAGTTTGAGACGCCCGGCAGAAAAAGAAAATGGAAAAAGGGGGTGACGGTCAGTGACAGAGGGGAGGCGGCGACGGATCAAATGATAGCGAGAAAGTAGGCAAAGCCGAGGCAGCGCCGGAGGTGCGAACAGAAGGATGGATCAAAATAGGCTTTAAGAAGGTAGATGGAACTGAGAGGAAGCGGAAAGGAATCAGTGGAGACGGGAGGAAGTGTGGCTCAGAAAAAGAGACTTCTAATCAAAACTTGTGGGTCCACCTGAAGTGGAGGTTAAATAAATATGGATATTATAAAAACAATAAAAGAGAATCACGACAGGGAGCGGGCGAAGGAGAGGCTTTGGAGGAGCGATGCCACATGGAGCGTAGAAGAATTACAGTATACCCTTGTTTTTCGCGGGGTTTACGTTCCAAAAAGAACCCGTGATAGGCAAAATCCGTGAAGTAGAAACCTTTATTTTTTTTTTTACAATTATTATACAATTAAATACTCTATTATACATTGCTGCTGTCGTCCTTATGTTTTTTTCTTCCTTCTTTACGGAACGAACGGAAGATTCATTCATTCTGTAATGCCGACCTACAGCCGCATAGCTTTTAGCTTCCCTTAGCATGTCCAGAAGTTTAACTTTATCTGCCATAGATAGCATCTTCCGCTGCCTTTTGGGCCCTGCAAGGTGCTTTTGTCGCTCCAGAGCGTTTTGTCAACATTATGGGTTTTAGAGAAACTTGAAATTGCAAGAGAATTTGCACGTTTGTTTGTTTGTTTGTTTGTTTAGAAGTTTATTAGGACAGTGTACAAATACATTAAGCACAGAGGCAGAGATGTTTGTACCAGATTATAGCTCATAGCTAATTTCCATCTGTAATCCTGGACAATACAAATATAAAACTGTATAAAATAGACAATATATATAAAATATACAGATAGGCAATAAAATAACTATACAATATATAAACAGGCAATAAAATATGTGTTTTGCAAGTTGAAAGTGCTATTGTTGTGATATTGTTGCGTTATGTAAATCTGTCAAGCTGTTTTACATACGTGTGCATATTAAACTGCAACGTTATTGACGCACAGGTGGAGAAGAAGCGGAGTGACTTTTTAGCCAATCAGAATGCAGAACACAATGCACCATGCAAATCCAGGAAGTAGCGAAACCGTGAAAAGTAAACCGCGTTGTAGCGAGGGATCACTGTATCTTAAATTATCTTCACCTTTACCTTTACCTTTATGGTGTCCATTATGATCCCTGATGTTGTTGTTGTTATTTATTCGTGGATGTCTCGCTATCTTCTCTCTTCTGTCCCTCTATTTACATTATATTCATATTTATTTTTGACAATCTCACTGTTACGCTGCTGTGACAAACCAATTTCCCTGATGGGGATCAATCACGTTTATCTCATCTCAAGGAGAGAGGAAGAAAAGTGGATTTTTTTGCGTGATATTTAAACAAAAAAAGGCGACATAAATATATGACGTTAGACAAAGTTAATAGTTCTTGTACGGCTCCTCCACCGCCGCAGCGGCTGCTTCTGTCCGGGGAGGGATCTTCAGCAGGAGACATCTCATCACGGAGGAAAAAGACGGATGACACGGCGGGCCGACGGAGCGAGGAGGAGATGTAATGTTCTTGAAAGATGGCAGCGGAGTGATGGAGGTATTTGACATGGCTCCAGACATTAGAAGAGCGGGAAGATGAACGGCCGGACGGCCGGAGAGGAGAAACGAACACAGAGCGAGGAGGAGAAGGAGTTCGGGGGGGGGAGCGATCATGACAAAAAGACAAGAGGATGATCGAAGCGAGGGTCATGTTTACCCACAGGAGGGAGAAAGAGAGAGGGATGGCGAAGAGTCTGGAGGCGCAGAAGCGACAGCAGGACTGAAGGGTCACTCTGTTTGCAGGGAGGAGGAGAGATTGAGAGATATTGATGTGGAGAGGACGGAAGAAGATGAAGAGAGACAGTCCGGGATGGAGAGAGAGCTCCCGGCTCCGAGAGGAGAAACCGAAGCAAAAGAGGAGAGGAAACGATGGCAGGCCGAGAGGAGGACGGCGGAGCCCGTCTGGAGTAAACATGTCAGTCTGAAGAGAAGCGCTGTTACTAATGCGGTGTGTTTCACATCACGAAGCGGGAAGGAAGGATGAAAATCGATGAATAAATAGACATGTTTCAATGTCAAAGTAAGACTGTCTTCTTTTTCTTCTTCTTTCGGCTTTTTTCCCTTCAGGTGTCACCACAGCGAGTCCACTTTCTCCATCTAACCCTGTTCTCTGGATCCTCCTCTCTCACACCAATTACCTTCATATCTTCTCTCACGACGTCCATCAATCTTCTCTTTGGTCTTCCTCCAGACCTCCAACTCCAGCATCCGTCTACCAATATATTCTCTCTCCCTCCTCTGTCCATGACCCAACCATCTCAGTCTGGCTTCTCTGACCTTCTCTCCAAAACATCTAACATGTGATGTTCCTCTGATAGACTCATTCCTGATCCTCTCCATCCTGGTCACTCCCAAAGAGAACCTCAACATTTTCATCTCTGCAACCTCTAGTTCTGCCTGCTGTCTTTTGGTCATTGGAACAGTTTCTAGTCCAAACATCATCGCTGGTCTCACCACTGTCTTGTCCACCTTTCCTTTCATTCTGGCTGATGTTCTTCTATCTCTTGGTACCCCTGACACTTTTCTCCACCCATTCCAACCTGCTTGGACCCGTCTCTTCACCTCTTTTCCACACTCTCCTACGCTCTGGACTGTTGACCCTAAGTACCTGAAATCCTCCAGCTTCTTGATCTCCACTCCCTGTAGCCTCACCGTTCCACCCGAGTTCCTCTCATTCACACACATATATTCTGTCTTGCTACAACTAACCTTCACACCCCTCCTTTCCAGAGCATACCTCCACCTCTCTAGATGTTCCTCTACCTGTTGTCTGCTCTCACTACAGATCACAATGTCATCCGCAAACATCATGGTCCATGGGGATTCCTGTCTAACCTCATCTGTCAGCCTGTCCATTATCACTGCGAACAAGAAGGGGCTCAGAGCTGATCCCTGATGGAGTCCCACCTCCACCTTGAACTTCTCTGTTACCCCTACAGCACACCGTACCAGTGTCTCACAGCGAGCATACATGTCCTCGTACCAGTGTCTCATAGTGAGCATACATGTCCTCGTGCCAGTGTCTCACAGCGAGCATACATGTCCTCGTACCAGTGTCTCATAGTGAGCATACATGTCCTCGTGCCAGTGTCTCACAGCGAGCATACATGTCCTCGTACCAGTGTCTCACAGCTAGCATACATGTCCTCGTACCAGTGTCTCACAGCGAGCATACATGTCCTCGTACCAGTGTCTCACAGCGAGCATACATGTCCTCAAAGTAAGACTGTAAGAATGCGAAAAAATTTGCATTCACGGTAAGTGACGTGTGTTTTGGAAATGCGGCACCAAAGTCAATAATCCATGGGTTTCTGGTGGATAATTAGCCATTAGCCTCGATCCAGCGCGACCCCGGGTTGAACCCGGTTGTCTTAAAGTGTTTCCTGGTGTAACGCTTGGGCGTTTAATCCCCCCGATAGAAACCCTTCCCGCTTGCGTCGTCCAATCGCATCGCAAGACGCGGTCCTCCACGGTCCGTGGAGTTCTGTCTCGCTGCACAAAAGGGGAGACTAAATAATCGGGTGTTGATTGTCCCGCGAGGCCTTCGGCGAGCGGCGCTCTGTCCTCGTTTGACGGAGCCTTATTCAATTTCAGGCCGAGCGCTCGCACAGATGGAGCCTCCAGCCTTCTTGCCAGACATTATCGGCGTGAGCTCCGGCCAGGTCTCGTAATTGTTGCACTGCGGTTATCTCTTTATTTATTTAAGTCCCGGACATCATCGGTGCAGATTCCCCCGGAGCGCCGTTACGGGATGCCTTCATCCTCCATCTGCAGCTCCGCTGCAACTAACAACTAATTTATGTCCCCAATGATCTGTTTATGCCCATTTTTTTATCACACTTGAGGAAAATAGTATTAGAATTAGAACTCGTTCAATAAAAACAGTGTTTTTTGTCTTTTTTCAAGTGCACTTAACAACCTAACAGCTAATGAACTCAGACACCCGTCTCCAATATAATTTCATGGATCATAAATAAAGCGCCGTTTTAAAAAAGAAATGTAATTTATAGTAAAATATTGCTCTTGTCCTTCTAGGAAACGAGTCCCCAATCATTCTTGAGAGTGAGGGAGAAGCCAGTAAAACGGAAAAAATTCTCTTTTACGTTCCAAGACATCTGTTGGTGTGACTGCTTGCTGTGAATATTTTATTTATTTGTTTTTTTTTTTAATTGATTTCTTTTTTTTTTTTTTGATGCTGTTGCATTTTTGGACATTTCTATCCCACTGGAAAATAATATATTCTTGGTTTATTTACCTATCCATTTTTTTTTAATTGGCATATTCACTCCACTGTTTTCAATAGCTCCATAGAACACACCTAAAAGCGTCTTAAAATCAACTTAAAAAAAAAATAGCCAAAAAAAAAAAAAAAAAATCTAAATAAATGAAAAACGGAAAGAAAGTTAATTGTTTGATGAAGAAAATAAAATAAGAAACTTTATTAATCCCCATAGGGGAAATCCCTTTGTCTCAGCAGTTATAACAGTTAAAATGTGAAAAAAAAGGACAATAAATATGGATATAAATGGAAATAGAAAAGCAGAAGACAGAGACATCCAGGAATAAATAGACAGCAGGTAAACAGAGCAGCAACAGACTGATTGGCGACTCTCTTACATCTTTAACAATTAGATTTTGAGTAGATTGTGTTTTGAAGCAACCCCTTTTTCATTTCCGCGCACCTTCCACTCCTGCAGCGGTGATTCTATCAGGATAGGGCCGAGGCCGAGACCGACACCGGGCTGAATCCTGGCGTCGGATGATCCTGAGAGAAGGTTGGCGGGCGGATGAAATGCTGCCAATGCTAATAAAATGAATTTGAACTTCGGAGAGGGGTAGAGGACGGGAGATGATGTATCGGGGCGCAGCTTCTGCCCTGTGGATTTGTTGGAACGGGTGGGAAATGGATGACTGAGAGACCGGAGGGGGGGGTGGACGGAAACTTGCTGAGTCACTAATACGGAGGGAAAATTGGCAAGGGTGAGGAGGTGAGGAGCGAGTGACAGGAGATACAGGGAAGGAGGGCCAGGACGCCGGAGATGATTGATGACTGGAGAAGGGAAAGAGGGAATGAAGTGGTGCAGAGACGGAGGAGGCGAGGAAGGCAAGAGGTCAGGTAAGGTGTTTTTTGTCCGTTCAATGACTTGATAAAAAAATGTGTATGTGTTTGTATGTGCGCGCATTTCAACGTTTTCCTCTACGAACACGTTTAAAGATCGAGTTAATGCTCGTACGGTTGACCGTCGATGTTTCTTTCAAGATTCAAAGCATTAATTGTCAGACGTGCAGAAACTTATTATATCCCCATATAATCACATTGTTACTTTGCTGTCTGCAGTGCATTTGGCTGATAAGAAACTGCAGTGAGCAAACACGTATGACGGACGGATGGATGGACGGATGGATGGATGGATGGATGGATGGATGGATGGAAGGATGGATGGATGGATGGATGGATGGATGGATGGATGGATGGATGGATGGATGGATGGATGGATGGATGATGGATGATGGATAATGGATGGATGGATGGATGGATGGATGGATGGATGGATGGATGGATGGATGGACGGACGGACGGATGGATGGATGGATATATTTTCTCTATGATTCATGAGTGGTTGTAAGCCTGAATCACAGAAACACGGGCTGAGATGTAAAACTGTTGTGCCAGTAGATGGTTTGCACTTACATGAGATATATATTGAGAGTAAAGTCAGAAACTATATCCATTTTTGGACACATCATCATCAGTGGCGTGCTTCTGATTCATCAGGTGTTTCGGATATTTAACAGTACACACCAGAACTTTTTCCGGGGGGGCCGAGCCTGTTTGTAACAAAAAGCGTGACGATCCCAGAGGTGTCTAAACGTAAACATTTACTGTTTTCCGGAAAGCTACACATAACCGAAAATGAACCCCTTATGGGATCTTGACAGGAAAAAAAAAATCAGAAAATAAATAATAACATGATGAATGATATAAATAACACTATTTATGAAATAAATGATAACCAAATAACCCTTTTCAAGTTTTTCACAGAAAAAAAGACCAAGTAACATGAACTTTCTTGTAGACACAACTGCTTGCAGATCAAATTCACGGTGAAACCCAGAAAGCAAGTCGGCTATGAAACCCAACTGATACCAACACTTTCCAAGTTAAATCCACCCACCGGGTTAAACACCCTGCATTCTGAATCGATTTTTCTCTTAACTAATCTTTTCGCCATTATTCCATGTTATCTGCCAGGGGTGTGTCCTGGACTTTTTTTTTGAGGGACGGGTTTCAGATGAGGCACAGACCGCAGAAGGCGAGAACAGAGTGTTGCGTTCTATACATGTACAAGTCATGACGTGGCCAGAATGAAAACAAAAATTATAATGCATCTGTGGTATTGTTAAGGGCAAAATGTGGAGTAGGGCTGTAGTTCGGGGACCGCTGGTATAAACCCTCCTCAAAGGGGGCAGCTACAGGCTGATCAGGTCCGAGCTTGTGTCCGACGCCCAATCGTTGCAATGCTAGTTAACTTGTTTGGTCCGTTGTTCTTTTCAAACGCTTCAGATTTGGATCTAACCGTTTGCCAAGGAGCTCGACCTTGAATGGAGGAAGCTACAAATCCTCTACATTCCACCTCAGACTTCTGCGTTCCATCCTCGCTGTTGAGCGTCCATCGCCAGCTCGATGCATCGCAGTTTCTTGCGCTCTTCAGCCGCGTTCTCCCAGGGAAAAGTGAGTTCTATCATGTGCGCAGATTTCTGTGATGGGAACTAAAAGTACCAAATCTGGCCTTTGGGCAGTAGATGTGATTTCTTGAGGGAAAATGAGTTGCTGGCCAATGTCAAGCCACATTTTCAAATCTCTGGCCATGGCGAGCCATCCAGGCGGGAGGAAGTTTAGGCTTTTTCGACCTTCTCGGATGAATGAGGCGGCCCCGGTGGAATCGGTCGCTCTCAGGGGAGAGGAGTTGACTGCCTTCCTCGTGTTCTCCAGCACCGCTGCCAGACATCGCCTCCAGGTTTAACATCCTTGTGTGAGATCGGTCTTGCAAGCGTTCAGAGTGTGTTTGTGCGTCGCACAGGATGGGCGGAGGGCACAGGTCGGGTCCTCGCCAAACCTCCGCGACCTGGGAATGGTTGTATCTCTATACTTTGGTCCTTTAACGCCCCGTCACGCAGGATAAGCGCTTTAGATAACGAATAAATAAATGGATACGTGCGTTTGTGCATTATAATACCGATCACGAAATGACCGTTACACTTATAATGCATTTTTGATAAATAAACCCACGGCTCTGGACACATTTCGCAGCAAAGACGTGGGATACAACACATGGAAACAATACGGAGTAAAAAAAAAAAAAAAAAAAGGCTTTTCCTCTGTACAATGTGGACAAATTGAATGGCATTACCGTGGTTATGCAAGCATCTGTAACCTTTCCAAAATAAAGTCATGCTGTATTTTACGATTACTTCTATCCGCGCTATGTCCAGCCAAGGCTCCTCAGGTTTTAAAAAAAAAGTCATAAGTAAGTGCTGGTATTTAGAGGTGAAATCTGGTAATAATCAAGCCGCTGAGACTATGGGGGTCACAGGAAATCCTACAGCAAGACTCCACGCTTTGAATCTCCCCAAATTCAAATCTTTCACGCCTGAACCACCCGGAATATCCAAGCGGGCGGCGAATCCGAACCCGCTCGGCGAGTCCTTCGTCAGCAGAACAGATTAGGTCAAATTCTGGTCAGAGAAGTAACTTCTGTCGGGTCATCGGTTGTCATCGCCATGGAAACCGCGTTTGACACCTCACCTTTAATACAGATCGACCGACGACGCCGCTTTGTGAGTCGAACGTTGGAAATCCGGACGAACACGAACCCCGGCGTCGTTTTCTCCGCGTCCGATGTCCGTCAGACCGACGCGCATATCTCGTGGCTCTTCCACGTCCACGTGCACAAACACCGCGTTCGCTCGCCCAGTTGCGAGTTGAGTCAGATGCCCTCAGGTTTGCTGGCTCACGAGCGTCTCTCCCGTTGAAGGTCCGATGGCGGCGTCTCACACATGCACGCAGTCTCACACACACTCCAGGTCTACGGCAAGCGTAGCCCGTATTAATCACCTTCGTCACGGAAATCCATGTTGACATGCACACAGCATGCTTGACTACATGGGCTCCATTGTCTATCCCACGTAATCACACACACACACACACACACACACACACACACACACACATGCACGGACAGGAATTAATGCATAAACAAAAGCACCACTAGTGGCTTCCGCAGTCTGTGCGAGGGATTGTCTTCCATATCTGCCCGGAGCGATGCACCTAGACAGAGAGCCCAATTATCATTAGATTCATTTTATGTCCTTTAAAAAAGTGTTTTCTTACACTAACACGGCAAATAGAATTTTGAAAAAATAGAAACATTTTTAATTTCCTTCCATATATCTCAATTCGTTGGCCGCCGCCGCCGGTGCGGTTTTTGCCTTAAATCGCCTTAAACATTAGACTTTTACGTTCCCCAGAGGAGATATTCAGGTTTTACAGCAGCAGCGGCGTTCAATGGTTAGCTTGAGAGATCGATACAAGAGGAAATACGTGAAGATAAACACGATAGAATAAAGATATAAATATACGGCGAGTTATGGGGCGCTATTTGTAATATAGATGTATGGGAGGAGAAAAAAACAATTCCACTTTAATCAATATATATGTGAATAATTGTGCCGGTAGGGAATATTTGCATGGCTTCAGGGCGACTGCACATCACATCTCTGGGCTCCGCTGGGTTTGTTCTCACCCACGTTTGGACTTTCAACCGGTTCTAACTTTTGCGCATTCGATGCAAGACGGTCGCCAATCGGTTATTTTGTTCCTCGGCCGAGGCCAGGTTTCCACGGCAACCTTTAACACCCAAAGAGCCATTTGGACTTGGTGTCCGCGGAAAAGAAATCACTGGGAGCCGCAAATGATTTTTGACGTGGAAAATAAAAAAAAAAAAAGGTACCACTGTATATATTGCTTTTTAATACCTTTACACTTTGTATAAACAAGTGTGTAGTGTGTTGCTTATGAAATCCACAAAGTGCTACACAGAAAATTAAATTTTATTTATGGAATCAACACATTTTGAACATTCAAGCTTTGGGCTTTTCAGAGCGTGTAGCGGAGCCTTGACCTGAATTTTAAAAATAAGTTGGGGCAAAAACACTGTGTCAGTAAACAATAAAAAATAAATATTTGGAAAATATCTTCATAAATATTAATTTTACCTGGTTAATGGGACTTCTGCTCCTGAACTTCTGCGCACAGTATCTGCAAATCGGTACTTTACCGGCTTCCGTGAGTGTGAAGTTTATTTTGAGCGGCAAAAAAAAAATAAATATAATTTTATTTTAATATTTCAAGATCACAATAATCTTCTAGCTTAGAACTAAAATGAAAAAAAAAAGGAACTAACACAAATAAAATACACTTCAATTAAATATTTATCATTTATTTTCCCGAGCCGCAGTGGAAGAATGAAAGGGCCGCAGGTTGCCGACCCCTGGATGAGGCGACCGCCGATCACGAACGAACTCTTAAACCACGCCGGTTTCCAGTTTTTGGTCTGTCAGGCATTGATTTTCAAGTTTTGATCCACCTCTAACCCGAGTGTCCCGGCGCTCAGGATTCCAAGAACCCGCAGTCATATTTGCTCTTCCAACCGCACATTCACCCACCGCGAAGCCGCACCGTCCCGCGAGAAAACTCCCCTCAAGATCTGGGTTCAAAACGGCTTCGGCGCGTCAAAGCTTTGCACGAAATCGCCAAAAATCTCATATTTGCGTTACGTTATTTTTTTGCCTTTCTGTATATTTTATAGATATTGTCTATTTTGTACAGTTTTATATTTGCATTGTCCAGGACTGCAGATGGAAATTAGCTATGAGCTACAATCTGGTACAAACATCTCTGCGTCTGTGCTTAATGTAATTGTACACTGAATAAACTTCTAAACAAACAAACAAACAAACGTGTCTAAATCAAGCTGATCCTTCTAGCCGGTCGATCAACACACTGGATTTTATACCAGAAAATACGAACACGATGTGGAGAGAAATTCACATGTTTTTTAATTGTCAGTTTTCTAAATCAAATTGTCAGTTTTCTAAATAAAATCTTCAAATCTTTGTACTTAAGACCTTCTTAAGACATTCTTATTCTCCCTTTTTCCTACTATTATCTATTACTGTTATGTTTATGCTTGAAACTCTGGCACAACAATGTCCTTCGGGATAAATAAAGTTGTTCTCATTTCATCTCATCATAATTAACCCCTCTTTATAAGATCACTCCATGACTGTGAATGCGACCGAGGGGGAAAAAAAAAAAAAAAAAAAATAGCCAAAATATCTCCGTTGACATTTTCGGGGAGCCGATGAGACGAGGACGATGACTTCATCTTCCCCAAATGACGACTCGGCGTTGTCAGATGGCGTTTTTGCGCGGGGATGGAAGAAGAGACGAGGAATAATCGTGCGACTAAATCATCTTTCCGGCGATGCGACGCACCGGCAGGCAGGCGATCCGGTGCGCTCTGCGGCTGTCAGCCGTGAAAGAGCGGGGAAAAGGAAACACCATCCCCTTCTTTTCATTCCCCTCTCGCTGAAGCTCTTTGTGTTTTTTTTTTTTTTTTTTTACATTTCCTCGCTTTGTGTCTGGCTCTTATTCACCCTCCCGCCAAGTCGCTGCCCCTGAAGAAGATAAAATTCAGATTACATTAGCATTGCCAAGATCTCCCTTTTGCCTTTCGCCGGAGAAAAGCATCACGGAGGGTTTTGTGCCTTTCCCATTGTTGGTGAAAAATTAAAATAGCTCAGACGAATTTATTTTATTTAATATATACCATGCCTTTCAGTGGAAGGGTGTATTATATTACCGGTACATTTCTATCTGTAACCCGTCCTTGTCGGGCTATTTCTCGCAGAGCCTCGTAGCCCCAAACCGCCAGCGGCGTTCTGGTGTTTCTCCACGCATGGGAAAAATGCAAATGACAGAACAGGAGACTGGAAGTTTCTACAAGGGCCGAGGGGAGAGGAGACGGTAAAACTGCAGACCCGCCGCCTCCAACGTCTTATTACCGCTTCCTAATTCTTAGCGTCCCTTTCTGTGTTATGCCGCCTTTCTCTCTTTCATCTTTTACCGCGGTTTCTTTTCCGTGTGAATTTGACTCCGGTGGTCTGGCTCTTATCTGACTCTTCTTATCTCCGCTTGGCTCCTCGTCCGTCTCAGACACGCAAAGCTGTTTTCCTGCTTTTAGAGGAAACCCCGCTGACTTAACTAGAAATAGAAAACCTCAACACGACATGAAGTTAATCATAATCCGTTATTCATATTTTCTCTAACATAACTGATGCTTAAGGCGAACACACACGCAAGAAGTGTCTAAGTTTCTGGATTCTGGTTTTTATTCCGCTATTCTGAGAAAGACGACTATTTAAAAGCAGAATATAGAAATATAGACGCTTAAATACTCGTCTTTCTCAGTTTAAAATGACAATCATGTTTTCCACTCTCCTTCCCTTTGTTGCCCTCCGTCGCGCTTTCTTTCTTTCTCTTTCCCTTCACTCGTTCTCAATCCTTCCCTCCTTTAAGCCCCTGCTATCAGCCTTTAACTTGTATCTGACACAAAACAGATGTCTCCCCGTCCCCTCCTTCCTCCCTCTGCCTCGTCCTCACTTTCCTTTCACTAAAATTCCCAGCGCTCTTGTGTCTCTTGTGTCCTTTTCCCCCGCCGCTCTTTTTCTTCGTAAGCGCCGCATCTCTGTCTTCCATTACGATCCTATCGCACTTTGTGTTCTTAGTGTTTCCCCGGCTGTATCTCTGTTTAATGAGACAACATGATTCCCGGGGCGCGGAGCGGAGGGATGACTCTCGGCGCAGTAATACCGGTGGCGCCCGTTGTGAAACCCTCCTTTGTACCGGTTGCATTTTTGGCAAGTGGACGGCGCGCTTTTGCTCTCCGGACTGCTAGGAGACTTCGGTTTACCCCGGAACGCCGCGCGCCCTCGACCCCGGTTTGTAGCCGGGAGGTTTCGTGAGGCTTCGGTTATGGTGGCGAATCCGAATCCGGAACGACGCGGCCTCCGAAGTTTATACGGTCGATATCATTCCAGTAAATTAACCGACGTGCCTCTGCGCTGTTTTCCAGTCGAGAAAAATAGGCAAAGGAAAGACTCGCGGGCGAATTCTTCGCCTTCGATTTCAAACACGAGAGAATTTCGAAATTCGTCTCATTCAGATTTAATTGTTTTCATCGGGTGTCGTCTAACGCTCTTGAGTTATTTACCCTCGGCCCTTTCTGTTTCTCTTGGCGCCGCCTCCGGTTTCCTCTTTTCATTCCCCAACCTCTCCGTCCTTCCGCTCTGACCTCTCCGACCGTAATCGTACCTATCCTGACGAAAAGCCTCGCAGGACTCCTTAGAATCTCGCAAAACAACTGTTTCAAATGGAGCCGACTTCCATCCGCCAATTTATGGCCTTCCTCATCCTCCCCATATGCGTGTGTTTATTCATGCATTCCTTTGGCCGCTATAAAAAAAAGAAATCCTTTTGTTTCCTTCGCTAATCCTCCTCATCCTAAATCACGTCGGACAAAGTCACCTGTGAGAGTACGGCGGAGTGCTGCCGTTCCGGCCGCCGCCTGCACGCCGCCCTTTCCTTTCTTTATCTTTTGTCTGGAGAGCGAGCGTTCGAGGGTCGCGCCATCCCAGAAAGAAAGGTTCGTCTCACAGCTGTTGCACCGGGCGCCGTCTGACCCAACGTGGCGCCGCTCCAATTCAAAATATGACATTCATTCGGAGAAAATGCGGATCGTCTTCAGGCGCGAAACTACCCGAGGGTTTGTCAGCCCTCCAACGTCCTCCCGCTCTGTCTCGAATAAATGTATAAGTGAATAAATACATATTTAATGAATACACCAATTATAAATAAATGAAATAATTGTTATATTCATAAAATATTTATGTCTTTATAAAATGTAAAAAAAAAAAATGAGATGTAATTATAATTAGTAAAATACATTTCTTTTTTAACCCAGACCTTGATATAAACAGCGAGGTTCTTGGACGAGTCCACCCATCAGCTGTTTATATTCACCAAAGGTCATAGTCATCATTTAAGATAAGATAAGATAAGATAAGATAAGATAAGATAAGATAAGATAAGATAAGGTACGGTAAGGTACGGTAAGATAAGATAAGATAAGATAAGATAAGATAAGATAAGATATGATAAGATAAGATAAGGCAAAGTAAGATAAGATAAGATAAGATAAGATAAGGCAAAGTAAGATAAGCTAAGCTAAGATAAGATAAACTTTATTGGTCCCCATAGGGGAAATTTGTCACAGCAGTGTATAAGATAAGATAGGATAAGATAGGATGAGATAAGGTACGGTAAGGTACGGTAAGGTAAGGTAAGGTAAGATAAGATAAGATAAGATAAGATAAGATAAGATAAGATAAGATAAGATAAGATAAGGTAAGGTAAGGTAAGGTAAGGTAAGGTAAGGCAAAGTAAGATAAGCTAAGCTAAGATAAGATAAACTTTATTGGTCCCCATAGGGGAAATTTGTCACAGCAGCGTAACTGTTATAATGTCAGAGGAAAAAAAAAAAAGAAAAAAAAAGAAAAAGAAATAAATAATTAATAAATATGAGTATAAATATAAATAGAAAGGCAGAAGGCAGGATATAGTGAAACAAAAAAAAGTCAACCAATAATTCATCAAACAAACAACAACAACAACATCAGGGATGACAGTGGGCAACATCTGCTGACCGTTTGTTTGCTAATTTCCTCGATTTTCCTGGAAAAAATATAAAACCCCAAACAAATGTTATCAAATCTTATTAGCGGCGTATGACTTGAGTGCAGAGCATTAAAGATACCCTTTTAATCTCTTCATGCGACAGATTTGCTTGTTCCTTTTAATTCAGCTGGGACCGCAGCATAATGCAGCAGCCAGCGTCAAACATGGTGTAGAATTTGGGGGGATTTATCACAGAGCTTTACACATTCCTCCCCCGAGGTAATGTTTGTCCATCTTATTAAAGAGCCTCTGAAAAGTCTGTGAGGCTGAAGTGCATTTTACAGCGGTGGTGGAAAATTGTTTCTTTACATCCATTTTGGGCTTTTTCTTCAAAATAAAAGTGTCCAAAATCGACCGGTGGGATACTCCGCATGAAATATTCCAAACTAGAGTCTTATCATATCCCCCACATAATATATTTGCAGTATTACATTGTGGATGTTTCAGCTTTGGGGTTGCAATTCGTTCTGCCTCACATACCCGCCCACAAATTGTCCATGAGGTTTATATTGCACCGTAATGAATTAAAGAAGCTGCAGGTGGGAGGCTGGGTTACTTCGGGGCTTAAAATCTAAATATAAGTTCCCTGGGTTGTTTCCTTTGGAGAATAATATTATGCATGTTTATTATCTTTATATTTAAAGCCTTGATGACAAAAGGATTTCGCAAGTGCGTCTGCTTCGTTTTGGTCTTTGGGGCCGGAACATTATTTGAAATCTCACGCCGTCGATGTGCAGACGCACCGTTATCTTCTGATTTTCGAAGCCGCCGTCGGTAAATTTCAACTCGTACGTCGGCCTCTCGAGAGTCAAGGTTGAGGAACTGCGGGGGGGAAAAAAAAAAAGAAAGAAAGCTAAATAATGAATAAAGTAAATCATCCCCCGTTTGTCGACTCACCGAGTCGGGTTTTGTTCTATAAAGAAAACTTCTGAAGGGACTGAAACAATTGTAAAATCAGCTTCCATGAATCCACATGTATAGCAGATATTGGGTGGATTCGGTCCCTTGCTTCTTTCTCCGCCGGTGATGGGAAAGCTCACCCGAATCCGACGGGGTGTTTTCCTCCCGCCGGTGTTTGTCAACCGAGAGCCGTTTCCCTCTGGCTCTTTCGCAGACAAACTACATCCGGCGTGTCTCTTTACCCAAAAGCCAAGCACTGTTTACCGTCACGGCGGACTGTCAACAGCGGGCTGACCCGGACTCGGCCGCGACCCCGGGCGCCGCTGGGCTGCGGCGCGGCGCTCGCTCCCGCAGAGGGAGCACTTCGGGGCAGATGGTCTCCTGCTGTGTATTAACAGCAGGGTCGCCACAGATGGGCTTCTGTCAACAGGCCAAAAGCTGATCTAACAGCGGGAGACGGTCCGATCAACAGCGCTGCATCTCCGTGACGCGCCGCGGCCCGGTGCTAACGGGCCTTTATGAGCGGACCTCACCGCTCGGCGCCAGTGGTCATTGTTTGAATGGAAAAGTGGAGATTATCCACCTTCCATGAGTCTTTTGTGTTTAGCTAACAGAGCTAAACAGCGCTAAGGAAGGCTGGATCATTCATTCTTTCACTGGATATAAAGGATTATCCTGCAGTCAGGGGGCTACAGTGAAGCTCCTGCATGTTTTTGGACTGTTGGAGGAAAATTCGGAAAATTCACATGCAGAACGTTGAGACCCCACACAGAAAAGCTCCCAGTGGGAATTGAATCAGAATCAGAAAAATTTTATTTGTCACCGAGGGGCAATGGGGGGGGGGGTCACATGTGGTAGCAGCATCAAAATTGTGAACGAGAATAAAATAAAAAAAAAAATAAATAAAAGAAAATTAAGAAAAAAAAAGAAAAAAAGGAAATAATAAATATATATATATATTATGGACTAGGAACCGTTTTGGTGTGAAGTGGAAGTGCCCATAACTCGGCCACCCAGGAAGTCTTTTTATGTCAATGGGGAGACACATGGGGTAGCAGCACCAAGAATTGTAAACATTAGGAATAAAATTTAAAAAAATAAGAAAAAAAAGGAAAAAAAAAGGAAAAAGAGAATGATGATCAAAAATTTGGGATGTTATTTGCAGATGTTCCTACAGTATATGGCAGCATAAAAAAAAAAGATTTAAAAAAAAAAGAAAAAAAAAATGAAAAAGAGAATTTTATATATATATATATACAATTATTTTATATTGATATATATATATATATAAAGAAAAGAGAAACCAGTGAAAAAAGAGAATTTTCTATATATATAATTATTTTATATTGATATATATATATAAAGAAAAGAGACCAGTGAAAAAAGAAAAAAGAGAATTTTATAAACGTGTAAATATATATATATATATATGTACATAAAATTCTCTCTCTTTTTTTCTTTTTACATATAAATATATATAAAAGAACTAGGAATTTTGAAATCTTTAATATAATTTGTGACGATGGAAAATGTGGGAGGTGGTCTGCAGAGAATGCCTACATCCAAGGGAAGTAGGATGGAAAAGTTTGCTGTAGATTCTTCCGGTCTGTCAAAAGCAATCGCCGGCTTTCATTAATTCATCGTCTTCACTGCTTATCCTGCGTCCGGGGTCCTTGCCGATCTTAGGGGCCGATCCTAGGGGCCGATCCCAGGGGCCGAAGGTCCGGGTCCGACCCGGCCCGGCGACCCGGCGGTCACACACTCCCTCTGAAAAACAAACAGTCGTATTTACACTGCTTTTCTTCAAAGACTCACTTTGTGTTGCAGACAACAATGTGAACGTCATCCCGAGGACGCGGTCAGGTTTGATCTTTATTCTTTTTTATTCGTTATTCTGTTGTATCCTCTATTCTTGTTTTATTCTATTTGTTCTTTATCCGTACGTCGCCTTTTTTGTTGCTAATATTTGAATGCCGCCAGTCAACATCTTCGCATGACAGCGAAGCTTGCGTTCAAATCAAAACTGCACCGAAATATTCAGCCATATATTGGGCGATATTGTGCTCCGTTAGTGTGTGTGTGTGTGTGTGTGTGTGTGTGTTCTGCATTGGTCCAGTTTCCAGGCCCAGTAAAAGTAGGCCAGTTAGCCCGTGAGTCAGACTTTTCTCCTGAGAGTGGAGACTCCCTGACATGTGAGCATCATTAACAGCTGGTCAACACACCCTTCAAAGCAGACACACACACACACACACACACACATATGCAGGCACTATAACATGCCCGGACGAAGCTCACATCTCCATGACTACATGATCAGTGCATGTGAAAATCCAGCGTTCGTCCTCAGAAGTATTTAGCGCGGACCGTCGCAGCCGGTCATCTCCCCTGGCGCAGGCATGCGAAGCCGAGGTCACGCCGTCTCAGGATGAGGTCACCGACTCTCAGCCGTGGTCAAACCGGAGTTTGAGCGGATCCCCTCGGTTTGGATCGGGCGCTCGCCGTGATCTCAGTTCCGGCGGATGACGGACGCGTGGTCCAGATGGGGCCCGGCGTCCGATCGTCCCATGAATCGGACGGCGGATGAAGTCATTTCGCCCTTTGCGTTTTCATTCAAACTCTACAGACGCGTCCGTTATTACATATTCCTATTTGCCGCCATGTAATCCATAATGTCTCGGTCGTACATTTTCTCAACCGCGTGCCTTTGGAATATCGTCAAAGTAGGTCAAATGATTTCAGCCCCGGCCCTTCTCTTCCCGGAGTGCACTCGACGTCCTCCGGATCGTATTTTTTTTCCCGTGTGAAGACGCGCCGTCGAGTGCGTGGAAGAGGCCGTGTTTCTGGGTTGTCGCTGATGAAAGAGACGCTCAAATGCGGTCTTTTCGTTTTGAACCCCGATCGTGCGCAGCTGTAGTTGGGCTGTTACTGCATTGTATTTGCGGTCATTATCTCTTTATTACAAGTCACCGTGTGTTCCTTCTTTTTTTTTTTTTTTTTGCACGCATGTGTTTTATGTTTCGTGTTTGTCCCCGGGATTTCATTATCATGTACCATCTGTGTTCTGGTCGAGTCGAGTCCATGAAATCTCTATGACGACGGCTGAGCGAAGCCATGGATACAACATCAAGACCCCGTAATTGCTACAATATACGTCCTCCTCCACTTCTTTTTCCATCACCTCATTACTGCACAGGTTGCGCATCCAAAAAAAAAAATAAGGGTGGATGAGTCACACCTACATGAAATGTCAGATGAAAGGTGGGTTAAAGGGAAATAACGGATAAAAGGCTCAATTTGAGCATTTTTAGTCGTTGCGATAGAAGAAATGAACAGCTGATGTGCGTCCGACAGATGACGGCTGCGAGGCGAGTCCTCGCACATCCCCCGTCATTTTCCAATTATTTCCGAGTTGCAAAACACAAATAAATAATTTGGAGTCAATCGTGTGTTTCTTGTGTTTTGGAGTGCTCTGTGGATTCTGCATCAGGTGGCGGTGCTTCCCCTGTTTTTCAGGAATTAGCATCAGAGTGTTAATAGAGCGTCTTCATCCAGTGCAGATTTAGACATTTTACAGCCTGCTTTTTTATCCGGCCCGCCAAACTATTTTAATATTTTCAATCAATATTGAATTCAACTCCTTACTTTTCCTCTTGTTTAATTTTGTATGGGTGATTACATACAAAATAATGTCGGTACATTCATATGATCATGAATGATTTCAATAAAATGCCAAAAATATATCTATATATAAATTTGACTAAGATTTCATTATCAAATTTAAATATTTAAATTGCAGTTTTCATTTTGTTCAATTTACATGATATCTAGTTGTCCCGCGCATACAAATCAAATAAGAAATGTTGCCCGCCAGCCATGAACCGCTGGGATTGTTGTGTGTCGTGTCTGCACAGACCACTACTGCACTGAACGCATTATTTCTTGTGTGCTCGTCTGCTGCAGCCCGTTGTCGGTGTAGCAATTTATAAAAAAAAAAAAAAAAAAAAAAAAAAAAAATGTAATCAGATTACATCTACATTAATGCAGAACAGCTGTGGTGGCAGAGTGGTTAGCGGTGTCACCAAGATGGTCTCCATGTTCTCCTCGTGTCTGCATGGGCTTCCTCTGGGTTTCCTCTCACAGGTCAAACACTTGCAGAAGGTTCATTGTGGACCCGAAATTGTTCAAACATGCAAATTTGACAGTAAGTGGTTGTATGTCTCTATATGACGTGTGAATGTGAGGGCGAATGGTTGCATGTTCTTATATGTCTGGGGTGTCAAGGAGAATCACGTATAACCAGCATAATGGTTGCCCTCAAAGGGCTACATGTAATGGTGACAGTACAAATGTATCTAAATGTAATGTCAAATAAATGCAATGTAATGTTAAAAAAGTGATGTTCCAAAGCTAGCTTTCACCGCTGCAGTTTTTTCTGATATGGCTTTCGTGAACACGTTCTGCCGCCATCGTAGTTTGGCTTTTAATTCTTGGATAATTTGTTGTTTTTCCGGAAGGCTAACAACGTAGATTGTACTCTTTGACAACCGACGCTGCCTCATAACACAAAAGATATGGCGGTTTTTCTCCTTAAAGCACAAACATGTATCGATCTTCCCATCTTTCTTGAAACAGCCTTCCATCTGCATCAACTTTTCTCTTCCTGGACATTTAGGGATCATTTATATTTCTCAATTCCACTTGTTGAACATGGCACCCATGTGGACACACTGCGATCAAATGGCGAGATGCCGTCACTTTGCGGGTAACATGAATTGTCGGAAATGTAGTTTATGGTCAGTGCACGCGATCGACTAATTTATTTCCAGACAATCAGAGCTTTTGAGGCGTTCATTTTATGACGGGCCCCATAAAATGATGTGGCGGGCCACATTTGGCCCGCAGGCCTTGAGTTTGCCACATGTGTTATGCGTGATGGATTGGCAGACGGTCCAGGCTGAACCCCACCTTTTACCCGAGCACAACCCTGAGAGCGGGAAAATGAATGAATAATAGGATCAAAAATGACCAAAAGCCCCATTTTATGGCATTTTAGTCATGGTTATCCTACCTTTTTGGCTTCTCATCTCACTCACCAGCCAGTGCGTTTTACCAGCCATTATACTTTCACAAATCACAGTGACTTCCTTTCATACCCTCGGCTTTCAGCAGTCACGGCCAGCTTTGAAAAATAAAAAGGGTTTATTTGCTAGAAGTGTGAGTGAGCGCATATAAGGTGGTGTGTACAGTTGCTTTTGCTGGCACCGGAGGCTGAGTTTTACTGCATGTCCCAGAGAGAGGAATATGATGTCAGCAACATGTGTCTCATCTGTGTTTAAGACCTGCCCGCTTTGACAGCTGAGCTGGAAATAAGGAATTTCTGTTCTCATGCAGTGGAAGGAAGGGGCCTTGCCTCGCTGTTGCAACACCACTTTTGTAGGTGTTTTCTTTCGTCAGCCCGTCCGCACAATTTTGCAAAAGAACTCAGCACGTACGAATGTCCTCGCCGCCAAAATGGGGAGGCTGCCGAAAATGTATTCCTGCTTTGTCGGTCGGGACATTAAAAACACAGCGGCATTGAATGTACTTTTTTCCCTTTATGGCAAAGAAATTGAAAAACTAATAACGTTTCTCGCAAGACACAGTTATGAAAGAAATAATTTAAGGGAAAACAAGGGATAAAAGGAGGAGGTTTGGCTTAATGAGGGCCACACATGTCAAGTTATACACATTTACAATTCTGATAAATCCGATTCAAATTCATTAGCAAGATCACTCATCGATTAATATTTTAAATATCATGTCTCGTTCTTCCCGAAAATGCAGTCGAGGCTGGCGTTATCTGTTGAACTGATATATATATATATAGATATATATATGTATCCTCATTATCTGCCTTAGATTTAGTAATACCTTATACAGATTTAGTAAAATATGCAGCCGATAATAGGTAAATAAGGCGTAATGCTATATATGCACCAAGGAAGAATTGTTATTTAAGCCTACAATAAATGCATGTCACAATAGGATTGTAAATAATAGAAAAATGAAAACATCATAACACAATTAAATTAAAGTTAAAATAAACTTGGAGATAGTATTCCAATTTACATTTTCAGTGAAAGATAATTAGAGAACCCTAATTTTATTTTGGATCATACACTGCTATATATATATATGTATATACATATACATATATATATATATGTAAAGAAAATTTTAAGATTACTGTGGGAAGAAAACCAGTGTTGCACGTATTACAAAGAGAAAAAAAAAAACATTTGCTTTCTTGAATGCCACTTCGAAATGGAATTAATTGTGTTCAAGAAATACTAGGCACAAAATGTCACCAGATGTCTTAAGTTAATGAAACAATCCAAAATAAATGCACGCGCAGAGACATTATCAAAACACTGAATCTGCAAAGAATCTTGTTATTCCTGAAAGGAACAATATACAGTATAGACACGACAAACATAGAAACAGACTATTAGTAGCGTCTTCTGAACTTCAACAGTATCTCCTTTTGGAGTTTTGCAGTTCTTTTGGGCAAGAGTTACATAATAGGTCAACACTGACACTTGTGTATTTGTGTGTGTGTGTGTGTGTGTGTGTGTGTGTGTGTGTGTGTGTGTGAGTTAAATCACATGTAAATACGTGGCCTTGGTGTCCACCCCTATCACATTCTTTGCAGTGCACCTGTAAAATCCTGTGTCTCTACTCGTGGGCTTCTGTATCACCAGCGACCCCTGTGAACTCAGGAATCGGTTACCATAGCTACGAGCATGACCCGTCACCCTCAGCTGCGTCAGGTCCGGTGTTTCCCAGGTAACCGTTGCCTTCGGGGTCGCTATTGTCAGGCAGGGCAGCTCCACGGCAACCCCGGGGCGGGTGTAGGTGACCGGGGAGGGGCCCGCCGTGATGCGCGGGGGGTAAGCGATGACAATAACGGGAACCGTGATCACCGAAACCGTGGACGAGTCAGAAGTCGAGGATTTGCAAACGAAGGCGCCTCTGTCGAACACCGAAACCTGTTGCACAGTGAGCGTGCCGTCCTCTTGGACCAGGTAGCGGCCAAAGTCAGCACTGTCGCCCCGGGACACCACCTTGCCGCTGGGTAAGGTCCATGAGAGGGATCCGGCACGTTCTAACGTCTCTTCGGGAACCGAGCAGGGCAGGCGAAGGGTTTCTCCGTTAACGATGCTCACCAGGGAGGCTGTGCGGGTCTTCAAGACCGGCTCCGGTGCGAGCCTGTTTGAAGGCGGAGGGCCGAGGGGATAGGCAGCGGCGAGTGACGATCGACCCTGTTGATTTGGAGGAAGCGGGTTTTTGTCATTTACCGGCCTTGAATGATGCGATCCAGGAAGGACCTCTGAAGGGGACCCCAAGTTTGGAGCAGGTTTTTGCGGCAGGCTTCCCCCGAAAGGAGGTCCGGCTTCATCTTGTGCGTCCGAGACCTCCAGTTCCACATGTATTCTGGTCTCCCCTCTCTGGCCTCTGACGACACACACTAAAGTCCCGCCGTCGCTGACCCGAAGCCCTCGTACCTCCAAGGTGCCATTGCGGTGCACCGTGAATCGGCTGCCGTAGTAAGGGGAGGGCAGCACCCCGTTTGCAGGCAGGAGCCAAGTCAGCTGAGAGGATCCACGAGAGGGGCACGGCAGATGAACGGTTTGGCCTTTCACCGCTCGCCGCTTCGATGTTGTTACCACGCCGACGACCTTGTTGTGAGTGGCGTCGGTGGCCTTGTTAGCACCGACGTTCCTCTCAGCTGTGTAGCTATTCTGACCGGCTTCGTGCTCTGTTTGTACACCGGTTCCAACCCCGTAGTTAGTAATGCCACTTGGAAAACCCCCGAGATTTCCAGACGTCACACTTATCTTGCCGTTGTCTCTGCTCGACTGCGGATCCGTTCTAGGCTTCGGCACAGTAACTTCATTGTTACTACTCCCAGGATCCCTTCCAAAATCTCCTACTCTTACCGGACCGTGACTATTTCCATTGCTACCACCGCCTCTCTTAATGTCAGGTACGTTGCTACTTTTTCCGATGTCTTCCGCCGCGCTCCCCATGTTTCCAGCCCGATTAATCCCTACACCGCTTACACCTTCCAGCTGTTTTGTAATTTCAGTGGGGTGCGTCTTGAACGTATTTTGAGCGTCGCTTTCTTTATCACTGTAACCAAAATCACCGCTGCCGTTGCTCTTGAGCTTGCCAGGGAGCGCACTGGAAAATCCAAAATCGCTCTCCCGAGTCGTACCACTCCAACTTCTTCGTCCCGCCTGCTGGCTCGATCTATGATGAGGAACCTCCACCTCCAGGCCCACCAACTTGCTTCGCTCCCCGGCGGCGTTCGACGCTCGGCACGTGTAGTTGCCCGTGTCCGATTTTTGGACGAGACGCACCTCCAAAGTGCCGTCGTACGCCACCGCCGCCCGCTCGGACGTAAAAGCGGATTTCCGTTGGATGAGGCGGCGCGCTGGAGAGAACCACGAAACTGTCGGGATGGGATCTCCCGTAGCCCGACACGGGACGATCGCCGTTTCTCCCTGACGCACTTTAACCACGTGATAGTTCCTGTCATCGGTGAAGGTCGGCGGAGAGTCCATCATGACCTTAACCTTGACCTTCACGGCAAAAAAAAGAAGAGTCCCATTCAATTTCGAATTCAATTTTTGAATGAATGATTCTAAATCGACAGAGAGATGACAGAGTTTTACCTTCATGGTGTCTTGACCTCCTTGATTCTCGGCGTAACATGTATACTCCCCTTCCTCGCCCGCTCCCACCGCTGGAACCAGCAAAGTCCCGTTGCCGAACACCGTTAGCCTCCTTGCTCGCCCTCCTCTCTCCTCCCCCTGGAGCACACTGTTCACCGTGGTTCCATCCGGTAGGCTCCAGCGGACGGCCGGGTCAGGGAGTCCCGACGCCAAGCAGTCCACCTGCAGGAAGCCGGCATTTTCTTTTCAATCGCCGATACGATTTAAACACCTGTGTGACCGTTGGATCCCGGGAAGGCTAATCCCTGGAGAAACATCTCGTTTCCTGATAGAAAGAGGTGATGGCTGACATTTAAAGCTATGTCTGGGCTCTCCAATAGAAAGAAAAGGATATTCAGCTTTGTAATTAGAGTCCATTTTTAAAGCACATCCGTCTCTCGGTGCCGTCGTTATCATAATGTTACGTCAGCTGATTTGCACATCATACCTCTTGAGCGGTTTTTAGTCGGCTCTTTAATATTCATATGCAAAGTACAGTTCCATGAAGGCTGCTGTTAAATGATTTAGAGCAGCATGCTTTACACCAATCTGAGCTTCGACTAATTAAAAATCACTCATAGAAAATAGCTGGCGGAGAGCGGGAGATGGATTATTTTGGCACGCAGACGGGGAAAAATCTTAATCCATTTCGGTTTTCAAAATAATGACGGGAGGTGGCCAAAGAGGTAAAAAGAATAAACAAAAATCGTGGCCAGAGTTTATTTACGTAATTGTTCCGAGTCGAGTGCAACGTGGCGGGAAGATACTGTATATCTCATCGGCAGGGTAAAATTTTGGGGCCACTGTTTGAGAGTTTGGCGACTGCCTAATTAAGGCACGGGAATCAATTAAATCTTATGGCCGAGAAATAAATCAAGTACGGGAAACGGACGAGATGCATCTTGTGGCCATGATGAATAAATCATGAGAAATGGTTATATTTTGCGGCGAATACGTGTCAGCAAGCCGGAGCCGTCTCGCCGCTATCGTTTGTGATTTTGGATCCGACAGGAATCACACGCCGCCGAAGCGCTACGTCTGCGATATTGCCGATCGAACCGGGAGATTCACTGTATCCTCCACGGGAAACACGTGAATCTTATTTTGTACGTATCGTTGGTAATAAAGTTAATTTCAATGATATGACTATTCGAATAACTCAAATGCATCAATAAACTGTCGAACAAACTGCATGTAACCGCTAAACATGGTCATGTGACTAGAATTATAACTAGCAGACCGGTATTTCTAAACAGAGCTATTTTGCGGTTATTGAAATCATTTTAAGAATAACGATCACTATAAAAATAATAAGAATTTCTGCCAAAAATAAAAAAGTTCAATTTCTGCTTACCTTCAGCGGTTTGCCGAATGACACCATCTGATTGGGCGGCTGCTTGGGCTCGATCTTGGCGGGTCTTCCCACCACGGAGACGCGCAGGAGACGATAGTCGTCTCCCATCTTATTGCGCGCCACGCAAAGGTAATCTCCCGTGTCGGCCTGTGTCGCGGCCAGGACCGACAGCGTGCCGTTGGGATGCACCTTCAGACGTCGGTCGAAACTTTGATACCAAAAAACGCAACGAGAGACAAACTTTAGCACCCGCGCGTCAACTTTTGGCCGCGACGTGGCGTGAATGAATCTGCAAATTTCAGGCATCTTTGCGATGGATAAGCAATAACAAAACAATCATGAACACATATTATAATGTGTTTTATAGCAAGTACCCTTCATATATGCGGACTCACGCGCACGGCTCCGTACCTGAAGTGCATATCTGCCAGTTTCCTGTTCGGGGTCCTCCAAATTATAATGGGGGACGGGTTTCCAATAACAGAGCAGTGGAGCTGCAAATAGCCTCCATAGGAGACGGTAGTGATGGAGGGCGAGGTGGACACAATACGGGCTTTGTTGAAAGTGGAGACGGGCGAGGAATGCGAAACAGCTGACGCTTTGCCTCTGTCAGACGGGGAAGGATAAGTCACTCGGTTGTTGTTTACCAATCCGGGTGAGGCTATGCCGTTGTGGCGACCGTCGGGGAGTTTGGGTCGGACGGTTGTGGAGGGAACGGTTTGGTTCGAACTGGAACGGTATGCGGAGGACGAGCCGGCCGAAGTTGGTTGCCGAGGGTGCGACGAGGAGCCGGAATCGCCCGACGACGAGGTCTTGTGTCTCTCCGGGGGTGACAAAGGCAAAAATCTGGCAGGGACGACGGGCAATGATGGGTCGCTGTAATTGGACAGACCTTTCTGGGGAGAAGATGTAGGAGTGAGTGTTCCAGCAACTCCCCCTTCCACCGTTCTTTCTCTTTTTGGTTCCACCCGCACTTCTAGTCTCACAGTCCTCTTATCAGCTCCGACCGCATTCGTTGAGGTGCATTCATAATTCCCGGCGTCCTTCGGTCCGACTCGTCGAATATGCAACGTACCGTTGGGTAAGACAAAAAGATTGCCATGGAGAAACTGGGAAGGGCGAACTATCGTGCCAACAGGGATCCGCCAGCGCAGAGTTGGCGTCGGGGCGCCTCGGGCGGAGCAGTGAGCGTAAACAGGCTCCCCCGGAGTCAAGAGCAGGTGTTCCTCTTTGGATTGCTGGATCATCGGCGGCAACGAGGACACGTGGACACGCACGGAGGAACTCGCCGCACCCGCCGAGTTAGAGGCCACGCATCGATAGACCCCTCGGTCGCCGGGCAACGTAACTGAGATACGAAGGGTCCCGTTGGCGTCCACGGTGACTCGATTACCGGAGTTGGTAGCCGAGGTTAGTACAGAACGATCCGGAAGAACCCAAGAGAGCAGCGGGGTCGGAACCCCAACGGCCCGGCACTCCAGGTTTAGCTCTCCGCCTTGATGGATGGTGGCTTCCCTGTAGCTGGCCAGCTGAATCCGAGGGGGACGCGTCCACACTTCCAGAGCTGTCATCAACCTGTGACAGAAACACAACGCGTATTCGATATTGAAATGCGATTTTTATTGTAAGTACATGATGTTGAGAAGATTTGCGATGCATCCGTAGTGTTTACCAGTGGGCTTACCTGTCGCGACCCAGGACACTGTGTGCGCTGCAGATGTAGGTTCCCCTGTCCTGCAGCTGAACATTCTGAATAACAAGAGTACCATTTGGAAGGACCTCAAGTCGTTGCGCTCTGGAGTGGACCGATATCACAGCTCCTTAGGTAGATAGATAGATGTTCAATAACAGCAGATCATTAATGCAGAGGTTGATTTTCTTTTTTTTTTAATATATGTGAGATATGAAGGTTTGCGCGTCCGTAATTTCCGGACTCACACGCTTTGGACGCTGCCGCTTAAACAACAATGCGGCTAATTTATGGATTTTGGGGGGCTAACGCGCTTCACGCCGCTAAAACATTTAGCCTCGTCACATCGGGCCGATGAAACGACCGTGAAAGTATGAGGGTTGTTCAATTCCGACACCGAAGAAGACGACTTTAAAAGTTTTAGTGCTCTATTTATATTTATATTTATATTCATTTTTATTTTTCCTTTTTTGACATTACAACTGTGACTCTGCTGTGGCAATGTAAGTTCCGCCATTGGGATCAATACATCTTATCTTATCTTATCTTATATTCTGGAGTAGGACAAAGCGGGGATAGGAAATGGATGGATGGATGGATGGACGGATGGACTTTTCCAAGTCTTATTTATTATTCGTCCTTTTCATCTGCCGTGTTAAAGGCGCTGTTCGGAAAAAAACATTTCCGGTA
This sequence comes from Fistularia commersonii, assembly GCF_037954325.1. Classification (NCBI taxonomy): domain Eukaryota; kingdom Metazoa; phylum Chordata; class Actinopteri; order Syngnathiformes; family Fistulariidae; genus Fistularia; species Fistularia commersonii. The sequence continues at coordinate 20,904,262 of NC_141287.1, read as the reverse complement.
CATATTTGTGGATGTTACCCGTATAGGTTTGATTAAAAGTGCAAATATCTCACTTTACAACGTGGACACTTGCAGCTTACAGACAAGCGCGGTCCATGTATGTACACATATATTCATTTGGTTATTTTTTTGCCGGTGCGGCTTATATTCAGGTGCGGAAATTACGGTAAGTAAAAATATAGGTGGTGGTGCTCCGGGTTTGGAGATTTTCACTGCACGGTGCTCACCTGTGGCAACCTTGGTCCAGGTGATGGAAGGTTCGGGCTCCCCTTTTGCTTCACAATGCAACTGTGCAACGCTCTCTGCAGGGAAAGACACCGTTCTGATGTGTGGGTCTGCAATCTTTGGTCTGGATCTCACAACTGGGGACTATAAAAAAAAAGATTATAGCAGCAAATGAAAATTAATAATAGAATTCACAACTCCCTTAAAATGTTAAATGGCATCTAAGCCCTGAATTCATGAAAGGAAAGCTTTGAGTTAAAGCTTGAGTTAAGGGAAAATAAATAAATGGAAACGTATGTCGATTACCGATCTGTGTATTATAGATCTGCACAAGCTGTTCTAATTGAAAAATCCCGTCTGAAACTTTTTTAATCGCTCATAAGAAGAGGTGTTCGGAAGAAACGTCCCTCAGAAATACACATTTTACGCAGCTTCCGTCCGCTGACTTGTGCACAGTCACTGGCGTTCTGCTCTTGGACTGAATGAAAGAATGAATTTTCAATTGGTTATTTTACATGCTTTGGGATTCGGCTCTTAATACACATTATCTTGCTTGGTGAACATGCATCTTTTTCCACTTGGCGGCTTGCAGTGACTCAGGCAGAGCTCTGGAAAATCCATGAAATTGATGAATTGTCTAAAATATCCCCGAGGTTTAATAGCTGATTATGTGGATTTAGATTAGGCTATTTTCAGATCTATTATGTATTATCTTCCGCTAAATATTTGCCCGAGGGCCTGTTTGGTCACGTGATGAGTTTCCGCATGTGCGAGTTGCCATTTTGTGGACAAACAGTGTCTGAGAAAACAAACGACGATTTGACAGCGATGGGGATGAATGCAGATAGATTCAGATATGTTGATTTACACATATATGATCTGCAAATACAATTCCATTATGATAACACTGAATTGGCGGCTGAAAGCGAAGAATGGTTAGAAATCCAAAGATCCAATATCTTGGCTAATACATTAGCAATTGAGGAACTAAGTATTTTCCCATCTCGGCTTCCCGCTACGAAGTTTTCTGAGACATTTCAGGTGGAAGCGTTGAAATCCATTCGAGCTTACCCTTGGGGAAGCTGGATTTGAAGATCCCGGAGGTAAACGCGGTCTGCTGCCGGATGAATCTGGAATCAAATTAGCCCCAACGTTCTTCCAGCCAGTAGGACCTTGTGTCTGTGATGGAGTCCCAGCATCGAGCCTCCCTCTGGAGTCGACCTGTCCGACGCTCAGTGTCTCTCCGGATAAGGCTACGGTACCTTTTGAACTTGTCGTTGTGAGCTTTGCAGACAAGGTACTTTGCGCGATTGTTGCCGTGGTCGAAGGAAGACTTTGAGTTGAAACGGTACCGCTGGTATTCGGAATATAAGCGCTCGTTTCAGGAACAGTGGAAGTGGTGGGGTTGATGGGGGTGAACGTGGATTCGAACAAAAGAATATCACTTGTTGCGGCGGTAGAGGCGCTGTACGAAGAAGTCACCTTGCTAGCTAAAGCAGTAGGAAGGATAGTAGTAGTAGTTTTGGTTGTCGTAGTAGGTAGAGAGGTTGTAGTACTTGTATGGATACGTATATTAGCAACACTTGTAGTTGATGTCGTAGGTTGTGGAATCATAAGTGTGCTTACGGCAGTAGAGGGAAGTGTATCGTAGCTACCTGCAGCAGTAGATGCATCTCCCAAAACTCCCCGCAAGCTAGTATAATGCCTACCCTCGAGGATGCTTATAGGAGTTGTCGTCAAGGTAACCATAGAGGAGTGAGTAGCTGGAAGAGGGTAGAAAGTTTGAGGTGAACCAGACAAATTGCTCTCTAGGTCTTCAAATTCTTTGTCTTGGTTTCTGTCGCCGGGCTTTTCCGGGGCTCTCGGCGTTTCGGTGAGGGTTTGCAAATGCGTGATTTCGACATCGGCGTGAGTGGTTGTCGGTGCACCTGTGGTCGAGTCAGTGTGCTCTGCCGTGGCCGGCGTGCGGACTGGGTGAGTCGTCGCGTACGCATGTGTATTAGCGTTAAAGAGTTTGTCCGATTTAGAAGTGTGGATACCAGGAGAGGTGGAAAGAGCACGAGAGAGCGGACTGGTGGTCACACCATTTGGCCAGGATGTAACGTGACCGCTCGGCATTGACAAAGTTGCCGGATATAAGGTCGTCGTCACAAGCGAAGTCGCATTCGTATGGTCCGCAGAAGAATCCTGTGTCACACTTTGTGACCCTGGGTTTACGGGGTCCGGTAGAGGTCGAGGAGGAGCGAGAGGTCTTCCCTTCGGCCTGTTGACTCGCCTTCGCGGTCCGATACGCCTGCGAGAGGTCCACGGGCTTTGAGGCCGCAGGCGGGGAACCGAATTAGGCATTAATCCCTGCGAGGGATTTTGAAGTCTGCCTCTGGATGAGGTCGGGCTTGGTTCTCGCTCCTCTCCTTCGACTGGCTCTGTGGCAATTTCATTAGTTGAAGAGATTTTTTTAGACGTGACCGGGTCATTTTGTGTCTTTGAGTTTATCTCCGTCTCTGAAACGTTCTCAATCTGCACAGGTGTCTCTTGATGCTTGTCGGCATGTGAGGGCGTTTGCGTCGGCCGCACCGTCTGACCGTTCTGAAGGCCCGCTCGAGTCGGCACAGGAATGGGGCTTTCCTCTTTTACAACCGTGTCGTCCGAAGTCGACCCTTCAGTTTCCGACCTTGCTGTCGGACTAGTCTTTGTATCATCCTCTTCCCTGTATCTTTCTTTTTCTGTGGCGCTACTTCCTGTCTCTGGTCTAGGTGTGGTCCTGGTATCGATGGTATTATTCAGACCGGTCTTTTGCCGTATCTTTGCGAGTAAGTCTGCCCATTTCTGAGGGTCTATCCTTTGCTTGTTGGGGGCCACGCGAAACCTGTTGTCAAAGCGATTTCTCCTCTGCTCAGTTGAGATTAGAGGCCCTCCTCCTCTTCTCGAGGCGCCTCCTCTCATCGTACCATGTCTGAGAGGCTTACCGTTTGGATAACGTCTCTTCGGGAGTGTGCGAGGGGGGCTTGAATGCTTCCTTTGCGCCACGAATGTTCTCCCTTCGACCTCGACATCGTCCCCGGATCCTTCTTCCGCTTGTTGAAGTAGCGGCGCTCGTATTTTGGTCGACCTGCCGGAGGCTGACTGTGGCTCCCTGACAAAGGATGCTTGGTGCGACGGGGCTTGTCTCGGAGTTACTTCCAACTGCATGGACAGAGAGTCACTTCCGTACTGGTTGACAGCGATGCAGCGGTAATGCCCGGCGTCTCGCGCGGAAAGTTGAGACAGGGAAAGCGTCCCGTTGGACAGCACGGTGAATCGCCGCGACACAGCCGACCCCCTCCACGCTACATTTCCATCCGGCAACAGCCAACTGATGTGCGGTGCCGGAGAACCAGAAGCCTCGCAGAGCAAACTTACAGGCTGGCCAGCTGTTGCCGTTACAGAAGGTCCAACGGCCTCGCCAGACGGCGGAACGGAGGATTCGTCCACTGCCAGCCAGAGGGGGAGAACATCTACGTCCTTGCCGGCCTGAGCGACACAGTAGTAGAGCCCGGCGTCCGAGAGCTTCGCTCGATGCAAAAGAAACCCGGAGGCAGAAGCCTGGAGTCTATCATCCTTACTGGTGGAGGGGGAGATGAGTTTGGATCCATCTGGGAGAATCCACTGCACCTTGGCATTACCGGAACTCCTGACAGGGCAGGAGAGTTCCACCGTGCTGCCGGCCACAGCCGCGAGGGCCGATTTGGTCTGGTTGGTCGAAATGAGAACCCACGGTTGAGCGAGGGAGGCCGAGTGGTAGGCAACGGGGTCGGGTTGAGCGGAGACTCTCGTCGAGTATATCAGTTTTACCCTTTGTCCGTTCGACTGCGCTCGGTTGAGCCGAACGCCGATGGACGACTGGAGCAGCCACTGCGGTCTGGCTTGAAAGGAGGCTCTGACGCCGGTGTTATAATATCCCTCGGCTTCCTCTGCTTGCCTGTAGCGGTAGGCGAGCGCCGGGAGTTTACCCAGCATGATCTCCCTCTCGAGGTGGACTGCGGTCTCACTGTAGTAAGCCAGAATCCGCCAAAGCTGCTCATAGCTCTGCCCCTCCACGGGGCAATCCAGGGAGAGGGTCAGGGCCAGGGCGATCGGTGCCGAGGAGGAAAGGGAAAGATCCGGAGGGGGCGAAATATCCTGGGAGTCTGCGAGGTGGTGGATGTCGCAGCTCAGATCGACGTGGTTCCCTTGCAGGTCGGAAAGCTCCAGTGACGCAGTGCCCAGAGGCTCTCCGAAGGAATCGCTCGACCGAACGTCGCCTACGTCCGTCTCCGAGGGCGCGTCTTCTCCTGGTCGCACAGCGATGGCGGGGGAGGCGCAGGACAGCTCATTCTGCTCAAGCACTCCCTGCGCTTGTAGGGAAGCCGGGGAGGCGCAGACGGGACACTGAGGACTTCCCGGACATTTCATGACATCTATTTGAGAGAGGGAGAAACAAAGGATTCCTCCACGTTTCTGAAAATCAACTTTAAGAGAGCCCGCTTCGTCTAGCCGCACAAATTAGAGGTGTATATTCGTCATGCCGGCTCCTCTTCAGCACTAATTACAATTTATATCTCAGACTAAATGGGTGCCCGTAAACTGCGATGCACATCACTTCATTATTACACAGCAATTATTAGTCTGTATAAATCAGCCGCCTGCGCGCATCAATGTGTCATCGTGGATCAGGCACGCTAGGTTAAATCTAGCATATGAATGAGAGACATTTCACAGTCGCGCTTTGACTCACATCTCAGTAACAACCATTAGCTGCGTGTAGAAAATGAACGCTAAAGAGAAATGTCTAATGAAAACCAGGACGTGAGATGTGAAAGCCTGAAGACGACGCTATTTGTAGATAAATATAAAAGTATTTCTCGGCGGATAACACTGTGCCGTTAGTGCTTCATTTGTACCCGCTTCTTATTCTTTTTCCATTTCCCCCCTTCGAGACGCTTAATCCGTCCACATGTTGTAAACAGTCCGGAAATGGCCGCGAGTAAGGAACTTCTCGGAGGAGTCAAAACAACCGCTAACGACGAACATATTAGACGTCTAACCTCTGCGAGCCAGACTCCAAGAGATGAACCAGTTCATCCGACAGTCACAACTCCACGGGTTGTCCTGCAGCGCAGCTGTTTCCAGGAGCGGCGCCGTCTCCAAGGTGGCTCTCGGCAGAGTGGTTAGACTGTTGTTGGACAGGTCCAGGTGTCTACGGAGGTGCAGGACGGTGAAAGGAAAAAACACTTTGAGACGGATACAGGAAGTCGTCCGATCACGCGCGTGCCCTACGAAGTATCACAAGAGGAGAGTCAAGAGGTAGAACTCGGGCCCGATCGCCGATAATTCGGGCGCCGACCCGAAGGTCGGGTTTGGGTCAGAGCTGGTTCACAGAGCTGGTCTCGGTGGCAAAGGCCCTGCGAGGTCATGTTTGTTTACCTTTGCTCTCAGTGTTGGTAGCTCACCTGAGCGTGGAGAAATAATATGTATTGAGGAGGGACAGCGTGCAGAGGGAATGGGGGTGCAGCTGATGTAGCCTGTTCCCCTGCAGGCGTAGCAGCCGGAGACTCGGCAGCTGGAGCAGCGCCCGTGGGTGGATGTGCCGGAGGAGGTTGTGATCCAAGTACAGTCGCAGCAGCGAGGTGAGGCCGGCGAAGGTCTTGGACGAAGGGATCTCTCGCAGCTTGTTGTAGCTCAACTTCAGTATCTGCGGGGGTGGAGGGAACACAGCGAGCGGCATAAATGAAATATTAATAAATCTCACCATACAGCTCTTGAAACAAAGAGTGTCTGTTGAACGCACTTGAATGGAAATTTAAACGATGACCTACAAAAGCGGCCGTGCCAGTACGTGCGCCGACACCACGGCTCACGTCACATTATCGGATCGTAAATTCGACCTATGGCTTGTTCAGACCAAAGCGGGGGAGACTGATATTCTCACAATGGATGGCTTATTTCATTCAAAAAATAAACGGTGATCCTTCGTCCAACGCCGTCCGGTCAAGATGGCTCATGAAAACCAACTTTCAGAACCGTGTTTCTGCAAGGCTTTTGATCATCCCGCCCCTCTTCCCCCTTCCAGACGCCGACAGCACCAGGAAACATCAGCAAACGAAAATATGGATCCCATTATTTGGCAAAGTAAAAAAATAGCATCACTTGGGAGATGAGGGAAACAAATGCGAGCTGAGTGATGACACTTGGCCCACTGATTTTACCCTTGGGTCGGAACTAAAGCGTCCAGCGTGTTTCCCCTCGTGGAGCGGTGACGTGAACGAAGCCGTGTAAATGATGCATCAGGATGAATTATGCATTGTTTCTTGATACGTCTATGAATCCGTCAGTGGTCAAAAGTAGAACGGCCACGATTAAGCATGCTTGGCTGATTACTGTCTAAGTGAATACCGTATTTTCCGCACTATAAGGCGCACCTAAAGGCCTTCAATCTTCTCAAAAACCGACACCTTATAACCCAGAGCGCCTTATAACCCAGTGCGCCTTATAACCCAGTGCGCCTTATATATGGATCAATATTGAGCCGCAAGAGGTCTTGCAACTACGGGAAGCGGCCGTCGACCGTAGAGCAGCGGCGAGAGAATTCAACATTAACGAATCAATGGTGCGGAGGAAGTGGAGGAAGCGACAAGATGACCCACGCCGAGTAAAGAAGACCAAACAGGGTTTCCCGAGAAAACAAAGCGAGACGGCTACGGTTAGAGGACAAACACGCAAAGTTAACATCGATGAATTTAAGGCGGTCCTTCTCGGTGCTTTCGTTTGATGAAACGCTTTGAACTCTGACAAATGGAGTTGGAAAAACACTGTCTTCAACGAAGGCGGCACAAATACCGGTAGATTTTACCGGTACGTACAGTGCCGTATTGTGAGTGCACTTACTTGTTTTTGGAGTGAACGGAGTTGTCAGAACGTTGGTTTGTATTCTATTAATAAAGTTTGACTGACTTATCTGACTGTTTTGTTGACGTTCCCTTTAGCCCAGCTCCATTTAGCATGGATGCACAACGCAACCCCAGCCGCTGCTGTAGCTTCTATTATATGCGTCTTATAATGCAGTGCGCCTTATATATGAAGATTTTTTTTTAAAATAGGCCATTCATTGAAGGTACGCCTTATGATCCGGTGCGCCTTGTAGTGCGGAAAATACAATAATATCTTTCCAAAAATGGTAGAAAACTGACTCCTGCTGAGTCTTTTGTTTCACTATAAAAAAAACTCCAACGTGCTTCCATGTTTGAGCTCCTACAGCTGCCTTCCTGTGCACGAGACGCCCAACGCTCATAACTTAAGCTGAAAAGAAACATGAATTGTGCCTCACAGCGAGAAGGTCCAGCGTGCCTTCCCGTGTAGAATTTGTATGAGGGTTCTCTGCTAGATATGAATGGTTGCATGTGATTGACAAGCGACTGAACCGCCACCTCTCACCCAATGACAGCTGGGTTGGGCTAAAAAAAAAACCACAACCCTGAGTGCAAGATAAGCGGTATAGCTAATGAATGATTTGAAAAAATAAAACAACTTCAATTCAAACACTCAAAATCAGCCATGTTGAATTGACCAATCGTGATAATTGGGTGTTTGGGTGTATAACGTTTGTCCATCCGTCCATCTTCTGCCGCTTATCCTTTACCCAGCTGTCACGGGGCCACACAGATAGATAAGACGGAGCAATCTTTCCGATGGACCCGCCTGCTCTCGGACTGTGGGAGGAAACCCGTGCAGGCAACGTGCAAACTCAGAAAGTCGTAATCGAGCCGGGTTCCTACATGCTGTGAGGCCGAAGCGCTAACCGCTGTATAATGCCTGTTTTTTACATCTAAGTACGGCAGGGCGCCGTATCTGGGCTTCATCGCATTTGTTTGAGCCACGAGCGAACCCTGACAACTCGGCTACGCCGCTTCCTGTCACTACGCCGTTCATATTATCGTGTTTAGCGCGAGTCGGCAGGCGGAGCCGCAGTTGTCCTGCCATTCCTGGCACACATGCGCAACAAGCTCATATCGAGTGTCGGGCGGGACCGACCGACGGCACATGCGCATTCTTGCGAAGCATCCCGGCCAATGACGGCGCGAGTGTATATTTAACCAGAAGTGCGCTTCTCCTCATAATAACTCCCTTTTTTTTTTTTTTTTTTACCTGCAGTGATTTCATGTCGCCGAACGCGGCGTCTGGAAGGTGGTGGATGTCGTTGCTGTGAAGCATCAGCAGCTCCAGCCTCTTCAGCCCGGCCAGGGAGCCGTCTTGGATTCTGCTGATACTGTTGAACCTGGCGGGTTGTAGAAGATCACCATCCAAACGTCAGGGTTTAAAATCCTTGCAAAGGCGTGCACGTATACTCTCCGCGTGCGATTCTTTACCCTAGGTTTATGCGGCGTGTGTGCGCCGGCAGCCCGGCAGGGATGGCGAGAAGGGATCGGAAAGTACAGTGGACCTCGTTGGCCTGGTAGCAGTTACAGCTCCTGGGACAAGCCTGGCTTCCGGGCAGCAGGAGCGTCAGTGCCAGCAGCACCTGGACGCCGGGAAACATCTTGGCTCGGCAGGGTGAGCGGGGAGGGACGGGATCGCTGCACACACTGAGACACAGGTTTTAACTTTTAAGACAGGAAGTAGGTGAACAATAAGGGTTTTATGTCTTCTACTGGTTTTCGACAGTGATGCTAAATATGCTACGGCGTCGATTAGATTCGACGTTACTGTCGTCGCACATGTTCGAGTAAAGGGAAAAGAAATGGAGTTTTTGTGCACCAGAAGTTCACAAAGACACTTCTAGTTAATCACAAATGAACCCAGTGTACAAGATTTATGATGTCAATAATTGACAGGTTATGTATGGATAGGGTACTGTGAACATATACGAATGGATATGTGCTTAAATTCTTAAAACTATAATGATATAATAATTATGACTGTTATGACGCTGTGACAAAGGAATTTCCCCTATGACAGTCAATAAGTTTATCTTATCTTATCTTATCTTATCTTATCTTATCTTATCTTATCTTTTCTTATCTTATCTTATCTAGGAGACTATACTTTAAATATATTAAACTATAGTTTCCACACACTGATTTTGAGTTGTCATTTTCTTTGCTACGAAATTAAACAAACTCATCGAATAGAAAAAAAAAAAAATGCAATTTCAGTGAGATTAGATTTTCAGTGCAAAGCATTGGTTTGGTCGAATGTTCCGAGAATCCGCTGGACTCCGTCATAAACCACAGGACGGACACATCGGCGCACAACCTCCTTTTCAAAAGTGTTTCCCATTGAAATGAATGAGCGGTGACTTTAAACGATAATGAACGAGTGTCTCGTTAAGGAGAGATTTATGATGATATTTTACACTCACACACACTCATGCATTAACTCTGACTCACTCCCCGCCCTGGGAGCCCCGCACCCTGCACCTGTCCCGGACCAAACGCAACTCGCAGCCAGAGTCGTCTAATGGACCCGGATCTCATTCCACACACTGATTTTAAGGAATATTAAATGAAACCCCTTCACCACCCGGTCCTATATTACCGCGTTATTACCGCCCCACCCTTCACACATCAGATGAGAGTCCGTAATGTGATGCAAAACACTTGTGAGATTAGTGCCGCCTGCAATATGTAGTCAGGTCGGAAGCGTACCTTCAAATCCTCAGGTAAATGTTCCGGATTATTTCATTTTGGCCCGACCCTGCGGCGCAGGGCGCTGACTCCCGCTGCAATTACCCGCTTTATTCCCCCATTGGCTCCGCGCTCCGAGAAGTTCCTCTCCAAAGTTGTCACGGTGATTTCAAAAAAAAAAAAAAAAAAAAAATGTTAACTGCTCCAAACGGCGGATCGAAAAAAAAAGAGAATTCAAAATAAAATAAAAAAAAAAAAACCACACAAACACAAATAAAACCTCCAACAACAACAAGAAGGAGGTGTAAGTAACATGCAGCTCCGGAGCGTCTTCTGGATGGAAAAGTTGGGCTGGACTCTGCAGGATGTGTGTGTTAGTGTATGTGAGTGTGGGTGAGCAGATGCGTGTGTGCGTATGTGTGTGTGTGTGTGTGTGTGTGTGTGTAAATTAAGGAAAGACTGGACCGAAGTGAACTTCGAGTGACGCTCCCTCAAGGGAGGGGGGGCTGGAGGAGGGGCTTTCTGGAAACACGGGGGCGACAAGTGAACGTCTCACACACACACACACACACACACACACACACACACACAGACTGGCCTGCTGCAGCCCCTGAGCCGCCATCTGTCTCAGTCACCGGGAAGCGTCATCGATCATTTATTCCCTCTGATCAAACTGATTGGATTATTTTTTTTGCATGTGTTCTATTTGGCTCATTCACAGCAATACATGTGCAGCTGGGCTTCATTTGTGAGTTCAAATATTCACGGAAAATGTTTTCACACGCCCATGCAGATGTGCAACCAAGCATTCATTCATTCATTCATTCATTCATCTTTTCAACATTTTTACTCCAAAAACCAAAGGTATACAAAGGTGATGTCACTTTCCTGATTTTGGCCGAATACATGTACGATAACTACCATTTCTATGTATTCGATGTATTTCTATTTAAAGTCTCCAAAGTGCTGTTTAAACCCATAAATATCACGCCCTCCCCGTCCAATCCTGCAGAAGTTCTGAGGCAAACAACGGGTTACAAATCCACTTTTAAGCGGCGCCTCGTCCAGGAAGTCCCGAGAGTTGATATTGAATGTCATCTTATCTCCTTGTGATTGCACCTCCTTCTGAGAGACTAAATGAGGGAAGAGCCAAAATAGACGGAGGTCTCCCGTAAGCTGGCTGGCTTCCCCGCCCCCTGAAGAGTAAACCTGTGCATCCATGTGGTTGAGTGACAAGTCCGGGCCCCCCTTTTTAGCTCCTATCGGTTCATATTTGTCCGAGTTTGACCCCGAGGCCTGAAAACTGACAGGTTTTGTCTGCTGGCCGTGTTGGTGATCAGAGCAAATGAATAAACAGGCCTGATCTGGAAATATAGTGGGGAAACAAACAGCCGCTGAACCGACGCGCGGCCACATTTCGCTAGTTGACGTTTTCCGTCGTCGTCGGAAAATAAAACGTAAAGGTTTTGTGCGCCTGCGATCGCAAGTCAGGGATGGAAGAAGCTGACCCCTTCTTTTATAAGAATAAGAATAAGAATAAGAATAAGAATAAGAATAAGAATAAGAATGGGAAAAATAAAAATAAAAATAAAAATAAAAATAAAAATAAAAATAAAAATAAAAAGAGTAATAAAAATAAAAATAAAAATAAAAATAAAAATAAAAATAAAAATAAAAATAAAAAGAGTAAGAATAATAAAAATAAAAATAAAAATAAAAATAAAAAGAAAAAGAAAAAGAATAAGAATAAGTATAAGAATAAGTATAAGAATAAGAATAAGAATAAGAATAAGAATAAGAATAAGAATAAGAATAAGAATAAGAATAAGAATAAGAATAAGAATAAGAACAACTTTATTTATTCTGAAGGAAATTGTTGTACTGGAGTTACAAGAAAAACATAACAATAATAGATAATAGCAGAAAATTGTATAAAAAGTAAAAAAAAAAAAAAAAAAAAAAAAAAAAAAAGGAAAAAAAGAAATACAAATAAACTATAAAGTGTCTTAAGGTGTCAAGTACCAAGTGAAAGATAAGGAGTGCACAAGAGTATGATTTTTTTTTTTTTTATTACTGCAGTACCGTCAGCGGGCGATTCTTTATACGCCCGTCTTTTCTCCAGTTATTGAACATTAGCTGTCTGCTCTTACTCTTTCAGTAAAAATGCACGGCGGGAAAGGTGAGGTATTCCCACCGCGGTAATTAGAAAGAGACTGTGTGTGCAGGACAAGCGGGGCAGGTAATGAAAGAGTGAATGAAAGTGAAAAGGAGTGAGAAGAAAAAGCTGGGGTGCGAGACCTATACTTTCAAAAAAAACCAAAAAGCCTCTCAGATGTGTTGCTCCGAGCAGGTCGAGCCTCCGCGCTCATAAAGTTAAAAACAGCAGGGAGCGGTCGTCCCGCGGCGGCGCCCTCATTCAAACCGGCATTCCTGAAGGCTCCACAGCTACTGGCGGTAAAAAAAAAAAAGGTTTCCGGGATCAATGCGGCTCCAGATACCTTCACGGCATCTACCACACATCCAGATAATCTGTTAATAATCTGTTAATTCTCGCTCTCCATCCCCGGATTCGACTTGCAGCGGCGTTTGAGATCTACGGATTAAACGTCTACGAGGCCTCGTGAGGCTTCTCGGCCGAGAAGGCGAGCTGGAAGGGGTCTCGCAGGGCTCGGCGGGAGTCCGGAGTTCAGCTGGCCGCGGCGCGACAACGTTCTCCGACAATATTTACCGAGCCGAGCCGCTGGATCCCCTTGACCTCCGCACACATAGGTGGCGTGACAGCGGAGAGACGCGTCGTTGTTAACGGAAACGGATTTAGGCGAGCGTCGGAATGTGGGGTTTTGCAGGATGTACAAGCAAAACAAGCGCAGTTATGTCGGGACACGGGCGAGCCGACCATCTGTTCCGGCGCCGCCGTACAAGGACTCAGATGTGAGCTCGTGGTGTGAGGATCAACATGGACTACATGCACGGATGATTTATACAAGATTCAAGGCTGATTTGGAGGATTTAGAAGAAATACCGCAGGAGCGCGATCAAAGCTTCTTGCAATGAACGTCCTGCTATCGTCTCTGTGATGGCGAACACTGACTCATATACATCTGTTTGCATTTCCACTTTATATATTTTTTCTGCGCGTGACCCACTGTCATAACAATCACACTTTATCCAGACCCGCGCTTCACCTCCCGTCTAACGGGAATATCCTGCGGTCGCTGTGACCGACTCACGTTGTGATTCCGTTCTATTTTGCACCGGAAACCAACGGCAGCAACCGCCAGACCTCCTGTGGATTCTTTAAATGATGTAGAAAATAAAACTTGGGGCACATTTAAGTCGTAAATGTAATTGGATTGCCGCTCGCTTCCGATACAGCCTGGTTTCAAGTTACAACTCTGTTTTTTTAAGAAGAAACCGAGCAGACGTAATATAAGACATTACTTTATACAGATATGGCCGCTGTAAGCCTGCGGATATAATTTACTACGGCTATGTATATGCAGCATTTTTCAATTTGAATTTAACCTGAAGCCAAAGTGGTGTCATCGACTTGACATGAAAATGCAAAGAAAACTGTCTGTGAGGATGAGATTTGTACATGTAATAATGATAAGAATCACAAGTTGTATCATAATTATTATCATTATTGTTGTTGGTTTGTTGTAGTTGTTGTTGATAGAAGTAGAAGCACTATTGTTGTTGTTGTTGTGGCGATTATTATTATTATTATTATTATTATTATTATTATTATTATTATTATTGTGTTGTCGTTGTTGTTAATAATAATGATAAGCTGTAAAAAAAATAGTTTTTGCATTTTGCTGTCTTTAGATGTGCAAAGAAAGCACTTGAGTTACATGTTATATAACAATAATAATAATAATAATAATAATAATAATAATAATAATAATCATCATCATCATCATCATCATCATAATTATTATTATTATTATAAACAATTAATGTTAATGTCATAATAATTAGTATTAATCTTATCATATTACTGATAAAATGGATAATAATCTGTTTTAATAATAATAATATTAATAATAACAATAAATAATAATAATAATAATAATAACCAACAATTGATATTAATAATAAATAAATAAATAACTAAATAATAATGATAATAACAATAATAATAATAATAATAATAATAATAAACAATTAATATTAATGTTGTAATAATTAATATTAATATTTTCATATTACTAATAAAATTGATGATAATCTGTGATAATAATAATAAATAACAATAATAATGATAATAATAATAATAATAATAATAATAATAATGTTAAATCACATATTAAATTCATATATTCAGCCTATCCTATAGTTAGTGATGCCTATCTCATTGTATAACCTCTGTTTAATAACCAAGTGATGTATTTACCCCCCTGACTTGTAGGCAGAGAGAGAGTCCACTAATGTGGAGCGTATCGAGTGTAAATACATTACGATTCACTTCTACCGTGGAAATATTCGTATATTCAATGTAAATGAACGGGGTAGGATTTTTGCAAGGTGTGAAGCCGCGGCCTTTGGTTGCCGTTTGTTCTCGACAAGCGGATGATGAGTTTTTGAACATGAACATGAATCCACTACACTACAGATTTAAAATATTGCTCCAAATAGACATGTTTAAAAATCCTGAGCAGGGCGAAGCAGGGTGAAGGGTTATTATCCACAACGCTGGAACGGCTCCAGCGATCATTTCCTACGAGTAAACACGCAGCAGGTGGGGGGGCGGTGCGGGGTTTGGGTGAGCTTAGCAAAAAAAACATGTCATTTCAGGAGCGGTGCTTGGTAGGACTGAATTTTCCAACTCAATGAGAGCCTGCGTCAGAGAGAGGTCACCTTATATCTCTTTCCTCGGTGTTAAACCAGCGCAATTAAAAAAAAAATATGAAAAACTGGGAATCGAGAAACGTCGAACGTAAGGGAAAAGGGGGACGAAAGAGAAAAAAGAGATTTATGAGGTTTTGCAAGGTAGGCGGGGGGGGGGAGGGGGTTTAAGTCGATATGTGTGGACGGGAGCGGTTGGGCGGCGGCGGCGGCGGCGTGGCCGTCCTGCCTGGAGGCGTGATGTCTGATGGCCTGCCGTCCTATAGATATGCGTCACGTAACGAGGGCTTTAAATCAGCGTGAAACACCAACACACGACACGTCACGGAGAAAATGTCAATGACAAAAGCTCAGGTGGAGGACTCGCCCTCGTCGCGTTCCTTCCTTCGCCTCATTAAGAGAATTATGCACGGTATCACACGACGGGAGATACAAATAGCGTAAATAATTCAACGCTGTGTTCATGAGCTGTAATTAGATTTTGCCGTCTTTCATAAGGTTTTGGAAACGTGCAACACCCGCGGCTTCCCGAGGATGCAAAAACCTTTACCGGAATGTATCTGCTGCCGGTTCTTCCTTGCGTTTGTGCAGGAAAGATCAAGCGGTTGTGGATTTGCGCCGACGTTTGCGGTAGAAGCGATCGCATGTACGTTCGAGCGACACCGGGAGCTTCCCGTGCAAAGCAAAGAAAAAAAAAAATTGCATTGAAGAACTCGAGCGTCATGATGGTGATTCTTTTTCGACGGGCTCGGTTTTAATGATGGTACATATACCGCTCCGAAAAATAAAATAAAGGGAACACTTAAAACAACACAATGTAACTCCAAGTCAATCACACCTCTGCCCATTTTGACTTCTTTCAGGGAAATTACATTGACGTTGCGTGTTTTTCCACTTTCATGACCTCCATGTGTTCATACGTTGGACTTCCATTGATCATTCTGGCGTCATTTTGTTGTCAGCGCATTCAACGATGTCAAGCACAAAGTATTTCATAAAAATATTACATTCATTCAGATCTAGGATGTGTATTTTTTTTTTTTTTTTTTTTTTTTTTACTGTTTATACAATTTCCTACTATTATTTATTACTTTTATGTTTTACTTGAAACTCTGGCACAACAATTTCCTTCGACATAAATAAAGTTGTTCTTATTCTTATTCTTATTTAGTGTTCCCTTTATGTTTTTAGAGCAGTGCATGTTTGATAAAGCCCTGATTGCTCAGGTCGCATTATGTTCATAAACGTGCGCGGGGTTTCCTTGTGACGGATCGGCAGCCAATTCTGATCAGGAGAGGATTATCTATCGCCTCCAGTCCGGGGTCTTTATGTGATATTGAAGTTGTCTTTTTCTTTTCAGCGTCTTTTTTTTTCTTCTTTTTTTTAACGGCCGGTTTGTTTTTTGCTGTCCGACCCTTTTGTTGCACGTCGGCTTTTCTCAGCTCTGGTGTTTCCTGATTAGAGACCCAGAATTCCTCAGCGGTCTGTTTCTGCCGCGCCTGCAGCGGCCTCCTGGAAGCCGGCGGTCTGCGTTACTGAAGCTCGGTCTCGCGGTGACAAATTTCCCCGGAATACCTTAAAACCGGCGAAGGCACCCTTTCGACTGAACCAGGGGTCGGCAATCCAAGGCTCCTCTTTCATCCTTACGCTGCGGCTCAGAGTGGCTTAGGAAAATAAATTACAAATATTTAATTGAAATATATTTCATTTGTGTTAATTCCTTTTTTTTAACTTTTAGTTCTAAGTTGGAAGATTATTGTGATCTTGAAATATTAAATTGAATTATATCTGTTATTTTTTGACGCTCAAAATAACGTCACACTCGCGGAAGCCGGTAAAGTCCCGATTTGCAGATGCTGTGCGCAGAAGTTCAGGAGCAGAAGTCCCATAAACCAGGTGAAATAAATATTTATGAAAATATTTTGCAAATATTTATTTTTTATTGTTTACTGACACTGTGATTTTTTTCCCGATTTATTTTTAAAATTCAGGTCAAGGCTCCGCTAAACGCTCTGAAAGCCCAAAGCTCAAAATGAGTTCTTTACATAAACACAATTTAATTTTCTCTGTAATACTTTGTGAATTTCAGAAGCAACACACTACACACTTATACAAAGTGTAAAGCTAATAAAAAGCAATAATACAGTGGTACCTTTATTTTAGACGTCAAAAAGTAATCGCGGCTCCCAGTGTTTTCTTTTCCGAGGAAACCGGCTCCAAATGGCTCTTTGGGTGTTTCGGGTTGCCGACCCCTGGTCTCAACCAATACATGTGTCTCTTTAATGGTCCCATCCTTCGCCGTGACTCCATCTGAGCTCCAGTTTGCAAAGCTCGCCGCCGGTGTCCGTAAAGTCCATCGGCATGTAGGTGTGAGTAAGCCGCTGCCCTGAAAAGCTCAAACACTTGAGGATTTTCTTGGCCGTCTCGCACCCTTCCGCCCCTCCAACCCCCGGATCCCTCGGGCCACCTTTCCTGTCGGAGTCAGAGCCCGCGACCGAATGCAAACTGCCACTTTCTTTGGTCTAATTTAATTTGAAAGTTGACATTCAAGCCTCTGAAAATGTCTGAGGAAATGCTAAAAGAAATGTCAGACTGACTGTGATTGGCGCTGGCATGGCCTAATTGGGACTAAATAAAACATGTCTGTGAACACAAAGTCTCATCTTCTCCCGGCCGGGGATGAGCCCCGTCTGTCGTCCGATAATGGATAAATAAATATCTGAGACGCGTTAACTAACACAAGGAAACGGGGAATGTTCTGCAGGAATATTTGCCTCCTATGATGTGACGGAAATGCAGATTTGGAAAAGAAAAACACACGGACACACGGGGTGCCGGATCAAAGAAAAAAAAGTTCAACTTTGTAGAGTTTGGAAGAAATCCTCACACCGAAAAATGCACCAAAAAGAATTATTTTACATACAACGCAAAATACTCATTCTCTCATGCGTGAGGTTTTTCAAAACTCTACTGAGTTGAAATGCAGATATATTCATATTTAAAACAAAACTGACGATTCGCAAGAAGTTCTTTGATACACATTTCTGTGATAAAATAGTCAAAGTCAAGGCTCGCGGGCCAAATGTGGTCCGCCACCTCATTTTATGTGGCCTTAAATGGTCTAATTGTCTTTTTTTTATTTTCATCTTGCACATGTAACATCTACCGCACACTTAAATTGCACTCCTCCTTGCACCTGCACGTTGTAAGAATAAGAATAAGAATAAGAATAAGAATAAGAATAAGAATAAGAATAAGAATAAGAATAAGAATACATAATATATAATATAATATATAATAATAATAATAAATCAAGTTGTTCTTATTCCTATTCTTATTCTTATAAGAACAAGAATAAGAACAACTTATTTATCCCGAAGTTAATAATAATGATAATAATAATAATAATAATAATAGGAAATTGTAAAAAAAACAGTAAAAAAAGGGGGGGAGAATAAGAAATACAAATAAAACTATAAAGTGTCAAAGTCAAGGCTATAAAGTGTTTTAAGGTCCTAAGTAAAAAGATTTGAGTGATTAGTGAGTTGCACACCAAGCTGCACTCAAATGTCTTACTGCACTGCCGCTGCTTTATTGCACTGCTCATATTCAAATCTATAATCATATTGAGAATAATGTTTACACTCTTCCTACCAGCACATATACAAATGCACTGCGGACAGCAAAGTAGGAATTTCACGTTTCAAAAAAACACGTTTCTACACCGTGCATGTGAGGATAAACGCTTTGAATTGAATTGCAGAGAATGACACTCTAGTCGCTGGATACAGAACACCAGAACACCATCGAAAATGCTTATTTTACCATCAAAACAACTGAAGAAATTAATATATAAAAATACATCTAAATCACACGTGTCAAACTCAAGGCTCGCGGGCCAAATGTGGCCCGCCATGTCATTTTATGTGGCCCGCGAGAACATCTTTAAAGGTGTGATTGTTTTAAAATAACCAAATCAAACATGTACATTGATCATAAACTACATTTCCCACAATTCATGCCGATCATGTCACCCGCCATTAGATCGCAGTGGATCCTCATCAATGCTGTTTTCAACAAGTGCAATTGAGAATATAAAATAATCCCTAAATGTCCAGGAAGAGAAAAGTTGATGCAGATGGAATGCTGATAGGAATGCATATTATTATAGTTATTTAACATTAAAGAGTCATTCCATTTATTCTATTTTTTCCATTGCGTGACAGCTAGTTTCAGTTATCGTCACCATATTTTCCAGACTATTTAGCGCATCTAAACATAAGCCTTACCGGCTAAAAATAACAATAAATCTTTGTGTACATATATAGGCTGTCCATGTTTTAACATGTGATATTTACGCATAAACTTTTTTTTTTTTTAGCTTTGATTAAATACATACTGGTAGTATCCAAAAATACATACTGGAAATGCTTTTTTTCTGAACATTGCCTGTAGCACGGTTGATGAAAAAGACGAATAAGAAATAAGACGAGGAAAAGTCCATCCATCCATCCATCCATCATTTCATTGGTCCAATGTGACCGGGCTGAATATTTTGGCGGCGTGAACCTCTTTAGCCCCCAAAAAATCCATGAATTACCCACGTTTTGTTTAAGCCACAGTGTTCAAAGAGTGTGAAAAAAGTCGCGGCTTATAGTCCGGAAATGTCAGTATCTAGAGAAAACATAAGTAAAAGGCTGAGAAGACCTCAAAGTAAAAGCAGTGCTGGAATGCCGGCTGAGAAAACACTTCCACTTATCGCTGCACTTATCATGTTTATTTTTATAGCACAATTCAAGTGCTTGTTCTGAGTACAGCATACCTAGCAAAATGTAGCGAAACAAAGGATATACGACAAGAAGTTCGTCATCAGTTAAATCCGTGGATAGATCACCGGCTAAATATGAGTGGCACATAAAAAGTTTCCCCCTCAGCACAAGATATTAATCAAAGACCCGGAGAAACGTAGCCGGCGTGGCCACCAGTTGACATTTACTTTTGCGGATCCATCCCTTTCACCCGAGCACTCGTAGACAAAAGACAAAGAGATCCAGAAGCGCAAATATGCAAAAATCTTCTATAATGACGGGCCATCTTGGAGCTGCGGTGATGACACAGATTAAATACCAAACCTTTCACGGCGGATTTATCTGGCGCGCTCAAGATAGGCTTTTACTGCCGTCTCTACGCCATTTATCTGGAAAACTGTTGGGAAAAATTGGAAAAGTAGCAAATGCGATGTCATGCTGTGTAATAACATGTATTTGGCTCTGGGTTTGGATCTCCTTCCTGTTTCATGCTCACAGATTGATCCACTTCACCTCCTGCATCTTCACATGACAAAATTAGTAAACGGTCAAAATGCATTTGCATTGTAGAAGGCATCTTTGAAAGACGTCTTTCTGGCAACAGCAATGGAATTAGATGCAACATATGGGAAATACACTATATAGCCAAAAGTATTGGCTCAAATATCCAAATAATGGGAATCAGGTGTTTTAATCATGTCCGTGGCCACAGGTGTATAAACTCAAGCACCTGGGCTTGCAGACTGTTTTTAAAAACATTTGTGAAAGAACGTTTGGCTCTCAGGAGCTCAGTGAATCCCAGCGTGGAGCCGTGATAGGAAGCATCCTGTGCCATGAATCCAGACCTAAATATTCCACAGTCGACTGTCGGCTGGATGAGGAGAAGATGGAGGTGTTTGGGAACGACGGCAACTCAGACACAGAACGGTCGGACACGTAACCTGAGGGAGCGGCGTCAGCGGATGCTGAGGCGCGTCCTGCCAAGAGGTCGCCAACTTTCTGCAGACCTCCAAACTTCATGTGGCCTTCAGATGAGCTGAAGAACAGAGCGCAGAGAGCTTCAGAGGATGGCTTTCCATGGACGAGCAGCTGCATCCAAAGTGCAATGCCAAGCGTGGGATGCAGCGGTGGAAAGCACAACGACACTGGACTCCAGGAGAACGCTGCTCTTCTGACTGCAATGTTCCAAGTGTGAAGTTTAGTGGAGGGGGATCCTGGTGAGGGCTTGTTTTTGGCCTCTTAGTTCCACTGAAAGGAACTCTGAAAGCTTCAGCATACCGAGATATTTTGGACAATTCCATGGGAAGGGTTTGGAGCCGGACCCTTCCTTTCCCAACACGACCGTGCACCAGTGCACAAAGCAAGATCCGCAAAGACACGGACGACAGAGAACACAACCGTCCCGCACAGAGTCCTGACCTGAACCCCATAGAACACCTTCTGGATGAACTGGAGCTGAGACTGAGAGCCAGGACTTCTCAGCAAACATCGGTGTGACCTCTTGTTGAAGAATGCTCAAATATTCCCGTCGACACACTCCTGAAGCTTGTGGTCGGCCTTCCCAGAAGAGGTGAAGCTGTTCTAGCCGCAAAGGGTGGACCCACGTCATATTGAACCCTACGGATCAGGAATGGGATGCAAGTCAAGGCATGTGGGCCAACACCTTTGGCCATAAAAGCGAGCGACCATCCAGCGACCGTTCACGGACAAATCGGCTTCAATCCAAACGCAGCTCTCTGTCGGACCATGTAGTCGGGAGTCATTTGAACCGAGCTGAGACGCCACAACCCGCGAGCGTCGAGATGCGGCTTCCTGTCGACTGGCTCCGACCACCTCTTTTGGTTTGTGCTCACGACTCGAAAATAGTTAACGGCACTAGCTTACCGGCATCGGACGAGGTGGAAAGACACGTTGCCATGGAAACAGTCACTTCAGAGCAGGTCCTGACTGAGTTAATGATGGAAGCGACCAAGGACGGTAAGTGCTCTCCAGTCGGCACGCAGACAGGAGGAGGCGGGAATCCGACAGCCGCCCGTGGACGGAGCCTTGAAGATGCATCCAAAGGTTGGATTCACTTGTTTTGAAGTAAACTCAAGTCACTTGACTTACTTGAAGTAAACTTAGTTTGGAGAACCTTTGTCGAGGTGCTTATTACTTTGGAGAAAACGGAGGTTCTGTGAACAATATGCTAGAATTACTGCTCGGGCCTTCTTACCATCGGGGAACTGAGGATGCGATCTTAATTTGGTTTCTCGCCGAAATGTAATCCTTCATCTTTCACAAGAGCTCATGCCTTGAATGAGCCGTTAAAGTGCGACCACGATGAAGGAAGCTGATTAGCACGCCATCCTTCATTCGCTTCAAGGGTTTGTATTTCTAATTACTTCGGGCGGCAAGTTGCCGGTCTAGGTGCGGAAATTGGGCGAAGTTCAGGCCGGCAAAGCGACTCGCCCCCGAGAGGACGGTAATAACTTTGCAAACGCTTCTTCGGGCTGAGCCGAAACTCAAATCTCAGGGCGTGAAGTCGTAGCTAAATAATTCAATGATTAATCTTTTTTAAAGTTTCAACTCTTAATAAATTCAATTCATTTGATCAGCTATTACTGCTACATGTAAAAGGGACTTTCATGCTTGATAATTATGCGTTATGTCATTTTTTTAATTAATATTAAACCCCGCGCAGGCATGTGGTTCAATGATGACTTAATTATTACATTATTCTTTTTTTTTTTTTTTTTACTTCTGTACCATCCCAAGCTGTGAATATTATACGCAAAATTGCATTAATAATCAAGAAAATCAAGATCCGTCGAAGTTACGCGTGTCTGGCTTTGGCGCTGCAAAGCCAGACACGCGTAACTTCTCGGCCGGCAGAGTTGCTGACAAGTCAGCGCTAATAAATGGAAATATAATGCGGGTGTCACAGTGGTCAATTCTGATTATGTTTTCATTATTCATCCCCGCGCTCACCCTGCCGCTAACCTTGTCCTTCCTTCCGCCGTTCACGTTTCTCGCTCGCCGTTCCTTCGCTCCATCTTCTGACCGCCGCCGCCCACCTGGCCAGGTTTGCTGCATCCGTGCAGCCTGAGAGAAAAAGGTCGTAAAATGCCGAATAATAGCACATGTGGGATAAAGTAAAGTAGTATCAATGTATAGTTTTGTTTTTTTTTTTTACTCAATTTTTTATTTATTTATTTTATTTATTTTTTTATTTATTTTATTTATTTTATTTATCAATCAATCTTTGTAGTTACTGCTAACAGTTAAGACAATTCATATTTCATTATATTTCTTACTCTTCCTCCTTTCTACTATTATCTATTACTGCTATTTTTTTTATTTTTATTTTTTTTTTACTTGAAACTCTGGCACAACAATTTCCTTCGGGATTAATAAAGTTGTTCTAATCTCTCATTTCACTGAATTTTTAAGGATTCAAATTTTGGATTATCATATAATTACCAGATGATACTCATGGTTTTCACCCCTTACTTACCACTCAGAGCCGTTTCACTGCAATAAAGAAAACACCAGGAGCCACGCAACCCTTCTGAAATGTAAAATGAATTGACACGGCATATAACTTTTTTTTTTTTTTTACTTGATGCTATGTAGAAACAAAATATGTGTTGCATTTTTTTTTCAAATCAGCGAACAACTGCAGAGGAAACCTGCATGCAGCAAAACATTTTGGACTTGTAAAAAAAAGAGGTTGGGTTGAAGGTTACTTTTAAGCAAAATACTCAAAGTTAACTTCTTGTATTTATGGAAAAAAAAAAACGTAATCAACCGGCCGCAAACCAAAAATGTCATCCTCTCTGTGCGCTGTCATCCTTTTACGTGCAATATACTCGCTCATTATTTTCAAAAGCCACAGGGAGCCGCATCCGACCCCCGTCATACGTGAACAAATCTAAATCCCGTGTGACGACAGATCTTTGATTTACACGCGGCGACCGCACGACTCGCAGGACCGCCGATCATCTGCTCGGCCCGTTTAATTAACCGATGGACGGATACATAAACAGATACGGAGCGGATATCGGCTCGGAGAGTTAGAGGGCCTCGTCCCGGCGAAACCTCTCTCTCGCTGCTTCGTACGTCCACATAAATCCGGGTCCCGAGGAGAAATATAAGTGTTCTGTATAATGACGGTCCAACGGCGGCATGATGAGTTGCTGTCATTAAACCCCGTTTCTCCTCCGCTCTCGTTCCTCATCGGCCGGCCGAGTGTGTGTGTCTGCGAGCGTCCGTCCGTCTTTGTCTGCACGTCTTCGTGTCCCGGACCATTTCCAGATGCGGGGGTTGCAGATGGTTGTCTTTCCACTCTGACGGCGATAAAGACAGAGATTGAGAGAGACGAGAGGAAGGGAAGTCAAGCATACGAAGAGGCAGCGACGGCAGGCGCGCTGATATGAAACAGTATTCTCTTGTCCCAACAATTGGATTCACTCTGCTCCAGGGGACAGTCCGACGAGCGGCCAATGGAGGGAAAACACTTTTGAAGCCAGGATTTGAAAAAAAACAACTAAAAAAAAAAGCCCCGCTCGCATTCAAGCAACATTGAAGTCTCGGATCGAATGATTCGCTCCGCATTACATTTGATCCCACGGATCGCGACTGCCTTTTACGTCTCGACAGCGGTCGATATCTGTCAATACCGATAGAGGACTTATGCTACCGAAAGACTTTTGCTAAAAACCGAAAGTCCAAAGGAAATGTCAGGGGTTTAACTGGAGTTGCGTCTCGTTCCCGTCGCCGCCACGGTTTAGCTCGAGGTGGAAATCTGAGCCGCTTTGGATCCGTCTTCTCCTGGTCTTGGGTTTACGACAACATCAAGCGCGTTTGAGTCTTTAAGTCTTTGCTGTGATCGAAAGCAATCGCAACGCAAGTGTAGCTTCTCCGGTTGACGCAGCTTGTTTTATCTCGACGGCAAAATAAGTTGGATTCTTTGTGTTTACGGCTGCTCAGTATGAGCCATTTCTTCTTCTTTTCCACACAATTTAAAGGAGAGATTACAATAAAGTTACCTTCAACTGAAAGTCGGGAGGAAATTTTAGGTTTTACCGGAGTTTCAGTGTTTTAGATCAGTCCTTTCCTCGTCTCGGGCTTTCAACATCTTTGATTTTATCGCAAGTCTTTACAGCGACGTAACGCAATCACCGACCAATATGAAAAAACAGCCAGCAGAGCGACATCAGCAGCGGAGACGGTATTTTTCGGCGGTACGGATGAACGGAAGCGGCGAAGGACGTCCCGACAGGCATGGCTGATAGCGGACGGCGTCAACCCTTCAACGCATCACCCTTGGAAGGGAAAAGCGATGGAGTTAAATAGCAGAGGCTCCGGTGAAAACACCGCCTGGTGGGAAAAGAGTTAGCAGGTTAATCTAGTTGTAGCCTTGAAAATAGCGACTTTGTAAGCTTCGCGGCTTTTGTAAAATCTCGAGGCGCGACTGAAAACTAGCCTTCAGACGTGAGCAGATGTGAGCCGATAATTTTCCGCGTTTTTTTCCCGAATCTTTTTTAAGTCTTCTGACGTTTGGGGAGCATAAATAAGTTAGGAATATTCAAATCGCCCTTTTTTTAAGCACCGCTGTACCTGCGGCCCAAGAAGAGGAATGACCGAGGGCGCGCGCTTTTTAATACCCGTCGAGATCCTTCCAGCTGGACCATCTGCAGGTGAGTTAATGAAGACCGGCCAAGACCTACGTGAAGGCGGCTGTAACGGTCCAGATGTGGCGTAATGAGGACATGAATTACTTTTTTCCATATCGGGGGGGAAGAGGACAGGATTTGCTCGGGCGATTGGAAACGCTTCAACGCTGATAGCGACTCGAATACACCGCGAAGAAGATACGGCGCAGACGGCTCCGGTTAATAACTTGGAGCCGTGTTGTTATATGCAACAGCTGCTGTCATGGTAAATACATACTTGGGCATATGTGAACGTGGCAAATGAACACCTGCGTACTGTATGCGTAGCGCTCGCAGCATGAGCGCCGCTCCGAATATCCTTTCCAAGGAAAGACTGAGGTGTTTCCCGCACTCTGCAAAGAATGTTGGAGTGGGTAAAGAAGAAAAGGGAAAAAGAGGGGAGGTTAATGAGGAGTCGTAGCCTCGGGGAAGCCGCCGCCTCCGGCTCCGGACACATGCAGGCGCGCATATAGGCGCCTAAACGCCGCGGTAAAATGCTAGTAAAAGCTGTTAACCTGTAGATGAGCTGATTAACAGGCCGGCGACGCGGGGAGGCGGCGTCATTAACCCGCTAGGAAACACTCAATAACTAGACAACCGGCTCTTCGATAGAAGGGAAACCGCCCGGCGAAGAAGACACAACCAAATCATTCTCAAATTAGCGTCGGTGGCGAGCGCGACTTTTCAGACGTCGCCTTCGACCAGGAAGACTGTGTTTAATGGAATCGGTTTTGCGCGAGCCAAGATTAAAAATCACAATCGAAATCGACAGTTAACTATTAAAGAAAAAAACATTTGTCGACGTTCATTGAGAAAACTTTTCCATCGCATGAGATCTGGAAAATAATAACAGATAAGTCAAATGTTAAATGGGCGAATGAATATCCAGGTATAATCAAGTACAGTGATCCCTCGCTATAACCAGGTTTACTTTTCACGGTTTCGCTACTTCACGGATTTGCATGGTGCATTGTGTTCTGCATTCTGATTGGCTAAAAAGTCACTCCGCTTCTTCTCTACCTGTGCGTCAATAACGTCGCAGTTTAATATGTACACGTACGTAAAACAGCTTGCCAGATTTACATGACGTACGTGCAAATTCTCTCGCAATTTCGAGTTTCTCTAAAACCCATAATGTTGACAAAACGCTCTGAACCGACAAAAGCACCTTGCAGGGCCCAAAAGGCAGCGGAAGATGCTATCTATGGCAGATAAAGTTAAACTTCTGGACATGCTAAGGGAAGCTAAAAGCTATGCGGCTGTAGGTCGGCGTTACGGAATGAATGAATCTTCCGTTCGTTCCATAAAGAAGGAAGAAAAAAACATAAGGACGACAGCGGCGATAAGTTTTAATAAGGATGCAAAAAGGGTTGCAACTCGTTTAATCCAATTCCTCGGGTCGCGGTGGGCGGTGCTAATCTCTGCAATTTGAAGCCTTCTGTTCACATTGATGATTAAAATTATTATTTGACAGTACAGTACAGAAGTTGTTTGTAGAAAAAAACGTTTCTAAAGTACAGTACTTTTATTTGTGAAACAAATGATTGAGCCTGTAAAATGGTTTGTTCTTTCTTTTCAATGTATAATAGAGTATTTAATTCTATAATAATTGTAAAAAAAATAAAGGTTTCTACTTCATGGATTTTGCCAATCACGGGTTCTTTTTGGAACGTAAACAAGGGTTTACTGTAAACCAATATTTTACCAGAGAGGGAAGAACTTTGCCATTTGAACAGACACGGGATTCTGCCTGACGGCCAGAAGGTCCCGGCTTCAGTTTCGTGCAGGAGGCCTTTCCGTGCAGCGTCTTCCGTCAACACGGAGGTCGACCATCGACGGTGGACGTGGGAATGAGAGCGCGAACGGCTGCACGTGTCACCGTGACGAATAAGTAAATCCATAACCTGGTCTTGGATGTATTTCTTTATATTTTGTTATCCCGGTTGTAAACTGTCCCCTGCCTGAGAGGCTGGAACAGCAGTCAGTAACACACCCCTGTTTTTTTTTTTTTTTTTCAACTTATCTTTGTGATTTTGGGCATTTAAAGACTTCAACGGACACTTTTATATCGTTTCACTTACATTTTGTCAAGTAAGGCTCTTCAATTAGGAGTTCAATTGGAACGGCGAAGAGTGACGTCGTGGATCATTTTTAAAATATCTTCCCCGAAGCGTTTACCAAAATGGCCTTTTATCTCCTTCCTGATGGGATTTTTTTTTTTGTCAGACATCGTGGGAAATATAAGAAAGAGCATAACTAAAGAAGTCAGGACTGAACGCCGCCGCTTCGTATTCTAACCTGGCAGAACGGATTTCTCGCGCTTCTTCTGAAGAACCTCCGAAACCTTTGATCGTCTCGGATCGTTTCTGTCCGCGGCTCCTCCTGCCAGACGCTCAAGAGCCTTCGCTCGTCACGTTGCACCTGAAGGCAGAGTGTGATTGGACGGAGTGTGTGCAACTCGTGTGTGTGTTTGTGTGTGTGTGTGTGTGTGTGTACGCCCTGTGTTTGTGTTTTGGTCCAGACCAAACTCTGTAATCTTTGACCAGCTGGACTGAGGAGAGGAGTGTTAAGTGACGAGCTCGCACACACACACACACACACACACACACACACACACACACACACACGAAGACAAAATGTGCTTGACTGCTAACATGTTAGCGTTATAGACTGTGCAAAATAGTTTTAGTTTTTGTTGTCGTGCCGCATTTTGGAAGAACAATAAGAAGGTTCCCGGTTGAATTCCAGCAGAGGGCCTTTCTCCATGTTAATAAAGGATCAATTATTATTATTATTATTATTATTATTATTATTTTAGCGTTCCCCCCATGTCTGCTCGGGTTTCTTTCAGGTGCTTTGGTTTCCTCAAACAGTCCAAAAAGCACCCAGGAGGTTCATTAGACTTCTAAATTACCCGGACGTGTGAATAAGAGTGAGAATGGTTGTTGGTCTATGAACGCTCCACAATGAGTGAATGAATGTCATGCTGATAATATTATGGATTATTATTATTATTATTGTCTTACGGTGATGGTTTACTCTGCTTCCTATTCGCGTCAGCCAATCACCTGAGCATCTGAGCTTCTCCTCTGCCTGTCATTGGAGACTAAATGTTGCAAAAAGCATTTTGAAAAGCAGTCTACGCTAACATCCATACAATCTTATTTGTGTATGATTGACGCATTAATAGAAATTCATATTGATGTGAAGAAGACTTCTGCTTACAGCAGAATCAGGTTTAATCCCGTAAATGTTGAAATTTTAAACAAGGACTAACAATAATTGAGTCCAAATCCAAATCCACAGAACCTTATATATTTCTTTTGGAAAAGCGAGCTAAGAATTACGCTCCAGGAGGGAGGAGAGGGGGGTAAAGGGAACACTGCAAAGGTCGACGTATGTAAAACACACCGTATATCCATAACGGGAGTTCAGATGGGTGCTCGTCTCCGGGGCGTTTGTGAGGGACGTCTCCCGGTGCGCTCCGGAAGGCTGACGCGCCGTGTCAAATTATCAAACGTGACAAGGGATTTGTCTAAGCCGGCGAGCCTTGGGGATGGAGGTGGACTCAGACGGCGTGCGAGAGAAAGAGCAAGAACCGGAGCAGGACGGGGCAAAAAAAAAAAAAAAAAAGGGGGTTATTAAAAGAAGAACGCAGAGGGGGAAAGTTAAAAGGATGAGATGTTAAAAAAGAAGGAAAAAGAAAGGTCTGTGTCATTCTTTATAGGGATTAGCACTATCTCTTGCAGGATCTTTTTTTTTTTTTGTGTGTTACACATGGTTCAGCACACACACACACACACACACACACACACACACTGACATGCAGTGGTGTGACAATGAGCATGCGCAGACACACATTCAGGATTAACCTTATCCACTAATAACCACCTCACATCTGATGCTCCGTTCTTGACTTCTGCCAACTATTATGTGTGTGTGTGTGTGTGTGTGTGTGCATGCATGCGCCTATGTGTGCATTTTTGTGCACACACCCATGCATGCTATGAGATAAAGAAGCCCTAATCCTGATGGAATGGAACGTCTTCTATCTTTCATCCTCCCGCCACCCTTTCTTTTCCACAACATTAAAAGAAAATGTAAAAACTTACAGGGGGAGGGCGAGAAAAAGAGAGAAAAAGAAAAAGAATGAGAGAGAGAGAGAGAAACTGGGCTGAGATAAAGGGTATCGGAGATAGAGAGATTAGGAGCGAAGGGAAAAAAGGATTTAGCAGTGGAGAATGTCACGTCCAGGTTATATCTTGTCTCTTTTTGATGTCTTCATTTCTATTTTTTTCCCCATTATTTTTCCAAGGTTTGTCTGTCCGAGCTAAAAGGTGCACGTGAATTGTTCTATTTAAGATTGACCATTGTTATTGTTACTGAAAATAAAGCCGGAAGAGACGGCTTACGGAGACGTGTTGAAAAGAAAATGGCAGAAAGTGAGTAAGAAAAGAGATAAAAATAGATAATACAGCACAAGGTGGGACGGAAATGGCGTGGAGGTTATTTGACGTCGTGCACGTTGTGACGTCGATGTTTAATGTTTGCTTTTAATTTTTTTCATCGCTAGAATTTTATGTTTGAATGTTTTTCCTATTAATCAATTAATAATATATGGTGCAGTTCTGATTTGTAGTGTGCAAAATTTCTATTTCTTTTTTTGGACCTGCGAATTTACAAATTTCATACATTTCTAACTAGTTAACCTTTGTTTCTTTCATTGCAAGAATTTCATTTTTGAATGTTTTTCCTATTAACTTATTAATTATATATAGAAAAGTTCTGATTCGTAGTATGCAAAATTTCCATTACATTTTTTTTGACCTGTGAATTTTACAAATTTCATACATTTCTGAATAGTTTACCTCTGTTTCTTTCATTGCAAGAATCTCATTTTTGATCGATAAACAATATATGCTACAGATCTGATTTGTGGTATGCAGAATTTCCATTTCTTTTTTTGGACCTGCAAATTTTACAAATTTTATACATTTCTAATTTTCTTTTTAACATCGCCAAATAAACAAAAATTGTTCAGTTGCGTTTCCTTTACTGAAGCCAATCTTTCATTTTGTAAATATACAAGGGAATAAAAGATAACATGAAAATGTTAAAAAAAGTTATAAGAAAATAAGAAGATAAACACCTAGACTAGGTTGTGTGTCTAAACAAAAAATCTAATTGTTTATATTTTGAGGGAGCATGAGTGCAGGGAAAGGTTTGAACTGGAAGATAACGGTATTAGAAAAGATCTAGGCAATAACGCCCACTCCATGTCAACATTAGGCTAGGCTAACTTGTAGCTTTACGCCGACAGTAGCTTAACTTTTAGCCTACGTTCGGCTAGCCTACCATCATGCTATATGGTTTACCATATGTTATACTACTTATATATGATGATTTGAGTTGACATTAACGGCGAATTGGCTTAACCACGCGTCGTCGTTGAACGAGGAGCGACCAGATTGGTGAAACTTTTTCATTTCCCTCGAGTCCCACGCGAATCCCCCGCTTCCTGCGTGCCGGAAACGACAAGGGAGCGTTTTTAAAGTTCGCCTGTAATTTTTCCAGAGAAGTTCCCGGGTTATTTTCCCTACTTGATATTTTGGTGGGAACCTGTGTGACCGCCTGTGTTGGAATTTGTGCGAGGACGCCGGCTTGGCGAGCGGTGGCTGATTGGGACGCCGCCATTCGCACGCACGTCTCCTCCGGGTCTGGACGGATCCGAGCGGGTTTTCGCAGAAGGTGAAAGCAGCTTTGATAATGAAAATCGCATCTGCGCTTTGTGAGAAATGTTTCATTCAGGTCCCGTCGCCTTCCGGACTCACGCCCACAGCGTGATTACTGTCAACATCCTGTAATATAAGAAGATACATTCAGTCATTCATTCCCGTTCTAGACGGATTCATTTGGACTTATTTTAAGAACTTTGGATCAGCCGAAGGTGTGTTTTTCCACTTTCATTTGAAGTGTCCATACATTTGATTTCCGCTGATCATTTTGGTGTGATTTTCTTGTCAGCACATCCAACTATGTCAAGAAAAAAGTATTAAATAAGAATATTTAATTCATTCAGATCTAGGATGTGTTAGTTTAGTGTCCACTTTATTTTTTGCAGCGGTGGATGATATTGTTTCCAAAGTGGTGACTTTTGAAAAAAAGTGCTCCAAAAAGAAAAGATGCTTCCCGGAGATGTGCGCTAACGTTAGCGCACTTTTGACGTGCAGATTTTCGACTTTGTCGAATTTTCCCCTCACTGGGTAGCGGATGCGCGTGCGTCTTCCTTTTCTAGCTATTTTCCAAAGAGGAAGTCACATTCTTAACAACTTCAATATCATTTCATATTTTCGAAAAACAACTTTTCGTCCTGCCGAGACTTCTGAGGGTCTTCCGCCCACGCGGAGAATACCAAAGATGTTCCGAGGGCGTTTTAAAATCAAAAATCTTTGTCCGACGGCACAGAGATCCCGTCTGATGAATTCAAACCTGTCGTATTTGACTCGGGACAGAGCGTTCCCTCAGATGTCCGTCGACTTCTCGAGGTTCAGCGAAGGGATCGGCTTTTCCTCCGTCTTTTGTCTCCAAAGCCCAGCCCGAGGCCAGTGTTGAAAGGGGTTGCAGTCGCACACATGCA
The DNA here is from genome assembly GCF_037954325.1 of Fistularia commersonii. Taxonomy (NCBI): domain Eukaryota; kingdom Metazoa; phylum Chordata; class Actinopteri; order Syngnathiformes; family Fistulariidae; genus Fistularia; species Fistularia commersonii. The sequence goes on along the minus strand of NC_141287.1, from coordinate 20,872,407 downwards.
TGCTGGCATAACAGCTGGTGGGATCCATCGCCGGAGTATCTTCATCTTTCTTCTCTCTTTCTGTGTTTACGTTTGTCGTCCGATGAAAAGCTCATCCCCTCCGTGGTTTTTTGCGACGGAGGCGGGAAATCGTGTTTTTGCTTCATTCTTAAACGTTCGGGGGAAAAATCGGGATCTCGCCGGAGATTTCCAGCGGCCCGTGTTCTCCTCTTCCCCTCCGGCCATAAATCTGTCGGTCCAGACTGTGTTTGGAAAAACCTCGCCGAGGCTGCTTGTGTGTCTTTCCCCCGTCGATAATCACATGTGTATCTTGTTACCGTGTATATTTTACAATGGAGGAGAAGCGGCCAAACGCAAAATGAAAGTCAGAATAAACCCAGAAACCCCCGCGTACTTCTTCCACAAGCCTGCAAAGCCGGCGATGCCATTGATTTATAAAACGCGCGCACGTAAGACGGGCAGCCGGGGGAAAACACTTGCACACCTTGGATGTTGATGTTTCCGCAGCGCAAAAAGGAAACACCGCAGACGGGAAATTCTGCAGGATTTCCCACAGATTCCCCCTCACATGTGGCCGTGAGGCGGCGACTGGTGTTTGGCCACAAACATGTAAATAGAAGGCGAGAAGTTGTTTTTCTTGCAGGCGGACATTTGGACGGCACGTGCACACAGGCTTATTTCTCAGCTCGGGAAGCAAAATAAAGCCCGTTCGCTCTTGTTGTCGAACGTCTCCTTTCTGAACTCGTACAAGACGCACGGGTTCGCCGAGGCACGCCTTCTTCGGCCAAAACCACCTAAATATCCAACAGAAATAATATTTTAAAGACGGTGCTGTTGGATTATAGTTGGATTAAAAGGGTCTTAAATCCATTTTTTTTTTTTTTTTTTTTTTTCAAAAAAAAAATTCAAAATTTTTTCAATAACTGCTTTTTTTTTTTACTCAATAATATATAATCCTTTCCGTACATCGTCTTTGCAGCAAAGCTATTAATTGATCTTATAGATCACAAATATTTTATAAGTATATACAGAGTTAACAGCGCATTGGCTGCGAGGACGAGGAGAGGAATTAGCATCTATAGCATCACATTCAACCACCAGAATTATGATAATGAAGATTAAGATTACTTCCTTTCATTGAGGTACAACGATTTAGCATTTATTCAAAAATAAGACAATTAAACCGCTCAAAAAAATACCTAAACAACACAATGTAACTCCAAGTCAGTCACACTTAGGAATCCACACAGATTCATTTTGACTTGTTTTAAGGACGTAACATCAACGTTGTGTGTTTTTCCATTTTCATTCGGAGTGTGACTCCAAATCCAGACCTCCATGGGTTCATACATTGGATTTCCACTGATTATTTTGTTGTGATTTCACATCAGCACAGTTAAGAATGTCAAGAACAAAGTATTTCATGTGAATATTTCATTCATTCACATCTGGGATGTGTTATCTTAGTGTTCCCTGTATTTTTTTGGAGCAGAGTATGTCTTATTTTTGAATCACACTGAAAAAAATATCATAGCATCATGTCAATTCACACGGCTTTACCATTTGCCAAAAGCAAAATGTCAATTTTATTTTATTTTTATTTTGTGTTGGAATTGTCGTCTACAAAGCAGCGAGGTGAGCTTTGGTCAATGGCAAAGTTAGTTGAGCAAATTGTTAAAAATGAGGAAATGAAAAGTTTATGTCTAAAAAGAAAACAAACAAATGTCTCTTTGAATGTTTAACATCCAGAGAAATCCGTCCCGAACGCAGGCCGATCAAACATTTGTGAAAACCTGTGTCGAAACGACGTCCCGGCTCCGATTGTTGTTTTAACAAATGGATAATTGCCGTCCCGCAGGAGGTTTTTTAAGCGTCCCAGTCCAGATACGTGTCTGGGGTCGGTCCTCCGGAACTAAGCCTCTCTCTCTGGACCTCTGGAGGATCTGAAGGCTCGGAGAAGCAAAAAATACTGACCTGGGACGAGCCGGATACAAGCGGCGTAAACCCTGAACTTTGACCCCACATTAGACGGCGCGTACGGCGGCGACAAATAAAGTCTCCGTTACCGTTCGTTCCTGATAATTTGTCCGAATTGGTTTCGTCATGTAAAAATATTCCTACGCGCTCGGATCCGACCGATTCTGTTCCCGATGCGAAAGATTTACCGCCCGCGCTTTATTCCAGCTCATCAAATCTTGAGCACATAATTCCACATAAAATGATCAAAACAGCTGCTTCTAAAATCAATACACATGCATTTTCATGCGTCGGCTTTGTCCGGGGAATTGACCTGAGCCCCCTAATGAGACTTTGCGGTTTCCCAGCTGCACGCCCTTTACTGCATCACAGAAAATAAAAACAGATAAATATTCATTCGGCGGTATGGCTGATAACGAATACATGAATATGAATTCATTCATTATCTACGCCGCGTTTTCCTGCGGGAGACGCGCGACTATTCGACACATGATTCGGAGACGGACAGAAAAGGAATAGGTGGATAAATGAGGAAACCCTTATGTTTTATGGGATCCGCGTGGAGAAGCGCTGAGGATTCGCCGTTCCGAGTCCTCGGCTCTTTCCTGCAGGCCATGTGTTTTGTTTTCCATCTCGACATATTTTTAAGAAAAAAAGAAAAAAAAAAGAAAAATGCGACTTCCACCGCTCCACCTCGCCGTCTCGGTCTCAAACCAGCTGTTTTAGTGAACTTTCATATTTACTGGACAGACAACTGCGGTGCCCGTTTCTCATAAAACGGTGAGTGTGTGTTTCCATAAGCACTTTTCAAAGGGATCCAGACAGACACACACCGGCGTCACAGACACACACCTCAGGGAGTGCTGGGATTCTAATAGTCCACAGCGTGAAACCTCCAAAATAAGGCTTTTTGGAGGAGGTACAATGAGGTCCTCCATCTTAAAAAATTAAATACCCTCCTCCAGGTAAACCTCTGCCATGTTAAATTAATTTTTGCCAATTGCAATTTCAAATTGGCTTTTACTATAAAAGGCAATAAAAAAAAAAATTCAATGCAGCTGTGGTTGTAAAGACACAAATAAAAGTGGTCTTAATCTTTTAACTGTAACCCGTGTTGCTGGAGAGCAGCTCCTAAAGCAGGACCGACAGTGGAAATGATCTACCAACAATAAAAATGCTAAACATATATTTATTTTTATATACACAGAGTGTAGTTTATATTGAAAACATATAACATATTGAAACATCTATCTATCTATCTATATAGATAGATAGATAGATAGATAGATAGATAGATAGATAGATAGATAGATAGATAGATAGATAGATAGCTATTCTCTTTTTTTTTTAAATTTTATTCTTGATGTCCACAATTTTTGCGCTGCTACCCCATGTACGCCCCAATTGCAATAAAGTTTTTCTAATACTGATTCAAAAACACACGATCTTCATGGTGGTCTTGTGTTATCTGGATCTCTGATTGGCTGTACTGAATGTCCATCAAGTTCCAAATGCCACATCGGTGACGAATGATTGGCTAAGAACTTTTTTTTTTTTTTTTTAATGACAGAAATCTCCCCCAAACTGTAGCGGTTCACTGTTTTTTTTTTTTTTTTGTGTGTGCGGCAGCTAATTTTGAAAAACCGACCCGCGTTGCCTTTGCGAGTCCACCGGTAGATCGCGATCGACGCGTTGGGCAACCCTGGTTTAGGAGCTGCTGCAGGACAGAATGATGTTCATCCCATCGGCCAGAGGTCCAGATTCTGGCATGGAGTTTCCATCGCTATAAATCACGTTAAGTCAAAAACCCGCGCTGCCTGCCGGGGTTTCGGCCTCAGGTGCGACCCATCCCACACCGGAAAGGAATTTCAAGGATAGATGATATGGCTGTTCTTTTGTCGGAGCTTTCGGGGTTTAAGAAATCAAACCGCTGGTGGTACAATGTTTTGCTTTTGAAGTTACTCTTCATTTACAGGATCTGCAAGGAAGACCATCTCATCTTCCCCGGAGCCGTTCCTTCCTGGCGAGCGAGCATGCTAAACAGCCCGGTCATTAGCAAGTGCTAATCAGGCTCGGGATGGAGTGTCTGTTAGTGTGCCTCAAAAAAAAAAAAAAGAAAAATCACGCCATCAGCAAAGTTACACCGACTCCGAGTGTGCCCTAATTAGCAGGCGTAACGCACACGCCTTGCAGAAATAAGCCCGGATGAAGACGCTCTCAAAGCAACGTATGTTCTACCTTGTAAAGCGTAAGGGAAGCCAGCCTTCACACGTCCTCGCTGTTGATTATTATACGTTTATCCCTCTCTGCGTTTTATAGTCGGCGAGCTTCTCCCGCTTGGCATGGCTGGTGTTAAACATCTTGCAGACACCGTGTCGACGGCGTGTTTTCGCCGACGCTTTTGACCCAAAAACGTTAATTAAACGCGATGTGTTTGAGTAATCTTCACCAGATTTGGTTTTATGAGCTCATCAAAGCACGGCTGAGTCATAGTCTCCCGCCCCTCCGATAAAGAGCACACCTCCCTCCGATCTGTGCTCAAAGGATGACCTTTTAGAACGCGGTGGAAAACTCCCCGTGGCGAAAGCATGTTTGAATCGAACAAATGCCTCCGAGAGGAACGTCCACTCCAACAAACTGGCGGCGGATCTGCGACCCAAATCATCAAAAGCGCGGCGATTGGCTGGAGCGCCGGCTCGGGGAGGACGCGACCTGATTACGTGATTCAAATCAAAGCGTGCACGCTGGCGAGCGAAAAAGAAACGGCGGCAAATCGATGAGGGAGAGGACGGAGACCGAGGAGAATAAACCTCGACGGCATCTTTTTAATTAGAAACACAAATCCGTGTTCATCGCCTATGTTGTTATAGTGTAGGGTCGCGCACAAGCGCGTGTTCAAGGGTCGCCGCACTGCACGGGAAAGGCCTTCGATCCGATGAGCGGGGCGTTTCCATGGCGACGAAAGCACCGAATCTACCTTTTCGGCGGCCGTTTCGGAAAACGAGGCCGCGGATTTCGAGCCGATCGGCTTTAAGCGTCTCGGGTTTCTTTCGTCGCGGTGAAGTCATGATTCAGATATGCGTTTTAACCCCGCGTTGGCCTTTGCCCTCTGGAAACAATTAAGTTTTCATCTCGTGTAATTGAAGCACTTATGTGTAATTTGCAACAATTTCGCGATGCGCCGTGCAAATCTGCCTCCTCGCCAAACGGCGGTGGGACCCCCGTCGTCGTTTCGCCGGGTTGCGATCGGTCAGCGACGCGAGCGTCAACTCGAGGCAGGTGAGAATCGACCGTCGCCGAAACCGCGTTAGCCTGAAATATGTACTAACACGCGTGACAACATGGGTTCGTGCAAAAGCCGGTCAAATTAAAATCGGCCTCGAATGAAAAGCGTCGGCTCTCCCGGCGGTGGTTACTCGGCGCAAACACAAACCGAGGGCGGGTAAATTATTGAATGTATTAGAGCCTCCAGATAACGCCGTGTTGTTATGACAACAATAAAGAGATGAAGTGTAAAACGCCGGCGCTCGGTTGTGATTGAGCGGTTATTACCCATCCCTCCTCGGAGGTCCAGCGCTTACATCAATCGATGGGAAAAATATTAAAACCGACATCTTCTGTTCAAATACCGACTGTTTTTAATGCAAAAAGCCGCCCGCTGATGTTTTTAATCACCGGTAAAACGTGTGAAAATCCGAAACGAAAAAAGCCTTTTTGCTCCTGCGGAAGGAAGAGGTAGCGAGAGTGACGAGAGGAAAAGGTCAGGCTAAAAATAAAAAGTGAGAGTGAGATATGAAAATGTCCGGAACGGGCGATGAAATACGGCGCACCTTCTGGCGAAAGGAGAGGAAAAAATACGGCGGCTGTAAATAACCGTGGGTTGTGTTTGCGCGGCTGCACGTGGATGGAAGTGCACCGCGCACGTTTGCACCGCCGCCTCGGACGTATGAATGGCTCCGGTGTTCGGCTGTTTGTCCACGGCTGCCGACCTGGTAGCCGTATTGCAGGCCGGTCCGCACGCCTACACACACACACACACACACACACACACAGATGCAGGCGTGCATACACACATTTTCACAAATAAAATAGGTAAGCTCTTAACAGGTGTTCATCATCCCCTATGGCCTCCAACAAATTGTAATTACCGTCAGGCGGAAACACTTTTACTCCAAGGGGCAACAAGTGGTACAAACAAACTGCACACACACACACACACACACACACTTCTGAATCAACTCCACGCTTGCAAACACTTTTGCGCGGCACACATCTGTGTTTTCTCTCGACTGCAAACAGCAATCGCTTGCAGTCCCCAGGAAAATCTCTTAATTCCTTCCCCCTTCCAACTAATCCTTTAAATGGGCTAAAATGAAAAATAATTTCTGATAGCCGACGCCGTTGACCTATATTCGTTCGGCGAACAGCTGTTTGGAATTACGGGTCGAGCCGTTGCCGTCGATTGAGCACGAATTCCAATTTTTTTCATATCTTACCGTAGACAATGAATAAAGAAGGTGAAATGGAAACACCTTTCGTCACGTGTTTGCGAGTACAATCGTCTTTCTGTTACTTTTGGAGAGTTTAATGATCCCGTGAGAGTTCGGCGGAAATCGGCAGCATCGGATTCGAAGAAAGGCGGTGGATTGTTTTTTGCTCGGGGCGTCCGGGGGGATTCGTATGCAGGCGCAAGCGCTCCGTCTCTCAGAAAAGTCAGACGCAAAGAGATGGAGGTCTTTTCCGCCGTCTGCCTTCCTGTGGCTTCGGCTTTCACTTCCCCGACCGTCACGGCGGCGGAGAGGAATATAAACAAACCTCACGATTGCAAAGACACTTCAGTCCTTCAGCAAAGACACTCACCGGGAATGACAGAGAATCATTTGTCATTTCAACATGATCTAGCTTACTTACTTCTTGCAACCATTTAAAATGGTGGAACATCTAGACAAGTGGAGGTATGTTCTGGAAAGGAGGGGAAGGAAGACAGAATATATGAGTGAATGTGAGGAACCCGGTGGAACGGTGAGGATACAGGGAGTGGAGATCAAGAAGGTGGAGGATTTCAGGGACTCGGGGTCAACAGGGGTGAAGACACGGGTTCAAGCAGGTTGGAATGGGTGGAGAAAAGTGTCAGGGGTACGAAGAGATAGAAGAACATCAGCCAGAAGGAAAGGAAAGGTGGAGGAGACGCTGGTGAGATGATCTACAAACACTGACAATGACCAAAAAATAGATAGAGATGCAGAGATGAAGATGCTGAGGTTCTCTTTGGGAGCGACCAGGATGGAGAGGATCAGGAAGGAGTCCATCAGAGGGACGACACATGGTAGATGTTCTGGAGAGAAGGTCAGAGAAGCCAGACTGAGATGGTTGGGTCCTGGACAGAGGAGGGTGAGTGGATATATTGGTAAACGGATGCTGGAATCGGAGGTCCGGAGAAGATTGATGGACGTCCTGAGAGAAGACGTGAAGATGGTTGGTGTGAGAGGGGAGGATCCAGAGAAAAGTGAGATGGAGATGGTTGATTCGCTGTGGAGACCCCCTGAAGGGAAAAGGAGAAGAAGAAGATATAAAATGATGTAACCAGGTGGCAAATGGCGGTTATTAAATTAGCATAAAAACACGCTGAACTGTCTTGGAGTCCCTGTTTGTTGCATCTGCTGCGTGTTTTTATTGTGGGACAGCAGGGGGCGTTTCATCGATGGTGTGATCCTGCCGTCATGGTATTTCCGGTTTGGTTTAAAAACGTCAGGGAGTTCATAGAAACCAGAGGCGGTGAGACGATTTAATAATCCTGCAAGACGACTCACTGATAGAATATGAAAACCTCGTGTTAAAATGTGATGCCGTTCACTATAAAAAGCCACTTTCTGTTAGTTTAATTTGTTGATGAAATACTGTCTGTCTGCTGCCAAGCTAAGCGTGCCGAGCACCTCGCCATATATTCCATAATATTTTTTTTTTTGTTACTTTTTTATTTCCTTTTTGAATATCATGTAAATTGTTGTTGGTGTTTGTTTGTTTGTTTCATATTTCAGGAAATAAAGCCCCCCGAAATTTCATTTGAAGTTCTGCCGGCTTCAGAGATAAAATGATCTTTTATTTACAATATTCTAGTGTGTTTTTCCTGTCAGACCCGGACTGTCTTCACGGCGCCGGCGGCTAAATGCAGTTGCACGGACGACGATATCGGCCGAACGGCGGGACGATGTGCGTGATCGAGTCGCACGTGGGCAGGCGGAAGCAACCGTGAGCAAACGGACGTGAGTCGAACCCGAGAGTGAAACGGACGAACGGGAGACGAGACGAACTTACGGAGGCGAGCAGACGGGTAACGGCGGCGTTGTTAGCGACGGGACAATGAGACGTCCTACATCGGAGTCATTCCTTCCACGGCTCATTGGTCACACAGCTGCTAGAGGTCAAAAAGTCAAAATACAGAATGTCTGAAGAGCATATAAAATGGCGCAGCGGCGAGCTCTGAACCCTGTTGGAGGTACTGAACCCCGACGGCTTCATTCACCGAACCCTTCTTTATCGGAGAAATAATGATTTTTTTTTTTTCCAAATTCATTCAATCAAACGGGCAAAACATCGTTTTCACACAAAAACAAAAACGGAATAATGAATACTTACTGCAAATCGGTGAGACTTCTTGCCGTCGTTCAGAAATGCGCGGCTTCACCTTGGCGAGTGGCGCTCTCGAGTCATTTTCGCACCAAAGTCTGTTCTTTCTCTTCGTTTTTATGTCCGGCATCCTATCTAAAGATATCCAAAGAACAAACGGTTCGAAAGCATCCGGGGATTTCTTAGCGCTAACAGGCTACGTTACCAAAACATTGAGTGCGTCGTTGTTGCTCCGAAGCGTTGCTGTTGAACCCGGCTCTGCTGAATGTCAATGATTTCATCCAAGTATTCATCATTGACGTCTGGCGTCTCGACACCGAACGTGCACGTCCGTCTCGCCCGGCTGGATATGACTCACCGTACGGAAGTATCCCTCAAGACTTTGCAAGCTCATCTAAGTGCGAGGCAATCGCTCGCCCCAGTTCCTGACTCCCATCCCATTCTGTTATACAGTAAACCCTTGTTTTTCGCGGGGGTTACGTTCCAAAAAGAACCCGTGATTGAGGAAATAAGTGACCTATAAAGATTATTGTAAAATGTATATCTTGTTATGAGGTTTTGTAAGAATGTGTATGACTCTGTTAAGGAACCTGTTCTAATAAATGTTCAAAAAACAAAAAGAACCCGTGATAGGCAAAATCCGTGAAGTAGAAACCTTTATTTATTTTTTTTTTACAATGATTATACAATTAAATACTCTATTATACGTTGAAAAGAAAGAACAAACCATTTTACAGGCTCAATCATTTGTTTCACAAATAAAAGCACTGTACTTTAGAAACATTTTTTTCAACAAATAACTTCTGTACTGTACCGTCAAATTATTATTTTAATCCTTAATGTGAACAGAAGGCTTCAAATGGCGTGATTAGCTCCGCCCACCGCGACCCAAGTGATTGGATTAAACAGGAGAAAATTAAAAATGATTATGAAAATAATTGCGGACAGTTGCAACCCTTTTTGCATCCTTATTAAAACTTATCGCTGCTGTCGTCCTTATGTTTTTTTCTTCCTTCTTTATGGAACCAACGGAAGATTCATTCATCCCGTAATGCCGACCTACAGCCGCATAGCTTTTAGCTTCCCTTAGCATGTCCAGAAGTTTAACTTTATCTGCGATAGATAGCATCTTCCGCTGCCTTTTGGGCCCTTTTGTCGCTCCAGAGCGTTTTGTCAACATTACGGGTTTTAGAGAAACTGGAAATTGCAAGAGAATTTTCACGTACGTCATGTAAATTCGGCAAGCTGTTTTACGTACGTGCACATATTAAACCGCAACGTTCGTGACGCACAGGTAGAGAAGAAGCGGAGTGACTTTTTAGCCAATCAGAATGCAGAATACAATGCACCACGCAAATACGTGAAAAGTAAACCGCATGACAGTTAACCAACTGAAGAAGCCTCTCCTGGCGGCTGAAACATCTCCGAGTGAAGAAAATCAAATCCAGTTGCCGAAAGAGGATTTTGACAAGAATTTATAAGTGAACTCTTCTTCCTCTTGGCCTTTCGCCGGCTCCTGTCAGGGGTCACCACGGCGAATCAACCCCCTCCATCTCACCATGATCTCTGTATCTTCTTCTCTCACGCCAACTAACTCCATGTCCTCATTCCATCCATCAATCTTCTCTTTGGTCTTGCTGGAGACTTCCAATTCCGGCACCCGTCTACCAATATATTCGTCCGTGACCCAACCATCTCCGTCTGGCTTCTCTGACCTTCTCTCCAAAACATCTACCATGTGTTGTCCTTCTGATGGACTCATTCCTGATCCTCTCCATCCTGGTCGCCCCCAAAGAGAACCTCAGGAGCTTCATCTCTGCCACCTCCAGCTCTGCTTCTCAAGCATCCAGCAGGGCTGGTCTCACCCCTGTCGGGAACAACTTTCCTTTCTCTCTGGCTGATAGTCTTTTATCACACGGACACTTTTCTCCACCGCCTCCGACCTTCTTGAACCCATTTCATGACCTCCTCCGTGACCCTCAGTACTTCAAATCCTCCACCTTCTCCATCTCCCCTCCCTGTCGCCTCACCGTTCCACTCTGCTGGCTCTCATTCACACTCATATAGATTGTCTGGCTGTGGCTGAACCTTCATTCCTCTCCTTTCAAGGCCACGTCGTGGGTTCACTGGAAGCTCTGAATCACCCAAACGTGTGAGCGGTTTTATGTCTCTATCTTCTACTTCTTCTCCTTTTGGCTTTTCTCTTCAGGGGTCTCCACAGCGAATCAACCGCTACCTTCTAACCCTATTCTCAATCTTTGGCCTTCCTCTACACCTCTGACTGCAACATATATCTACCAAAACAATAATAATGATAATATATAAGATTTGTATAGCGATTTTCACGGCCCTCAAAGACGCTTCACAAAGTGAAAGACAGAAGACACGGAACATACACACAATTAATGGGAAGAAGTCCATGATTACGGAGTGTGGCGAGGAGCTGCTTCGGTGTGCGGCCGAGTGTCATAGCCGAGCTGTGAGGAGGCGAGTGCTGGATCTGGATGTCGGAGATGGTTGCTGGTGGAGGGAGAGATGGTGGAGCAGGAGTAGCGAGCAGGTTTCGGCCGATGGAAATGCCGTCTCGCTAGGCGCCGTCTGGATCCGGAGTTTCGAGAGGCTAGCCGGCTAGCCAGCCAGCCTGCTCAGGTCGCTGTCAGGATCAGGAGTTTGGGGGCTAGCCGGTGACCTGAGCAGGTTGGCTGGCTAGCTAGCCGGCGACCTGAGAAGGCTAGCCGGCTAGCTTGCCAGCCGGCCTGCTCGGGTCACCGTCGGGATCAGGAGTTTCGAGAGGCTAGCCAGCCAGCCAGCCTGCTCAGGTCGCCGGCTAGCCAGCTAGCCACCTTACTCAGGTCACCGTTGGGATCCGGAGTTTAGAGAGGCTAGCCGGCTAGCCAGCTGGCCAGCCTGCTCGGGTTGGCTAGCTTCCCCTGGCAGTTGAAGCCACACCGGGAGCTTGCCAGGGATTGTCCAGGTGAGCCGTACCCAGGCAGCAGTTGTGGTTTCTCCCGATGGTTCCGATGGTCGCACCCTTCAGCCGGTCCAGCATCCGACAGGTGGGAAGTCCAGCAGCAGAACACATACAGTCCCGGGGAGATGTCGTGGTTGTGAGATCCAGGTAGATTGGTGGAGAAACCGAAACAGCGACGGTAGGTATAGAGTGATTAATCTTTGGTTAGTTGGTTGGATGGAGAGCGGGAAGCGGCAGCCAAACGTGCCAGCGTCCTCCCGCCCGCCGTCTTGGACTTTTTTTTCAGTCTCCCTCCTCTGTCCATGACACGACCATCCCAGTCCGACCAAAACATCTACCATGTGCTGTTCCTCTGATGGACTCCTTCCTGATCCTCTCCGTCCTGGTCGCTCCCAAAGAGAACATCTTCATCTCCGCCACCTCCAGCTCTGCTTCCTGTCTTTTGGTCATTTTCCACATTCTCCGATCCCACCCTCGTGTTTTCGAGCTGCGGATCCGACGTTTCGTTTTTTTCCCGTCACCGAAGCGCAGACTCTCGTACTGGGAATCTGAAAATCCCAACAGTCTTTCTATTTTGCATATCACAGAGCCGCGGGTGACAGTTTTGTCGTGAAAACGCAGCGCGGCCTCGTATCACAACTCCGAATTTAATTCCGCATCTCCACGGTTGAATTTGAAGAAGACAAGAGCGTTGTGTCCCGGTAATTGTTTTCCCGGCCACCGGACATCAAGCCATCATTTCGCTTTCACACGAAAGGCGGCGACGGCGTCGGTTCCGGTTACACGATGCGCTTTGGCTGAAACCAGGACCGCATTCCCAGACCCGCGGCCGATCCCGAATGCACGTCGCACCCACACAAAAAGACACACACAAGCTTTGAGGAGCACATTCAGAGCCGAAGACGTCAGAGCCTCGGGTCGAACACACACACACACACACACACACACACGCCTGCACACTCAAGGCTGACTGGCACACTTTGTTCCGCGCATACACACACCTTTTTGAGACAAATGGTCTTGTCTCTGCTGCCCCCGACACACCTGCACTCAACGTGTCTCCTTAGACAACGTCTTCAGTGAAAGCGTTGTGGTGTGTGTGTGTGTGTGTGTGTGTGTGTGTGTGTGTGTGTGTGATCGAAAAACAAAAGGAGATGAAACGAGACAAAAAGACGGGGTAAATTGCAAACCCAGGAGCGATGGCTGGATGGGAAATCTGCTTCTTTTGTGGCAGACGGACAAGGACACTGGTTGGACGGGCGGCAGAAATAAAACTCCGGCAGACTGTTTATACAACCGAGATCCGACTTCCCCGATAAATTCCGCAAAATGAGCCATTAGCTCCGCTCGATAAGCACGGAGGCGGCGGAACATATTCCCCGCGAGTAAACCCAGACAGTGACAGATGGACATTCGGAGTCGGACGCCGCCGGGCTGCGAGGAGGACGGGCGAAGCGCGGAGGCGGGAAAGCCTGACGCTCAGTCAGGAGGAACCGGACGCAAGGAGAGAGAGAAGAACGCTGGCAGAGGTCAGACGGGGAAGACGGAGAGGAGAGGTGGGTCTTCTGGTGGGCATTGGCAAGAGCAACAGGAGGTCAGGACAGAAGAAGAAGAAGAGGAGGAGAAGGAAAGCATCGCAACATTTCTTTGGCAAGAGGCTGGCGACGTTTACCTTGGCAGAAACAATCAGAGGTGTGGAGAGGAGGAGGAGGAAGAGGAGGGGGAGGAGGTGAAGGAAGTGGAAAAGGAAGAGTAAGAGGAGGAGGAAGAGGAAGGGGAGGAAAAGGAAGAGGAGGAGGAGGAAATAGGGTGGGAGACAGAGGAAGAGGTGGAAAAGGATGAGGAAGAGGAGGAAGAGAAAAAGGAAGAGGAGGAGAGGGAAAAGAGGAGGTGAAGGAAGTGGAAAAGGAAGAGGAAGAGGAGGAGGAAGAGGAGAAAGAAGAGGAAGAGGAGGAAGAGGAGGAGGAGAGGAAGAGAAAGAGGGGGAGGAGGAGGAGGAGAAGGAAGTGGAAAAGGAGGAGGTGGAAGAAGAGGGAGAGGAAGAGGGGGATAGGAGACAGACGAAGAAGAGGAAGTGGCGGAGGAAGAGAAAAAGGAAGAGGAAGAGGAAGAGGAGGAGGAGGAAGAGGAAGAGGAAGAGGAGGAGAGAGAGGAGGAGGAAGAGGAAGAGGAAGAGGAGGAAGAGGAAGAGGAGGAGGAGGAAGAAGAGAGAGAGGAAGAAGAGGGAGAGGAAGAGGGGGATAGGAGAAAGAAGAGGAAGTGAAAGAGGAGGAGGAAGAGGAAGAGGAGGAAGAAGAGGAAGAGGAAGAGGAAGAGGAAGAGGAAGAGGAAGAGGAGGAGGAGGAAGAAGAGGAAGAGGAAGAGGAGGAAGAAGAGGAAGAGGAAGAGGAAGAGGAAGAGGAAGAGGAAGAGGAGGAGGAGGAAGAAGAGGAAGGGGAAGAGGAGGAAGAAGAGGAAGAGGAGGAAGAAGAGGAAGAGGAAGAGGAAGAGGAAGAGGAAGAGGAGGAGGAGGAAGAAGAGGAAGAGGAAGAAGAGGGAGAGGAAGAGAAAGAGGAAGAGGAGGAAGAAGAGGAAGAGGAGGAGGAAGAGGAAGAGGAAGAGGAAGAAGAGGGAGATGAAGAGGGGGATAGGAGAAAGAAGAGGAAGAGAAAGAGGAAGAGGAAGAGGAGGAAGAGGAGGAGGAGGAGGAGGAAGAAGAGGAAGAGGAAGAAGAGGAAGAGGAAGAGGAGGAAGAAGAGGAAGAGGAAGAGGAAGAAGAGGGAGAGGAAGAGGAGAGGAGGAAGAGAAAGAGGAGGAGGAAGACGACAAGAAAGAGGAGGATGAGATGGAAAGCATCTCCACACCAAAGATGAAGAGAATGTGAGCCGGAACCCTGAGAGAAAGACTGACAGGATTTGACCCCTGACATCTGTAAGGATACAGTTACCCTGAAGCACACACATACACACACACACACACACCCACACACACACACACACACACACACACACACACACACACACACACACACCATTAAAGAGACTATTTTTGACAGCGATATCTTTTCTTTCTTTCCGTCCCAGGAGCCTCACATTGTATCTCCAGCTCACGTCTGTCTCGTCCAAACACATGCAAGACGTTCTGTTCGGCAACACAGATCTGTCTGTCACTCACACACACACACACACACACACACACACACACACACACACGAGAAGTCACAGATAAGCCCCTGCAAGCATTATGAATACATTTGCAATTATTTCTTCACACAATAATACACTTGTCTTATCTGTGTGAATCCCAAAGGGGAGGCTCTGCGGAGAATACCAGCGTCCCCTTCTTATGGAGAAAGTTGTCGTATTTATGGAAACATCAGCATTCTGGTGTCGAGCGTGTTCACAAAGAGAGGGTCGGTCGGCGTGACGATCGAAGGTGAGGAGCCGAATACAAAAACGCTTTTTTTCGCTGCGAAACCCATCGCCGGATTTCACGGCCGTATTTCCGAAGGAGGAGATCCGGCGTCATTTTCCAGGAGCGACTCGCCCGTGAGGGGTTTCGGTCGAAATCGGACGTCGAGAAGACCGAGGAACGACCTTCTACTCTTCCATGAAATACCGCCGAACATATGATGCGCACGTAGGTTAACCTCGCAGCTGCGAGCGAGACTCGGATGCATTCGTTCCACCCCGGGGGACGTCCCAGCCAATAAAACCACGTCTGAGCCGGTCGTACATCAGAAGATTTGGAAAAGACTCCTGGAAAACTATCACCTCTCGCCCGCTCACATCGAAAGACGGGTTTTTTTTCATTCGCGGTTCATTTGCAAAGACTCCATTACATTGCATTGCATTTGGCCGACGCTTTTACCCAAAGCGACTTACAATAGAGGATATAGGGACCGCAAATATGCTTGCAAATACAAGATGCACAGGAAATATACAGAACAGTAAGCTGGGGTTAGTGAGGGTTTTTTTTTTTTTTTTTTTGACAAAGACGTACACAAACGTACACACACACACTGCATAGCCTAACTTGCTGCCAACCTGATCTGAGGCATCAGCGCAGTAAAAAGTCCTGAAAGAGAAAAGTTTGTACCTGTTTCTTGAAGGTTGAGAGAGATGATGCTGGTCTTGTTGCTTCCGGAAGTTTGTTCCACCACTGAGGTAGTAGAACTGAGGACAGTTTTGCCTGAGATCGCTTAGAGCGAGCTGAAGGTACTGCTAGTAGGTTTGTATTAGAGGAACGCAGCTCTCTGCCGGGAACAGAAGGTCTTATCATTTCGGTCAGATATGCTGGACCTGTTCCTGAGGTGGTTTTGAAGGCCAGGGTCAGAGCCTTGTGCTTGATCCTGGCAGCTGCTGGTAGCCGGTGCAACTGGATGAACTCCATGCAGTGTTTTCACCGGGTTTCTGCAGAGTCACTAGAAGAAGAAGAACAATCTCAAGGATAATAATGGACAACAGAATGGAGAAAAAAAAAAAAAGTAAGGTTGAAAATAGGCCAAAACTAAACGACAACAACAAGCAGAGCGACAATAACAATGACAAACATAAGATAAGTAAACCATAATGCCATAACGCGCTCCTCTTTCTTGACGCTCAATAACCAATCAGGACTTCCTTTGTTCATCAATACCACCGATAAATATCTGCCGCCAGTAACACTCCTGTTATTGTTTATCTACTGGGTTTCTGTTTATTGCGGCTCATCTCTTGGTTGTGGATTGCGTCACGTCACTGTAAAGACTTGCGATAATTTCAAAGATGATGGAAAAACAGCTCAGATTACCGTCCGATACGTAACGGCCGAGATGACGGGAGCGCAGCCACTTTGGGAAAACCCCGAAAATTTCCTCCCCGCTTTCAGTAAATGGTCTGCGAGTGTGAAAATCATGAGGTTTAAGCCCAACATTATTGGGCGCATTGAGAAAAGCCTGTGTTTTCAGGTTTCTTTAAGCACTGATGAGGTCTTGTTTAATAACAGAAGGGAAAAGGAGGCCTTTCGCACACATAAAAACATGAAATACAGTAAACCCTTGTTTTTCCCGGGGGTTACGTTTCAAAAAGAACCCGTGAAGTAGAAACCTTTATTTTTTTTTCAGTTATTATACAATTAAATACTCTATTATACATTGAAAAGAAAGAACAAACCATGTTACAGGCTCAATCATTTGTTTCACAAATAAAAGCACTGTACTTTAGAAACGTTTTTTTTCAACAAACAACTTCTGTACTGTACTGTCAAATAATAATTTTAATCATCAATGTGAACAGAGGGCTTTAAATTGCGGAGATTAGCTTCGCCCGCCGCGACCCGAGCTATTGGATTAAACAGGAGAAAATTAAAAATGATTATGAAAAAAATTGCGGACAGTTGCAACCCTTTTTGCATCCTTATTAAAACTTATCGCTGCTGTCGTCCTTATGTTTTTTTCTTCCTTCTTTATGGAACCAACGGAAGATTCATTCATTCCGTAATGCCGACCTACAACCGCATAGCTTTTACCTTCCCTTAGCATGTCCAGAAGTTTAACTTTATCTGCCATAGATAGCATCTTCCGCTGCCTTTTGGGCCCTTTTGTCGGTCCAGAGCGTTTTGTCAACATTACGGGTTTTAGAGAAACTCGAAATTGCGAGAGAATTTTCACGTACGTCATGTAAATTTGTCAAGCTGTTTTACGTACGTGTACATATTAAACTGCGACGTTATTGACGCACAAGTAGAGAAGAAGCGGAGTGACTTTTTAGCCAATCAGAATGCAGAACACAATGCACCATGCAAATCCGTGAAGTAGCGAAACCGTGAAAATTAAACCGCGTTATAGCGAGGGATCACTGTACATGACATTAATAATTATTCTCGGCCCCCCGGATCAATCCAGTCATCGACGGCGACCGTAAAACTGTTCTTGATAATGTTTGATAAAAAGGAATATAAAATGAAATGGTTTATTAGATAAACTGTTACTTACAGACGGAGTCTGTGTTATCTATTTGTTTGTGGTTGTTCCAACATGGTATTGATCCCATCTGGACGCAGCTTCTATTACAGCTGTTGTCCTGCTTATCTCCATGTAACAGATATATCTTTATTGCTGTGGCTGCTGCTGGAAAAGCACTTTTATCATAATTACCTCCAGACACAAGAAGTCTATAGAGGCTCTTTCTCTCTTTCTCTCTCCTTTGTTTCTTTTAATGGCCGTCTTCATACGTGATTTTTGACAATTTGTCCGGTAATGAGATTTTTCCGATCCCCACCTTTTGGTGCCCGATGGAAAAACGTATCGCATCTTATTTGTCCGAACAAATTGCGATTTTTTTTTTTTTTTTTTTTTTCATTTCCTCAGACTTTGCAGACTTTGACCTTAATGGGAAACAGGACCAGGTCAAGAAGGGGGGTGACATCTGTTTTCCTTCAGATTCCTCTTTCAAGTAGCTTTAACGTTTCTGGTTGACGACTCGTTGCCAGTTCGACTGTATTTTATGTTTTAGCTCGTTTTATCTCAACAATAAAATGAGTCTTTGCGTTTAAAGCTGCTCGCTCAAACCAATGGACGGTGTTAGCCATTTCTTCTTCTTCTTTTCTAAACATTTTAAAGGAAAGAGTACAATAAAGTTACCTCGGGGTGTCGCAGATCAGAATTTGGAATGTTAAATTCTACATTTTTTGACACAACTCCTGTCTCATGCTGGGCTTACACCTAAAGATTTTCACGACTTAAAGCTGGGAGCAAATTTTAGGAGTTTTACTGGAGTCGCAGCAGGTACACTGCTCCAAAAAATAAAGGGAACACCAAAATAACACCTCCCAGATCTGAGTGAATGAAATATTCCTATCAAATACTTTGTTCTCGACGCACTTGAACGTGCTGACAACAAAAACATCGATGGAAATGAAATGTATGAACCCATGAAGGTCTAGATATGGAATCACACTCCAAAATGAAAGTGGAAAAACAAACAACATTGATTAAATGTCCTTAAAACAAGTCCAAATCGACCCGTGTTGCTTCCTGAGTGTGACTGACTCGGAGTTACATTGTGTTGTTTAAGTGTCCCTTTTATTTTTTTGAGCGGTTTAATTGTCTTGTATTTGAATAAATGCTAAATCGTTGCACCTCAATGAAAGGAAGTTATCCTAATCTTTATTATCATAATTCTGGCGGTTGAAACCGCGTGAATTGACACGATGCTATGACATTTTTTTCAGTGTGATTCAAAAATAAGACATACTCTGCTCCAAAAAATACAGGGAACACGATAATAACACACCCCAGATGTGAATGAATGAAATATTCACATGAAATTCTTTGTTCTTGACATTCTTAAATGTGCTGATGTGAAATCACACCAAAATAATCAGTGGAAATCCAATATATGAACCCATGGAGGTCTGGATTTGGAGTCACACTCCGAATGAAAATGGAAAAACACACAACGTTGATGTTACGTCCTTAAAACAAGTCAAAATGAATCTGTGTGGATTCCTAAGTGTGACTGACTTGGAGTTACATTGTGTTGTTTAAGTGTTCCCTTTATTTTTTTGAGCGGTTTAATTGTCTTGTATTTGAATAAATGCTAAATCGTTGCACCTCAATGAAAGAAAGTAATCTTAATCTTCATTATTATAATTCTGGCGGTTGAATGTGATGCTATAGATGCTAATTCCTCTCCTCGTCCTCGCAGCCAATGCGCTGTTAACTCTGTATATACTTATAAAATATTTGTGATCTATAAGATCAATTAATGACCTTTGCTGCAAAGACAATGTACGGAAAGGATTATATATTATTGAGTAAAAAAAGCAGTTATTTATTTTGAAAAAAAAAAATGGATTTAAGACTCTTTTAATCCAACTATAATCCAACAGCACCTTCTTTAAAAGAGCAGTGTATACATATATATATATATATATGAGCAGTAAATAAGGAGGTCACGTGAGCTCTTTACGATCCGTCCTTTCTTAGTCTCTTTCATATTATCGCAACAGCAGTATTGGTCGGTATTTTTCGGTGATATGGATGAACGGGAACGGCGAAGGACGTCCCGATGTTAAAGTGATGGAGTGAAATAACAAGCTCTGCAGAAACCTGGTGAAAAACATTGCACGGTGGGGAAAAAAAAAAAAGCAGAGAGAATCTTGTTGGAGTCTTAATGAGTGACCCGGTAAGATTCACAGTCTTTGCAAAAATCTCTAAAAACTTATCTTTAGATGCTTGCAGGTGTGAGATGATAGTTTTCGAAAAGTTTTTCCCAAAATCTTGTCAGAGTCTTTTGATGTCAGGTTAGCTTCAGAAAGTGTCAGCACATTCAACTATATCAAGAACACTTGTTGAATATTTCATTCATTCTGATCTAGGATGTGTTATTTTAGTGTCCCCTTTATTTTTTGGAGCTGTGTATAATATCGTTTCCGAAGAGGAAGTCGACTATGAAAAAATCCACACACCAAAAGTGCTCCAAAAAGAGAAGATGCCTCCTGAGGATGTGTGTTAACATTAACACACATCTGAGGACGAGCCTAGTTTTTGCTTGAAACGTAATGCGAGAATAAGTTTTTGTTTTAAATGTAAAAGATGTAAAACTCATCTTTTTGGAGCACTTTTGGTGTGATTTTGTTGTCAGTACGTTCAACTACGTAAAGAACAAAGTATTTCATAAGAATGTTTCATTCATTCACATCTAGGATGTGTTATTTTAGTGTTTATTTTTTGAAGCTGTGTATAAATGACCCTCAACAAAACACACACACAAACCTGGAAGTTATATGTCACTGAAAACTGCTAACATGAGTTACATCATAGCATAGAAAAACACCTGGATGTACTTTACCCCCTCCACTGCAACCCCTCCCTCTCTCTCTCTTACACACACACACACACACACACACAGGGTTGCAGACACACACATGCAGACATAAATTTTGCCAAAAAGCCAAAGAACAAACAAACATTCACACACTTTGCTACATGTGCGTAAACAAGACTGTCCACGTGTGTATGTGAATGTGTGTGTGTGTGTGTGTGTGTGTGTGTGCGTGCAGGCCTCAATGGACTATGGCAGCACATCTGTCTGCGTAGAGCAGAACCTGGCCGGCCAGATAAATGATTGTGTTAGTGTGGTGGTTTCTTCCACGGCCGGACCGCAGCCAGAGCTCGGCTCCGTAACGAACGCAGGCTGTTACAAAACAGATGCTGTGTAAAGAAAAAAAAAAAAAAGCGAATCATTTTTTCCTTCAAATTTGAGAAAAATCATTGGAAAATGTGATCAGAGTTGCTACAAAGGAAAAATTGAATTTTTCCAGGATTGAGTTTCAGAGACAGGTAATATCAACTATCAAAAAAATGTCCTACTAAACACCCTGAGAGGGGAAGCTCCAAGCACAGAATGTGAATTAGTTGATTTACATATCATCAGAATGCAATTAACTTATCAAAGTGATTGCGCTGGAGAAATTGAACCGGTTTATCACAAGGGCCACATTTAGAGACATGCAAGCGCTCACACATTCACACCTCGCATAGAGACGTGCAACTATTCACGCTGTCATTCACACATCTGGGCAATTTAGGGTCTCAATGAAACTCCCATCACTATGGAACTGTGTCACCTTGATTTAATTTAATTTAATTTAATTTAATTTAATTTAATTTAATTTAATTTAATTTAATTTAATTTTATCTTATTTTATTTCATTTCATTTTATTTTATTTTATTTTATCTATTTATTTATTTATTTATCTATTATTTTATTTAATTTTAGAAAAAGAACTTTGAGGTAGAGACTGATGTTGGTACTGGAATCCAATGACCTGTAGCTGAGCCTGAAGATGTACAGGACTGTCTCTGAAAATTAGAATATTGTGATAAAGTTCTTTATCTTCTGTAATGCAATTACAAAAACAAAAATGTCATACATTCTGGATTCATTACAAATCAACTGAAATATTGCAAGCGTTTTATTATTTTAATATTGCTGATTATGGCTTACATCTTAAGAAAACTCAAAAATCCTATCGCAAAATATTAGCATATCATGAAAAAGTAATTTTTGTTTTTTTTAACTGCATCACAATAATCTAATTTTCTGAGACAGTCCTGTAAATAACGGAGGAAACCAGGAGTTTCTTGGGACGAACAGCACGGTGGCTGTTCCAGTTTATGCCACTCTTTGAATATTTCAGACAAGAAACGCAGCGCCTCGGGTGATAAACAGTGCATTTTCTATTGTAGTAGACGCACAAATTTGTCATGGTTTGCAAAAAAACATGCCCATGCAGGGGGAAGATACTATTTTCAGCCTTAAGAGTCAGATAGTTCATTAAAAGAGCTCTGAAGGATTCATAGGGAGAGCATAGGCCCAATATCCTCTACAAAAAGCTGCCTCCGTTAAATGCGTGTTGGGCCATTAGGGGACGGATCACTACATAAGGATCCTGCAGTAATTGAGTTATCTGTTATCAAAGCAACAGCGGCAAAAATAGCATCGCAAATTGAGGCGTAACAGGCCTGCACGGCCAAGCGTGACCGGAACACGCTCGGCACCGTTGCACGCATTTAAAAAAAAAAAAAAAAAAAAAAGGATTTTAATCAAACATTTTTTTTCAGCGAGGCTCTGAACCACCGGCTGAGGTGGCACGCCATCGCAGCGGAATCACAGATATCACGGCGAAAAAAAAAAAAAAGGCGCCGCGGCTTCACGTCACCGACCGACTCCTTTGGAAATATTGAGAAATGTATAAATGAGGGCCAGTTGGAACGCAAATGTCCGCTGCGTCGTTAAATCAACACCGGCAGCGATGAAGGGCCGTGGCCGCCACACACCGCGGATTCGCTTTTTCTGCGGGCTACTTAGGGATTTTTTTCTTTTTTTTTAAAATTCAGCTACGGAATTGCCGGTGAGTGAGAGCCAAATAACAGTAAAGAGAAACAATTAAAGTTTCCCGCCACCAAGGCGGCCGCGGGGCGCGAGGTGATCCGATTTAATCTTCACAGAAATTGCAATGCGGTTAACACCCGGTGAACAGAACCGCTTTGAGTCGCGCTGCCGGGACAAAAATTACACACCAATCATTAACTTCTCCGCACGAAACTGAAATAACGCTGGATTGTAAAATTGTATAGTTTCGGCGAGTATTGATTCAAATTGGGGTGAATGGGATGTCTTTTTTTATTCACTATATAGACATAGAGAGGAATTTGCATGTGTGTGTTTGTGGATGGAGGGTTTTTTGTGTTTGCAGAGCGGAAAGTCAGGACTGAAAAGCCTGACTTCCTTCCTGTCTGAGTGATAGCAGCGGCCAGTAATAACACCCACAAACATGTACATATAAACACTCAGTGCTTGCAGCTGTCTCTGGAAGTGGACACACGGATCAGACGGGGAACCTTCATGTCAGCGGTACGTTCGCTTGCTTGCTTGCGTGCATGCATGCACGTACGTGCACACACACACTCACAGGCAGCGGTTTTGCAAAGAGCAGTGCAAAACCTGTCCTTCGTCTTTCCACAAATAAAGAGAAAGTGGCGAGCGGCAGGCGCGGCGCCCGACATCTCTGAGGCTTAATGTCATCAAGGTCTTTGCATTTTGCAGTTGTAAACAGGACTGTCTGAGAAAATTAGGATATTGTGATAAAGTTCTTTATCTTCTGTAATGCAATTACAAAAACAAAAATGTCATACATTCTGGATTCATTACAAATCAACTGAAATATTGCAAGACTTTTATTATTTCAATATTGCTGATTATGGCTTACATTTTTAGAAAACTCAAAAATCCTATCTTGAAATATTGGAATATCATGAAAAAATAATTTTTGTTTTTTTTTAATTGCACTACAGAAGATAAAGAACTTTATCACAATATTTTAGATTTTCTAAGACAGTCCTGTATACTTGGAACAGGTAAGGATCTATAGATACCGCTTCTACATTTCATATTTCTTATTTACTGATTTGCATGTTAAAAGAACCATAAATGCATTGTTATCGCCAAAAACGGGGACATTTTTATGGATCTATTAAGAGTGGATATGTCTGCGTCCAGATAAATGCGGGCATTATGTTGCATAAACCAAATGCAACTGCATTCGGATTGGTCGACGCTCAAAATTGACAGATTAATAATCCGATATTCAACATTTCAAGTAAACGATCAACCCGGTAGGCGACGGGTAAAAATAACCGAACTCTAATATTCAAATCTACGGTATCAAACAGTTCATTTTCTTCTCGAGCAGTTTTACCGCAATCTAATTCGTGATGCGGATATTTGAGAGCTCATTGCTTATTAATGAACGCTAATTACCACGACTTCTCCGTGAAGCATCGCCCATTTTGGTCGCCTCCATTTCTCAGATTTCACATACGGAGCCGACGTGGACGCGTGATCTTCTCACATCGGCCGTTTCGACATTCAGACCCTCTGTTTCTATATTTTAATTTTCACTTGCCGGTGACGTGCGCGGCTCGGAATTGTGCTCTGACCCCGATGTAAGGAGAAACCAGCGACCTTGCTAAAATTACCCAGCGGCTGCGCTGGCTGCCCGTAAACGCCACATTTTTAAAAAGTGGCACATCGGGGTGTTAAAAAAGCCGTGTCTTTACGTTAAATTCCCTCCTCGGGGCGTTCGGCCCCCTTTTTAATTTATCAGGAACAATGCTGACCTCAGCTGGACCGCAAGAGTTACTGCTGTTGTTTACTGGCTTCGGGGAGGTTGGGGAAAACTGAATTATGTAGCATTTCCGCTACGAAATGAGGTCTGACGGACGGGGGGGGGGACAAAAAACGGGGGCGAGACGAGGGGAGACGGGCCGATCGACGCGTCGCGGCGAAAGGTCGCGGGGTCGCGGGCGCAGGCGGGAAAGGCCGAGACGGAAACTCATCCAAAACTGATAAGCAACTGGCTAAAGCGTCCCGTGCCTGATTAATTACGGAGCGAAAACATCCACAGCTGTTTGAAAGACGGTTAAGGCATGTGACATCGCCTCGGTAACACACCCACACTCTGCAAGAACAAGCATGAACACACACACACACACACACACACATAACAGAGGAACCTTGCATAACCACTTTCCACAGCTTTTTAGTTGAGGGAAGGCGGAGGAAGGGAGAGCAGAGGAGACAAGAGGGGAGGAGGGAAGAAGACAAATTAGAATTGGACGCTTGGAAAGAGGAATGAAATGGAGTGTGATATGAAAAAAAGGGAATGCGATGAGGAAAGAGGGATGAAGAAGGAGGCGGCGGAAAGTGGCGAGGCGCAGGAGAGAGGAGGACGGAGAAGAGGAAGGACCTCACGCGCCGCAATGACGGCGTGAAGATCATCCCAAGGTTGTTAGATAAGAGGCAGAGCGAGCGGACAAAGAGAAAGGAGCGGAGTGTTCGCCGCAAAAAAAAAAAAAAAAAAAAAGAAGACCAGTGGGGAAAGATAGAAAAATAGAGAGCTGGGGAATAAAAAAAGAAAAAAAAGAATGTCACCTTCTCTATTTAGGAAAATAAAAGGAGACGAAAAGGGGGGATGAGAGGGACGATGAAAGGAGCGGAGATGAGAGAGGAGAAGGATGTGGAGGAGAGTGAGGGGAAGAGTGGCAAAGGCCACCGAGAAGATGATTCACTGACTCAAGTGGCTACGAGGCAAGAAGTGTGTGTGTGTGTGTGTGTGTGTGTTGTGTATCTGCAACAATACAGGCAAAAATAAGAGTTTAGTACAACCTCGTGTGTTTGTGTGTGTGTGTGTTGTGTAACTACAACAACACATTCAAAAATAAGAGGTTAGTGCTACCTGGTGTGTGTGTGTGTGTGTGTTGTGTATCTGCAACAATACAGGCAAAAATAAGAGTTTAGTACAACCTTGTGTGTGTGTCTGTTGTGTATCTGCAACAACACATGCAAAAAGAAGAGTTTAGTACAACCTCATGTGTTTGTGTGTGTGTGTGTGTGTGTGTGTTGTGTAACTACAACAACACATTCAAAAATAGGAGGTTAGTGCAACCTGGTGTGTGTGTGTGAGTGTTGTGTATCTGCAACAACACATGCAAAAAGAAGAGTTTAGTACAACCTTGTGTGTTTGTGTGTGTGTGTGTGTGTGTGTGTTGTCTAACCACAACAACAAATTCAAAAATAAGAGGTTAGTGCTACCTGGTGTGTGTGTGTGTGTATGGGTTGTGTATCTGCAACAATAGAGGCAAAAATAAGAGTTTAGTACAACCTTGTGTGTGTGTCTGTTGTGTATCTGTAACAACACATGCAAAAAGAAGAGTTTAGTACAACCTTGTGTGTTTGTGTGTTGTCTAACTACAACAACACATTCAAAAATAAGAGGTTAGTGCTACCTGGTGTGTGTGTGTGTGTGTGTGTTGTGTATCTGCAACAACACATGCTAAAATATGATTTTAGAACAACCTTGTGTGTGTGTGTGTGTGTGTTGTGTGTGTTTGTCTGTGTGCATGTGTTGTGTATCTGCAACAACACGTGCAAATATTAGAGTTTAGTGCAACCTCATGAGAGTGTGTGTGTGTGTGTATTTGTTATTTGCAACAACACATGCTAAAATATGATTTTAGTACAACCTTGTGTGTGTGTTTGTGTGTGTGTGTGTGTGTGTGTGTGTTTGTCTGTGTGCATGTGTTGTGTATCTGCAACAACACATGCAAAAATAAGAGTTTAGTGCAAATTCCTGTGTTTGAGTGTGTGTGTGTGTGTGTGTGTGTGTGTGTGTGTGTGTGTGTTGTGTATCTGCAACAACACATGCAAAAAGATGTGTTTAGTGCAACCTTGTGTGTGTTTGTCTGTGTGTGTGTGTGTTGTGTATCTGCAACAAAGCATGCTAAAATAGGATTTTAGTACTACCTTGTGTGTGTGTTTGTGTGTGTGTGCATGTGTTGTGTATCTACAACAACACATGCAAAAATACGAGTTTAGTGCAACCTCGTGTGCGTGTGTGTGTGTGTTTGTGTGTGTGCATCTGCAACAATACATGCAAAAATAAGAGTTTAGTGCAAATTCCTGTGTGTGAGTGCGTGTGTGTGTGTGTGTGTGTGTGTGTGAGCTCGTGGCTTGGCAGAAGTGATTAAGTACAAGGATCCAGTCAGCCAATAAGCAACCAGGCAGTGTTCCATTCCTTAATGAGTTCTCCTTATCTCCCCACCCGCTCTGCTCTCCTCTTCCATGTATCCTTTATTTACCGTCCAATACATTATCTCATTTGCTCTCCCCGCCGTGTCCCCGAATCATTCATCTGGCATCTTCCGCTTCTCCCTCAACCGCTCTTTTTTTGTTTTTACGGTTTTCCCTTGACGAGAGGTCGAGCGTGACGAGACGACGGCGTCCTTCCGTCGGTCCGTGTCACGCGTCGCCTTCACGGATGTTTTCCGTTTCGAGCGTCTTCATCGTGAATGAGACTCCAGTCAGCCGGACTCTGATCACGTACTAGAATATTAACCCGCGTGAACTATGTTTAGTCTTCGGTCAGAACGGCTTCGTCTCTGTCACGCCTTTTTAATTCCTGCGCTGTGTTTCCAGAGCAGCACGATGTGCAAGGGGTGTTTTTATTTCTTTGTTTCAAAAATGCTCCAAAAAGAAAGATGGTTTATTTTTACATGGGACACAAAATATTCTCGCATGACGTTTGTTTTTTTTTTCTTGTATTGGGCGCCTCGGGTTGGCTCTCGAAAAATGGTGAAGTTAATGTTATAATGTTAAAATGTTAATACGACATGATATATCTAACAAGAGGGGCACAAAAAAAATAAATCATTATCTTTAAAAATAAGAATAAGAATAGGAACAACTTTATTTATCCCGAAGGAAATTGTTGTGCGAGAGTTTCAAGTAAAACAAAACAATAATAAATAATAGTGGGAAATTGTATAAACAGTAAAAAAAAAAAAAAGGGAGGGAGGATAAGAAATACAAATGATAATATAAAAACAAACAAATAAATAACAAATGACAAATAAAATGGCGCCAGAATAACATGTTTGTCAACACACTTCTGGTAAGCATCGCAAACGTCATGCGAGAATACTTTTTTTTTTTTTTTTTTTTTTTTTTTTTTTGTTTGTTATATAAATCATCTTCCTTTTTGGAGCATTTTTTGGAGGATTTTTTCAAACTCTACTTCGTCGACTTTTTTTGATCCAGCATCCAACCCTACCTGGCCAGCAGATGTGCCTGTGTTTTCCTTTTCCTAAGGCGTCGTTAAAAAGGAGAATAGTGTCTATTTGCCGCTCATTGAGGTCAAAAACCTCGTCTAGATGCATCTTTGTAAATGAACCTGTGTTTTTATTTCCATGCGGAAAGATGCTGGACTTTTACAGCCAAATACACCTTCATATTAAGGTGGAACGACCTTTTTATTCTCTTGTGTACCTTCTGACATGAACAGAGTATCAAGCTTAAGTGGGAAATTTATTTCTGCCTTTTACAGATTTTAAGTTCTAATTTTTTTGGTGGTTCTAACCTTATATAAACCCTAAGAACCATGTTTTTTTTTTTTTTTTTTTTTTTTCCAAATCCTTCAAAACAAGTCATGGATTAAATGGAGCACAAACACAAACTACCGATGCAAAGCCCACATTTACCGGCACCGGCAGTATTAAATAAGCCAACCCTTGGCGCTGAACCTAATTCTACAACGGAAAGTGGGCCAAGCTTGGGAATGTTGCTGTTGCTGCTGCTCGCCCAAGAAACTGTGGCGGTTGTAACCCCCTTCCCTAGTCTTAACCCCCGAGGACCACGAGTCCTTCAAAACAAGAGTCAATCATCTAGTTAATGGAGCACAAACTTGGTACCAGTGCCGGTGGTTGGACCTCATTTACCGGCGCCCCGACCCCCGACCCCGATCCCGACCCCGACTCCGCCCTTGAACCAAACCCCTACATTCTCCAACCGAAAGCGGGACCAAGCTTTGGAAGGATGCCGTCGGAAAGCTAAACTCAACTCAGCACACGGATGAGTCCGGTTTCCACCGCTCTGTTCATACGGTTCTTCAGATAAATGATTTTGAAGATCGCCATCAAGGCACGCGGGCCAAATCAT
This sequence comes from Fistularia commersonii, assembly GCF_037954325.1. Taxonomy (NCBI): domain Eukaryota; kingdom Metazoa; phylum Chordata; class Actinopteri; order Syngnathiformes; family Fistulariidae; genus Fistularia; species Fistularia commersonii. The sequence continues at coordinate 20,843,810 of NC_141287.1, read as the reverse complement.
TTCACGTGGCCCGTAAGAACGTCTTAAACCAGGGGTGCAAACTCATTTTGGTCCAAATTGGTGTCCAGAGGGCCGGAACAGTAAAACCACAGTGTTACTTCTGGGGAATTATGCAAAGTCCAAATGTTTCCTTTGTTTTAGCCTAAAGGAGAACAGGAAAATGAAAAAAATCTTTATACGTAATGAACTATTACTTTAAAAAATATATGACAAACAACATGAGATTCATGAAGAAAAGTAAGTGCAATCTCAACAACACTGCCTCAATTCTGTCTTCTCGCTTTTTTGTACATTTTGTTGTATTTTTCGTCACGGCGACTCTCATCGTGGCATCGAAACTTGCCACATCCACACCGAGCACACAGGTTTCTTATTAACCTCAACCCACAAATAAGAAACGGTCCATTTTTCTTGGAAAACCCGACACACCGTGTCCACTTTTCTCTCTTTTGACAACATCTTGCCGATGAGGGCGTCGGGTCCAACGGACAAGCAGGTACATTTCTAACGACAAGTAAAAATGCTATTTACACACCCGAACGCCGCATCGTTGCCGTCTGCTGTAAGTTCAGTCACATGGTGTTGCGCCGTGTTGCTAACACTGAGCAAAACCCTGGCAGACAATATCGGAGCTGCATTTTTATTTCAAAAAAGTAGTTCAGGGAGAGAAAAGTTGATGCAGATGAAAGGCTGTTTCAAGAACGATGGGAAGGCCGACGCCTGTTTGTGCTTCACGGAGAAAAAGCGGCGTCGGTCGTCAAAGAGTACAATCTAATCTACGTCGAAATTTTGACACCAAACAAGGAGCTAAGTCCGCCAAAGCCGTCCAAAAACTAAAAGCCAACTAACGACGGCGGCAGTATGTCTTCACGAAAGTCACATCCAAAAACACTGCAGCTGTGAAAGCTAGCTTTGGAACAGAGCTAGCAAACATCTAATAGTAACTAAAACATCAACGAGTAAACATCTTTTTTTTTTTGCATGTATGCGAATGCGTATGTAACATTTTGGATTTGAACAAGTCATAAATACAGAGTTATCCAACATTAAGGAGAAGTTATACTTATTTGACATTACATTTGGTTACATTTAGTTACGTTTATACTGTTAGCGTTACACGTGGCCCCTTTGAGGGCAACTGTGATGCTGATGTGGCCCTCGGTGAAAACCAGTTTGACACACCAACCTTAACCGTAATTACCGTGACGCTTATTTAAATCCTTTGCAACCGGTGTCAGTCATCTAGTTATTGGTACCAATAACTAGTTATTGGTGCCAATCCTAACCAATCCTAACCCTAACGTGCTCCAGCCTCAACCCCAGCTCACCCCAGACAATGTACGCTCAATTTCCATCGCTCTATCTCATAAAGTTCTACAGATATCACAGATTTTCAGGATCGCCATTTCATCCACCCTACTGAACCAAATCCGATCAATACAAACCACGGGTAAGCAAGAGTACAAGCGTAGCAGGTAGCAACATCGAGTATCTTTGATCTCGCAATACTAGAATATTAAAACTAAGAATAACGTGCTTGTCTTTATCTAATTGATTTTAGTATTATTTATTTGTCACTATCATAACGGGGCCCCGTTTCTGTGCAAAAAAAAAAAAAGGGCACACACGAAAAAATGAAAATAAATAAACACCCGGTCATGACTTCAACTGTTGCTATCTAATGTGTTTGCGTCCATAAATCAAATGAAGTGCAGTTATACCGAGTTAATGGGATTAGAGCGATGACACAATGGAGGAGACATCAATCTGGTCTGGAAATCAGCCATGGATTCGTTTCTCTCGCATCTCGCAGGGTTTCCTCGGCCAGCTGGCAGGGGCCGCCGCTCCTCGGTGATTTACGTCAGTCATAGATGGAGATAAAGACGGGAAATGTCTGCTCCGGTTTCCTGTCTTTGGTGAGCGCTCGGACAAACTCTTTCACTCCGGGTCCAATTATTTGTGACTCAGTGAGCCCCCAAAAAATACTGATTCGCGACCAATTCGCGACGATTCGACAAATTCGTAGGATTCCGGCTACTGCTAAAACCTCGTGAACCTGCGCATTCGGTTCCCACGCAGGTTCGAGAAATACGTCTTGAAGTGACACAAACAAACATTAAGAAATGCCATAAATTGTAAAATATCGATATTTTTATTTTTCAAAAATGCAGCAGAAATGTTTTTTTTTTTTTTTTTTTTTTTTTTATGCTTGACACAATCCAGCCTCCCACTGACTCAATAACCCATATGGAAAAAAAAAAAAAAAAAAAAAAAAAAAAAAAAAGAAGAAAAATCAATCAAACGCCTGTCCTTTTTTTTTTTTTTTTTTTTTAAATATACTGTAAAATATCGTTCTTTTTTTTTTTTTCTTTCATTTCCACGTCGTCGGCGGACGGGTAACTAAACTCTCCCGTGAGGAGGTCACTCGGGATGCGGGGAGGTTACATCGGCCTGTTCGCGACAAAGCGGCATGGAGTCGACGCGGACGGGAGGACGTGGAGGGACACGAGGGTCGCGGTAAAATAACGACAAGGAAGGACGAACGGTAGATTTACAAACACATCGGTTAGGCCTTTGGTTAAAGCACTGCCAGAACCAAGGAAGAGGAGCTGGAGTTAGTCATTTAGTCAATGTGTGTGATTCGTGACACCAAAACGGATAAACTGAGCGTCATCTTTCGTCTCATTTACGAGCGATCGCCACCTCAGCGAACGGACTTTACGATCCGTCTCAACAGACACGTCCGCCTCGGAATCTCCCATTCATTCCTTCCGTGAGTGTTTTGAGAGAACGCGACAACGGGGAAGAGCGTTGAAAAGCGAAGACGACCCGGATACGAGGCCAGCGCGTTCGGAGAAGCGGCGGGTTAAATTCACCGATCGTGGTTTACATCGCGGATTAAACAAAACAAAACAAAATTCAGACCTTACGCGACCTTTCCTGAAACACAGAAATGACAATTACAATTGAGGATCGCTGCTCGTGTGTTACCTCAGAGGGTTTTTCCAGCTAAAACTTCAAACAAGGCCGACATCAAACCGACTTTTCATCCGGCGGAACGCGTAGAACGCGTAGTCGCGCATTCTCATGACTCGTGGAAAGTCTGCCTTGGATAGTTACGGTAAAACATCGAGACGAAGTATTTAAAAAAAAAAGAAAATAAAATGAATGGGAGTTTCTCTAGCGGAGCCGTCGAGCTCTTTCGCTTTATATCTCATTTCTGAATCCTCTGAGATTTAATACGCTGACACGTCGACAATAGCGTCCTGCCACGTCCCGTCTCTCTCGGGATTTAAGTCAGTCACCGTTTCCTCTATGAGTCGTTTCAATTATACTGTTCATTCGTTGAATGGCGGACCTTTGTGGCAATTTCTCGGGGTTTTCGGATATATTTCAATCGGACGGCGTCGGGTCTGTCAAACGGGGGCTCGCCTTGAGATTCGGGGGGACGTTTGAATTTCGGAGGTATCCCGCGACCCCTGAATCATCAACCGCCTTCACTGTTCTTTTTAGGAAAATCAAAACTAACTACAGACCGAGCATTTCGAAGCGATTCGGGAGTCTGGGGGGGGGTAATGGAAAAGGATTAAAAGGTTAATGGTCGGGGGGGGGGGGGGGGGGGGGGGGTCGGCTGGTGCTCAATCATCAAACCAATATTGCATTATCTACACAGTACGAGCTCGTCATCCGACGGTCAAACAAAGAGGCGGAGAGGGAGCGGAAAATGTCCTCGACTTCGACCGCAAAGCAGGTATCTAGATGCTGACAGAGGAATTACCGGAATGAGGGTGCATAGCAAATATAGCCTTGAAACAAAGGTACTGTGTACATACTACAGTGGGTGAGATGGAAAGACAACCAGCCTTGCTTCAGGGGATCTATACAATAATATAGTTATATCTGAAATGAAAGCAATAATGTGGTTAAATAAGTCATGTTTCGATGCAAGAGCAGGTAAATGCTATAAACCATATAGTATCGTCGTAATCTTTCCATTCTATTTACAAGAGTTTAACACGTAGCTGGTTGGAGTGAAGTCTGGAAAGGCTTCAGAGGTTGGCTCTTCCGCTGAAGCTAGTTTCTATCGCTTGGCAGACTTTCCATCCCTCCTGGTGAACATCACACCAACTGACTTACTCTCAGCGCTCTGCTATTCCCCTCTCGGAATTCTAAAATCTCCTTCCTACATCTGACCTTTCTTTCAGATAAAATTGTTTTTTTTTTTTTGTTTTTTTTTTTTAAATCCCCTCTTCCCTTGTCTGTTTTTACATCCATCATTTGCTGAACTGTGTTGTTTTCTTCTCAGCTTAGTTTGATCCCTGGCAGATAGGACCGCGGATCTTTTAGTGGAAAAAAGGCTACATTCACATTTCACAGGTTGTTCAAGTTGATATCAACAGTCCGAGAGTGTGTATGTGTGTGTGTGTGTGTGTGTGTGTGTGTGGTACTTCTTAGCTTAGTTCTGCATTTGCCCAGTTCCTTTAATTCTCAACTCCGCAGGCCGGGCGCCCCGGGACCTTCTCGCCACAGTGCTCCCTCAGGTATAGAAAAAGCAGTTTTAATATCCAAAGCGGGTTTTTCGGAGACACTCGATGGATGTCTGGGCCGATCTGGTTCTGGTTCTGGTTCTGGTTCTGCGAGCAAATGATGCATAGAACTGCATCTCCGGGGTTTCCGGTCTGTCGTCAGTTCCCTGACATGCAACGCACAGCTGCCTGTCGCTCCATCCTGTTAGCCAACGTGTCCCTCTGCCATCCCAACTGTAACAATCCTGCGGGGTAATAAGTAGAGGTATTTAAGTCTTTTGTTCTGTGTGTGTGTGTGTGTGTGTGTGTGTGTGTGTCCGCAGCTGCTGTTGTGTGGATATGCATCTGTGTCTGCATGTATGTCTGAGTATGAGTGTCATAAATGTGGAAAATGTCCGCCTATGCATGAGCATCCGGCTGCGGTTATACGCGTGTGGTGGAGTGTGTGTGTGTGGAGATGTGTGTGTGTGGCAAATGTGTATTACTATACGGGCTATGGTGTGTGTATCCCTGGTGAGGATGACCCATCCTCATCCCGACCACCGACGCGGGGGTCATAGGGGTCATTGGCGTCGCCGGGGTAACGGGGTGTGAACCGGGGGTGACGGGCAGGGATCCCGGGGTCAAAGAGGTCATGAGGGGGACGTCGTCCGGCGAGCGACGCAAGGTGAGTGTGTAATCGGGCGGGCAGGTGAGGCGCACGGTGTCCAGCGTGCTGTAGATGTCCTGGGTGTCCAAGCCGTCCAGGGCGTCCAGCGTGTCCAGGGTGTGATGGTGGTGTGTGTTGTTCCTCTCGTCCGCCGATGCGGCGTCACACTCCAGCTGCTTCACCTGCCGGGACGGACACACACACACACACACGATAAGGAGCCGCGCCGGTCATGCTAGCAGGACGAATTCAAGCTAAGCTAATGAAAGCTAGTTTTTTATGCTATCGTTTAGCAGAAACAAAGGGTGTGATTTCATTATATTATGCGTGTTGAACAAAAGAAAGCTGCTTGAAACACAGCATCTGCAAATTTCTCTCTTGCATAAAAACATGAGTATTTCTGTGTTTAAGGCAACAATAAAATTAAATGAAAAAAAAAAAAAAAAAAATCAATAAAATAAACAAATAAAATAAATTCATTTGAATAAATTCAAATAAAAAAAAATACCCCTTTGCAACATGAATAAAAAAGCTATCAATATAAAAATATCAAGTATTCTCTATCAATAAAGTTTGTTTTGGGCGAGTATAAACAAGACAAGATTTTCTATTTATGGTGAATATCCTGAGGTTTTGTGACGGCCGTCAATCATTGATTTATCCCGTCGGATATTCAAACTCCATCCGAGCTGTTCCTCGTCCTTATCTCATCTCAACCCCCGCCGGCCGAGCGGCGTCATTTTTCAACCGCGTCAAAAGCCAGCTCATAAAAAAATCAAAAGAACCGTTGATCGCACTCGTTGCGCCGGACGGTGTTCAAAACGGCACATGAAAAGAACCGGCGCCCAAAATAAATAAAACCTTCGGCAAGAAAAGCGGCGGTTCGGCGGACGATCAAAAGAATTTCAGCCTTGAAAAAAAAAGATATCTGACATCTGGCAGTCGGGGTGTTATGTGAGCTGACCAGAAGCACGAGGAGCAGGCCAGACAGTCAACCGGTGTGTTGAAACGAGTACACACACACACACACACACACACACACACACACACACACACACACACACACACACACACACAAGGTTGTACTAACGCTTCTTTTTGCGTGTGTTGCTGCAGATACACAACAGACAGACAGACAGACAGACACACACACACACACACACACACACACACACACACACACACACGGTTGTACTAAACTCTTCTTTTTGCATGTGATGTTGCAGATACACAACAGATACACACACACAAGGTTGTACTGAACTCTTATTTTTGCATGTATTGTTGCAGATACACAACAAACACACACACACACACACACACAACAGACACACACACACACGGTTGTACTAAACTCTTATTTTTGCATATGTTATTGCAGATACACAACACACACACACACACACACACACACACACACACACACACACACACACACACACACACACACACACACACACACACAAGGTTGTACTAACGCTTCTTTTTGCGTGTGTTGCTGCAGATACACAACAGACAGACAGACAGACAGACACACACACACACACACACACACACACACACACACACACACACACACGGTTGTACTAAACTCTTCTTTTTGCATGTGATGTTGCAGATACACAACAGATACACACACACAAGGTTGTACTGAACTCTTATTTTTGCATGTATTGTTGCAGATACACAACAAACACACACACACACACACACACAACAGACACACACACACACGGTTGTACTAAACTCTTATTTTTGCATATGTTATTGCAGATACACAACACACACACACACACACACACACACACACACACACACACACACATACACACACACACACACACACACACAAGGTTGCACTAAACGCTTCTTTTTGCATGTATTGTTGCAGATAAACAACACAGGCACACAGACAAACACACACACACAAATACACAACAGACACACACACACACACAACGTTGTACTAAACTCTTATTTTTGCATGTATTGTTGCAGATACACAACACACACACACACACACACACACACATACACACACACACACACACACACACACAAGGTTGCACTAAACGCTTCTTTTTGCATGTATTGTTGCAGATAAACAACACATGAACACAGACAAACACACACACACAAATACACAACAGACACACACACACACAATGTTGTACTAAACTCTTATTTTTGCATATATTATTGCAGATACACAACACACACACACACACACACACACACACACAAGGTTGCACTAAACGCTTCTTTTTGCATGTATTGTTGCAGATAAACAACACATGCATACAGACAAACACACACACACAAATACACGACAGACACACACACACACAAAACATTGTACTAAACTCTTATTTTTGCATGTATTGTTGCAGATACACACACACACACACACATACATACAAGGTTGTACTAAACTCTTCTTTTTGCATGTGCTGTTGCAGGTACACCACACACACACACACACACACACACACACACACAAGGTTGTACTAAACTCTTATTTTTGCATGTGTTGTTACAGATACACAACAGACACACACACACAAGGTTGTACTAAGCTCTTATTTTTGCACGTACTGTTGCAGATACACAACACACACACACACACACACACACACACACACACACACACATCCCCGCACACTGATAGCAGGCCATGCTTTCCAGAGCGTCTCTGCTCTCAGCTGCTCTGCCGGCTGGATAATTATCCAGATAATCCCACACACAAAACATCTAGCTTTGTTATATAATCAATGGCCGCGTCGATTATTCTCCCTAAATAATACAAAACCGAATCGACGCCGAATCGTCCTCGTGCGTCCGCTGACCTGCAACGACATGAGTCCTTCCCCTTGAAGGTGGGCGGCGACGTCGGCGGGCGTGATGTCACGGCGGGGCGGAGGAAGCGGGCGCGGCCTGCGATGCTCCAGCCGCCGCTTGTCTTTCTTGTACAGCAGAGCGGCGAACGCCAGGATGTTGAGGAACAGCAGCGAGGCGCCCACCGCGATGGTCACGGAGAGTTCGGTGGAGTAGTCCTCGCTCGGGACGTGGACCCCGCTTTCCCCTCCGCCCTGGCCCAAGGCGGACTCCGGCGGCTGCGCGGTCCCGCCTTGAGAACCCGGGTGGCGCGTGCTGCTCGGGGGCCACACTTTGGAAAGGCGCTTGGTGTAGGAATACGGGGTGTCGTCCTGCGGGGACGGACTGTGGGTGAAGGAGGACACCGACTGGAGGAGCTCGTTGACGTGATGCAGGTGAGGGACCAGCTGGAGCCAGAAGGAGATTTTGGTGGCGCGGTAGTGATCTCTGACGCGGGGTTTGAGGCCGATGTGGAGGTACAGCTGTTCCTTGGGGGTGTACTTGGACCAGGCTACTTCTTCGAAGCGGTTGGGTTTGGTGTGGATGAACTTGGTGTCCTGAGGAACGGGCTGGTTCGGGTCGCTGGAAACACCAAGCACAATCGGTCAGCGGATCAGATTTCGGCGTCTCGGTCGCGCCGCGTGTTTTATTACCCGGCTTTTCTGCCGGAAGCGCTAAGCGCGGGCAATCAAAAGAAATACGCCACATTAAAAAGGTAGGATACTGCCGTAAATACCCATCGTCTCCGACAACCCGAACAGAAATATTATCGGAACCGGGCCGGTGACAGATTATTGACATGCACTTCCTAGGACTTTAGATCTCTTTGTGAATTTGCTTCGTTCATTTGCGGACTAAAATTCAATGTTAATCGGACGGAATTTCTTTTTTTTTTTCCCTTCAGTCATGCTGTGGTTGTGGTTCGGCAGCGCTCGGTAAAAAGCTGGCATGTTTTCCTCGCCCGTTTGTGAAAAGTCTAATTTGTAAATGGAGCACCGGTGTAAAGGAATAATGAATACATGGACGGGACCGTTTAGCCCAGGGGTCGGCAACCCGTGCGGTTCTTCAATCTTTACACCGCGGCTCCGAGCGGCTTGGGAAAATAAATTATAAATATTTAATTGAAGTGTATTTCATTTGTGTTAATTCCTTTTTTTTACTTTTAGTTCTAAGTTGGAAGATTATTGTGATCTTGAATTATTGAATAAAATTATATTTGTTATTTTTCGCCGCTCAAAGTAACATCACACTCGCGGAAGCCGGTAAAGTCCAGATTTGCAGATGCTGTGCGCAGAAGATCAGGAGCAGAAGTCCCATAAACCAAGTAAAGTAAATATTTATGAAAATATTTTTCAAATATTTATTTTTTATTGTTTACTGACACAGTGATTTTTTTTCCCCATTTATTTTGAAAATTCAGGTCAAGGCTCCGCTACACGCTCTGAAAGCCCAAAGCTCAAAATGAGTTCATTAGATAAATAAAATTAAATTTTCTTCGTAATACTTTGTGACTTTCAGAAGCAACACACTTGTTTATACAAAGTGTAAAGGTAATAAAAAGCAATATATACAGTGGTACCTTTATTTTAGACATCAAAAAAGTAATCGCGGCTCCCCGTGTTTTCTTTTCCGAGGAAACCGGGTCCAAATGGCTCTTTGGGCGTTACGGGTTGCCGACCCCTGGTTTAGGGGCTCCAATGAACAGCGTTCAGTGTTTTTGTACGGTAGGAGGAAACCCGAGAACCCGTAAGAAACCATCGCAGACACGTGGAGGACATGGGAGATTCCACCTACATGAATTACAACAAGATTAAATTCAGCTTTGTCAATCACGTGTTTCTTCCACCCGCTTCCTTCGTTCCACAGCCAGAAGGATCCTTGACATGATTAGGTGATGTCGGTTCACACCGATTTTCCAAAGCTGCTCCAAACTCCACGCGTGAACTTCAAGTATTGTTCAAGATCACAATTGTCAGCCGCGGCTGCAGAACAGTATTCCTTTACTGCTGCCAGAGATCTGGACTCTTCAAGCAAGCCAGTGATTTCTGCTGCACATTGTTTCAATCGATATTCAAGCAAAATAGGACGAACCGGTGGCGAAACAAGTATTTTTATGAAGCAAAGGAGGTTTGATTTTCCCATAAACCCAGTTTGCAGAGGATTGCAGTATTTGGGCATGAAATATGTATTCGCCAGGCATTGCTGAACACGCGACTCTAAAATCGTCCAGAATGTGCAGATATTTTCCCCCTCGCGGACAAACAACCTCTAGATTGCGTTCCAGCATCGACCGGAAAAGCTAATCCCGGTTCTCTGAGAGAAACGGCCTCTTAATTTGACCATTTACCGGCTAGTCGGCCTCAAAAAAATCACGCAGAAATCGCCGTTGACGTGCTACATGCTCACATGTCAATCAACACCTTAGGAAAAGAACGAAAACGCAGCGTGAAAACCGGCAAACAAACAGTCTGAGGATTTGCACACCCACGCACCAGCTCGCAATGCGCACATCTGGGAATTGAATCACGCCGTGTCGCGTTTAACGGTACAAAAACAAAAAAAAACAGGTTGGAATCTGCTTATTCGTTTGTAATTGGCCCCGGAAAATCGGTTCGCATTATCAAGGACATCCTTCCGATTTAATTATGTTTTCTGCAAAACGAAGACGCTTCCATAGAATCCGAGCGCGGAGGTGACTCGATGGCTCCGTGGAGATCTCGGAGGAATTAGCCTCGAATCGATTACATCCCGGTAATTAATCATTCACCTTTATATCGGTCTTTCTCCACCGACGGATTCTTTTCTCAAGAAAGCCAAAGGATACAAAGGCACATCCGACGCCCGCTATAGTTGGATTTGATCCCGGCATTAGCGCTTCCGCCTCAACGCAAGAAGTTGGTTTCCGACAGGCGTCCCGTCTGCAAGGAGTCTCCACGTTCATCTTGCGTTTGCGTGGGTTTCCAAAGTCCAAAAAAACCTTCCTTGTCTCGTGTTCCGACGCCAGCCGGGCCAGGCTACGGCACCGCCGCGACCCTCGCTGCAGGACGGCCGGCATAAATTACGACCGAACGGACGACCGGCGCGGCCCTAAATGCGTCACGCTTTTCACACTGTTCGCTGGCAACCCTCTTATCAGCTGTCAGAATCAGCTAGTACCTTATTGATCCCCGCGGGGGGAAGTCACAGATACCCGGGTTACAGCTACCACCACTTCTTAAAAGATACGACATCGTCGATAATGCATTTCAGCCCGTTGGCGTTTCACCTCTTTTTTTTTTCCACAAGGCCGAAAGCGCGACGAGTCGGCGTATTCTGCATCCGTGCGCGGAGGCCGTTCGGTGATTGACTCCGTCTGCCGGAGCCATTTGAGCGGCGTCGGTGGAAATGTCAGGACGCAAAGTATCTTCCGGTCTCCATTTCCGTCCCGTCGTACGCTCTAATAAGCTCGCGATGCAAAGGTTCAGGTGATCTTCTTCTCACAAGATGTTGCGCCGGCTTTCATCAGCGCCTTTGAAAACGTACTTTTACTTCCTGCGAATCCAAAAGAAGCCTTAAAAATCTCGAAGAGAGAAGAAACCTGTTTGCATCCTCCACCTTAATTAGTCCGCAGTGCTGCTCTCAAAGAGATGAGACTAAAATATTCTTTGCCGGCGGGCTCATTATTTTTGTTGCCGAAATACTTCAATGAATAAATACTGCGGATCAGTTTCCCCGATTCTTAAAGACTATTTCCGATGAAACCCGATGCGGTCGACTTAAAAAAATAAAAATCCGACTCAATTTAAATGACGCTTTTCTTCAAACGCCGCGGATTACGATGATCTGTCTTTGACAAATTGGCACCAAATTTAAAATAGAATTCCGGTTTCTACGGCGGTCGATCCCCGTGGGACTTTTCTACCGCCGAGGAGTCAATTCGACCGGAGTTTTTCTTTTTTTTTTTTTTTTTTTACAGAAAAGCAGGAAAATCTCACGCATGTCGGCGAGACTTCACCGACACAGCTGCACAAAGCGCCCGTCAACCTTCGACTGTTCTTTGCAACAAATCATTCCAGAACTTTTCTACCTGTTGTTTCACGGTCTTGTCCCTGCAGGGCGTTCGCAACAACTTCAGCCAATTACTGGTCCTCCGCCCTCACCGCCGTGTGAGCGCAGCGTCGCGGATATCATTTTAATCTTCCGGATCACGAGGAGCCGGGTCGCCGGACTCGATCGCCGCCTCTTTCTTTTCGTGTGAGCGTAACACTTTGAAAAGACGACATCCACAAGCGGCCCGGCGGGGATGCCGACCGATCGTGCTCGGTGGAAAACCGGCATCGAACCGCGGCCTTTTTAACGGCGTGAACTGGCAAGAATCACCGTTTCCAAGTTCATCTGTGCAATATTTCATTTCATAACAGCTTCATGTGCAATATTTTTTCACTCTCTTGTGCATTGACTTTAAAAATTCGACAGACGGGTTGGGTCAGCACAAGATACGATACATATAAAAAAAAAAAAAAAACGAAATTAAAAAAAAGCATTCGTTAACAGTACATATCAGTCTTTGACATTTGCTTCGAAAATAAAACCAGCTTGGTTTTGAAGGCTCTGACGTTTGCTTGCATTTCACACACAAACCGTTTTTTCCCTTTTAGCTTCACATCCAGTTCATTCATGAGTGTCGGTTCGTCCACAGTAAAGGATAAATCACAAAGCCAATCTGTGACATTCAGCTCAGGAAAATTCTCACGTAGCTCCAAAAATGAAATAATCTCCTGTTTGAGCTTCCACATTCATTGATCCAATCATTCAATCATTCACATCAATTCTGTATCGATTTTGGCCGGCCGGATTAAAAAGGCCCGCGGGCCGGATGTGGCCCGCGGGCCGTAGTTTGCCCACCTCTGCCTTGAGACACTTTATAGTTTATTTGCATTTCTTATTCTCCTTTTTTTTACTGTTTATACAATTTTCTACCATTATTTATTATTGTTATGTTTTTCTTGTAACTCTGGCACAACAATTTCCTTCGAGATAAATCTTTTTTTTTTTTACGTGTGTGTGTATATGTATATATATGTGTGTGTATCTATGTATATATATAATTATGTATAAATGTGTTTGAGTGTGTGTGTGTGTGTGTGTGTGTGTGTGTGTGTATGGATGGATTGATTTGCGCTTGTTTGTTTTTTTTGAGTTCAGTTAATGATCTCCAGATATTTTACAACAGAGGGGACAAAGGGGACAGTTATTTCTCCAATTTTAAGTGAAGCTGTCCTGTAAAGAGCTGTCTCTTATTTTTTATGTATATGTGTGTATATATGTGTATATATATCTTAACAGATGCCCATTTCATTCATTCATTCATTTATTATTGGCTGTCATTGGTCGAAAGGCGGGCTTCCCCCTGGACTGGTCGCCAGCCAATCACAGAGCCCCATATAGACACATATCATTCAGCGTCCAATGGAGTCGCACCGACTCGCTGAGCTCGACAGGCCGGGTAGGAAAGCCCGCTCGGCGGCGGGACTGAACCCGGACCGTCCCTCCCGCCCCGGCGCCACGAGCCGTGGCCGACGGGCGGATGTTTCGGGCGACGGTTCGTCGGAACCCGACGCTTCAGACGCTACTTTGCGAACACCAGACCGGAACGAACCACCTCAGCCGTCCGTTCACGGGTCGTTTCCTTTTTTTATCCTGCGCTCAGCCCACTCGCATCCTGACTATTTCTGTTCGTTTATTCTATTCTTTTCATTGTTATTGTCACTCTGTTTACGTTGTCATTTAGTTGCGGTCGTCTATTTTCTATTCACTTTTTTTTTTTCCATTCTGTTGTCCGTTCTTGTTGCTGTGGTTGTTGTTCTCTCTTCTGTCTATTTATTTGTGGATTTTTTTTTTTTTTTTTTTTTTGCAATTTTCTAATTGTCTCTCTATATTTATATTCATATTTATTGACACTTGTAGCTGTTACGCTGCTGTGACAAAAAAAAAATCCCCTATAGGGGAAAAAATTCCCACATCTCCGCTAGGAGCTTTCCGATGATATCCAATGTTGCGGTGACTTCAGAAGCTTCGGCAGATGTTTTGTTTTACCACGAGAAGATAAACGAATGAATGATAAATTGAAACCGTTACACAAGGAAATACAATTATCGCCCCTATAAAGTACATTTCGGAGCAGGAGAAAATGATGTTTTCATTGTTTTTCAATGATATTTGAAAGGTGTTTTACTCATGAGATACTTTCTCGCTTGGATCTCACCACGTCCTCTGACTGAAACGCGTTTCGCATCGGCGTCCGTTTTTAACAACTCACCCGGTCTTGGCAAAGTTTGTCCAGTAAGTCATGACCACGGCGCTCAGCATGACATCATTCTTGGAGAAGTTACAGTTGAACAGATCCGTAGAGCCCACCATGGGAACGCCGAACACATAGGGCACCTACACACACACACACACACACACACACACATCAGAACAATTATCGGGGGAAAATATAATAAATATTTCATGACTTCCCCTTGTATAGCCTTTCCTGTTTGTATTAATAAGCTTAGTTTAAAAACTCATCTTGTGCTTGACAAGTCGCCTCCGATCATTTGGACTTTTTCCTTGTTTGATGAGTTGCTGAATCAAATACCTTTGAATTTTTGGGGAGAGAATTTCTACTTTTGACGTTAATATCCACGCATACGAAGCGGTTCAGTTTAAAGCGGGGCTTTTAGAAAACGAACAGAGGTTCCTCTGGAGATGAATTTCTAAATATCTTCCATTTTTTTTTGTTTATTTAAAACTAATATCTCCTCCATCTTTGTCTCTCCGGCTCAGTCACGGTCACTATAGACGGCAGCGACAACATCTACCAATGCCGAGACTTGTGAAAAACGAGCGTACGTAACGTTTTGACGGCAACAAATAGGTTTGCGTCCGCCAGCAGGCATGCAAACACCACCGAGCCCAGACAGGCGCTCCAATCTGTTGCCACCACCACCGAGCCAACGGTATCTAGTCTGCCTGTTGAAATACGGCCGTTTATGAGAGTCATAATTTTCAGGGAGAAGAAACTTCCCGCATCACGAGTCCACACACACACACACACACTCACACACCTGCTCAGAGGGCAGCGTTATCTCTGACCGCAGTGTCGGCGGTGAGGTGATGATGCACAGATTGCAGGACTACAAGCTGCACTATAGAGTATCTATTGTGTTCTGCAAGTCTGTCTTTGCTCATATGAGCCAAACAGAAAAACACCAAGTAAAATGTGATTAGATGTGTGGTTTCAATTACAGTAATAAAAATTAGAAGACGAAGAAGTTTCTCCTCTGTGCGATTTAGACTGGATGTAATGTCATCTATTAAAACAGCTCATGCGAAGCGTGATTTCACAGTTACAATGTTCTGATCATATTTGCACGTTGTTTTAAGCTCGGTAGACCCTCCCCCGCCTTCTCCCCGAACAAGTTTTTGATTAATGTTCAATTCACAGCTTGATGCATTGCGTAGCAACGATGGCGAAAAGAAAAATCATCGCGTCCGTCGCGATTTTTCGGATAAAGATTCGGGTGCGATAATGCATCGACATCAACACGCTCGTGGTTTTTACGCTCCTTTAACCGCGAGCGCGATCTTCTTACCTCGTCTCCATGGGCGGAGTCGGCCCAGGGTGGCGTGGCGTCACTCTGGCAATGGTGGTAAAAGGAGTAGAAGTAGGTGGGCGACCCATATTGCGCATGGAGGTCAGCGGTGGCGATGGCCGGAGCCACCCATTGGTGGTCGGTGAAGAGCGCCACCAGAGTCTTCCGCCTCGTCTCTGCGTTGTCACGGTCGGCCCAGTCGGTGTACATGAATCTTTCGGGCAAAAGATCCGGCGGTGAGCAAATGACGATCACCTTTTGTCATATTTCATTTCATAACAGCTACACGACAATTTTTCCTTTTATCGTACTATTGTGCACTCCTTACCTCACTTGTTACTAAGACACTTCTAGTTTTATCACTTGTTTACTAAGACACTTTATAGTTTCACTGAAACACTTTATAGATGATAGTTTATTTTTATTTCTAATTCTGCCTTCTCTTTTTATCATTTATTACTGTTATATTTTCTGTAACTCGGGCACAACAATTTCCTTCGGGATTAATAAAGTTGTTCTTATCTTATCTTATCTTATTTATCATGTGAGAAAACAGAATTGTACATATATGATGTCGCTAGATGAGCCAGAGAGTGAATGGAGGTATGAATGTCCTGCATGTGTGTGTGTGTGTGTGTGTGTGTGTGTGAGTGTGTGTGTGGGAGGCTTGTATTTATTTATTTAATTCAGGATAAATATGGTTTCCTCCTGTTTAAAAATAGAATGAAAAGACAAATGACGGTGTCAGGCGCTCTATTCTCTAAACATCCCATCTGTTCTTTGACCTCCATTACAATATTATCAAAAGTTTAAGCAAGAATGATGTCACTCCACATCAAGTCGTTTGGTAACTTTAGCATTATAAACGGCAACATGAGAATATTTACATTCGACGCAGTCTATTTTATTCGCAAGAGTCTTGTGAGAGGAGAAAATGCGAATGTCATTTTTGTCGGTGACAAAAACTCATTTCATGCGTTTTAACGAAACACAATCCGAGAAAACGTGCAAACCGCAATATTCCCGGGTTTCGCCCCGCGTTCAAGGCGCCGCGTTTAAAACCGTGCATCGTTTTCCGAGGCGGAGACATTTCGACCGGGAGGGAGGATTTCAAACCGAGAAAGATCATGCGCAATATGGCGCTGTTTCGGACGCGCTACGAAATCGACTAATCTCGCTTTACATCCGACGAACGAGGCATCCGGCCCTTCGCTCTGGCAGAGACACTCACCTTATACTTTCTCTCAGAGTGTCACGGCCTTCCGGATATCCGTACAAAGTATCCACAAAGTCCGAAACGGCAAAGTCAAAGTCCTCGGCGGTGACTCCGTCCTCGGAGTCGACGATGCCCTCCACGAATTTCACCCCCTCACCTTGATTAACCCCCAACATCACATCGTAGTTGAGAAACTCCCCTTGCTCCATCAGAATCTGGGGGTCGTCCGGTATGACGTCGCCGTCGATCACGGGGGCGAAAGCCGTGTGATATTTAGCCGGCGTCACGTTCTGCTCCACCAGCTCGCGGTAACTCCGACCCTGGAGGCAAGCGACCAATTGGGTGCTGTCGTCGATGCCGCAGCCCACCCTCTCGCCGAGCTGGCGGGCGTACTTGCTGGGCTGGTAGTTCACCGCCCAGCTGGCTAAGGCGCTGCCGCTCTGGATGATAGCTCTGTGGAACAGATCTGAGGAAAACATAAAAATAAAGATCGGTCGCGAGTGAGTGAAATCGTTGTTCGGGTGCGTTCACGGGAGGCCCCAAAGGCGGAGCAGATCCGTGCACGTGGAAGCCGGGCTCTAGTTTAGACTCATTCATTCACAGAAAGCCTGCGTTTCATGTAAAATGAGCGTCGGGTTTATGAATATTGCATCGGTCCATTCGTAACGTGGGGGGAAAAAAAAAAAAAGAAACGTATTTTCACAACACGGTCAGTGTGAAATCCTGAGCGGTAGCTCGACGTTTCTAAGCCTTCCTTACCCTCGGAGTAGTGAGACAAGGTGAGCAGACTGACGCAGGAAGCTCCGGCTCCGGATCCGAACACGGTGACCCGGTTCGGGTCTCCTCCGAAAGCCGCGATGTTCTCCTTCACCCAGCGCAGAGCTTGGATCTGATCCAGCAGGCCGTAGTTGCCTTTCGCCGCCTGGTCGCCGGTGCTCAGGAAACCTGAGGAAGGAGAGACGGCGGGAAGGAACGCACGATCGGTTCACGGGGGAAGAAAAGCGAGATGCTTCGAGAATCTGCAGAAGAGCGTGGAAAATAATGAGTGGATCAAAAGGAAAGTATTCCTGTGGATTTCCTGATGATGGATCCTCTTCATCTTGAAATATTATGCGTAAACACAAAGGAGCAGACGCAGGTTATTAATTTCACATGAAAATACCAAGTCCCCGCTGTTTGGATAAAATTAGCATTAATCTGTCTTTTGATTAAAGGGGAATTGATTTAGAACCACGCGCCGCCCCGACACTTTCCTTTGTGATGTATCGAATTAAATCCGCAAGACGCATGAACACGCGTGTTGTTGCAAAACGCCTCATTTCTCCTTTTCCTAACAGCATCGGCAGCCAAGGCACAAAGGATCCTTTAAAAAAAAATAAAATAAAAAAAAAAATCACAGCAGAAATCATTGTCCCAGAACATAACGCTGCCGCAACACACACACATTTCATTGTTAAAGCATCATTCCGCGCTCTGAATCCCAAATCTCTTCCATGCATAAAGATATATATAAATATATACATGCCCATGTGTGTGTGTGTGTGTAAACTGCATGATGTGTTTCACGGGAAGATCTGGGTCACTTTTTTTTTTTTATTTATTAAAGCTCTTCTTATTTCTGTTACCAACATGCTCCGGTTCAGTTAAAGAAATCTAGCGCGCAGGCGTTTGCACGGAGCTGTGGTTGCTCACCTCCCTCCTCCGACAGGTGATGACGACGATGAAGGCGTGGGAGGCGGCGACGCGGCGACCGCTCCATGACCGGTGAGGATGATGATGATGATGATGATGATGATGGGAGGGACAGTGATGTGTAAACACAGACGATGGAGATGATTTAAAAAAAAAAAAACAAACATAGGATTGTGGGGTTTGCACAGAGACACCTTTTGTTATTTCTGAATATTGACGCCGTTCCGCCCTGTTTCGAAACTTCAAATTCCCCGGCATTTTTTACCGATGTAAAAACGTAAATCCCTTGAGAAGGACGTAAACGCACTTCAACCCACTCAGTTTTCGGGCCGATTTCACCGAACATGTGGCACCGCCGCATAAAAAGGAGAGAAAGAAAGTTGTCATTAATCTGCTAATGGTCCATAAGTAGTTTATTGGAAAGATGATATAGCTTTTTTTTTTTTTTTCCTTAAAACATTTAGCATCTATACATTTTTTTTTAAATCTGTTTCTGCGAGCCAAGGGAACGGGATGATAACGATGTCTTATAATGGCTATGAATCCCACATGGATGCTTCCTCATTCCCTCAGTATTCTACAGTCAATGAAACCCTCAGACCGGCTTAGAAATGGAGGGATGACGGAGAGAAATTGTATTTGTCCGGGGCCATGCGTACTACGTAACGGTCTAAAATTAGAAAAAAACAAAAATAAACATTGGGAATCAGATTCCACCGAGGCGGCGAGCCGCGGCGGCCGAAGGGATCCGACTGGAGTCGATACTCGCAGAAGGAAAACCTGGTTTCTAACAAACACCAAACACGGCTTTTATAACCGTCATATATTTTCCTCCGTTACTTCTTCGACCTCGCTTGCGGCGTTCGAAAATCAAATAGGTTTCTATTTCGACAAAGGAAGAAAAAAAATGTATGATTTTATGTTTACTGCGGTGAAAGCGGCGCTTGTTTTTAATGATGACGGTTGATGTGTCTTACAGGTGGAGATGGAAAAGTGAAGCGATAACACTGAGCTTGCATGGAAAACCATATTTAGACAACGGGGGTCAAAAGAAACATTTATCGGGTCGACTTCCAACGCTCTGCCTCTATAATTCGATTTAAATACAACCGTCACTTTGACACGAAGGCAAATCCCACATTATCAGTCCTTTTCCCGCGTTTTCTTTCCGGTTTCCGATCGATTTAAAATATCAGGAGATGATTTTTTAGATCAAATCCTGCAAAAGGTTGGGAAATTTTCAATTCTAACGGTGAAATTCATGCAAAAAATATCACCATCGGGGTCTCGAGCGTCGCGACAAAGAGGTTTTTACCTAGAACTCCCAGCCGGTAGTTGAGGGTGATGACGATGACGTTGCCGTAACTCGCCAAGACGCTGCCATCCATCATGTTTCCGGTCCCTTCCGTGTACGAACCGCCGTGGACATAAACCATCACAGGCCTCTGACCCCCCTCCTCATGGATGTCTGTTAAAGAGAGATCAGATACAGTGTGACTCTGAGTGTGTGT